>NC_052329.1:24125869-24850565 GCF_016432855.1 Salvelinus namaycush
TGAGCTATTTGCTGTTCCCAAATCATTAGGAGCATGTGTTGACCTTTCAAAAGCCGATGTGTGACTTCTCAGCATGCACAGAACTTCAGACAAGGAACTGCAGTCAGTTTTTTGTGGTAAAATACAATCCACACTTATACGTTTGTCAACAAATACTATATAGGTTCAGGTTGAATGATAAACATGCAAAGAACAGTCAATTACTGTAGTAGACTATGATGTTTCCTGTATCAGCTTGAGACTTTCATATACATTTATTGTACTCATAATTATGAGAATATTAATTATTACTAATATTCACCTAGCATTGCCCCCTCTATCTGTTTTCTACACCAGAGGTGTGTGGGACCCCTGGCTATCTGGCTCCTGAGATCATTGAGTGCTCCATGGACCCCAACCACAGGGGATACGGGACTGCAGTCGACATGTGAGTACTCCGATTACACACAACTACCCATTCACCTTTCCATCTACCCGCTGGATACCAGATCTTGGTTAAATACTGTACATAAAACTTCTCTGTCCTCCCACTGCTCTAGCACTTAATTTATTTTAATGGAAATATTATCGCTAATCACCATTTTAAGTGCAACATTTATTTCTAAAAGAATCCATTTAGTTAAGCTTGTTCCATAGTATTTATTTAGTTTAATATTACTTGGTACCTAGTTTTTACATGGTACCTAACAGCTAACTGCCAAAATAAAGGAAACACCAACATAGTGTCTTAATAGGGCGTTGTGCCACCAGAACAGGTTCAATGCACCTTCGCATAGATTCTACAAGTGTCTGGAACTCTATTGGAGGGATGCGACACCATTCTTCCACGAGAAATGCCATAATTTTGTGTTTTTTTGATGGTGGTGTAAAACGTTGTCTCAGGCTCAATTGGGTTGCGATCTGGTGACTGAGACGGCCATGGCATATGGTTACCTCGTTTTCATGCATATCAAACCATTCAGTGACCACTCGTGCCCTGTGGATGGGGGCATTGTCATCCTATGGAGGCATAGCCATGGTATTTATTAATTATTTTACCTTTATTTAACTAGACAAGTCAGTTAAGAACAAATTCTTATTTTCAATGACGGCCTAGGAACAGTGGGTTAACTGCCTTGTTCATGGGCAGAACGACAGATTTTTACTTTGTCATCTCGGGGATTCGATCTTGCAACCTTTCGGTTACTAGTCCAACACTATAACCACTAGGCTACCTGCCGCCAAAATAACAGCCTGCCCAGCCTTTTTATACATGACCCTAAGCATGATGGGATGTTAATTGCTTAATTAACTCATAAACCACACCTGTGTGGAAGCACCTTCTGTCAATATACTTTGTATTCCTCATTTACTCATGTTTCCACTATTTTGGCAGTTACCTGTATATTATATGGTGAAATAAAGTCCTAGAAAAAGTATTACTATAATCCTGATGATTTATTGTGATTCCAGATGGAGTTCAGGGGTGATCTTGTACACCTTGCTGGCTGGATCCCCTCCCTTCTGGCACAGAAAACAGATGATGATGCTTCGTATGATCCTAGCTGGGAACTACGACTTATCTTCTCCTGAATGGGACGACCGGTCCGACACTATCAAAGACCTAGTGGGTTTGGAATGATTAACACTGTAGCTTCAAAACATGGTTAAAACTATACTTCTGATCTCAAGGATAGTCAGATGCATCCATAGCTCTGTCAATGAATCCACTTCATTGGTCCATTTGCACGGATACTGTTTATTTTTTGCTGTCACAGTACCCAATCTGACACACATCACAGGCTGGGAGCAGTGCACCTGGGGCACAAGGGGTAGTGCCTTGCTCAATGGCAGAACGGCGATAGGTTGTATACGGGATATTGAAGGCTCACTCCCTGCAGATTTTCTCGCTGGCAGCTCGGGGGTTCCACCCCTCTAACCTCGAGGCTACCTCCTCCTCCCCCTAATTTGAGAGTGCCTACATTTCTCCAGTCGCATCCTTCAGCTGTTTGTCAGAATGGCCACTTTTTTTGAGGGGGGAATCCTTAATTGCCCCTTAAATGTTGCCTCATGTCTCTCCCTGTTTTCAGATCTCCAGGATGTTGATGGTAAACCCAGATCAGCGTTATACAGCCCAAGACTGCCTGAACCACCCCTTCTTCCAGCAGTATGTGGTGGCTGAAGTACGACACTTCACCCCCAAGAGGAGGTTCAAGGTAAGAGCAGCAACACTATACAAAGATTCCCATGTGATGTGGAATCAACACCACAGTTGGGGTTTATGTTTGAGTTCAGAAATCCTCATGGAAAATTAGTTTTCTAAAATGTCAATATCGGAACTGACTGGGATCGATGGCAATATGACACCGTAATAGCAGTCATAGGTAAAATAAATCCTAACATGCAGTCTGATGTACAGTTGTGGCCAAAAGTTTTGAGAATGACACAAAAATTAATTTTCACAAAGTCTGCTGCCTCAGTTTGTATGATGGCAATTTGCATATACTCCAGAATGTTATGAAGAGTGATCAGATGAATTGCAATTAATTGCAAAGTCCCTCTTTGCCATGCAAATTAACTGAATCCCCCAAAAACATTTACACTGCATTTCAGTCCTGCCACAAAAGGACCAGCTGACATCATGTCAGTGATTATCTCGTTAACACAGGTGTGAGTGTTGACGAGGACAAGGCTGGAGATCACTCTGTCATGCTGATTGAGTTCGAATAACAGACTGGAAGCTTCAAAAGGAGGGTGGTGCTTGGAATCATTGTTCTTCCTCTGTCAAACATGGTTACCTGCAAGGAAACATGTGCCGTCATCATTGCTTTGCACAAAAAGGGCTTCACAGGCAAGGATATTGCTGCCAGTAAGATTGTACCTAAATCAACCATTTATCAGATCATCAAGAACTTCAAGGAGAGCAGATCAATTGTTGTGAAGAAGGCTTCAGGGCGCCCAAGAAAGTCCAGCAAGCGCCAGGACCGTCTCCTAAAGTTGATTCAGCTGCGGGATTGGGGAACCACCAGTACAGGCAGCAGGCAGGTGTGAGTGCATCTGCACACACAGTGAGGCGAAGACTTTGAGGATGGCCTGGTGTCAAGAAGGGCAGCAAAGAAGCCACTTCTCTCCAGGAAAAGCATCATGGACAGACTGATATTCTGCAAAGGGTACAGGGATTGGACTGCTGAGGACTGGGGTAAAGTCATTTTCTCTGATGAATCCCCTTTCCGATTGTTTGGGGCATCTGGAAAAAAGAAGTTAAGGTGAGCGCTACCATTAGTCCTGTGTCATGCCAACAGTAAAGCATCCTGAGACCATTCATGTGTGGGGTTGCTTCTCAGCCAAGGGAGTGGGCTCACTCACAATTTTGCCTAAGAACACAGCCATGAATAAAGAATGGTACCAACACATCCTCCGAGAGCAACTTTTCCCAACCATCCAGGAACAGTTTGGTGACGAACAATGCCTTTTCCAGAATGATGGAGCACCTTGCCATAAGGCAAAAGTGATAACTAAGTGGCTCGGGGAACAAAATATCGATATTTTGGGTCCATGGTCAGGAAACTCCCCAGACCTTAATCCCATTGAGAACTTGTGGTCAATCCTCAAGAGGCGGGTGGACAAACAAAAACCCACCAATTCTGACAAACTCCAAGCATTGATTATGCAAGAATGGGCTGCCATCAGTCAGGATGTGGCCCAGAAGTTAATTGACAGCATGCTAGGTCGGATTGCAGAGGTCTTGAAAAAGAAGGGTCAACACTGCAAATATTGACTTTGCATCGACTTCATGTAATTGTCAATAAAAGCCTTTGACACTTATGAAATTCTTGTAATTATACTTCAGTATTCCATAGTAACATCTGACAAATATCTGAAGACACTGAGGCAGCAGACTTAGAAAATTCATATTTGTCATTCTCAAAACATTTGGCCAAGACTGTACATAGAACCAACACATTCTCACCATGTCACCAGGTCGTCTGCATGACAGTGCTGGCCGTGATGCGCATCTACTGTAATTACCGCCGCGCCAAGCCGATCACCAAGGAGGTGATCAAGAGTGACCCGTACGCCATCAAGCCCATCCGCAAGCTAATTGACGCCTGTGCCTTCAAGATCTATGGCCACTGGGTCAAGAAGGGCCAGACCCAGAACAGAGCCGCCCTGTTCGAGAACACTCCCAAGGCCATCTTGCTGTCCATGGCTGCAGAGCCCGAGGACTCCTCCATGCACTCCTGGTAATGATGCTGTTTCTCAGTCCAGGTCCTAAGAGGGAGGTGGGACTCTACATAAGCTTGCCATCTGTCTCAATTCTCTATCCTTTTAAAATCCAAAGGTTTTAAATGTGTGTGGAGTGTACGGGTACACACATCTGGAGAAAGGACAGAATTGGGCTGGTATGTCATTAGCCTCGGCTCAGGATTTGACTCCATCTGTCTAAAATTGGGCCGATTAAAGCATTGGTGTGACGCAATAATAAAAAAAACTTTGGGTTGGACACTTTATAGATATAGCTTGTTCTTTGTATCAGAAAGGAGGGTTGGTGAAAATCCATGCTAATGGATTGCAGCTATTTGTCACTTGACTGGTATGTCTTTTAAACCAGTGGTTCTCAAACCTCTCCTCAGGGACCTCCAGCCGTTCCATGTATTTGATCTATTCCACACCTGATTCAACTCGTCACTAATCAGGCCTTTGAATAGGTGAGCTAGTTTAGCGATACAAAATTGTGATACGTCTGGGGGGTCCCAGAGGCTTAAGAACCACTGTTTTAAATTATGGATTGATTTTAAAAGACTTAGGAAATATCCTAGAACCATACCCTCCAACACCTGCACTGAGGAATATTGGTCTGTATTTAGTACATAATGGAACAAATAGCTAGATGACATCCACAGTGAAATGTTATCACTTTTCTATGGCTTATACAGTATTGCAGGTCTCAGATTATTCAGAGATGGAAATAGTGCACACATCCAGGCTCTCTATTCTTTTCCAACATGAGTATGGTGTCCAGTCTAGTATATAGATGTATTCTGAAATGTTGCTCCCTACTGAATTATTCCTAGATAGTGTTAAAGGTAATTTCAACCATATGAGCCTCAAATTACATATGCATAGAGTTATGTAAAAGACAATTGCTCTGCATGCAAAGCTTCTTAGTGCTAGTGAATCTCCCCTTCGATCAGTATGTGCAATGAACCCGGCATGTACATTTTTATTTTGACATAGTGTGGGTTATACTGTACTTGGTCATGTACTGTAAACTGTTTAAGGGAGCATGAGAAGACTTTAATTGTATGCTAACATTGATTAAATCTCAACCTGATTGATGTATGTGATTGGTGCAAAATGTATAACTTATGATTGATTATAATGAGCTGCAAACGCAAAGCCAAGCAACAGGTTTATTACATACTAAGAGTGAGGTTTATACATTCTTGGTATGATCCATAACAAAAAAACTAAACAAAAATGAACACGTGGGATGAAAGTGTCCATCCATGTATAATACGACAGAACGGACATGTCAACAAGCAGGGGAACAAGATAATTCTCCAATCACCACCTAGGATGAGAACCTAATACTGGTCCATTTATTCCCCTAGTTATTCTACGAGGCTGCTCTAATAACTAGTATCTGAAGTGGTAGTCATCCACAAGAGCTCATCTCGGTCATCGGTTCTGACCTTAACCCTTCAGGGATGACATGCCTGCTCTCATGATCTCATCCACCAACAGGATATTGCTGGCTATTACCGTGCTGTGGACAGAAAACAAATCAATAACAGTTTAATCCAAAGGGTCATTGAATCTTAAATCTGAAGGGTCATACTGAATTGAGATTAAAAGGGTGTGTTGTTCTTACCATGAGTGAAGGAGTTGTTTCTTAACACTGTAGTTATCCCAAACCCCAGCTTCCGAAGCGACCATTGGTTCACCTAAAGAAAACAAAAATTGGTAAATTTAAAGTGATTTTAATATTTTGGTTTTGACATAGGAAATGAGTATGATGTGAAATAAATCCATATCCTCAGTTTGAGGTTAAATTCCATACCAGAGCTCAGGTCGACTCCAACCAGCTGACCACTCTCTTTGTACTCAGTCTGGAGTTTGACCAGGGTCTCCATTGGATCATAACCAGAGTTCTGGGCTAGTACCTGGAGAGAAAGAAACAGTCAGCAGTACTTAGATCTATTGCTAAGACTTTTCTTAACTAAAAGCTGATTTCATTCATTGTCAGAGTTAAATAGATGTTATATCAATAGAATGCCAAAGCACGGAAGGCATTGACAAAAATAAATAACTTTAAGACTCATTACATACCTTGGGGATGATGAGGAGGGCATCAGCAAAAGCCTGCACACCCAGCTGAGCCCGGCCCTTCACTGAGGGTTTGTGCTTTATCAGAGCATCATGCACAGCCACCTCGAAGGCCCCGGCCCCTGACACCACGCAGCCTGCAAAGTCAACATTGGGATCAGACTCTGAACAACAGCTGACTGGCTGATAAGCAATACTGAAGAGATCAGTCGTTGATATGGGTAGGCACACTGAAAAACAAAAGGATTTCTAAAAGGTATTATTATACACACAAAATTAAGTGATTTGAGGCAGAGTGGTGTTTGAAAATGTGAATGGATGCCATCTGACCACAGACTTCTCATCATTCCACAGGGAAGACTTTACAGTGGGCTGTTCCTGAAGAGTTTTAGTATGCACTTAAACTAGCTACTTGTATTCACTTCTCCAAGGAGTAGGCGAGGCACAGGTCAGCACTCACCTTTAGTAAAGAAGTAGTGAAAGAATGTTTTTGCATGGTGTCTGATTGCATCTACTACTGACAGAGTAACACAGAATTCATCCATGCCTACAAATCTATTCCAGCATCATTACAGAATCAGTCCCATCTTGATAAAACCAAACTCCCCCACTCAATATCAGTGATAGTAGAGCTGGATTCAAATAGTTGCTGAGTTTGATTAATCCTCCCTAGTGTCAGATGAACTTCCATTGCAGCAGTACGTACCGTCCTCGATGGCGTTCTTGACGGCCCTAAGCCCATCCCTGACTGCGTCTTTGATCTGGGTCAGGGTGTGTTTGTTGGGTCCCTTCACAAGCAGGGTCACCGACAGGGGGTTTCCACACTTCTCTATGAATGTGTACTTCTCCTCACCCTGTATGGGGGGAGAAACCACTACATATTTAACTTCATGATAAACCACAATATTACATGTTTGACATACACATTTTTACCAAATCATAGATTTTCATAGTATTGGAAAGAAGAGGCATGGCAAGCTGATTAGGCCCCTTTTGTATCCTCACTTAGTGGGGTGAATGTGGCCAGTGATTCCACCCACCCACACCAGGAGGAATTCTGTACCAAATGTTTTAGAAACTGGTACAGACCATTTGACGGTTTGTCCTGGTATAAAGGTAAAGACCCAGCATGTTAACTCACCAGGGTGTGTTCATAGACCAGACCAGCCTGGCCCAGGCATTCTGGGGTGAGGTCTTCGAAAGAGTTCATGGCGATACCTCCACAGGCCAGGGTGAGTCTGGGGGGGGAGACGGGGTAAAATGGTCAGCAAGACACTCAAATATTACATTAGTCTCACACACACACACACAACATTGTATTCACTCCTCCACTGAGTAGGTGAGGCACAGGACAGCACTCACATTTAGTAAAGTAGGAGTGAAAATATGCTTTTGCATGGTGTCTGACTGATTTTACTACTGACAAGAGTAACACAGAATTCATCCATGCACTAGAGTACCTCTCCAAGATGCACTGTTCAAGCTTGTAAACAAAGATTGAGGAAAGCTATATAGTTATTGTACCTTTCCATGTTCCTCCTCTTGGTCCTACGCAGAGCTACAATGCCCTCTTTGGCCAGAGCATCCAGGGAATATGGGTCAATGCCCTGTAATGAGTAATTAAAAAATATATATATTTAATGAATCCAAATGTAATTCAAATCAGTTTTAATATGCTGCAATACTGAATGTACTGGTCTGCTGAATACATGTGGAGGAGAATGCAGCTCCTCCAATGCAGAGGTTACAGACCACACTTTACTGTAGCACAGAGTAAAATCCAAGGGAGCTACAAAGAAAGCACACAAGGGTGTTCACTGTGCTGTCAGACACTTCTGGTTAATAAGTTAGTATTGCCTGAGTCTTCAAAAAATGTTCTTTGAAAGATTGAAGATAGATCACATTTCCAAAATATGTTTTTCGCCAGTGAATAAATTAACTTCCTAGTCATACCTTCTGGTTGAGGACCACAAAGCCCTTGCTGTTATCAGCACAAACTGCGTTCTTGAGCTCGATGATCTTCTTCACACGCTCCTCGATGAACTTCCTCTCAGCAGCCACCAGCTTCTCCCTCTCGCCAGCACTCTTGTAGAAGAAGCCAGAGTTCACCTCACTGAAAGTAAAGCAGGGGTTTATGTGAACTGACAGTTTAGAAATCCATGCTCTTTTCACAGGACACTATTGGGAAAGTATACCAACATAGGCGGTCACACTACAAGCCCCTTTACTGTAGTAGCTACGTCCTATAATATTGACTTTCCAGTGACCAAAAATCATTCCTGCTTAAAAAGAGCATTGCCACATCTCTGAAATTAACTAAACTGCAGGACTTGTATTCACTTCTCCATGGAGTAGATGAGGCACAGGTCAGCACTCACCCTTAGTAAAGAAGTAGTGAAAGGATGCTTTTGCATGGTGTCTGACTGGATCTACTACTGACCGTAACACAGAATTCATCCATGCCTACACATTTAGTCCACCTAGTAAAAGCCAAAGATAGCTGCGCTAACATTATACTGACGTTTTCTCATATTCCAAAGAGGCATTGCAAGTGAGCACAAAGGCGTCCTCCACCCGCTTCTTCATGTCTGGATGGCGGGCGCCGTGGTCCAATACCAGGCCTCGGATCAGCCTAGGGAGGGGACAGAAAAGGTTACAATGTTGGACACAATTCAAATGTATGCATTGTCAGTGACTGTATATGAGGGAAAGTGATATGTACACTCACTGTGTGTCGCTGTCAGTCTTATGCTTCATCTCCATGATCTCTACCATGAACAGGTCAATAGGCTCATTGGGTCTGTGGATAGCCAGCACAGCATCCACCACAGCCTGAAAAATATCCCCCAAGTAAAGGGAGTGAAGTTAGATGTGCTGATCATACAATCAAATGACAAGTAGAGCATTGCTTGATTAAGCTTGTCTGGTGCATGGAAGAGCCCCACCAAAAAAGTCCCACATCAGCCAAGCTCAAGTAAATGCTTTAAGTCAGGGATGGGTAACTCCAGTCCTCGAGGGCCTGATGGGTGTGTTAGCTGGGGCAAAAGTGTGACACCAGATTCCAATAGACCAACTAATCATGATATTCAGTTTAAAATGCAATTGACTTAAAAATATATATATAAATTTAATTTAAAAAATTAAAAATAAATTTAAATAAATTTAAAAAATCGTCCGTTTGCGCTAGGGATGGGGAAAAGTGTGTGACCACTCCGGCCCCGAGGACTACAGTAGCCCATCCCTGTTCTACACGGCCATAAGTATGTGGACACCTGCTCGTCGAACATCTCATTCCAAAATCCTGGGCATTAAAGGTCCCCCCTTTACCAAAACAGCCTCTACTCTTCTAGGAAGGCTTTCCACTAGATGTTGAACCATTGGTGCAGAGACTTGCTTCCATTCTGCCACAAGAGCATTAGTGAGGTTGGGCACTGATGTTGGGCGATTAGGCCTGGCTCGCAGTCAGCGTTCCAATTAATCCCAAAGATGTTAGATGGGGTTGAGGTCAGGGCTATGTTCTTCCACACCAATCTCAACAAACCATTTCTGTATGGACCTCGCTTTGTGCACCGCATTGTCATGCTGAAACAGGAAAGGGACATTCCGAAACTGTGGCGACAGAATCTAGAATGTCATTGTACGCTGTAGCGTTAAGATTTCCCTTCACTGGAACTAATGGGCCTAGCCTGTACCATGAAAGCCCCAAAGCATTATTACTCCTCCAAACTTTACAGTTGGCACTATGCATTGTGGCAGGTAGCGTTCTCCTGGCATCCGCCAAACCCCGTTTTGTCTGTCGGACTGCCAGATGGTGAAGCGGGATTCATCACTCCAGAGAACGTGTTTCCATTGCTCCAGAGTCCAATGGCGGCGAGCTTTACACACGCTTGGCATTGTGATCTTAGGCTTGTGTGCGGCTGCTCGGCCATGGAAACCCATTTTATGAAACTCCCGACGAACAGTTATTGTACGGACGTTGCTTCCAGAGGCAGTTTGGAACTTGGTTGAGTGTTGCGACCGAGGACAGACAATGATTTTACACGCTGTGTGCTTCAGCACTCGATGGTCCCATTCTGTGACCTCCCACTTCGCAGCTGAGCAGTTGTTGCTCGTAGACGTTTCCACTTCACTATAACAGCACTTACAGTTGACCAGGGCAGCTCTAGCAGGGCAGAAATTGCAAAAAAATAATAATTATGCAACATGGAAGTGTTGGTCTCATGTTTCATGAGTTGAACTAACGTCCCAGAAATTTTCCATATGCACAAAAAGCTTATTTCTCAAATTTTGTTCACATCCCTGTTAGTGACCATTTTTCCTTTACCAAGAGAATCCATATACCTGACAGTTGTGGCATATCAAGAAGCGGATTACACAGGTGTACCTTGTGCTCGGGACAATAATTCCATTAAAAAATGTACAGTTTTGTCACAACAAAATGCTACAGATGTCTGAAGTTGAGGGAGCATGCAATTGGCATGCAGACTGCAGGAATGTCTACCAGAGCTGTTGCCAGATAATTTAAATGTTAATTTCTCTACCATAAGCAACTTCCAACGTTGTTTTAGAGAATTTGGCAGTACATTCAACCGGCCTCAACAGCAGACCACGTGTAACCACGGCAGCCCGAGACATCCACATCCAGCTTTTTGACCTGCGGGATCTTGAGACCAGCCACCCTGGACAGCTGATCAAACTGTGGGTTTACACAACCTAAGAATTTCTGCACAAACTGTTAGAAACCGTCTAAGGGAAGCTCATCTGCATGCTCGTTGTCCTCACCAGGGTCTTGACCTGACTGCAGTTCAGTGTCGTAATCGACTTCAGCGGGCAAATGCTCACCATCGATGTCAACTGGCACGTTGGAGAAGTGTGCTCTTCTCAGATAAATCCTGGTTTCAACTGAACCGAGCAGATGGCAGACAGCATGTATGCCGTTGTGTGGGCGAGCGGTTTGCTGATGTCAACGTTGTGAACAGAGTGACCCATGGTGGCGGTAGGGTTGTGGTATGGGCAGGCATAAGCTACGAACAAACCAAATTTGATTTTATGGACAGCAATTTGAATGCAGACACCGCGAGAGCCCCATATACTACCCACCACTGCGACTTGTATGCTCTCGTTTGCTGGCCTCGCTTCATATCCATCGCCAAACCCACTTGCTCCAGGTCATCTATAAGTCGTTGCTAGGTAAAGCGCCGCCTTATCTCAGCTCACTGGTCACCATAGCAGCACACGCTCCAGCAGGTATATTTCACTGGTCACCCCCAAAGCCAATTCCTCCTTCGGCCGCCTTTCCTTCCAGTTCTCTGCTGCCAATGACTGGAACAAACTGCAAAAATCACTGAAGCTGGAGACTCATATCTCCCTCACTAGCTTTAAGCACCAGCTGTCAGAGCAGCTCACAGACCACTGCACAGAGCCAATCTGTAAATAGCCCATCTAACTACCTCATCCCCATATTGTTATTTATTTTGCTCCTTTGCGCGCCAGTACAGCGACTTGCAAACTCGTCTTCTGCACATCTATCACCCCAGTGTTTAATTTGCCATACCGTAATAATTGCCACTACACCCCTTTTATTGCCTCACCCCCTTATCCTACCTCATTTGCACACACTGTATATAGACTTTCTCTATTGTTTTATTGACTGTACGTTTGTTTATTCCATGTGTAACTCTGTCGCACTGCTTTGCTTTATCTTGGCCAGGTCGCAGTTGTAAATTAGAACTAGTTCTCAACTAGCCTACCTGGTTAAATAGAAAAAATAAAAGATCTGTACACAATTCCTGGAAGCTAAAAATGTTCCTGTTCTTCCATGGCCTGCATACTCACCAGACCTGTCACCCATTGAGCATGTTTGGGTTGCTCTGAATCGACATGTACAACAGCGTGTTCCAGTTCATGCCAATATCCAGCAACTTCGCACAGCCATTGAAGAGTAGGACAACATTCCAAAGGCCACAATCAACAGCTTGAGCAACTCTCTGTGAATGAGATGTCGCCCTGCATGAGCCAAATGGTGGTCACACCAGATAGTGACTGGTTTTCTGATCCACGCCCCTACTTTATGTTTTAAAGGTATCTGAAGAACAGATGCATATCTGTATTCCCGTCACAAACACACACCTCTGTGAGGAGATCAGCCAGCTCGGCGTGGACCTTGGTCCTGAGGGAGGTGCGGGCCACGTGGATGAGGGTCTCTCTGTCCATCTCTCTGGTCACCTTCATCTCCTCGAGCACCTTCAGAGCCTTATCCTTGGCTGCCTCAAAACCTTCTGCTATTATCCGTGGGTGGAGACCCTTTTTGGAGGCAAAGACAGAAAAAAAAACAGGAATAGGGGGTTAACTAATGGTACTGGGATACAGATTATGCAACCTGCTTTAGTGGCACCGATTCTACATTTATCAATTAAATAATTTTAAGTCATCACACAACCTTGCTAAAATGAAATGCTTTATCAAAATCCCTTCTTTTATCTAGGAAACTATTTAAATTACATGTTGGGGGCTTCCCCCAAGCCCCATCTCACCTCTGACACGTAGAGGTCAGCTTGTTTCAGGAGCTCTCCAATGATGAGCACATTGGATGTTGTACCATCACCTGTGATGTCATCCTGTGCCGTAGCCACTTTGGCAATCAAGGATGCTGTCGGATGCTGGATTTGCTGATTGAAGACAAAACTTTAGTGTCAAAGCAAGACTATAAGGCAACATCTCACAATTAGTACGGTTACAGATGTTAGATGAAGATGTACTGGTCTACTGAATACATGGGGAGGAGAATGCAACTCCTCCAATGCAGAGGTTACAGACCACACTTTACTGTATCAAAGAGTAAAATCCATGGGAGCTAAAATAAAATAAAAAGCACACATGGGCGTTAACTGTACATCAAACTCATGGGATATTTGTCTTACCATTTCGTGCAACAAGACATTACCATCTTTGGTCAGCTTTATGTCACCAGCCCCTGATACAAGCCTGCAAACAAGCACACAAAACATAATTTGTTAGAGGCTCAACAAATGGATATTTAAAACATGACTAGATGCATTGTACACTAATGTTTCTAATCACGAGTATAGCTAGTATAGCTATATAAACTGATAGCCAGATTTTCAGTTATAGTAGTCTCCAAATGATTTAGGTATCTGCTGATTATCCTTTATAGTTAATAGAAATTGATTGGTCAAATAATCCAGTGCCAATTGTAAAACCACTCCCTGATGATAATTCAGATAGCTAGCTATAATTTAGCTAACCGTAGCTACGTATTTTGGAGGTGGCTAGGAAATCCACTATCTATCAAAAAGTTAACATAGTTTCTTAGAGAAACTACTGCGTACAATGGATCTGACAAAATAAACATATCTAATACCACAAATGGTCTACTGGCTGCCAGGATACCACGATGTTAGCTAAACTAATAGCAGTAGCATGCTAACTGCTAGCGAGCATGGCCAGTTGCACTCACATTTTCATTGTTCCTTTTGGTCCCAAATTACTTTTGAGCACATCCTGAAGACCCCGAGCAGCACTGATATTTACTGCAAGAGCGGCTTGAGCACGTGCTACCTCAGCTTTCGGGTTTAATGCCTTTATAGCAGTCATGGTGTAAACATTTGCTATTCAGTTAATCCACGCTGTAGAATGTACTGTAAAGGCTAACGCTAAATTAAGAAAGGCCGGTTTCTGGAACTCTCTGGGCTTCACGTGCGGAAATTGACAGTGATCACTCCTTACTGTCGTCTTATTGGCCAGATGTTAGGCGGAAATCCAAATTACCCTGTGTGATTGGTGATACAATAGGTAACTCAAATATAGAAAAGGCGGAGTCAACCTTTTTGTTCACGAGGTTCAATTTGGCGCTGAGCGGCGCAAATTCACAGATCTTTATAATACAAAACTGTTCAAGCTCAGCTGTTTAGAAGAGGATGTGATTTATAAGTCAGATTTTAAAAAGTGCCCTACTCCTTTCTAAAATCTACCATCATGAGCAACCACTTTGTATGAAATAAAATATTAATATGGACATAAATAGGTAATGTATATGTAAAAATAGATGTCATTTGTCTCACTGTCAAAAAGGCAATGCAGTTGGGGGCGGTATAGCCATCTCGAGACAACTCCGATATAGTATTTTTTCTGAAAGTTGCCGGGATGTCACGTGTCCTACTTATCTCAGTACACTAGTAACAATTTAATAATTACGAAACTTATATTAGATCAAATAAACCTCACCTAGCAAATAAGCCACCAAATTCGACACTCTCACTGATCTCCACACAAAAATTCCTTGCTTGGTGGGCGAAGCAACGAAAGAACGCCACCTGCTGGACATTGTTTCTGCCGAGTTGGGCATCTCACCTCTTCGCCTCTGGGGTTACGTAAAAGCAGAGATATTAGAGAAAGGAGGAGATAAGAATCAAATGGGTCAATTAATGCAGGTACGTATAACGCCCCACCCAGCACCCTGTGGAAGCTAATCGTCACGCAATCCCTTCTCAAAGTCAGGGTATGAGTCGATAAACGTGCATATTTTCCTCGAAAGTATATAATGTCACGATTCCAAAGCTATACAATATTACAGATAGCAAGTTAATTATCTCACATCTTGGAATATATGTGTAATGTACTTCTTGTTGACGAAATACATGCTAATGTTGGGTTTTTGAGCTAGCGCCCAACTGACTCCATTTCTTTCCTTGAAGGAGAGCTCTACTTGTCCCAAAATCACAGAGTGCACCACGCTGCTCATTGAAGTTGCATGGGCATCATACACAATGGCCGATAATACGCTGCCAATTGAGTTTTCCATCTCCTCGAAAGTGTCTCTGGTAAAAGCAAACAGTAGTGGGCGGTCTCACGTGCCGGCTTTCTTTTGATTCGCTCGGCTTTCTCTTCCTCACTGAACCTATTGAAAGTATCTGGGAAGTCGGCCGATGCTGAAACCGTGGACAGTGCCATATCAACGCTTTAGCAACCAGTAAGTAAGAACATTTTGCACAAACTTGTTTTCTTGTTGAAGAAAGTAGACTTAGTTTGCAGGACCAGCACATGCCAAAAAATACATATGAAGAGTAACATTTAACACCATCAAGGACACTTTGCACAGGTAATACAGACGTATATAATGTCCTTAAATTGATACATTATGTAACGCATTGCATGATTTCAAATTAACTCTACTGTTTTGCTCTGTGATCCCGACCGTGCACAAATGTATCGTAGTGGAAACTCAAGTTGGCAATGGCATTCATCACCTTTTGCGTGCATGCCGGGCACTTTTTCGCGAGGAGAGGGTGACGCAACAGTTGCACGATAGTCTTCTCCAAGGCTGCTGTTGTACTCTGTTGCTACTGCCAGCAACTAGAAGAAAACGATGCACGGACCGACTAAGTTAATTCGGTGTAATTTTTAACAATATAATATATATTTTAAAGTTTTGTTTCGTTAAATATTTTTTGGCACTGCATCAGTCGATTAATCATGTACGGTAGACAGTTTCTATCGCATGCTTGAGCTGATCACTGTCGTGTAATCAAACTTGTCTGTACGTGAGTAAAATAACTACTAACAGTATATCTTTTATGAAGGCAAATTTATTGCTAGCTTCACATTACAAGCCACATGAGAGAGAGCAATGCTTTCTTCATGAACCCCTACGTTCCCCAGACGCCATTGGTCATATGCTAATCAGGATGCAATATGCAAATAACACCACATCTCCCCTTTTCAGAAGATAAATGGTACACTGCCGTTGTCTCAAAAAACCTCAAGGTATTATTATGTCGGTAGGTCTAAGGGATTATTCTGCCTTTTTATGTCAGTACGTCTGTTCCTGTCTAGTTCTTCTGGAACATTTCAACATAGTCATGATTGTAAAATATTTTCTGTAAACTTTAACCCAAAATGCATCTCTCATTTCTTTTAACACAAATGTACCCCACAGGTAAATTAGAACTGTAACAACTTGACAGCTGTTGTTTTGTCCTATTTTTTATTTTATTTTTTACTTTGAGCTCAGTCTTGTTTTTGCTCTGATTTAAAAGTCCAGTCTTTGAGGTTTAACTATTGCTCGCCCAGACCTTGTTCTGGATGTAGCAGGTACATCCAGGATTACCTTGGGTGTTGGTGTGTCGGAGTGGTGAAGACACTTGAATCTTCTCCTGCGTAGCGTTGTTGTTCTCAGGTCCATCCATAGGGATGAGGTGATATCTGTTCCTGTGGACAGAACCGTGGGGAACTTCCACTATGTAGGATTGTGGTATTGCATGTTCCCTCAGCACTGTTCCTGTGATTTGAGTCCGTCATCAACACCTGTTTTCCAGGTGGGTGTCTGCTGAGGTTGCTGACTCTGTGACGCTTGTTGAAGCGTTGCTGATCCGCACTCCTTCTCTCCTTTTCCTTTGAGCTGACCACACCTGTGTTTGGGATTGATGGGTCTAGCAGCGATGGGAGTTTTGGCACTGTGGTACGAAGCTGTCGTCCCATCAGCAGTTGCGCAGGGCTGAAGCTATTCTGGAGTGGGGTTGACCGATAGGCCAGCAAAGCAAGGTAAGGGTCAGCTGCTTTCTTGAGGAGGTTCTTCACCGTCTGAACGGCGCGTTCCATCTCTATGTTGCTTTGCGGGAACTTTGGACTGCTGGTGACATGGCAAAATTCATACTCTGCAGCGAAGTCGGAAAGGGGTCTTCCAGAGAACTGAGGCCCATTGTCCGTAACCAGGATCTCAGGTACCCCATGGTGGGCGAAGATGGACTTCAGATGAACTACGACGTCTGCAGACTTTGTTAGTGACAGGTTTGCAATTTCCACCTTGAGGAGTAGTCCACCACTAGCAGGTAGGTGGTGCATTTCAGAGTGAACAAGTCCACTCCCAGTCTTTGCCAAGGTCTCTCAGGAAGTTATGATGGTATGAGTGGTTATGTGTGGTTTGTGCCCTCTGATCTGTGTCCTGCAGTTAAGCACAAGTTCGTTCAGTTGCTGGCTGAGTCCAGGCCACCACACAGCCTGTTGGGTGCATTCTCTGCACTTGACCACACCTTGATGACCCTCGTGCAGCTTAGTGAGGACATCATTTCGTAAGGCTGATGGAATTAAAAGTCTTGTTCCTTTCAACAGAAGACCGTTGTGCATTGTGAGAAAAGCACATTCTGCCCAGTACAGTTTCAGCGGTCCTTTGCATCCGCTGAACTCCGACCATCCTTTCTGACACATTGTCATGACTTTTGAGCACACACTGTTGGCTTTGAGTTGTTCTCTCAGATTGTCTATGTAGGAAACACTCGCTGGAAGCTGTTCCATGATGGCATTCACATATGTATTTGTTCTCTCCATGAGCTCCATTTTTGCAGCAGTAGCTTTGGCTTTGACTGGCGCACGTGACAACGTGTCTGCAGTCCACAGACTATTTCCAGGGACATGAGCAATCGTATAAGATTCATCGGCTGACACCTTGGTCTCTTTGTTTGGGTCTGGATGTGGGTGTGGATGTCAGCTCCTCCTTCAGCTCTTTGAAGGCTCTGACTTGGTCACCCCCCCAGTACCAGTGGTTTTTCTTTGAGAGTAGGTCACTGAGAGGTTTGTCCTTTTCTGCTAACTGAGGGATGAACTTTCCCAGTTGGTTCACCATTCCTAGAAAACTCCATAGCTCGCTGACTTTGGATGGCTCTGCCATCTCCTTGACAGCCTGTCTTTGTCGGATCGGGCTGTACTCCTTTGTCTGAGATACTGTGGCCCAGGAACTTCACTTCCTCCTTTTGACAGGATACATTTCAAATCAAATTTTGTTTTTCACATGTGTCCCGAATACAACAGTGAAATGCTTACTTACAAGCACTTAACCTCTCTTGGGTACGTGAGACGTTAGCGTCCCACCTCTTCAACAGGCAGTGAAACTGCTGGGCGCCAAATTCAAATACAGAAATACTAATTATAAAAATTCAGAAAACAAAACATATTTTACATAGGTTTAAAGATTAACTTCTTGTGAATCCAACCCGGTGTCAGATTTAAAAAATGCTTTATGGCGAAAGCATACCTTACGATTATTTGAGAACATAGCCCACTAGACAAATCATTACAAACAGTAACCAGCCAAGTAGAACAGTTACACAAGTCAGAAATAGAGATAAAATGAATCCCTTACCTTTGATCTTCATATGGTTGCACTCAGCAGACATTCATTTACTCAATAAATGTTCCTTTTGTTCGATAAAGTCTCTTTATATCCAAAAACCTCCGTTTTGTTCGTTTTCTTCAGTAATCCACAGGCTCAAACGCAGTCAAAACAGGAAGACAAAAAAATCTATATTGTATCCGTAAAGTTCATAGAAACATGTCAAACGATGTTTATATTCAATCCTCAGGTTGTTTTTAGCCTAAATAATCAATAATATTTCAACCGGACAATAACGTTGTCAATTTAAAAGGTAAACAAGAAACGCAATCTCTCGGTCTCACGCATGAAAAAGCTCTGTGACACTTTAGGGTCCACTCATTCAGACTGCTCTTCTTCATTTTTCAGAATACAAGCCTGAAACAATTTCTAAAGACTGTTGACATCTAGTGGAAGGCATAGAAACTGCAATTTAAGTCCTAAGTCAATGGATACTGTAATGGCATTGAATAGAAAACTACAACAACAACAACAAAAATACTTCCTGAATGGATTTTTCTCAGGTTTTCGCCTGCCAAATCAGTTCTGTTATACTCACAGACACTATTTTAACAGTTTTGGAAACTTGAGTGTTTTCTATCCAAATCTACCAGTTACTATATGCATATCATATCTTCTGGGCCCGAGAAGCAGGCAGTTTAATTTGGGCATGCATTTCATCCAAAATTCCGAATGCTGCCCCCTACCCTAGAGAAGTTAACCAACAATGCAGTTTTAAGAAAATCCCTAAAAAAGTAAGCATAACAGATATAATTAAAGAGCAGCAGTAAGTAACAAATGAAGGGCAATGTACAGAGGGTACTGGAACAGTGTCTATGTGCAGGGGGCACCAGTGTCGAGGTAATTATGTACATGTAGGTAAAGTGGCTATGCATAGATAATAACAGAGAGTAGCAGAGGTTGTTGTCCTGGCACCACACAGCCTGTTCTCTGACCTCCTCCCTATAGGCAGTCTTGTCGGTGATCAGGCCTACCACTGTTGTGTCATCAGCAAACTTATTGATGGTGTTGGAGTCGTGCCTGGCCGTGCAGTCATGAGTGAACAGGGAGTACAGGAGGGGACTGAGCACGCACCCCTGAGGGGCCCCCGTGTTGAGGATCAGCGTAGCAGATGTTGTTACCTACACTGACCACCTGGGGGCGGCCCGTCAGGAAGTCCAGGATCCAGTTGCAGAGGGAGGTGTTTAGTCCCAGGGTCCTTAGCTTAGTGAAGAGCTTTGAGGGCACTATGGTGTTGAACGCTGAGCTGTAGTCAATGAATAGCATTCTCACATAGGTGTTCCTTCTGTCCAGGTAGGAAAGGGCAGTGTGGCGTGCAATAGTGATTGCATCATCTGTGGATCTGTTGGGGCGGCATGCAAATTGGAGTGGGTCTAGGGTTTCTGGGATAATGGTGTTGATATGAGCCATGACCAGCCTTTCGAAGCATTTCATGGCTACAGATGTGAGTGCTACAGGTCGGTAGTCATTTAAGCAGGTTACCTTAGTGTTCTTGGGCACAGGGACTGGTGGTCTGCTTGAAACATGTTGGTATTACAGACTCTGACAGGGAGAGGTTAAAAATGTCAGTGAAGACACTTGCCAGTTGGTCAGAGCATGCTCGGAATACACGTCCTGGTAATCTGTCTGGCCCTGCGGCCTTGTGAATGTTGACCTGTTTAAAGGTCTTATTCACATCGGCTACATGAGAGCGTGATCACACAGTCGTCCGGAACAGCTGGTGCTCTCATGCATATTTCAGTGTTACCTGCCTCGAAGCGCGTATAGAAGTTATTTAGCTCGTCTGGTAAGCTTGTGTCACTGGGCAGCTCTCGACCGTGCTTCCCTTTTGTAGTCCGTAATAGTTTGCAAGCCCTGCCACATCTGACGAGCATCGGAGCCGGTGTGGTACGATTCGATCTTAGTCCTGTATTAACGCTTTGCTTGTTTGATGGTTCGTTGGAGGGCATAGCTTCCGGCTTTGAGTCCCGCTCCTTGAAAGCGACAGCTCTCCCCTTTAGCTCACTGCGACTGTTGCCTGTAATCCATCGGTTCTGGTTGGGGTATGTGCAAACAGTCACTGTGGGGACGACGTCCTCGATGCCCTTATTGATAAAGCCAGTGACTGATGTGGTGTACTCCTCAATGCCATCGGAAGAATCCCGGAACATATTCCAGTCTGTGCTAGCAAAACAGTCCTGTAGTTTAGCATCTGCTTCATCTGACCACTTTTTTAATAGACCGAGTCACTGGTGCTTCCAGCTTTAAATTTAGCTTGTGAGCAGGAATCAGGAGGATAGAGTTATGGTCAGATTTGCCAAATGGAATGCAAGGGAGAGCTTTGTGTGAGGATTAAAGTGGTATTTTTCCCTCTGGTTGCACATTTAACGTGCTGATAGAAATGAGGTTAAACTGATTTAATTTAAATTGTCCATGATTTCATCTGATTTCATTTGTCCATGTTCAAAGCTAAGCCGGCTTTTTCCATCTTCTGCAATGCCAAAAGGCAGACAGTTAAAGTAGTAATGTCCAGAAGGTGTGATGAAGGTTGTTAGCTTAACTGACTCCTTGGCTAGCGGAATCTGCCAGAAGCTCATGTTCGCGTTGAGCTTGCTGAAGATCTTCGCCCCGGCTAGTGAGCCACGGGTCTGTTGGACAGTGGGAAGTATGTATTTTTCTCATTGGGACTGGTAAAATCGACACATATCCACACGTCCCCGTTCTTCTTTGGGACAACCACCATGCCGGCTCACCAGTCCGTGGGCTCCTCCACTCTGGTAGCAGCCTTGAACCCTT
The DNA here is from genome assembly GCF_016432855.1 of Salvelinus namaycush. NCBI lineage: Eukaryota > Metazoa > Chordata > Actinopteri > Salmoniformes > Salmonidae > Salvelinus > Salvelinus namaycush. The sequence continues at coordinate 24,147,138 of NC_052329.1, forward strand.
GCTTGCACACTAGCTCTTTCTTGACTTTTGGCAGCAATGTCAGAGGAATCCGTCATGCAGTGAATAGGGCTCTGCGCCAGGTTTCAGCTTGATGGTATATGGTTCTTGTACTGTGCCAAGACCGCTGCACAGCTTTGGATAGCTTTCTTTCAGTGCTTGTAAATGTAATGCTGTCAGAGTCGAGCTACTAGCTCATGCTTTGTGATCGCTGGTCTGCCTAGTAAAGCTGTGTGTAGATCTCTGACATACACGTCCTCCAGTGTCTCCTTTTCTCCTTTTCTTAGAACCACACTTGCGATGCCGATCATGTCCAGCGGCACTCTTCCTGGTCCTAGCAGAGGCACCAGTGTCTATTTTAAATGTCACATTTCTGTTCGTCACTTGAATGTCAATCATCCTGCTCTTATTGTTCCTCGAAAAATGCTATCATCCTTTTCTTTGAACCTTGTTTACGGCTGTTAATGACACGTTGGTAATGTCCTTTTCCCCCCACAGGAGTGACACACTACTTCATTAGCTGCACACTGTGCTCTTGGATGGACAAGGATTTTGACACAGTTTTGACACTGACTGCTTTTTGTCATTAGTGTTTTCATGGCTATCTTTCTCATGCTGGAATTTCTGTTTCCACTGGCTGCCTTTCTGCATAACTCTATCCACTGGGCACAATAAAGAATGCAAGAAATCCATCTCTTATTTGTCCATACTGTTTTTGCTGGAGTTCGTTTAGGTTTAGACCCCTCAAAACGTAATCTGCTTTGTCGCCCGTACAGTACATACAGTAGTGTTTACCTGGTTTTTCTTGGTAGATGTGTGAAGATTACTCGCCTGATGAAAGCGCTCGAACCTCCTAAGCAATTTGGTCCATTCTTGAGGTTTAGAAAAATCTAACGTCTCCGGCGGCTATATGCTAAATGTAGGGCTTGGGCCTGTATGCGCGAGTATCTATGACCCTCCCGCTGTACTTTGCACGGGTGCGGTGGCTACTGTGCTTCTCCTGCGACGTCTTCCATGCTGATTAGACTCCTCGATTTTCTTCCCAAAACTTTTCAACCAGTTACTGTAAGCTAAACTCTGTTAGTAAATACACTTGTTCTAGTCCACTTCTGACACCATGTTGTGTAATCAACTTGTCTGTACGTGAGTAAAATAACTAGTAACGGTGTATCTTTATGAAGGCACATTTATTGCTAACTTCACATTACAAGCCACATGAGAGAGAGCGACGCTTTCCTCATGAACCCCTATGTTCCCCAGGTCCTCATTTAGCATATGGCCAATCAGGATGCAATATGCAAATAGTTCCCCAATCACATTATCTTACCTTTCAACTCATTTGGCCAAATTTTCAGCCTGGTTTCAGACTAGACGTAACATAGTAAATTAAAATCCTGGACACTCAAATTCGTATGGTCTGTTACATTTGGTATGGTTACGTAAGACAGAAAGTTACTTTAGGCAAAAAAAACTAAAGGGGGGTGATTGGTCAGAATGGGTGGGCATATAACGTAAATGTCTAGCAACCCAACATTTCAACTACTTAGTACTTTTTAGCAAATTTGTAGCTACATTTCATGTTAGTTAACCCTTCTCCTAACCAATGTTCCCTCAAAAGATTTTCATCACTTAGTAAATTTCAGGTCTGCTGAGTGCAAAACTTGAACGTTGTGAAAGTTCTGTGCAACATCCGGTGCACGTTTACTGTGAACACTGAGTCAACTAGACTACTGTGGCTATTTGATCATAAGGCAGGCCTACCAGAGTGGCCTATCATCAATGGAGAAAATGCATCCCATAACATTTTAACATGGACATAGCTGTTCTACCGTTCAGCCTACAGTAGCAACCAATGTGTGGTTTCATAATTTGAGAAAAAATAAACATGCAGGGCTTGACATTAACCTGTTTAACCGCTTGTCCTTCAGGCAAAATAAAATGTATCATTATTCCCATACCATTATTACAGAGAATCAGACAAATTATGCTACCCAGTTTATTCAAGCCTGTCTCAAAATACAACCCTGCCCCTTTAAGACAAAAATAGCGCTTCACCTGACTTGCTTTTTAAAGATGTCTAGAAATGCACACATTTTGTGCCCTTGTAGGAAGCTCCCCCATTGCTGACTACAAATTATAACTGGGCAAAAAACTCACTAACTAGGAAAGGATATGTACAAATGTGCACACATACAGTTGAAGTCGGAAGTTTACATACTTAGGTTAGAGTCACTAAAACCCGTTTTTCAACCACTCCACAAATTTCTTGTTAACAAATTATAGTTTTGACAAGTCGGTTAGGACATCTACTTAGTGCATGACACAAGTAATTTTTCCAACAATTGTTTACAGACAGATTATTTCACTTATAATTCACTGTATCACAATTCCAGTGGGTCAGAAGTTTACATACACTAAGTTGACTGTGCCTTTAAACGGCGTGGAAAATTCCAGAAATTTATGTCATGGCTTTAGAAGCTTCTGATAGGCTAATTGACATCATTTGAGTCAGTTGGAGATGTTGATGTATTTCAAGGCCTACCTTCACAGTCACTGCCTCTTTGCTTGACATCATGGAAAAATCAAAAGAAATCAGTCTCAGAAAAGACCCCAGAAAAAAAATTGTAGACCTCCACAAGTCTGGTCAATCCTTGGGAGCAATTTCCAAATGCCCGAAGGTACCACGTTCATCTGTACAAACAATAGTACGCAAGTATAAACACCATGGGACCACGCAACCGTCATACTGCTCAGGAAGGAGACAAATTCTGTATGTACTTTGGTGCGAAAAGTGCAAATCAATCCCAGAACAACAGCAAAGGACCTTGTGAAGATGCTGGAGGAAACAGGCACAAAAGTATCTATCCATAGTAAAACCAATCCTGTATCGACATAACCTGAAAGGCCGCTCAGCAAGGAAGAAGCCACTGCTCCAAAACCGGCATAAAAAAAAGCCAGACTACGGTTTGCAACTGCACATGGGGACAAAGATTGGACTTTTTGAAGAAATGTACTCTGGTCTGATGAAACAAAAATAGAACTGTTTGGCCATAATGACCAACGTTATGTTTGGAGGAAAAAGGGGGAGGCTTGCAAGCCGAAGAACACCATCCCAACCGTGAAGCACGGGGGTGGCAGCATCATGTTGTGGGGGTGCTTTGCTGCAGGAGGGACTGGTGCACTTCACAAAATAGATGGCATCATGAGGCAGAACAATTATGTGGATATATTGAAGTAACATCTCAAGACATCAGTCAGGAAGTTAAAGCTTGGTCGCAAATGAGTCTTCCAAATGGACAAGCATACTTCCAAAGTTGTGGCAAAATGGCTTAAGGAAAACAAAGTCAAGGTATTGGAGTGGCCATCACAAAGCCCTGACCTCAATCCCATAGAAAATTTGTGGACAGAACAGAAAAAGCATGTGTGAGCAAGGAGGCCTACAAACCTGACTCAGTTACACCAGTTCTGTCAGGAGGAATGGGCCAAAATTCACCCAACTTATTGTGGAAAGCTTGTGGAAGGCAACCCGAAACATTTGACCGAAGTTAAAAAATTGAAAGACAATGCTACCAAATACTAATTGAGTGTATGTAAACTTCTGACCCACTGGGAATATGATGAAATAAATAAAGGCTGAAATAAATACTCTCTACTATTATTCTGACATTAAAATAAATTGGTGATCCTAACTGACCTAAGACAGAGAATTTTTAACAGGATTAAATGTCAGGAATTGTGACCAACTGAGTTTTTAAATGTATTTGGCTAAGGTGTATGTAAACTTCCGACTTCAACTGTAGCTACATGTAGCTTTCGCCTTGATCTCAACAAGCGCATCTACTCAAGACCGCTGATGCTGTAAAAACGGTCCAGTTCAAAGTGAATTTCACAGATCCATATATATGGCAATGGTCTATTTGCATATATGTCTACTGCACATCTGATTGGTAATGGCACACCGGTCTGTGTAGAGTACATGCCTGAGTCGTGCCTGTCATTGCAATAGACTTCTACTCTGATCTGTCTGCCTGCAACAAAATCTCTCGTATAGTTAGTTTTGCATACTAAGTCTTGCATAGTTCGTTTTGTTTCGGTATGTTACATTGAATGTGGCTAATATTGTGTTGATTCGATCACAATTCCCACAGTAAAGTGAAACGTTGATCGTGTTAACTAAGGGGAATAATTCTAGAAAGTTGAGTGAAGTTCAATCTTGTGCTTTTCTGTCTACTAGTAACAAATGTAATTACTTGTCCTTCGATGCACTCATCACTTTCAAATACACTCGTCCTGTCCAAATAGAAATTACCGCTGTCAGTTAAACAATCAATTATGTTTTTGTCTCTCCTGCGTGCTCTTGCTTCAGCATAATGACAACTTTATCACAGACAAAGGAAATCTTCCGGAGAGCAGATGCTGTGTGCTTCGACGTGGACAGCACTGTTATCAGAGAAGAAGGCATTGATGAGCTAGCCAAATTCTGCGGGGTTGGAGATGCTGTCACAGAAATGTATGTTGTGTAGCAATTCGTAATGATTTTAAGTGTGCTGAAATGCATGTTTCTTTCTTCTCTCCTTTCTTTATCTAGGCCCATCTACATTCCCCTGTACATTTCCCTGTGCCATAATTTTCTACATGTTAAATTTGCAACATATTTGTTGAGTACATTGTGTTTCTCTCATTTCAGGACTCGCAAGGCCATGGGGGGGTCAGTGACTTTTAAAACTGCTCTGACGGAGCGCCTGTCCATCATCCGATGCTCGAGGGAACAAGTGAACAAACTGATAACTGACCACCCTCCCCAGTTGACGGCAGGTATTAAGTAAGTGGTTGTTGATTTCAATTGGTCAGTCTTTTTTTCCCACTCAACACTATTTGGTTATTAGCAGAGGCTATGGTAATTTGATCATAATTCTCACATAAAATGGTTGAACTAGTAGTCTCTTCAAGCTGGGCGTCTAACCTCAAGTTACAATCGCTTATGAAACCTGTACTAATTTCTGCATGTTGTAGAATAAATTTACACATTTCTGTACATTGTCCAGGGAGCTTGTTGATACTCTGCACCAGCGCAACGTGAAGGTGTTCCTGGTCTCTGGCGGTTTCCGCTGTATCGTGGAGCATGTCTCCACTCAACTCAACATTCCCCTCCATCACGTGTATGCCAACCGCCTCAAGTTCTACTTCAATGGTAAGAGCAGATCAGAGCAGTATCAGAATCACCTCTCACACTGTGGAAGGGATGAAGTGTGGTTGATGACAGTATGATCATTCATGTTTTAATATTATTGGTTGTTTTGGTTTGATGGCTGGAAGCAAAAACGGGTGGCCATCTTGTTACTCCGGTATCCCTGTACATTTGATATTGGCACTGACTCTGTATATAGCTTCCTCTCTTATTTCTTAATTCTCGTTTCCTTTATTATATATATTTTTTATTTGTATTAGTTATACTCTTTTGATATTGATTACTGCACTGTTGGGTAGAGCTTGCAAGTGAAGCATTTTACTGTACTTGTGACAATAAAACTTGAACTGGACTTCAGAGGGCTGGTTTCAATCAAGCAAGCAGTAGATTGGCCTCTACAGGGAGGAATTCTTTACTAATTTGTTGTTCTATTTTCCTTCTAGGTGAGTTCGCTGGCTTTGACGAGACCCAGCCCACATCTGAGAGTAATGGGAAGGGGAAGGTGATCAGCATGCTCAAGGAGAAGCACGGCTTCAAGAACGTGGTGATGATCGGTGATGGAGCCACAGACCTGGAGGCCTGTCCCCCTGCAGTAAGTGTTGTCTTGTCAATACACTAAAAGACAGGTGACAAGCTAGTATTTATAGCTGTTATTTATGTAATCTCCGGCTTTCTGTCATGGAATACTTTCTTGTCCATTTTGTGGAGGAAATTTGTATTTTGTCTCTGCTCCCAACACCCCTAGACACCACAGAAACACGCACACAACACATTTTTAGGTGGAACACAGAGTCAACAGCAGTGCAGTGCCTCTGGAGGAGTTAAAAGACAAAAGACATCCAGTGTCCATTATTACTTTACATTATAGCTGCCTCTAACACCTGACAATCTAGTATTGGGATGTATTCAGTCGCAGATCGTAGCAAAACGTTTTTTTGCAATGGAAACGAGTTTCTATTCGACAAATTCAGGTAGGTTCCTCCCCGGTTCAATCCAGTTGCTTCTGTTTGGTTCCTAGTGAATACACCCCTGCAACTGTGTCTTTAAAAAAGGTGCTTAAAACTTCTTATGGCTGGGGGCAGTATTGAGTAGCTTGGGTGAATAAGGTGCCCAGAGTAAACTGCCTGCTACTCAGGTCCAGAAGCTAAGATATGCATATTATTAGTATTTGGATAGAAAACACTCTGAAACAAGGTTCTAGAGACTGTTGACATCTAGTGGAAGCCTTAGGAAGTGCAATCGGACCAAATTGTACACTGTATATTGGATAGGCAAAGACTTGAAAACCTACAAACCTCAGATTTCCCACTTCCTGGTTGGATTTTTTTCACAGGTTTTTGCCTGCCATATGAGTTCTGTTATACTCACAGACATCATTCAAACAGTTTTAGAAGCTTCAGAGTGTTTTCTATCAATCTACTAATAATATGCATATCTTAGCTTCTGGGCCTGAGTAGCAGGCAGTTTACTCTGGGCACCTTATTCATCCAAGCTACTCAATACTGCCCCCCAGCCATAAGAAGTTAACGGCTATGGGATCGGTCCCCCCTGGCGGGACGGTTGAGCAAACATAGGCTAATGTGATTCGCATGAGGTTGTAAGTAACAAAATAAAATCTCAGGACATGGACATATCTGATATGGGCAGAAAGCTTAAATTCTTGTTAATCTAACTACACTGTCCAATTTACAGTAGCTATTACAGTGAAAGAATACCATGCTATTGTTTGAGAAGAGTGCACAATTATTAACTTAAATGTATTAATAAACCAATTAGGCACATTTGGGCAGTCTTGATACAACATTTTGAACATAAATGCAATGGTTCATTGGATCAGTCTAAAACGTTGCACATACACTGCTACCATCTAGTGGCCTAAATGTAAATAATACATTATGGCTTTTCGCTTGCATTTCAAAGATGATGGTAAAAAGAAAAATGTGTTTTGATTCTTTGTGTTATCTTTTACCAGATCTACCGGTAATGTGTTATATTCTCATACATTCATTTCACATTTCCACAAACTTCAAAGTGTTTCCTTTCAAATGGTATCAAGAATATGCATATCCTTGCCTCAGGTCCTGAGCTACAGCCAGTTAGATTTGGTTATATAATTTTAGGTGAAAATTGGGGAAAAAAGGGTTGGATCCTTTAATTAAACAATTATCCTCACCACATTTATTTGTTTTTCAGAATGCATTCATTGGATTTGGTGGAAACGTGGTTAGGCAGCAAGTAAAGGAGAGAAGTTTGTGGTACGTCACAAGTTTTAGAGAGCTGCTAAAAGAACTGGAGAAGATTTAACAACAAGGAAATACCATAACCTGAACCCTCTTACAACTATTGTTACAAATGCTAACATCAGTGTTTTATTTTCACCTAATGGTGTTATCCAGTGCACAATATTTTTTATTTCCAGTCAATAGATTTTTTTTATTAATAAATGTTTACACTACAATAGTGTCTTCTTGGGTTTGACCCCTGTTGATTTTTATACTAGATGATACTAAAAAAATTAAAGTTAACTAAATGTTATCCTTTTTGGAGGGTTTTGAGCAGGGTTGGAGTCCATTCGATTTCATTTCAGTATGTTTGTTTAATTCCCGAATTCAATGAATTGAACCCAACCCTGGATTTGTGTGTTTTTTAAACTGCACTTTTGTGGTTTTGTCCTTACTTCAAACTTTTGTAGGAAAGGTAATAAAACTACTGCATTTTACAATATGTGCCATTAAATGCCTTTATAGATGTAAATGTTTTGCCATTGACACTAATAATAGTAAAAGTGTAAAATGCAGTTCTGAGTATGTGTGGTCATTTACTTGTTTGTTTTCTTTGTGTCAACAGCACAACAGCCTCTGATGGTATCATCCACTAAACAATGACATAACTACACAGTGAGCTCAAAGTATTGGGACAGTGACACATTTTTTGTTGCACTTTGGATTTGAAATTATACAATGACTAAAGTGCAGACGGACCGCTTTAATTTGAGGGTATTTTCATCCATATCGAGTGAACCGTTTAGAAATTAAAGCATTTTTTGTACATTGTCCCCCCATTTTTCAGGGGACCAAAAGTATTGGGACAAATTCACTTGTGTATTAAAGTTGTCAAGAGTTTCATATTTGGTCCCATATTCCTAGCACATTAAGTGTTTTCTAAACACTTGTACATTAATATGAATGCTACCATGATTACGGATAGTCCTGAATGAATTGTGAATAATGATGAGTGAGAAAGTTAGAGGCACAAATATCATACCCCCAAGACATGCTAACCCAACGGTTGCCAAACTAGGTGTCGCCTGGTATTAAAATCGGGTCGCAAGAGAATTTCCAAAACCCTGAGAGAAAAAATATTTACAGTATGTATATTATCTTTGTATCTCAAAATCATTGTAATATGGTTAACTTTAAAAATGAAAATTATTCAAATCTAAAATATCAAATTCAACCAGGGAACGCCCTTAGATCATGAGAAAAGGTCGCACTTGACCGTTGCACTTGAATCATTCCCACGGGGAATGACTAGGCCCTCAATGCTATGAAACCACAGACTATTGCAGAGACTTATTACTGGCCGCAATTGATATGGTGAAAACAATGTGTTGGGAGTCAGAGGCACAGAAACACACATCAATACCTTTGTCAGATAACACTGTTAAGCAAATAATATATGCTATTGCTAGCAATCAAGAGGAAACTCTGACTGAATGACTCAAACTCCCTAGCTTATGCTCTCCAAATGGACATTAGCTGTGAGGGCCGAGATGCCCATGCATTGACTTTTGTTCGCTATACATGGCGGGGGATGCTATTCACGAGGACATTGTTCTGTCTCATTTTTTCAAAGCATGAAATGGCATATGGGATGTTCAGTTTGCTGCGTGGCTATAATGACGAAGAACAGATTCCATATGGTTATTTGGGGCTCCGTCTATCACGGAACGGTGGGCAGGCCTCTGCACTCTAGTTGTGTGTCTCCCTCTGCCAAATGGATGTATAGTATGATACACTGAGAGCAACTGGCGGCAAAAGAGCTGAGCACAACTCAGAGATATACTGCAGCAGGTAAATTAGATTGTAAACTACATCAAACCATGTCCACTGCACGCACGCCTGTTTGCAAAACTGTGGAGATATGGGATCGGAGCATGACAATGTTCTATTTCACACCGAGGTTTGGTGGTTATCGAGGGGGAGTGTTAAAAAGATTTTTGAGAGAGGAACTGTTGTCATTCACAATGGTTGTAAAAAAATAAAAGACTTTCGGTTGACTTTCTGTGTAATGAAAAGAAAATAACAGAAAACAGCACGATTGCTGTAAACCCCACGTTTTAAGATGACCACAAGCATCCCTGTTCCTAAGAACTCTAATGCCACAATGACTACCGCCCTGTAGCACTCACTTCTGTAATCATGAAGTGCTTTGAGAGGCTGGTTATGGCACACATTAACTTTGCCACCTTAGACCCACTCCAATTCGCGTACCGCCCCAACAGATCCATAAATGACTCGATCTCAATTGCTCTCCACACTGCCCTCACCCACCTAGATGAGAGGAATACCTATGTGAGAATGCTCTTAATTGACTACAGCTCAGCGTTCAACACCATTATCAACCCAAGCTCTTCACCAAGCTTAGGACTGGGAATGAACACCTCCCTCTGCAACTGGATCCTGGACTTTCTGAAGGGCAGACCCCAGGTGGTGAGGATAGGCAACATCACCTCCACCACGCTGACCCTTAACACATGGGCCCCACAGGGGTGTGTGCTTAGTCAACCCCTGTACTCCCTGTTCACCCACAACTGTGTGGCCACGCACGACTACAACACCATTATCAAGTTCGCTGTCGACACGACGGTGGTAGGCCTGATCACCGGTGACGATGAGTCAGCCTACAGGAAGGAGGTCAGTGACCTGACAGTGTGGTGCCGGGGCAACAACCTCTCCCTCAACGTCAGCAAGACCAAGGAGCTGATCATGGACTACAGGAAACGGGGAGGGCAAGCACGCCCAGCAGTGGAGCAGGTAGACAGCTTTAAGTTCCTGTGTCCAAATAACTAAGGACTTAAAATGGTCCAAACACACACACACAGTCGTGAAGAAGGCGCGACAGTGCCTCTTCCCTCTCAGGATGTGGAAATAGTTTGGCATAAACATTTCCTGTACATAGTATGTTTACTTAGTGTATTCATTTTCTTTCTAGTAATACATTGTTATTGATTATTGCATTGCTGGCCTTTGAGTTTGCAAGAACGGCATTTCACTGTACTTGTGCATGTGACATTAAAACTAAACTTGAATTCGGGAACTTTGACCTCATATTTTTCAGAGTTCCCAGTTGTCTTGAAAACACCATAAAACTCATGGTATGCTACCTTTTGCCAGCTCATATCTGTGTGAAGCTGGATTCAGTGCTCTCTTTTGCATTAAAACTAAATAACGATCCAGGTTGGATGTGACAGCAGAGATGAGATGGCACTGTCGACCATGCCCCCTGACTTTGAGAAGCTCTGACGCGACATGCATCAAGCACACATCTCATTAGTGGTGGTGAGATAAGAGACATGTCAGACTAATATGCAATTGACTACCCCACATTAAAAGTATGTGATGGTGAAGACAATCATAAATACTGTTAGAATGTTCTTCTTGACTGCCATAGCCACAAATAAAAATGTAAACATTGGCTGTTAATTACATACTTTTTTTTCACATGGTCACAAGAATCTTCAGATATCAAAATAGGGTCGTGGGCCAAAAAAGTATGGGAACCCCTGTACTAACCTCTCACCATTACAATCGGGGCAGCAGGTAGCCTAGTGGTTAGAGCGTTGGGCCAGTAACCCAAAGGTTGGTGGATCAAATCCCCGAGCTGACAAGGTAAAGATCTGTCATTCTGAACAAGGCAGTTAACCCACTGTTCCTAGGCCGTCATTGTAAATAAGAATTTGTTCTTAACTGACTTGCCTAGTTAAATAAAGGTTAAATATGTATTTGTTTTTTAAAACAATAATGTGGAATTTTTGGGGGGGTATAATTTAGTCTAAATTTCTCTCATTATTTACGATTAAATCAGGATTATCTGTATTCATGGTAGCATCCACATTAATGTAGAAGTGTTTAGACACATTCTGTTCTTATTTACAATAAAAGTGACTCCAAAATGACATTACATTATTTACCATTCAATTCTATTGGGCACAAAATAATCTAACAACCAAAGCAAACAGCAAATGTGTGACTCTACAAAACGAGTTTGTAGTCACACGCTTTATGTAATCATTGCGTGCTAGGAATATGGGACCAAATACTAAACTTTGGACTACTTTAATACACTTAAGTGAATTTGTCCAAATACTTTTGGTCCCCTAAAATGGGGGGGGACATTGTAGAAAAAGTGCTGTAATTTCTATATGGTTCATTCGATATGGATGAAAATACCCTCAAATTAGTCTGCATTTTAATCTTATATCCATATAATTTCAAATCCAAAGCGCTGGAGTACAGAACCAAAACAACCAAAATGTGTCACTATCCCAATACTTTGAGCACACTGTACTGGCTAGCACACAATCCGGCAACAAAGAGCAGCATTACCAGTTTCTCTTTGAATAACTTTATTTATGTGCTGACATTCTTGCCACCTTTACCATAAATACCCTGTAAATCAGGGAATAAAACTAGGATGAGGCATGCTACTACCAACACTGAAACCTCTTTAAATTCACAATGAGTAGCAGCATGACTCCACAATTACAGATTTTCATTTCAGTACATTGGTAGTTGTACCTGGGCACATAAATGTTCCATGACAGTATTAGATCAGATGTTTACGAAATAGGCTATTCATTATGCCCAACCGGAAACATGTTAAATCTGATAAAACATGTCTTGAAAAACTGGACATGCAGGTAATACAAGCCATGTTCACTAAACCAGTACAACAAAAGCTTATTGCAGATGATGGGAAAGAAATGGGGAGAGAATGCCCACAATTGCAATCAATACATTTACTTGAAAAATTCTGAGAAGATATTCAGGGTTAAAATGGGCATGGCTTTAGCTCTGTATTCATACCAGTTCTCAAATAAATCAAAGCTTATTTGTCACGTACAGAGATTAGCAGAAGTTAAAGCAGGTGCAGCGAAATGCTTGTGTTTCTAGCTCCAACAGTGCAGTAAATGTCTAACAGTACAATACTAATACACAAATGATTCCAATAAATAATGTTCACACTCAATGCCTTCACTTCAATTAAGTTTAAATATTTGACTATTTAGTGGATATTCTCTCCGCTGACAAAATACAGTAACAATTCACTTATACCATTTTACCAGTCTTTCTAGCACTCCAATTGAGTCAGTAACAACATTTTTAAATCAGATTTCACCCAAAAGCTTGATTTAGCAATTTAACAATATGATTTATATATTTATTCAATATTTACATTAAATAAACAAAATAACCATAAAATCACACATTGTGAATCTATCGTGATTTTTTGTCAAGTCGTGCCATAGTTGCCCAAAGCTCAATTCTTATTCACTGCAAACAGAACACACTGCTAGGCTAGCTCTCTTTTCAAAACAGCACTTTGGTTGTAAAAATAGACTAGATCAGCTGTGGCAATGTGACCAGTGTTAATATGACCCAGTATGTTGGACATCAGTGCTCCACCCAACCACTATCAGGAGGTTTCAATATTCTGATTTTTCCCATCCTGTCTCCCAATAACAAAAAAGCAGTTGTGAGCTCTCGTGCCATTGCCTTACAGATCTTCCAATTATGGAAAGAGTGTTTTAGCCCACAGACTCAATATGGGATACGATGATACTTTAACCTCCTGTGTCTCAGTGATGTTTTTAAAGTACCAAATATAGTTTGCTGGTACAAAGTCAGAAATAGGTAAAGTAAAAGACAAACCAAATTAGAGGGGAGTTAGTTGGCAACAATAATGAAGAGGTTGAGACCACGGCAGTGAGATTTTGGACTTTTTGTTACATTTAAAAACCGGCGAGGCTTGGCGTTCGGCCTTCTGTGTTCTCTCATAGGTTACTGCAGCGGGGAAGCCTTCATTGGGATCATGATTCTGGAGTCCATGTGCTGAATGAGAGGAACTGCAATAGAGATACAAGATCAGAGGAGAGTTCAAAGTATTTAATCTTGTTTTTTCATTTAAAAAAAATGTGCACACTATGTGAAAGTACACTTCATAACAACTGATTTTGCTCACCTGTATAATACACAACCTCATCCCAACCCTCATGTTGCCAAGCTGCGTTCCTTGTGGCTTCTCTGGCCTCAAGGTCTTTGTAAGCTGAAATCAACAATGAAACACTATTATAAAATGAATGTTAGTCTTCTTTTAGAAAAAGAATAACAGCCTTGTCTATAAGATAGCCTAAAAGCCTAGTACGAGACGCTACATGAATGTTAGATCTGTGTGAATGAACGAGACTGGAGGAACGGAGAGAAGAGCGATAGAGCTGGTCTGCCTGGCCTCACCCCAGAGGTGGTGCACCATGTAGAGGTTTCCGATTTGGGAGAAGAACCCTCCCACAGCCTCACTGTTGTGCTGGCGGTAGCCAATAGCTCTGGCCCTTGGGAAAACAACAGGCCAATCAAAACAGTCACAACACTTTCCCACAACCAACGCTTCATCTTCTACACATTGGCTCAAGGCCACCCCATGCAGATTATTTTTTATATCCATTTAACTTTTATTTATACAGTTATACAATTAAGAACATATTATTTGTCATGATGACCTGTCAAAGATGCAAGCACAGCTGCCATCATATACAATTATAATGGGCTACTGTCCATGTGGTGTCTCAACCATTGATGATAATTTGACCAACAAATGTTATTATTCATACGGTTTGATTGAACTTGCTTTAAAACTATCATTCCAGTTTGGCAGAACCGGTTGGCTATACAGACAGTAGCTGCACAGTGCCAGGATTAGTTGGATTGGATGTACTCATGCATCGAGACTGCTAATTGTACGGTGTGGGGCTGGAGAAATGTCATCATTGGCTCTGAACCAGTCCCATTAGTCATCGTATATACAATCATATAAATTACAATCATGTATAGTTATTTTGATTAGCCAAATCATACTGACTTAATTCCCGTTGTCAGCATTTCATGTTGTTTTAACAATGTGGCATGACTCCTCCCCCCCCCCCCCCCCCCAATTATAATGAGTTATTCTGATCAATTACTGAACCAAATAATCAGAGAGAGTATGCACAAATCACAAATTAAACTTATTTTGGCAGACAGGTTTGAAGAATTCAGAACAATGAATTAACATTGAAATATTTAATATTTGTCATAAAGGAACAAAAATGTTTTCAACATAAACCTGAGAGAATGGAATCGTCCAGGCTCATAGGCTCCTGTTGAAAGTAAACAACTAAATTGAATCTGAAAATAGCAAGGACAGCAGTAGAATCTCCCTGTGCACTCTGGGATCTAACAACAGAGTATCAAAATAGCGTCTCTCAGTGGAATAGCTCTTACTAATGAGAAAATGGGGAAGGAAGTTTCAAGCGAAAAATAAACTATATGCTGTAAGTAAAGATGAGAAATTCAAATGTAATCAGGTTGCCTTACCAGTAATTACCCCACTCAATCATGGTGCCAGGCTGAAAAAAGAAAACATGAGAAAAAAAGTTTTTGTATTTGACAGGAATATCAATGTGTGACAATTTCCTCCAAGATTAAAAATGATTCATAATGGCCCTTTCACATGGATTGCAAGATAGACCTACATTTATGAGCATACTGTTTCCATAGAACCTACACAAACTCTCCAATGTTCATGTCAACAATTGCCCACTCTTTGTATCATCTGGTGGTGATTCATATTTATTCAGCAATGTAGCACCATCCTAAACTAAACCCCTAGTAGTGCTATGGTTAATGAGGTTCAGTCACTCAGTACTCACTCGGAGCTGGTAGGACCTGAGCTCGTAGATGTTGGGTCCTTTCCTGGGGATGGGCTCATTCCAGAAGCTGAACTCCAGGAGCAGTTGGTTCCTACGAGACAACAGCATCTTTCCTCTCTCCTCCCGGTACTTCATGAACTCCTGTGTCAACCTCACATCAATAAGCACATCTGATCCCTCACTGTCTATTTAGGGAAGGGTTCATTAGCTGCAGATTATAAGCCAGGGGTTATAGTAGGGCTGGAGCAAAAGCCAGCACACCCAATAGCTCTTCGGGAGGAAGCTTGGCCACCAGGTATAGGAGTTAATGTGACAGGCAACCTCAGACAATACTAGCATATGAAGCTATATTCAAGACTACTATATTTAAAGTGAAGACTTCTAGATGCTGCCGGGGAAGAAATGACAGTCATGGAACATTTTGGTTACCTTGTTCTGCCTGAGTTTGCTCATGACCTCGGTCAGAGCTGGGTAACCTCCTCTATACCGCCACATATGGACTGGAAAAACACACACACCAGCCATTATTTGCAAAGCAATAATACGCATATTCAGAGACATATCCATAATCCTTCTGATAAGTGTAAGGGTATTATTTCAGTAATGCAGTAATGCAAAACCAACAGCCAGGGAACTATTGGCAACATGTGTAGGCTAGGGTTAGGCAACACCAATCACGGTTTTCGATTTTGATTATTTCGGTTGATTGCTGTAACACAGGATAAACAATTCATAAAAGTTCCATGATGGTAGTAGTGACTGTCCATTAATGCTTATCCCTTAATAAACATTTATTGACATGACTTTACTTGAATAAATTATTTCAGTTGTGTATATTACATATGACTTTATTTAATTCCAAGTAAAAATCTCATCTCTATAGTGCTGCTGCCTGTGCTGTCTGACAAAATCACTATTTTGTAGTTCTTCAAAGTAAACAAGGCATACTTTATGACTGCTGAATATCAACTATTAATCACTTAGTTCATGTATTTTTAGGGAGATGCTTCGCGAAGCAACAGCTGCTCTCTATATCCCCTCATGATCACACATTCTCTCTTCTGTGGCAGGCGTAAAAGACTATTATGGTCATTGTAGTTAACTACCACGTTTTATGTACTAAACTATGTACAATATTGGCCTGTTGGAAACTACACCTCCCTACTACATTGCACAGTACAGGCTGGATCTGATTGATCTCTAAAAACCTAACGAAATGGAATTCTAATAATTGAACCAACGTCGGTTAATTAGTTGTTTAAAAAACTAAAAATAACCAACATTTCGGTTAATTGCTCAGCACCAATGTTTGCAGGCTTTTGTTATTATTGCCAGGTAGGTGTAACACCAACTTAATTGAATCATCTCACTAGAAAAATTAGCAAAACTGGTTCAATGAAGCCCATTTCTCCTGAACTAAGTTTTCCTATCCCTGCAGGTGTGTCAATTCTAAGTGAATGTGCAGTTCAACTAGACTAGAAAGTGGAGGAGTGTGTGCTCTACTGCCAGCATTCTTACCAGCCTGGTCCTGCTCTCCATACCAGGTGTTCCAGGTACCCACCAGCTCACAGGGATAGTACTTATCATTATGGATAGATGGCAGGGTCTCCTCACTGTCAAGGGAAAGCAATAACAAACACATATTCTACTAGGGAGCCTAGCGGTTAAGAGCGTTTGGCCAGTAACCGAAAGGTTGCTGGTTCGAATCTCTTGGCCGGCAAGCTGGAAAAACCTGCCGTTCTGCCCTTGAATCTGATTCATAGGGGTTGGGTTAAATGCGGAAGACACATTTTGGTTGAATGCTTTCAGTTCTGCAACTGACTAGGTACCACCTTTCCCCTTCCCCTAATAATAATAATAATAATACTTGTATGATATATAATATGACCGTTATTATGACTATAACAGATTAACTGTTATTGTTGATGCCTGGATGCAATCATTTGATGTTAGCACAGACACCACTGCAGCTTTCTTGTCAGGTTTCTCTTAGGACTTCAACATACACTTCCAAGCTAAATATAAATGTTCTATAACAATTCCCATCCCAAATGTTTAAAATAGGCATTTTGGCTGTGTCTTCTGTGTGTTGTGTCTAAACCAGTTGTGCAGATTCTACGATAAGTAAAAGGTATGACTGAGTCATCTTAAGTATGAGCATAGATAAATTCTTCTACACAGTGTTGTCATGTCAGTATATCAATTGCATCACAGGAATAAAACATTTTGTCTAAACTCTACCCGTATGCAAAAAACACATGAATTTCACATGATCTTATGTGAAGTTAATGTGATCACATGTGAAATGTTCCAAAAACACATGTTTTCACGTGCACAACCCACTGGTGACACCAGCTATGCACTCATAATATCACCACTACTACGTTTTACTTTATATCACACATACTCAACAACCAAATGAAACAATAATTTGGGACGGTACTACCCTCAGTACAGCTACTATTTGAGGGGCTTTAGGTATAAAGGCCTAGACTGAACAAGGTCCATACTACTTACCAAAGCTGGTTGTAGGCATCCAGGCACTCGGCTACTATTTGAGGGGCTTTAGGTATAAAGGCCTAGACTGAACAAGGTCCATACTACTTACCAAAGCTGGTTGTAGGCATCCAGGCACTCGGCTACTATTTGAGGGGCTTTAGGTATAAAGGCCTAGACTGAACAAGGTCCATACTACTTACCAAAGCTGGTTGTAGGCATCCAGGCACTCTGGTTTCACATTATGGACTGTAACAGAACAAGCTCTATTAGACATAGTGCCCTCTGTGTTGGAAGGGGTTAAATTTGTCAAACTTTACATTACAGTCAAGGTCCGTAAGTACAGTGAAACAAGTATTGTAATTACTCATTTCTACATTATACTTACTTCTTACACTATAGTTATTACAAAGCACTCAATTCTAAAATATAAAAAGTAATTTGGAATTGAAGTAAACAAGTTACAGTAAAGCACAACTTACACTGGATTTTGTAGAGGTTGCTTTCCTCATTCTTGGTAAGCAAGTGGGAGTGGGCATCCTTTCTGGGATCTACTTTACGCACAAATAGTGACTTGAACCAGCTATCTTCACGATTCCTATGGTTTGATGCTGACAACCCCCTGGAGAAAGAAATACAGATGGTAGTGTTAATACACATGTGAACGGAGACATCTTATGAAGTTAGTGACTCATCTATTCCTGCAGCAAAGGATTTCACTGCTGAGTAGTGAGCTGAAGTCAGATCTGCCCATGCAGAATAATAACAGTAACACATGCACTGTATGATGTTGTTGCCTAAGCTACCTACACACAATGTTTGAGAAAATGCACACTGGTCTCCTACATGCAGTACCAGTTCTTGCATGTCCCTGGCTGTTTCCGAAGTAAACAATAAGCAGTGACAGTTACAGCTAGCCACAGAATACCCCTGCTGCATAAGTATTAAAATACAAATGATATATCATTGGCTAATGTTGACGTTATAAGGTAAAGAAATGCCGATGTAGTAACATACTAATGTCATGCAAAATACAGTAAGCTACACTATATATACAAAAGAATGTGGACACCCTTTCAAATGAGTGGATTCGGCTATTTCAGCCACACCCGTTGCTAACAGGTGTATACAATCGAGCACACAGCCATGCAATCTCCATAGACAAACATTAGCAGTAGAATGGCCTTACTGAAGAGCTCAGTGACTTTCAACGTGGCACCATCAGTCAGTTCATCAAATTTCTTCCCTGCTAGAGCTGCCCTGGTCAACTGTAAGTGCTGTTATTGTGAAGTGGAAACGTCTAGGAGCAACAACGCGAAGTGTTAGGCCACACAAGCTCACAGAACAGGACCGTCGAGTGCTGAAGCGAGTATAAATCGTCTGTCCTCGGTTGCAACACTCAAAACCAAGTTCCAAACTGACTCTGGAAGCAACGTCTGCACAAGAACTGTACGTCGGGAGCGTCATGAAATGGGTTTCCATGGCCGAGCAGCCACACACAAGCCTAAGATCACCATGCGCAATGCAAAGCGTGTAAAGCTCGCCGCCATTGGACTCTGGAGCAGTGGAAACGCGTTCTCTGGAGTGATGAATCACACTTCACCATCTGGCAGTCTGACGGACTAATCTTGGTTTGGCGGATGCCAGGAGAACGCTACCTGCCCCAATGCATAGTGCAAACTGTAAAGTTTGGTGGAGGAGGAATAATGGTCTGGAGCTGCTTTTTTTTCATGGTTCGGGTTAGGCCCCTTAGTTCCGCTTTAGGGAAATCTTAACGCTATAGTTAACAACATTCTAGACAATTCTATGCTTCCAACTTTGTGGCAACAGTTTGGGGAAGGCTCTTTCCTGTTTCAGCATGACAATGTCCCAGTGCGCAAAGCGAGGTTCATACAGAAATGGGTTGTCGAGATCGGTGTGGAAGAATTTGACTGGCCTGCACAGAGCCCTGACCTCAACTCCATCGAACACCTTTGGGATGAATTGGAACGCCGACTGCGAGTCAGTACTAAATCGCCCAACATTAGTGCTCAACCTCACTAATGCTCTTGTGGCTGAATGTAAGTCCCCACAGCAATTTTCCAACATCTAGTGAAAAAACATCCCAGAAGAGTAGAGGCTGTTATAGCAGTAAAGGGGGGACAAACTCCATATTAATGGAACGAGATGTTAGAGCAGGTGTCCACAAACTTTTGGTAATGTAGTGTTTATCCACAACAGTAGCCCTAGCTTTATAATAATGACCTTGAGCAAGTGTAATAATAATTCCCTATTAGACAGACAAGTACACTAGTAACTGGATATGCTGTGTATTAACTTTAACAGTTTAACCATTTTAGAATAGCTCAAATTAGAAGTTGCACTAATTTGTAGTTGATAAAATCGACTACAGGCCAATAGTTGACTGGCTAGCTATTTATGTTAGCTTGCTAACAGTCACTTTTTCAGGTTCACTCCTGCACACTTGCAGCATAGACGAGTCAGTAGGAACCTATATTCTCAAAAATCGTCAATGAAACAAAAGTCAGAACCCCAACGCTTTAAACGTGCAAAGTAATAATAGTCACACCTGCTTAAAACGAAGATCTGTCCTGTCGACTGGGCCGTGTTTTTAGCCTGATTCAGGCCATTGCCAAATCTCTGAAGGACTCGGGTCGCCATTTTCCATTGATAACACTGGAGCGTATTCATTACGCTGATTCGGTTGCAAAACGTTTCTTAAACGGAAGCAAACGGGGAGGGACGTACCCGAATTTGTTCAAAAGAAACTCTCGTTTTACTCTGTTTGCTTCCGTTTGGTTCTTAAACGATAAACGGTTTCCGTAATGAATACACCCCTGTCCTCTTTGCAAAAACAAAGTGGAGTCTGTGAGTCTACAATGTAGCCACCAGGTGGTAGTAAAATACCAACAAATTAATGGTGTGAACAGTGGAGGACCACTTGTCCTCGGTACTAGTTTTGTTAGTTTTTCCATAGAACCATGAAAAGGAGCATGATGTGTGTGTTCCTCTTCTTTGCAGACTTCACTTCTTTTTTGTGTTGCTTGACTGAATATTTCTACCTTCTTTTCTATGATTGGGGATATATTGAAGACTTTATTAATGCAATCTAACATATTTGATGACATGCCTGTTCTAAATTCCCGTGCCTCCAAGACAGTTTACATCAGTTGACGGGAATGACGTTCTCTACATGTCAAACTCAAGGCAAGCACACTGGATCCAGAACAACCTCTGGCTAAAACCAGAGATGAAGCTATGGAGCCAGATAGCTGCCAAAAGGTTGAAGGTACGTATCATTAGGATCGCAAGAAAAGCCATGCGTGAAACATAAACGTGAAATTTCATCTGTGAGCATGCAAACACCATGTTATGATTACAGACTAACATTTTAGGCTTAAACAAATCTTGTGTTGCAATTCTGACATGCAATAATACCTTTCAGAGTTTTGGCAGTTTCATCTCACCAACAACAAAAAAAACGTACACCACACTGCCTGTGAGGAGTGCTACACGAACAAGCCTAACACAGTATAAAACAAACGGAAGTCAGCGAAACCGGAAAGAGGTGTCCTGCAAGTTTGAAGTTATAAGTCTCAATTCTCTATTACTCCTCAATTGAGTTTACTTCACATTTAGGTAGCTAATGTAATGTATTTGTTTGCCAGCGCAAGTCTAGACAGCACTAGCTGTATTATGCCTACAACAGTGACGTTTCAGTTTGCTAGGTGTACATAGAATAATATATGTTTGGTAAATCTACAAATTATGTATGACCACTGGAGTCTTTGCTACTCAAAATGTTTTTGTATAGAATATTTGACATTTATTGAATCACTCAAAATCTTGCCAAAGCATATTCTGTAGGAGGGGTTAATATGAATTTAAAATAATTTGACATGATTTATTTGAATCGTGTCATGAACATATGGACTTTGAAAGGAACAAGGGAAAGGTTAAATGTAGTCTAAGTCTGGCATAAGTTTATTGCCACACTTTACAATAACTCTGTTAGCTGTGGTCTTAGGTAGTCTCCGTATGGGCTATTCCCTCCAGCACGACACTGCTGCCCAGTTGAAGAGCTTGTGATCTCCATGCAGCACCATGCGTCTTCAGAAAAGCACCCCTCAGCCTCAGAAGATCCCCTTCTGGAGGCATGCAGTCATAGAATCATTATACCCTAATGTAGGCTTATTTGCTTACTAGCCAAATAAAGTGCAGAGCATGCATGATGTGTGCAACTCATCATTCAAACTTATTTTATAATTTAATTCATCCTTCATTCAGTTCAGTCAGTCAGTATGTCATCCATTCTGTCATTTGTCTGAGTTGCAATAGGAACTAAATAAAAGAGAACAGAACAGTCATTCATTTGTTTATTGAAATCCATGTGTGTATTCAAAATTATTTAAATTCTCCAAAGTTCTTTAGCCTATTATTTAAATAATTCAATGTTTAATTTAGACCTATCCAAATAAAAAAACTAGGCCTTCAACTTGTAGACATTGCAATTTAGGCTATAATTGTGGCTACTGGTGTCTTGTGGAATAATTTCAGAACTCTATTTGTGTTTTATAACTGTTTTCATATAGGGCTCCCCTTAAAAGAGACCCTAGCTCACAGGCCTCTAAATATAGCCTCTAAATACATGTTTAACAAAATAGTTTAAGAAGTACATGCAGTGGCTGATAGGGAAAACAGTACTGGCAATAAGAGTAGGCTATAGATAGTCTTGACCATTTAGGAAACCCTTGGCTAATTCGCTCAGGACAGGCTATAGCCAAGACTTAATCAATATTTTGTTTTGTCTCATTTATTGATAACGATATAGCCTCAGTGTGATGGGGTTTTGCAACGCAAATGGCTATAACAAGTCTACATACAGAGTGGAATTCGCAAATACAATAGTCAAAATGCCTAATATAAGGCCTACAGTACAGCCCGTCTTCCCAAATACTGGAAAAAGTGATTTATTAGGTTACATGATCACCACAGTAGCCCCACACGGCTATACAAATAAATTGTGCAATTATATGGCCATTAAATAACACACAACAGCATGGGATATTTAGATAGTGGAATAGGCCTAGCCTAAATTATATTATAATTACTTTCTATTTTGCAGATTAGGCGGTTATTCTAGACAAGGCTCTTCTGTGTGTAGTATAGGCCTAAGCCTAGATGGTGTAGTGAAGGCCTAAGCCTATACTACACCATCTACTGATATAACGTCGTTATTTAATGCAGTTCTAAAACAAGTTCTAGACTTGTATTTTAGAAATGAAACCAGAAGCTGCAAAGCAACTCTAATGTCTGGTCTAGAGTTGCTTGATTGACTAGTTAACTTCGACTACCTACGTTCGGTTCATGTCCTTTGCAGATGCCACATTCCTGACAAAAGTTTGTACATATAAAAAGATCTGTAACCGAGTAAAGGGAGATGTAAAGTAAGAATTGAACGTGTAAATGCTTTTCTTACGATCCTAACAATTTACCTATGGATTTTCTTACCATCCTAACGATACGTACGTTCAACCTTTTGGCAGCTATCTGGCTCCATAGGAAGAGGCGAAGGAATAGGGGTAACTGGGCCCAAAATCTGTCTTCTCCAACAGATAGCGTTTTTTAGTTTACCAATCCAGGAATTGTTGTATGGAGGTCAATGAGAGTGTCGAATTTGGTTAACAAAAAAGTAATGGCTATTTGTTACGGGTGGCTTATTTTCTCAAATAGAAGTTTCATAATGCTTTGGTTGTTACGAGTGTACCGATAGAAGTAGGACACGTGACATCCCGGCAACTTTGAGGAAAACACTTTATATCGAAGTTGTGCCTGTTCACACACGTTTCTTCCCTCCCATTGACTAGAATGGTTCCACCTGATCTTACCTCCTCCTGACTACCTTCCATTTTTGATGACATTTATTTTCATTGTTAGAACGGCCACTTGATGATCTGGTCAATATAATGGATAATCTGTGCTAAAAAACAAATAAAAACTATAGATGTGAGCTGGCCAGTCCCCCCTTGACAAGTAAGCCAGATGCCATACCCACCCATTGTAACAACTTGAATGAACTTTCCCGCTACTCACTCAACATCATGCGACTGACCTACAGTTGAACGCCCACATCAAACCGAATAAATGTTCCTGAATTTTTTTTTATGGAGAGAGCGTGTGCTAATAGAAAAGGGGACTGGACCGGTTTGAACAAATTTTCAAACCTTATGAAGACAACAATTTGGTAAGTTTTATAGGCTAGGTAGCTGACTTTGCAACTTGTCCCAAGATAGCCGCGCAACTAGCCAGCTACCCAGCACAAGCCACATCACTGGGGATGTGGTTGCTAGAATAGCTTAGAGCAACCCAGGGACCCAATGTCTTGTCTTATCAGGTGAATAATAATGGCAAGGAGAAGTAACTAACATTTTAAAATGAATAGAATTGGTAGATAGTTTTTCATTATTTTGGCCTCCCCACATTACAATTAGAAGAGAAAGTGTAAACTGAATTCTAACATAACCTATTAGCCAGAAAGGTAACTCCAAACACATTTTCGCTAATAGCAGCTGTTTAGCTGGTTAATCAAAGGTTGGCAAAAATGTATGTCCAAGTCAAGAAAGTTTACCAAAAGCCAGCGGCACTTACCGTGACTGGTCTGCGGGCCCCAGGTTGATATCCCTGAACTAGAGAGACTCACTGGCTACATACATTTTGATATGGCTGAAATATAATTTCCCCTGACACTTTAACTAGTTATTTGAATTTTCTCAATCATTGCAACTATATACACAGTACCAGTCAAAAGTTTGGACACACCTACTCATTCAAGTTTTTATTTTACTTTTACTATTTCTTACGTTGTGAAGACATCAAAACAACGAAATAACACACATGGAATCATGTAGTAACTAAAAAAGTTAAACAAGTCAGAATATATGTTATATTTGAGATTCTTCAAAGTAGGCACCCTTGGCCTTGATGACAGCTTTGCACACTCTTGGCATTCTCTCAACCAGCTTTACCTGGAATGTTTTTCCAACCGTCTTGAAGGAGTTCCCACATATGCTGAGCACTTGTTGGCTGCTTTTCCTTCACTCTGCAGTCCAACTCATCCCAAACCATCTCAATTGGGTTAAGGTTGTGAAGACCAGGTCATCTGATGCAGCAGTCCATCACTCTCCTTCTTGGTCAAATAGCCCTTACACAGCGCGGAGGTGTGTTGGGTCATTGTCCTGTTGAAAAACAAATGATAGTCCCACTAAGCGCAAACCAGATGGGATGTCGTATCGCTACAGAATGCTGTGGTAGCCATGCTGGTTAATTGTGCCTTGAATTCTAAATAAATCACAGACCCTGGTCACCAGAAAAGCACCATCACACCTCCTCCTCCATGCTTCACGGTGGGAACCGCACATGCAGAGATCATCCGTTCACCTACTCTGCGTCTCACAAAAACACGGCGGTTGGAACCAAAATTCTCAAATTTGGACTCATCAGACCAAAGGACAGATTTCCACCAGTCTAATGTCCATTGATCAAGTTTCTTGGCTCAAGCATGTCTCTTCTTCTTATTGGTGTCCTTTAGTAATGGTTTCTTTGCAGCAATTCGACCATGAAGGCCTGATTCACGCAGTCTCCTCTGAACAGTTGATGTTGAGATGTGTCTGTTACTTGAACTCTGTCAAGCATTTATTTGGGCTGCAATCCTCTGCAGCAGAGGTAACTCTGGGTCTTCCTTTCCTGTGGCGGTCCTCATGAGAGCCAGTTTCATCATAGCGCTTGATTGTTTTTGCGACTGCACATGAATAAACTTTCAAAGTTCTTCAAATTTTTCATATTGACTGACCTTCATTTCTTAATTAATGATCAAACCCTTTTTTTCAATTTCCGCCTAAAATGGCATACCCAAATCAAACTGCCTGTACCTCAAGACCTGAAGCAAGAATATGCATATTCTTCATACCATTTGAAAGGAAACACTTTGAAGTTTGAGGAATTGTGAAATTAATGTAGGAGAATATAACACATTAGATCTGGTAAAAGATTATACAAATAAAAAAACATGCGTTGAACATTTGTTTTTCTCATAATCTTTGAAATACAAGAGAAATGCCACACATTGAGATAGGACTCAAGGTGTAATTTAGATGTTGTCCACAAGATGACAGCAGTGTGTGTGCAAAGTTTTATACTGATCCAGTGAAGAATTACATTACTACACAATATTTTGTATCAAGTCTGCCAGGAGTTTGCCCAAATATGCCGAATTGGTCAATTTCTACATTTTCAAGTACATAACTATAGAGAACATACAAAAATGCAATGGTCAAATTTTTGGGGCGGTTTACACACTCCCAGGAATGTCATACATGATGGATCATTAGCTTCCATACAGAAAAGACACTAACCTTCACACATCTAGATGGCGGAGCGGGGTGGGTGTGGAGCCAGAGACAGCAATGAGGTCAAACTGTAGAACCGAGTTGCTACATTTGAATATTTTTTATAATTTTTTTTCAAACAAAACTTCACTATATTTTATCTCTGGGACCCTCAGGATGACAAATCAGAGCAAGATTACTGCATGTACGTACATTATTTACCTTCAGAGGTGAATGTATCAAACCCGTTGCCGTGATAAAAGTGTTTTGTTGTTGTGCACTATCCTCAAACAATAGCATGGTATTTTCTTGCTGTAATAGCTACTGTAAATTTGACACTGAAGTTAGATTAACAAGAATTTAAGCTTTCTGCCCATATAAGACATGTCTATGTCCCGGAATTGGCTGATGTTTACAACATCATTCTAGTCACATTATCGCATATTGAGCAACAACTGTTCTGGTTTAGGGACACCGATCCCGTAAAAGTAATGATGGACTGTCGTTTCTCTTTGCTTATTTGAGCTGTTCTTGCCATAATATGGACTTGGTCTTTTACCAAATAGGGCTATATTCTGTATACCACCCCTACCTTGTCACAACACAACTGATTGGCTCAAACGCATTAAGAAGGAAATAAATTTACTTTTAACAAGGCACACCTGTTAATTGAAATGCATTCCAGGTGACTACCTCATGAAGCTGGTTGAGAGAATGCCAAGCGTGTGCACAGCTGTCATCAAGGCAAAGGGTGGTTACTTTTTTATTTACATGATTCCATATGTGTTATTTCATAGTTTGATGTCTTCACTATTATTCCACAATGTAGAAAATAGTAAAAATAAAGAAAAACCCTTGAATGAGTAGGTGTGTCCAAACTATTGACTGTTACTGTATGTATGCTGCGTAACCACACTGACAGTACACAGACAACTCTCCCTGCAAATCACAAGTTTGGGTAGGCGGGGCTTAAATTGAGAGCAACATGACAGAGAGGACACAATGCGGACGCAGATAGCTAGACCCAAGACACTAGGCCCAAGATGATCTTCTTAAAGTATTTCTGGCTAGGATAATTATAGCCACAGCCAGTCAGCGGTTGAAAGCTTGTTACGCTAAAGTTAGCTGTCACGGTACATGCGAAATACACTCATTTAAAATATCCTTTCTGAGCTCCATTTAGCTAGATACCAATTTTGTGTCCAGTGAGGATGTTTATGCCAGGGCACAAATGAATAAGGCTCTGGATGTATTTCCTGCGCATCTATTTCCGCCTAACCCAACCAAAGCTTTTACCAGACGTGTATGCTGGAACACTGTTAATGTAGGAGGCAAGTTGTCTGCCTAGGGATACTATGTTTGTCCCAGTCGAATTTTTGGGAAACATGCATTAACTTCTTATCAAAGCTACCTCAACTGTGTAGTGAACAGTTTTGACTCCTGAACATAAAAAAACGATATTCTGGTTATTTTGAACGAGTCGCAGCCTTTTATGGTCACTTGGTGTGTGGAATTAACAGAAGAAATGGGAGGTGTTTGTGTCCAGGCGTTCTAGCGGTTGTAATTCTTGGCACATAGCACCAGTGGCCTCAATCATGGTCCTGACAGGGGCCAAAGGCAGCTCACAGTTGGGAATGAGGGCCCACCGAGCCCTCCCAAAACATGGAGGCCTCTCTGCAAGCCTGGGAACAGTTAGGCCTAGGCTGCCTCTTTCTCTGAGTGGAATATGTTTTCAGTATTCAGTGACATGCTTTTCAATGCAATAAAAATAACACCAAAATAGAACACAAAAATAAAAAATATTTAATTTGGATAAAAATTAGTCCAGTTTGTATTTCTTCTACCATTCATGGTATGGTGGATAGTAATGATCTATTATCACCTTTTTAAATATCTATTGTTTTGCACGGCACTGTGGGAGAAATGCAAAACAGACCCTGTAGTCTGACTGTGAATTGTTTTAGGAAACTGGATCACAAGTTGGCTTCTCCCACCTCGTGGTTGCTTTCAAGTTCACTCTGGCCTTGGTACTCACAGTAGATCTTAGCTGATGGTTGTGTTTTCAAATCTCACGACTGAATGCCGCAAATGATGGAAAACTCTGTGTGATTCAACTTTACAATGCCAAGAGGAAATGAGCAATGGTTTGTCTGTTAAGACTGTTTACAGAACATGGAAAGTGAGATGGTGTCAAGGTCATGTAAACATTCAGTATACATTTATTTTATTTTATTGTTGAGTATTTTACCTCCCCATAACGCTAAACAGCTTTAAAATAGAGCTGTATAGGGTGTTGGAAGCATGTCTGCTTGTGGTTTTATTTCTGTATGAGAGATTTGATCTGGATTCTAGAATTCCTGTCTGTTAATCTAATCTGTTCTTTGATGGTTTTTGGAGTGTCTTGTGAGTAAGATCAGGGATCTTGGCCTTCACTTCCTGAATAGGTTACAGTATTTCCTCTTTGTTGCATGTAATGTGTTCAAATGTTGATTTGTATAGAATGGATTAATGACAGTACACTGCACAAATCCAAAGGGGAAAGTGCTGAGACACTGGCCAAATTGGTTTGATGATGATGCATGATGCATTTATAGGGCATTTGTTATTTTTCAAAATGTGTGAGTTAAAGTAGTTTACTCCTTTTACTCCATTAGTTTTATGTAGTCCTATGCTAGTTTAAAAATTAATTTGTGCAGCAATTTTCTCATTATGCCATTGTTTTGTTTTAGGAATATTTTTTTTATATCAATCTCATGATGTATAAAAACATCTGTGATGAATTACAATAATCAGTACAGTACATGAAAACATGCTGGTTTCTGTAAACTTCTGCCATCGTCTTTTTGGATGTGTTGCGAAATAAGTTGACCTAAATCTAGGTCCTCTTGTTGATGGGGTCTTGTAGCAGTACTGCATTTGAATATCACCACAGGAGATTTAGACTAGGCAGGTGAATTAAAATGTTCCCAGACCCTATTGCTATATGTACAGTAGGCCTATCCCTATTGAGAGTCCCAATGTTAGCAGCTCAAGATTATGTGCTTAAACTGAAAGGCTGGAAACCATGATGCTCTCTGAACATCCAAACGCTGCTTCGTCTTAATGTAAACAGAATAAACAAGGACTCTAATTGCTCAAAGCAGCCCTTAGCTCCAATTCGAGTCTACATTTGCTCCAATTCGAGTCTGCATTTGAAAAACTGTGACAGAACATTATGGAAAATTAATCTGACAGTGCCCAGGACAGCAATATAGCCAATATTACTGGTTTGGAAGATGATCTTTATAAAAGCGATGCTGAAAGCCAACCCACTTCCTCCCTTCTTCAAAATTGCTTTCACAAATTGCATAGGCTTGTATATTGGTTAGGCATCAGCATTCAGCAGCACACAAAACTAAATCCAAAAATGGTCATTCCACTGCATTACTGGATTATAACAGAGCGAAAAGCCCAGGCCCGGCAGCAGATACACATTCCAGTGGAGTTTCCTTTCCTCTGTGTGGAGATGCACAGATAACCTAACACTGAGGTATATTCAGGCAGACATGCTGCATTTTTGCTGTGAAGTCGTATTTTTGTTTGTTTGGTATCAGCTGCTTCAATACACTACATTACATCCTTTTCTGGAGTTGTTGGTTGAAGAGCCCTGTTCCAAATTTTGTAGATAAGGGCAAGTGATGGGGGAAAGAGTGGAGTGGGCATGGCATGGGTGGTGGAAAAGGTTGTACGGATGAACCAGATTAATTCATCATGTGAAGAAAGATGGAAAAAAGGAGAAGATTTTGTGTTCTCTGCTTTAGAAGAATGCTTACCACCCCTGGAATTCAGCATGACTCTTAAGAGGGATTTGTTTTTAATCCCGAGATTTAAATCATGTGAATGCATCAAAGGCTGACATTTTTGTCCAGAGCTGCCTCGAGTTGAGGCAAAATTTAGAAATGTCTGGACTAAACAGAAGATTGGGCCGCTTGGCTAACATTTGCCTGAGATCTACAGTTGAAGTCGGAAGTTTACATACACTTAGGTTGGAGTCATTGAAACTCGTTTTTAAACCACTCCACAACTTTCTTGTTAACAAACTATAGTTTTGGCAAGTCGGTTAGGACATCTACTTTGTGCATGACACAAGTCATTTTTCCAACAATTGTTTACAGACAGATTATTTCACTTATAATTCACTGTATCACAATTCCAGTTGGTCAGAAGTTTACATACATTAAGTTGACTGTGCCTTTAAACAGCTTAGAAAATTCAAAAAAATTACGTCATGGCATTAGAAGCTTCTGATGGGCTAATTGGCATCATTTGAGTCAACTGGAGGTGTACCTGTGGATGTATTTCAAGGCCTACCTTCAAACTCAGTGCCTCGTTGCTTGACATCATGGGAAAATCACAAGAAATCAGCCAAGACCTCAGGAAAAAAAAGACCTCCACAAGTCTGGTTCATCCTTGGGAGCAATTTCTAAACGCCTGAAGGTACCACGTTCATCTGTACAAACAATAGTACGCAAGTATAAACACCATGGGACCACACAGCCATCATACCGCTCAGGAAGAAGACGCGTTCTGTCTCCTAGAGATGAACGTACTTTGGTGCGAAAAGTGCAAATCAATCCCAGAACAACAGCAAAAGGACCTTGTGAAGATGCTGGAGGAAACGGGTACAAAAGTATCTATATCCACAGTAAAACGAGTCCTATATCGACATAACCTGAAAGCCCGCTCTGCTCCAAAACCGCCATAAAAAAGCCAGACTATGGTTTGCAACTGGATAAATGTCCTCTGGTCTGATGAAACTAAAATAGAACTGTTTGGCCAAAATGACCATTGTCATGTTTGGAGGAAAAAGGGGGAGGCTTGCAAGCCGAAGAACACCATCCCAACCGTGAAGCACGGGGGTGGCAGCATCATGTTGTGGGGGTGCTTTGCTGCAGGAGGGACTGGTGCACTTCACAAAATAGATGGCATCATGAGGCAGAACAATTATGTGGATATATTGAAGTAACATCTCAAGACATCAGTCAGGAAGTTAAAGCTTGGTCGCAAATGAGTCTTCCAAATGGACAAGCATACTTCCAAAGTTGTGGCAAAATGGCTTAAAGACAACAAAGTCAAGGTATTGGAGTGGCCATCACAAAGCCCTGACCTCAATCCCATAGAAAATTTGTGGGCAGAACAGAAAAAGCATGTGCGAGCAAGGAGGCCTACAAACCTGACTCAGTTACACCAGCTCTGTCAGGAGGAATGGGCCAAAATTCACCCAACTTATTGTGGGAAGCTTGTGGAAGGCTACCTGAAATGTTTGACCCAAGTGAAACAATTTAAAGGCAATGCTACCAAATACTAATTGAGTGTATGTAAACTTCTGACCCACTGGGAATGTGATGAATGAAATAAAAGCTGAAATAAATCATTCTCTCTACTACTATTCTGACATTTCACATTCTTAAAATAAAGTGGTGGTTCTAACTGACCTAAGACAGGGAATATTTAACAGAATTAAATGTCAGGAATTGTGAAAAACTGAGTTTAAATGTATTTGGCTAAGGTGTATGTAAACTTCCGACTTCAACTGTACATGCTGTATCGCATTAGTGGAAACCAAGACTATTTTCAGGGCAGGTTTGCCGGTTTTGACTAGCAGAAGTGACTTTTCATAGCATGTTAGGAGAACTTAAGCACCAGGTTAGGAAAATTTACCTGGCAGGTTAGGAGAATTAGGTTAAGGTTAGGAAAAGGGTTAGGGTTAGCTAAAATGCTACAATTGTCCCTGACACATCTTGAACACATTTAGCTACAACCAGGCATGCCCTGAGAACAGTCTTGGTTTCCACTAATGCGATGCTGCCTTCTACACCCATGCGCATCTAGCTGATTAGCTGCTCTAGCATCAAACAACAGTTGGAAATAGGAGATGTACAGTTAGCAAAACAATTACTTATAATCATAAGTAAGTAATCAGTCCAGCTATTAGGTAAAGTTTATCTACTTTAAAAAAATATATGTTTTTCCAAAAATGTGTGTCGGTGTATTTCAACGATTTTGACGGTTATTTTATTTTCATGATGGTCTTCATTCATAACCACCAGTTACACGGTTATTCAATGGCTAAGGTGCACTAAGATTGAGGAATTAAGATTTTACGTCATTGTTTTTAGCACTAACCCACAGTTCATAAACTACTATGCAAAACATGATTTAATGTGCCTGTAAATCAGCACAACCTACTTTTTTTTTTTTTTCAAATTGTTGCCATCTTTGAGCTAGAATTGGGATCAAGAATACTGGGTAATGCCGATACATAAAAAGAGTAATGGAGAGCAATGTACAATACGTTGAACTGAGCAAAAAAGGCATATGTGGTAAGCTCATGGGGGCAGCCATCTTATGCACTTTCACCATTACCGTCGCACCCCTATCTAGAGGTTGCCATATTTTATAAATATCAGTAAGCCACAAATCCGCCTCAAATGACCACTTTGTGAGGTAGAATCTCCAGAATCAGCTGACCTGTGGCTTACTAACACCTATCTCCTATTAGAGTGACAATACAACCTCCAGAGTATTCTAAAATAAGGAATTCTTTCACGTCCCACAAAGCCATAAATCCAACCACACTCTCAAAAGTAATTACACTGGGAAGGAAAAAGACCATCCTAGAGAGGATTTACTTATACCCTGGTGAGAGCATGGGCTGGGCTGGCTGTCCAATCACAACCCAGGGCGAGAGGGGTGAGGATGGGTGAGACCTAGACAAGAAGTCACCAGCCAAATGAGGTAAACAAGTTGTAATTTATCTTAAAGCTGCAACATGTAACTTTTTTGGGCGACCTGACCAAATTCACATTGAAAGATCTATAACTAACATTTCTTTCTCTTTGAAAGCAAGTCAAAGAAGCAGTAGATCTGTTCTATGTGTCCTATTTCTGTGTCCCATTCTTAAGTTTTGTTGTTGCGCCTTTTACTTTTGTTTTCTTACGCCAGCTTCAAACAGATGAAAATACATTATTTTTGGTTATGGAAAATATATTTCCCAGCGGTTTAGATGGTACATCATTCTCTACAGTATACCATTTTTTTTACCTCCCTTTTCTCCCCAATTTTGTGGTATCCAATTGGTTGTTACGATCTTGTCTCATCTTTGCAACTCCCCAACGGATTCGGAGGAGGCGATGGTCGAGAGCCATGCGTCCTCTGA
This sequence comes from Salvelinus namaycush, assembly GCF_016432855.1. Lineage (NCBI taxonomy): Eukaryota > Metazoa > Chordata > Actinopteri > Salmoniformes > Salmonidae > Salvelinus > Salvelinus namaycush. The sequence goes on from NC_052329.1 coordinate 24,180,368, forward strand.
AACCCGACCCTGCCAAGCCGCACTGCTTGCTTAACCTGGAAGCACCAATGTGTTGGAGGAAACACCGTCCAACTGACGACCGAGACGGCCAAACCCTCCAATAACCCAGACAACGCTGGGCCAATTGTGCGCCACCCAATGGGTCTCCCGGTCGGCTGTGGCACAGCCCAGAATCAAACCCAAGGCTGGAGACGCGCCTCAGCACTGTGATGCAGTGCCTTTGACCTCTGCGCCACTCGGGAGCCCTATTCTCTACAGTATACTTGCTTGTTTTGTCACACAAACTATTAGAATTTTAGCAACCAGGAATGTTTTCATTCTAATTAATCTGTATTTGGACTGTTTCAAAGATTCAAATTATATAACGGATGGCCCTTTGCCAGACCCCTGCCAGAGTTTTAAATAACTTATCAAATTATGTCTCTGTGGAATACATAAACACACAGAATAAAACCCTTTCTTATGAAGTACCCTATCACAGTAATAGGATTCAACACATTTATGCTCTTTAATTTAACAGATTCAAATAACTACAGAGACAAAACATACTTAGTATTGCAGCCACACACACACAAAGGACATGGTTTGTTCTAGAAATGAAAAGCTAAGCAATGTGATATAAACAGATAAAAAGTTTGTGGTCAGACGCACATCCTTAAAAACATAGGTGCTAGGCTAATGAAGAATACCAGTAAAGAACAAGAAGGCCTGCACACTGTTAAAGCTCCCAAAACGGATATGATCACAAACATACACAGTTTATTAGGTACATCACCCCGTTCATGAAAGATTTGTGACCTATGTTACATTCAACGTGGTATGGTGCCAGGCCTGCCGGATCCAGTATCTCTGAAACGTCTGTTCTCCTGGGCTTTTCACTCATGACAGTGTCTAGGGTTTACCAAGAATGGTGCAAAAAACAAAACATCCAGTCAGCGTCAGTCCAGTGGGTGAAAACAGCTTGTTGATGAGAGAGATCAAAGGAGAATGTCAAGAATTGTGCAAGCTAACAGGCGGGCCAACAACAGACAAATAACGGCGCAGTACAACAGTGGTGTGCAGAACGACCTCTCGGAATGCACAACTTGTCAATCCTTGTTACGAATGGGCTATTGCAATAGACGGTCGTGTCCTACTCCTATCAGCTAAAAACAAGAAGAAGCAGGACCACGATCACCAACACTGGACAACACTGATGGTGGAGGTGTACTGGTGTGGGGAATATTTTCCTGGCCCTTGTTAGGTCCCTTAATACCAATTGTGCAATGAACATTTCCGACGCCTTATAGAATCCATTCCCCGAAGAATTATGTCTGTTCTGGAAGCAAAGGGGGTACTAGATTGGGTGTACCTAATAAACCAACCACTGAGTGTATTTCATCTAAGTAGCCTACTGATATTATATGTCCAAACTTTAGGTGCCCAGCCGGATCTGTCCTTTGCTGAACTTGTTTTTTCTTCATCACTCTTGTTGTTTGCTTAGCAGCCGAAGAGATGCATCATTCTCTCCCTCATGTGGGGATTGTGTTTTGTAGTTGAAATGACTAAGCAGGCAAGGAGCAGAGGTAAGCTTATGGGCGAGGCCGCTATGGAGAAAACTATCCAGTGTTGAAAAAATATATTAGTGTAACATTGGGTGAGTCATTGCAAGTATTAATTCGTACAAAAAAATGTAATGAAGCCTAATGAATACTCCCTGAGGGATGTTGTCTGGATTTTATAGATGTTTGCAGAGATGCTATCATTCCTCTGAATAGCTTTTCCCTGGTTTATTTTCTTAACCGATTTACATGGATTTGGTATCAATTTATTGAGGGGACGTGGTATAAATGGAGTGAATTAATTCAAATCAGAAATATTTACTGCACCAGGATTTACATGGAATGATATAATTTGTAATATTGAAATCTCGTCCTCAATCTTTAAGTTTCTGAGTTCAACGGATGTCTCCAGATCTTGCCTCCAAAAGAGCACAGGAAAGTCTGGACTGCTATCTATCAAGAGGTGCAAAAAAACGGTCATTGCTGAAGTCTCTTTTTCCCCCCACACATGGGTCACTGGCTTACTAGTGCTCTTCCATGCCGTCCCTAGGAGGGGTGCGTCACTTGAGTGGGTTGAGTCACTGACGTGATCTTCCTGTCCTGGTTGGCGCCCCCTCGGGTTCGTGCCGTGGGGAAGGTCTTCGTGGGCTATACTCGGCCTTGTCTCAGGGTAGTAGGTTGGTGGTTGAAGATATCCCTCTAGTGGTGTGGGGGCTATGCCTTGGCAAAGTGGGTGGGGTTATATCCTGCCTGTTTGGCCCTGTCCGGAGGTATCGTCGGATGGGGCCACAGTGTCTCCCGACCCCTCCTGTCTCAGCCTCCAGTATTTATGCTGCAATAGTTTATGTGTCGGGGGCTAGTGTCAGTCTGTTATATCTGGAGTATTTCTCCTGTCTTATCCGGTGTCCTGTGGGAATTTAAGTATGATCCCTCTAATTCTTTCTCTTTCTCTCTTTCTCTCTCTCTTCTCTCGGGGACCTGAGCCCTAGGACCATGCCTCAGGACTACCTGGCCTGATGACTCCTTGCTGTCCCCAGTCCACCTGGTCATGCTGCTGCTCCAGTTTCAACTGTTCTGCTTGCGGCTATGGAACCATGACCTGTTCACTGGACGTGCTACCTTGTCCCGGACCTGCTGTTTTGGACTCTCTCTCTACCGCACCTGCTGTCTCTAACTCTGAATGATTGGCTATGAAAAGCCAACTGACATTTACTCCTGAGGTGCTGACCTGTTGCACCCTCTACAACCACTGTGATTATTATTATCTGACCCTGCTGGTCACCTATGAACATTTCAACATCTTGGCCATGTTCTGTTATAATCTCCACCCGGCACAGCAGAAGAGGACTGGCCACCACTCAGAGCCTGGTTTCTCTCTAGGTTTCATCCTAGGTTCTGGCCTTTCTAGGGAGTTTTTCCTAGCCACTGTGCTTCTACATCTGCATTGCTTGCTGTTTGGGGTTTTAGGCTGGGTTTCTGTAAAACACTTTGTGACATTAGCTTATGTAAAACGGGCTTTATAAATACATTCGATTGATTGATTGATGCCCTAGGTGGATCTTGGGCAAATTGGACAACTCCAAGTCCAATGTCTCATGGCTGTCTTTATATTTTCCCTATCCTTTCTTTCTGTTTTCTTTGTTCCATGGATCGCATGATGACTGTTATCGCCTCCCCAAAAAATGTTTGTCAGAGTTGCGAGAGTGCTGGGAACAAAATATTTCAGGACTGTCTTTTTGTCTTCATCAGATATGGAGACTAACTGCTGACATTGCCACACACAGTGCTTTTGAATGTTTTATTACATGATTGAAACCAGTTGAGATTGGCATCAAGATCTCAAAACAAGTTATATTTTAGAGTTCCTACATGGATTATAAGGCTAAGAAAATGTGTTAATATTTATTGATACATTTCCTTTAGTTATAACCTAACCAGCTTTAAACTTTCTCTTGGTTAGCTACCTGGTCTGCTGGTTTTGTAACGGCTGTCGTCGGTGGAAGAAGGATCGGACCAAGGTGCGGCGTGGTAAGTGTTCATGTCTTTTTAATAAACAAAACTGAACACTGGAACAAAACAATAAACGAAGTGAACAAACGAAACAGTACCGTGTGGCGACAAACACTGACACGGAAGACAAACACCCACAAACCAAAAGACAAAACAGGCTACCTAAATATGGTTCCCAATCAGAGACAGTGACAAACACCTGCCTCTGATTGAGAACCATATCAGGCCAAATGACAAACCCAACATAGAAACACAAAACATAGATAACCCACCCAACTCACGCCCTGACCACACTAAAACAAAGAAAATACAAAAGAACTATGGTCAGAACGTGACAGGTTTTTAGTTCAGTCCTTAATTGCTTTAAACGGGTGTGATTATTATTTATGAAAGTCCTCTCACCTACCATCTCTGCTGAGGAGTCTGAAGAGCATAATTACAGGTGAGGATCATCTATTGAGAGGTAATTGCTCAATAGCCTGTGGTCGTCTGGTGATGCATTGCTGCTGGGGTGAGGTGCAGAAAATAAGTATTCTACGCCTCATTACTGACTGGACTTCACGTTTGTCCAATGAATGTCACCTCAAAAATGATCTAACGAAGGTAGTACCTGTTAAGAAAAATAACCATTGAGCTGTTTGGGTCCAGTCATGTGAGATACCTAAGACAATTCCTATGCTTTACCTCATGGGACAAGTTTTGAAGTATAAAAATTGGTTGATGTTAAGTAGTAACATATTTATAGTGAGAATTTGCGTTGAATTACATTATGCTTTAGTGTCTTCCCCTTTTAGATCAGATACTCATACAGACACATTCAAATTCAGATTTCATCAACTCCAGAATGCACAGCACAAGTGTGTGGAAGAAAAACCAACTAAGTGTCACGACTTCCGCCGAACTCGGGTCCTCTCCTTGTTCGGGCGGCGCTCGGCGTCGCCGGTCTTCTAGCCATCATCGATCCACTTTTCATTTTCCATGTGTTTTGTCTTGTTTTTCCTCACACCTGGTTTCAATTCCCTCAATCATTTGTTGTGTATTTAACCCTCTGTTCCCCCCCATGTCTTTGTGTGGGATGTTTTATTGTAAGTGTTTGTGCACGTGTTGTTTGGTGTGCGACGGGTTTTTGTACCCAACTATTCTTGTTATTTTTATGCCGTGGGTTTTGCTAATAAACTGCTCCGGCTATTACCAAGTTCTGCTCTCCTGCGTCTGACTTCCCTGCCACCAATTACGCACTTACACTAAGATTATGAAAGAAACCACAAATGAGATATATGAGGAGCGTCGACATTGGACCGCAGCCATCCAGACGCTTTAAGACAAACAGCCCAATGGGGTGTCTGCTGTCTGGTACAGTACTGAGGAGAATCGACACCCTGGTCAGAAGGTAACGGAAATGTCTTGGAGGTGTCTGACAGGACAGATGGGACTGGGAGTCAGCCATTTTGGCCTTTCTCACACACAGGAAATACTGAGGGGTTCCTCATCATCATCCTTTCTTCAGAAATCTTTAACCAGGAAACACTTTCACTCTTCCTTTTCAAGGCCCGAGAGTACAGTTTTTCAAAATCAGAGCTCAAGTTTTGAGTGTTGTTCCAAAAAGACTGCTTTGCCTTTTCTGTACATTTCTTTGAATGCAATTTCCGAAACAATGCCCTAACCTCATACAGTCTGTTGGAGTCTCCTCTTCTGGCCTGTTAGTTTTTTCTCCACAGAGAGTGTTTGTGTAAGTCTCAATATTTTCGAAAACCCTCAAGTTTTCAAAAGGCGATTTGCTTCTCAAGTGCTCAAGCTGTTGGGATTGGAGGTGGGAAGCGCTCTCTCTATCCCTCCCCCTCTCTCTCCCTCCTCTGGTGGCGGTAAGTAACCTTCAGAATTTCCTGTTTTAGCTTTAATTACTCGTTTTAACAAAGAGCTCTGGAAGCAGACATCATTACCTAATGGCAAATCTATTCGCTCATTGAAAGCTGTGGAACTGGCAGCAGGAGTTAAAAAGTATCTCTGGTGGCCTGATCTGGCCTGCTCACTGTAGTTTAACAATACATATCAGATCTACTTGATAATAATCATATATTATAAAATATATTATTTGCATAGTTATAACAACATTTTTACTATAAACAATGTTTTCACTTGTCAGTCCTGTGATGTTTATATGGTAATAAACATCCATCATAGGACCCTTTCTGAAACTTCAAAGTAGCAACGTGTCCAGGATCAACCAGTCCAGGAGTAGGCTTTGTCTTTGTCAGTGTAACTGGCCCATAGTTCACAAAACCCTGTCAGATTTTGTGAAACCTAGCCTACACATTCAAGTGCTTGATCATATCAATCTCAGAACATAGCCCTGTGACCTATTAGTGTTATTACATGACCAAAAAAAGTAATAAGAATCCATAAATATGTCTTTGTGATATACTGTACTTTATATCTGGGATATATCACCCTGTGTTGCATTGTGCCGTCTGCATCTCTTTAGCTCTATACAGTGGCGATTTTAGCATGTAAATCTTGGTGGGGCAAAAAAAATAAGTGGGATGCATGCCAAAAAAGCCACTACACAACACAACACTAAACAATACATTAATTGCACTATAACGGTGACAAACGGTTACCACAAACTGTTAGAGCCTACATAAAGCTGTCCCAACAGCAGTCCCAACAGTTTACCACTGCTACACCTGGCTATCAGCAGAGCCTTGTCTGGCAGCGAAACAGTTAATTCAGCCTCATTTACTGCCTTTTAAAAAAACATAGCTGATATGGCTGACTTGCTCAAACAAATGTGGTTTCTAATGACATTTGAGATGTACAAACTATAGCGTAAGGGGACAAAAAGCTGATAAGAGGCAATCTGTAATTTCGATTAAGACATTAATGAGCGAGCTAGGACGGACGTAGTCAATATAACTATTTGTTTAGCACTTTTGAAATGTACAGTGACAATTCAAAACATGGCCGTTCTTACAGTGTTCTCTCTGTACACCAAGTCAGAACCGTAGGATAAATGAAGGGGGCATATAAGCAGTCAATGAAAGCTCTTACAATATTCAATGATTACATTTCTCTAAAACAAGTTGTAAGCTACATGTGCACTACCAAGTCAGAAAAGTAGGCGAAATTAAGAGGGATAAATAGACCAAATTTTTAGGGTGAGACACATTGGCTACTAACATCTTACTACACAACTGTCACGATCGACGTAATGAGGCAGAGTGGACCAAGGCGCAGCGTGATAGAAAGACATCTTCTTTATTATGAAGACGAAACAAATGAACAAAAACAACAAACAGACGACCGTGAAGCTATTCAAACAAATAGTGCTGACACTAAACACTACACATAGACAATTACCCACATTAACCTAATGCCTATGGCTGCCTTAAATATGGCTCCCAATCAGAGACAATGAATGACAGCTGTCTCTGATTGAGAACCATTCAGGCAACCATAGACTTACCTAGACACCTACACTCAACACAAACCCATACACTCTACTAAACCCCCCTATACCATACAACCACCCAAGACGAGACAAATACACACACACATCCCCCCTGTCACACCCTGACCTAACCAAAATATTACAGAAAACAAAGATAACTAAGGCCAGGGCGTGACAGTAACCCCCCCCCCCAAAGGTGCGGACTCCGGCCGCAAAACCTGACACAGAAGGGGAGGGTCCGGGTGGGCCTTCCTACGGCGGCGGCTCGGGTGCGGGACGTGGCCCCCACTCCACCATAGTTAATACCCGCTTTGGTGGCTCTGGCAGATCCTGGCTGGCTGGCGGCTCTGGCAGATCCTGGCTGATTGGCGGCTCTGGCAGATCCTGGCTGGCGGCTCTGGCAGATCCTGGCTGATTGGCGGCTCTGGCAGATCCTGGCTGGCTGGCGGCTCTGGCAGATCCTGGCTGGCTGGCGGCTCTGGCAGATCCTGGCTGATTGGCGGCTCTGGCAGATCCTGGCTGGCTGGCGGCTCTGGCAGATCCTGTCTGATTGGCGGCTCTGGCAGATCCTGGCTGATTGACGGCTCTGGCTGGTCATGGCTGGCTGGCGGCTCTGGCTGGTCATGGCTGGCTGGCGGCTCTGGCGGCTCATGGCTGGCTGGCGGCTCTGGCTGCTCCTGTCTGGCGGGCGGCTCTGGCTGCTCCTGTCTGGCGGGCGGCTCTGGCTGCTCCTGTCTGGCGGGCGGCTCTGGCTGCTCCTGTCTGGCGGGCGGCTCTGGCTGCTCCTGTCTGGCGGGCGGCTCTGGCTGCTCCTGTCTGGCGGGCGGCTCTGGCTGCTCCTGTCTGGCGGGCGGCTCTGGCTGCTCCTGTCTGGCGGGCGGCTCTGGCTGCTCCTGTCTGGCGAGCGGCTCTGGCTGCTCCTGTCTGGCGGGCGGCTCTGGCTGCTCCTGTCTGGCGGACGGCTCTGGCTGCTCCTGTCTGGCGGACGGCTCTGGCTGCTCCTGTCTGGCGGACGGCTCTGGCTGCTCCTGTCTGGCGGACGGCTCTGGCTGCTCCTGTCTGGCGGGCAGCTCTGACGGCTCGGGACAGACGGGCAGCTCTGACGGCTCGGGACAGACGGGCAGCTCTGACGGCTCGGGACAGACGGGCAGCTCTGACGGCTCGGGACAGACGGGCAGCTCTGACGGCTCGGGACAGACGGGCAGCTCTGACGGCTCGGGACAGACGGGCAGCTCTGACGGCTCTGGGCAGACGGATAGCGCAGGAGGCTCTGGGCAGACGGACAGTGCAGGCGGCACTGGGCAGACGGCAGACTCTGGCCGGCTGAGGCGCACAGTAGGCCTGGTGCGTGGTACCGGAACTGGAGGTACCGGGCTAAGGACACGCACCTCAAGGCTAGTGCGGGGAGCAGCAACAGGACGCTCAGGACTCTGGAGACGCACAGGAGGCTTGGTGCGTGGTGCCGGAACTGGTGGTCCCGGGCTGGAGACACGCACCATAGGGCGAGTGCGTGGAGGAAGAACAGGGCTCTGGAGACACACTGGAAGCCTGGTGCGTGGTGTTGGCACTGGTGGTACTGGGCTGGGGCGGGGAGGTGGCGCCGGATATACCGGACCATGCAGGCGCACTGGCTCCCTTGAGCACTGAGCCTGCCCAACCTGACCTGGTTGTATGCTCCCCGTCGCCCGACCAGTGCGGGGAGGTGGAATAACCCGCACTGGGCTGTGTAGGCGAACCGGGGACACCATGCGTAAGGCTGGTGCCATGTATGCCGGCCCGAGGAGACACACTGGAGACCAGACGCGTTGAGCCGGCTTCATGGCACCTGGCTCAATACTCAATCTAGCCCTGCCCTTGACGGGGAGGTGCACCGGGCTATGCACACGTACAGGAGACACCATGCGCTCTACCGCATAACACGGTGTCTGCCCGTACTCTCGCACTCCACGGTAAGCATAGGGAGTTGGCGCAGGTCTCCTACCTGACTTCGCCACACTCCGTTGTAGTCCCCCCCAAGAAATTTTTGGGTTTGACTCGCGGGCTTCCAGCCTTGCTTCCGTGCTGCCTCCTCATATCGCCTCCTCTCGGCTTTAGCTGCCTCCAGCTCTTCACGAGGGAGGCGATATTCTCCCGGTTGTGCCCAAGGTCCCTTACCATCCAGTATCTCCTCCCAAGTCCAAGAATCCTGTATGCGCTGCTCCTGCTGCTGCTTGACACGCTGCTTGGTCTGAGTTTGGTGGGTAATTCTATCACGATCGTCGTAATGAGGCAGAGTGGACCAAGGCGCAGTGTGATAGAAAGACATCTTCTTTATTATGAAGACGAAACAAATGAACAAAAACAACAAACAGACGACCGTGAAGCTATTCAAACAAATAGTGCTGACACTAAACACTACACATAGACAATTACCCACATTAACCTAATGCCTATGGCTGCCTTAAATATGGCTCCCATATTTAGAGACAATGAATGACAGCTGTCTCTGATTGAGAACCATTCAGGCAACCATAGACATACCTAGACACCTACACTCAACACAAACCCATACACTCTACTAAACCCCCCTATACCATACAACCACCCAAGACGAGACAAATACACACACACATCCCCCCTGTCACACCCTGACCTAACCAAAATATTACAGAAAACAAAGATAACTAAGGCCAGGGCGTGACAACAACATACACTTAGTATTACTTTCTTATCTACAGTATACATATCTCCCTGGCATATTACATAATTTATGCAGCAGCATACAATACATTTTTGGACTGACCTTGTTGTGCTGTGCTCACTTAAACAGGAAGGTGGCGCGGCGGTCCTTTGTGGGCAAATTTTGTCATCAAAGTCTGGCATTCTCTGGATATATGGTGCTTTCAAAACAACTGGGAACTCGGAGAAAAACAAGGTCGAATCATGATGACGTCATTGATCTTCAGGTCGTAGCTCTAGAAAGAGGCAAGATTTACAATTCCGAGTTGGATGTCCGTTCAAAACGTATTTCCCAGTTGTCTTGAACCCACTGAAATCAACTTGGAAAAAGTACCTTAATCCCAAATTTGGGACCACACATCCACTCCACTGAATAGCAGGCTAGTGATTGCTTTGCAATGCTTGCAGTTAGCCACTGTCACTGATTCCTTCCAAACCACTCATTGTTGACTTTGAGATTTCCAACTTGTTGTGTAATGTTTATGTCCAATGACCGATGAGCACCGATACATTTAATCTATATTTTCTCTTCATTATTTCTCTTCATTTGACAAGGATTAAAAATGATTTACCAGTAGATTGCCGACTTGATTCATGATGAAAGTATGATGTTGACATGATCAGTTCATTCAAAGTTACTGTACATATAACGTGATTTGACCTAATTTTATATGTGGCCAATGACCTTGTGCCTTCTTGGATGGGCACTTCTATTGTAACTCTATGGCAGCACCCAAGGGGCTAGAATTTTCTAGCTCTACCCTTAGACAAACTAACATCGTCAAAGCACACCAAGACAGTCGTGAAGAGGGCACGACAAAACCTATTCCCCCTCAGGAGACTGAAAAGATTTGACATGGGTCCTCAGATCCTCAAAATGACCTACAGCTGCACCATCGAGAGCATCCTGACTGGTTGCATCACTGCCTGGTATTGCAACTGCTCGGCCTCTGACCGCAAGGCACTACAGAGGGTAGTGCGAACAGCCCAGTACATCACTGGGGCCAAGCTTCCTGCCTTCCAGGACCTCTATACCAGGTGGTGTAGGAAGGCCCTAAAAATTGCCAACGACTCCAGCCACCCTAGTCATAGACTGTTCTCTCTGCTACTGCACGGCAAGCGGTACCGGGGAACCAAGTCTTGGTCCAAGAGGCTTCTAAACAGTTTCTACCCCCAAGCCATAAGACTCCTCAACACCTAATCAAATAGCTACCCAGACTATTTGCATTTCCCCCCCCCCCCCCCCCTCTTTTACACCACTACTACTCTCTGTTGTTATCATCTATGCATAGCCACTTTAATAACTCTACCTACATGTACATATTACCTCAACTAACCGGTGCCCCAGCACATTGACTCTGTACTGGTACCCCCCTGTATATAGTCTTGCTATTGTTATTTTACTGCTGCTCTTTAATTACTTGTCACTTTTATTTCTTATTCTTATTTTTTTTAACTGCATTGTTGGTTAGGGGTTCGTAAGTAAGGATTTCACTGTAAGGTTGTAAGGCTGTAAGGTACCTGTTGTATTCGCCGCATGTGACTAATACAATTTGATTTGATTTGACTTGGCGGTGACATAGTGTCCCCATGAGTGACAGAACACTGAGCCAATCATGGCGCAATGCTCCGTATTTTCTGCTGGCTTGCCCCACCACCACAGAAAGCACTGAGCTAGGCTGAAACACCTACGTTTTGGAGCTGAAAGCTCAAGAAAACAAAAAAGAGACCAAGTTTATTTGCAGCTTTATTAACGCAACGATATATATATATATTTTACATTTTTTGCAAACTGATATGTGACACTATTAATGCCAAAATAACATGCAAAACATTTTGGGGGTTTTGTTTTGAAAAAAATGTGGGGCTCAAAACAGGTGGGGCTCTGCCCTGAATGTCTGATGGCTCTATAGCTAATGACATCATGCCAACTTTGCAAGCCTTCCAGAAGCATAGGAGCATAAATAACTTGCTAATTACCATAGATGACATTTGGTCGCGGAGGATCAGGTTATTAGCAACACTCTGTAGTGATGTATTAATGTAATGAATAGGCTACATCTTCATCACCACTCCCTAAAAGTAAATATATTTGCCATAATGCCAGTTATAAATCAATCCGGGCCTAGCGTTGAACAAAGGCAGCATAGTTTGCCGTTGTACCAAGAGGCTCAGTGAAAAGCTTACATAAAACTTGTTTAAAGAATGGTGATTTATTTTCACAAACATTATCTCTCGCTCCTCTGAGAGAATGCCGAATGACAGTATGACACAAGTCATACAAAGATTTCAAAGTTCTTTGTAACTGCTGAGGGATTTTCATGGCGTCCAAATCTACCCTCTCTGTCCATAACGCTCAAGACAACAGGTCAGATGTGCGAATTAAGAATTAACTGGTCAATGTCCCAAGGCCAAAATAAGATTATGTGGAGGAATGAAAATGGGCCTCATACCCAGCTCCTGCTCAGGGTCTGTTTTGCCTGGGAGCAATCTGTCACGTTCCTGACCTGTTTTCTGTTGTTTGGTATGTGTTTATTGGTCAGGGCGTGAGTTTTGGGTGGGCAGTCTATGTTTTCTGTTTCTATGTTGGTTTTGGGTTGCCTGGTATGGCTCTCAATTAGAGGCAGGTGTTTGACGTTTCCTCTGATTGAGAGTCATATTAAGGTAGGTTGTTCTCACTGTTTGTTTGTGGGTGATTGTCGTCCGTGTCTGTGTCTGCGCACCACACGGGACTGTAGCGTTTGTTCGTTCGTTTGTTATAGTCTGTACCTGTTCCTACGTGCTTCGTGTTATATGTAAGTTCTCATGGTTTAGGTCAGTCTACATTCGTTTTTTGTTATTTTGTAATCCTTTCAAGTGTTTGTTTTCGTGTTTCGTCGTTTGATTTATTAAATCATTATGTATTCACAACCCGCTGCACTTTGGTCAAATCACTACTCCTCCTCTTCGTATGAAGAGGAGGAGGAATTCCGTTACAGAATCACCCACCAAACCCAGATCAAGCAGCGGGTTAACGGACAGCAACGACAGCAGCAGTGGGTCAAGGAGGATTGGACATGGGAAGAGATTCTGGACGGAGAAGGACCCTGGGCAGAGCCAAAGGAGTGTCGCCGTCCCAAGGCGGAGCTGGAGGCATCTAAAGCGGAGAGGCGACGTTATGAGGAGGCAGCACGGAAGCAAGGCTGGAAGCCCGCAAGTACAACCCAAAAATGTCTTGGGGGGGGCTAAAGGGTAGTGTGGCGAAGTCAGGTAGGAGACCTGCGCCAACTTCCCGGGCTTACCGTGGAGAGCGAGAGTACGGGCAGACACCGTGTTACGCAGTAGAGCGCATGGTGTCTCCTGTACGTGTTCATAGCCCGGTGCGGGTTATTCCACCTCCCCGCACTAGCCGGGCTAGAGTGAGCATTGAGCCAAGTGCCATGAAGCCGGCTCAACATATCTGGCCTCCAGTACGTCTCCTCGGGCCGGTGTACATGGCACCAGCCTTACGCATGGTGTCCCCGGTTCGCCAACACAGCCCAGTGCGGGTTATTCCACCTCCCCGCACTGGACGGGCTACGGGGAGCATGCAACCAGGTAAGGTTGGGCAGGCTCAGTGCTCAAGGGAGCCAGTACGCCTGCACGGTCCGGTATATCCGGCGCCACCTTCCCGCCCCAGCTCAGTACCACCAGTGCCTACACCACGCACCAGGCTTCCAGTGCGTCTCCAGAGCCCTGTTCCTCCTCCACGCACTCTCCCTGTGGTGCGTGTCTCAAGCTCAGTGCCTCCAGTTTCGGCACCACGCATCAAGCCTCCTGTGCGTCTCCAGAGCCCTGTACGCACTGTTCCTTCTCCCCGCACTCGCCCTGAGGTGCGTGCCCTCAGCCCGGTACCTCCAGTTCCGGTACCACGCACCAGTCCTATAGTGCGCATCGAGAGTCCAGTGTGCCCTGTTCCTGCTCCCCGCACTAGCCTTGAGGTGCGTGTCTCCAGTCCGGTACCACCAGTTCCGGCACCACGCACCAGGCCTACTGTGCGCCTCAGCAGGTCAGAGTCGGCTGTCTGCCCAACGCCGCCTGCACTGCTCGTCTGCCCAGCACCATCTGAGCCATCTGTCTGCCCAGCACCGTCTCAGCCATCTGTCTGCCCAGCACCGTCTGAGCCATCTGTCTGCCCAGCGCCTTCTGAGCCATCCGTCTGCCCAGCGCCTTCTGAGCCATCCGTCTGCCCAGCGCCTTCTGAGCCATCCGTCTGCCCAGCGCTTTCTGAGCCATCCGTCTGCCACGAGCCATTAGAGCCGCCCGTCTGTCCCGAGCCATTAGAGCCGTCCGTCAGTCAGGAGCCGCTAGAGCCGTCCGTCAGTCAGGAGCTGCCAGAGCCGCCAGCCAGTCAGGAGCTGCCAGAGCCGCCATCCAGTCAGAAGCTGCCAGAGCCGCCAGCCAGTCAGGAGCTGCCAGAGCCGCCAACCAGTCAGGAGCTGCCAGAACCGCCAGCCAGTCAGGAGCTGCCAGAGCTGCCCTACAGTCATGAGCTGCCCTACAGTCATGAGCTGCCCTACAGTCATGAGCTGCCCTACAGTCATGAGCTGCCCTACAGTCATGAGCTGCCCTCCAGTCATGAGCTGCCCTTCAGTCATGAGCTGCCCTTCAGTCATGAGCTGCCCTCCAGTCATGAGCTGCCCTCCAGTCATGAGCTGCCCTCCAGTCATGAGCTGCCCTCCAGTCATGAGCTGCCCTCCAGTCATGAGCTGCCCTCCAGTCCGGAGCTGCCCTCCAGTCCGGAGCTGCCACCCAGTCCGGAGCTGCCACCCAGTCCGGAGCTGCCACTCAGTCCGGAGCTGCCATTAGTACAGAGTTGTCCCTCTGTCCTAAGCTACCTCTCTGTCCGGAGCTACCTCTCTGTCCGGAGCTACCTCTCTGTCCTGAGCTACCTCTCTGTCCTGAGCTACCTCTCTGTCCGGAGCTACCTCTCTGTCCGGAGCTACCTCTCTGTCCGGAGCTACCTCTCTGTCCGGAGCTACCTCTCTGTCCTGAGCTACCTCTCTGTCCTGAGCTACCTCTCTGTCCTGAGCTGTCTCCTCTATGATGGAGGGGCCTTAGTGAAGGTTCCTGGACCATGGTCGGGGGCGAGGGTCGCCACTCAAAGGACGCTAAGGAGGGGGACAAAGACAGTGGTGGAGTGGTGTCCTCGTCCACCGTCGGAGCCGCCACCGCGGACAGATGCCCACCCAGACCCTCCCCTTGAGTTGTAGGGGTGCGCCCGGAGTTCGCACCTTGAGGGGGGGGTTCTGTCACGTTCCTGACCTGTTTTCTGTTGTTTGGTATGTGTTTATTGGTCAGGGCGTGAGTTTTGGGTGGGCAGTCTATGTTTTCTGTTTCTATGTTGGTTTTGGGTTGCCTGGTATGGCTCTCAATTAGAGGCAGGTGTTTGACGTTTCCTCTGATTGAGAGTCATATTAAGGTAGGTTGTTCTCACTGTTTGTTTGTGGGTGATTGTCGTCCGTGTCTGTGTCTGCGCACCACACGGGACTGTAGCGTTTGTTCGTTCGTTTGTTATAGTCTGTACCTGTTCCTACGTGCTTCGTGTTATATGTAAGTTCTCATGGTTTAGGTCAGTCTACATTCGTTTTTTGTTATTTTGTAATCCTTTCAAGTGTTTGTTTTCGTGTTTCGTCGTTTGATTTATTAAATCATTATGTATTCACAACCCGCTGCACTTTGGTCAAATCACTACTCCTCCTCTTCGTATGAAGAGGAGGAGGAATTCCGTTACACAATCTCTCCTGTAGATCATGTCTCGTGGCATACTGACAGGTATCCAACAGATCGGCAGCGGAGTGCTTTTCTCTGAGCCAAGCATCACAGGCTGCCTGGCTGATGAGAATGTGGCTACGGCTACGGTGTTTTGATTCAATGAAATGGCAGACACTTTGCATAGCCCAACCTGGCTCTTGTCTTCCTCGTTCCACTGGGTGGGTTTGACAGGGAACATGCTGTGGTTTGACATATGAATGGTACATAGTTTCTTTCTTTAGTTTCTCTTAATCTCACTTTTTTGCTGTCATTTCAAGGGAGATGTTTTCCCATGGATGCACATCTCAGTAGTGGATTGGATACGGCCCCTTTGTATTGATGAGTGCTTATTACCATCTTTAACAAGCTCTGATTATTAGCAGACGGCATTCCCAGGGTAACAGTGACTGACATTGATCAATAAATGGTGTGCATTAGATGGCCTGCATTGCTTATATGGTACACATTCTTTTTAGATCTGTTTTTGCATTTAATAAAAGTTCTGGTTTGATACTTTTCATTCAGTTGAAGGTCAGTCTGGAACTCTGAGGTTCTACTTAGTGTGGACTTTTGGGTGGATAGAACTCTTGTTTGACCTAATTTTCCATTTTCTGTCGGGGTAAAGTATCCCCTAACATGCCCTCTCGAGTCTCATAAATCTGTTCTGGAATTCTATGGAATCGCTTCAGTCATTCTTGCCAGGCGAAGGCTGCAACGATGCGTGTAAAAGGCTGTTTTCCTTTCCAGAGAAGTTTTCACTGTTTCTCTGTGACACATTGGTCAAACACATTGCCTCATCTGCATGTCGTGTCACTGCTTGGGTTTTAATATGAGGGTTATGAGGGTTGCTTGGTTATTCAAAAGCAGACGAGAGCAATTGAATCAGGTTAGGTTGGTATAATTTTCTGGCACATAAGGTTATACAGTGCCTTGCAAAAGTATTCACCCCCTTTGTGTTTTTCCTATTTTTTTGCATTACAACCTGTAATTTAAATACATTTTTATTTGGATTTCATGAAATGGACATACACAAAATAGTCCAAATTGGTGAAATGAAAAAAAGAACTTGTTTAATTATTTTTTTTGAACTGAAAAGTGGTGGGTGTATATGTATTCACCCCCTTTGCTATGAAAACCCCTAAATAAGATCTGGTGCAACGAATCACCTTCAGAAGTCACATAATTAGTTAGATAAAGTCCACCTGTGTGCAATCTAAGTGTCACATGATCTGTCACTTGATCTCAGTATATATACACCTGTTCTGAAAGGCCCCACTAAGCAAGGGGCACCACCAAGCAAGCGGCACTATGAAGTCCAAGGAGCTCTCCAAACTGGTCAGGGACAAAGTTGTGGAGAAGTACAGATCAGGTTTGGGTTATAAAAAAGTATCAGAAACTTTGAAGATCCCACAGAGAACCGTTAAATCCATTATTAAAAAATGGAAAGAATATGGCACCACAACAAATCTGCCAAGAGAGGGCCACTCATCAAAACTCACGGACCAGGCAAGGAGGGCATTAATCTGAGAGGCAACACAGAGACCACAGATAACCCCGAAGAAGCAGCAAAGCTCCACAGCGGAGATTGGAGTATCTGTCCATAGGACCACTTTAAGCCGTACACTCCACAAAGCTGGGCTTTACGGAAGAGTGGCCAGAAAAAAGCCATTGCTTAAAGAAAAAAATAAGCAAACACGTTTGCCAAAAGGCATGTGGGAGACTCCCCAAACATATGGAATGAGGTACTCTGGTCAGATGAGACTAAAATATAGCTTTTTGACCATCAAGAAAAATGCTATGTCTGGCGCAAACCCAACACCTCTCATCACCCCGAGAACACCATCCCCACAGTGAAGCATGGTGGTGGCAGCATCATGCTGTGGGGATGTTTTTCATCGGCAGGGACTGGGAAACTGGTCAGAATTGAAGGAATGATGGATGCCACTAAATACAGGGAAATTATTGAAGGAAACCTGTTTCAGTCTTCCAGAGATTTGAGACTGGGACGGAGGTTCACCTTCCAGCAGGACAATGACCCTAAGCATACTGCTAAAGCAACACTCGAGTGGTTTAAGGGGAAACATTTAAATGTCTTGGAATGGCCTAATCAAAGCCCAGACCTCAATCCAATTGAGAATCTGTGATATGACTTAAAGATTGCTGTACGCCAGCGGAACCCATCCAACTTGAAGGAGCTGGAGCAGTTTTGCCTTGAAGAATGGGCAGAAATCCCAGTGGCTAGATGTGCCAAGCTTATAGAGACATACCCCAAGAGACTTGCAGCTGTAATTGCTGCAAAAGGTGGCTCTACAAAGTATTGACTTTGGAGGAGTGAATAGTTATGCATGCTCAAATGTTCATTTTTTTCTTATTTCTTGTTTGTTTCACAATAAAATATATTTAGCATCTTCAAAGGGGTAGGCATGTTGTGTAAATCAAATAATACAAACCCCCCAAAAATCTATTTTAATTTCAGGTTGTAAGGCAACAAAATAGGAAAAATGCCAAGGGGGGTGAATACTTTTGCAAGCCACTGTATAGCCTGCTGTATAGCCACTGTATAGCCTGCTTGATCAGTGAACCTTGGTCCACTGATCTACTTGGGTGTCCCAGGATGTGCTGTCATGATGCCGGTGTTCTCACCAGAAAAGCATGTCCCATGAATGTGTACCACACAGAGACTTAATGTGGTTTGGACGAGGTCATATGTTGGTACATTAACATGTCTCTATGTTGGGGAATCATCCTCCTCCCCATTCAAGCCTGTCTTCCTCTGCGATTTGTCCCTGTCTGGTTTCAGCCATGACTGCATATATGTCCCTAGCTCCAACATTCTCTAAGCAAAAAGACAGACACTGATGTCACTGGTTGTTGTAGGATATGAACCAAATCAGGCCATCCCAGTTCCCTTAGCCATGAGGGAAACATATAAGTAAATCTTGCGAAAATGTTATTTTGCTTATGTGAAGGCAGAATGTCTCAATGTCTGCAGAGAATAATCTCTTATGTGGTTGGAGACATTGTTATTCCGTTTTGTTAATAACAAGATTTCTATCAGTGCATGTTTCCTGGACCAGCAATTGATCTGGAAAACAAAGAAGCTTGGATCAGACAAGCCAATGGGTTGAGCCACAAATGTAATTATTTTCATTTGAATAGCCTTTTTGTCCTGAATAACAGTTGACATGAACAGAGCTTACCCTTTGAATCTGTGAACTGTGAGTGGGAATAGGAAGAATTTATATTTTAGTTGAGGGCTCGGATGACTACATACTCAGCTTTTTGTGTAAGGGTATCTGAGTTAAAAAAGATGAGAGCATTCCACTTCAGAGATTCATCTGGGTATGACATTGTCATTATTCTGAGATTTCTGCTTTTAATCACTTAATAAACCACATAGACTGAGGCATTAAACAGTTACAAAAGTTAGGCAGCATTTTTGCCAGGATCTCTTCCTGGCTTTTATTTAAGAAGAGAAAAAAAGCTTTAAAAATAATGACGTTAATGTTTTAATAATATCCTATCTACAAACGATTTTCTGCCCTGAATTAGGTTGATAAAAAAACATATACAGTACCAGTCGAAAGTTTGGACACACCTACTCATTCCAGGGTTTTTCTTGGTTTCTTGTAAGACATCAAAACTATCAAATAAAACATATGGAGTCATGTAGTAACCAAAAAAGTGTAAAACAAATATATATTTGAGATTTTTCATAGTAACAACCTTTTGCCTTGATGACAGCTTTGCATACTCTTGGCATTCTCACAACCAGCTTCATGATGTAGTCACCTGGAATGCATTTAAATTAAAAGGTGTGCCTTGTTAAAAGTTCATTTGTGGAATTTCTTTCCTTCTTAATGTGTTTGAGCCAATCAGTTGTGTTGTGACAAGGTAGGGGTGGTATACAGAAGATAGCCCTATTTGGTAAAAAACAAAGTCCATATTATGGCAAGAACAACTCAAATAAGCAAAGAGAAATGACAGTCCATCATTACTTTAAGATATGAAGGTCAGTCAATCCGGAAAATTTCAAGAACTTTGAAAGCTTCTTCAAGTGCAGTCGCAAAAAACATCAAGTGCTGTGATGAAACTGGCTCTCATAAGGACCGTCACAGGAAAGGAAGACCCAGAGTTACCTCTGCTGCAGAGGATAAGTTCATTAGAGTTACCAGACTCAGAAATTGCAGCCCAAATAAGTTCAAGTAACAGACACATCTCAACATCAACTGTTCGGAGAATACTGTGTGAATCAGGCCTTCATGGTCGAATTGCTGCAAAGAAACCACTACTAAAGGACACCAACAAGAAGAAGAGACTTGCTTGGACCAAGAAACATGAGCAATGGACATTAGACTGGTGGAAATCTGTCCTTTGGTGTGATAAGTCCAAATTTTTGATTTTTGGTTCCAACCGCCGTGTCTTGCAGAGTGAATGCAGAGTGAACGGATGATCTCCGCATGTGTGGTTCCCACCGTGAAGCATGGAGGAGAAGGTGTGACGGTGTGGGGGTGCTTTGCTGGTGACTCTGTCTGTGATTTATTTAGAATTCAAGGCACACTTAACCAGCATGGCTACCACAGCATTCTGCAGCAATATGCCATCCCATCTGGTTTGCTCTTAGTGGGATTATTATTTGTTTTTCAATAGGACAATGATCCAATACACCTCCAGGCTGTGTCAGGGCTATTTGACCAAGAAGGAGAGTGGATTGCTGCATCAGATGACCTAGCCTCCACAATCACCTGACCTCAACCCAATTGAGATGGTTTTTGATGAGTTGGACCGCAGAGTGAAGCAAAAGCAGCCAACAAGTGCTCAGCATATGTGGGAACTCCTTCAAGATTGTTGGAAAAGCATTCCAATTTAAACCAACTGGAACTGAAAAAATAGACAAAAATGATTGGGCCGTATTTTCACTGCACACTATGATTAGCGTTACCTTGGACCTTCACTGATGCACATCTCATTTCTTCTTACACTATATATAGAATAAACAATTCTATAAGTCAGATGTACTGTTGGACAGTACACACTTTGTTGTTTAGTCTGTGGTTAACAATGAGAAATAAAATAAGCATGCAATAAAAGTATGTAATAAAATACAAAATCCCATCCCTCAATTAGGTATTTTGCACAGGTTTTTAACAGTAAAATGCTTTCTAAGGACCTTCAATAAATGGCTTGGAGCACTGGCTTACAAATACATTTTAACATCACTTTGTTAGTTTTTCCACCAAATGCATTCTTTCCACACTTCAAAACGGATACATAATTTGATATTTCTCTGTCAGTGTTAAATTGACAAAACAAATCAAATAATTGGATTCAATAACTTTTTGGGGGCACATTCTTTTGTGTGTGACTTTGTTGACTTTGCACATATTTTCTTATGGAGGCATCTTTTTGCCTTTTGCCGTCAGAGCGTAATTCCATGACAATGTCAGAGACCTCCCATAACCTCCGTGGAAGACCTTATCATCCTGGAATGACATGCATCTGCAAACTAACACGAACAACCATAAGAATGTTATCAAACACTTCAATCAAGTATATAATTAGGAAAGAGATTCTTAGAAAAGAGAGGGTATTCTTTCAAACTCAAACCAGCTACTACATTTCCTTTCTCCTTTTAACGTATGGATTCTCTAATAATCTCTGAAGTTGTAATGTATCAAATAACATGGGTTTTGCACTCTTCCTCAATCAGGCTAATTCACTGCAACATCTAAATTCGCTTCCCATGCTAATCTGAGTCAGAAACCCTCTTTATCTTTTGAAAACAGTCCATGACATCCATGCTCTCAAAAAAAATATAACGCAACATTAAAAACATTTTTGGACTGCGTGGAGGAGGAGGTGTGATGGTGTGGGGGTGCTTCGCTGGTGACACTGTTGGTTAAGTGATCCTTGAATTCTAAATAAATCACAGACAGTGTCACCAGCAAAGCACTCCTACACCATCACACCTCCTCCTCCATGCTTCACGGTGGGAACCACACATGCAGAGATCATCGGTTCACCTACTCTGCATCTCACAAAGACACGGCGGTTGGAGCCTAAAATCTCAAGTGAAGGTAACATGATATCTCACAAAGTGCCTGCCCATATATCACATAAAACGGTCTTCAGGGAAGCAGGTCAACCTGAGTTCTACAGTGGTGCATCTCTAAGTGCTTGTTTAAATACCAGACAAGGGTTCAATAACTTACAAGTGATGAAGCCAGTAAAGTTAGTCATAACTCATGAAGAGGACAGAGGTTGAATCTCGGGAGGACGTTCTTATCCACTTAATTGGTGAGCCATAGGCTTAAATCCTGTCAGCATACAGCGCATTCGGAAAGTATTCAGACCCCTTGACTTTCCACATCTTGTTACCTTATTCTATTCTTATTCTACTCTACAAACTTGTTGGATACATTTACAGTTAGTTTTGGTTGTGTTTCATACTTTTTTTGTGCCCAATAGAAATGAATAGTAAATAATGTATTGTGTAATTTTGGAGTAACTTTTATCGTAAAAAATAGACTATGTTTATAAACACGTATACATTAATATGGATGCTACCATTCTTATTTATAATAAAAGTGACTCCAAAGTGACACAATACATTATTTACCATTAATTTCTATTGGGCACAAAATAATCTAAAACACAACCAAAATGAACTGCAAATGCATTCAACAAGTTTGTAGAGTTACAAGCTTGATGTAGTCATTGCGTGCTAGGAATATGGGACCAAATACTAAACTGTTGACTACCGTAATTGCTGGACTATTAAGCGCACCTGAATATAAGCCGCACCCACTGAATTTTTAAAAAATATGTATTTTGTACATAAATAAGCCGCACGTGTCTATAAGCCGCAGGTGCCTACCGGTACATTGAAACAAATGAACTTTACACAGCCTTTAAACGAAACACGGCTTGTAACAAAAATAAATAGGCTTTTAAACGAAACACGGCTTGTAACAAAAATAAATAGGCTTTAACGAAACACGGCTTGTAACAAAAATAAAAAAAATAGCAGTAAACAGTAGCCTACCAAGAAAGTCATTGGTCACTATCTTCCTCCTCCTGTGCACTGAAACCACTGAAGTCATCTCCTTCGGTGTCGGAGTTGAATAGCCTCAGAATTGCTTCATCCGATGTTGGATCGTTTTCATTGTCGCTCTCGTCACTTTCATCCGGAGGCAAATTCCCCGCTGAGCTCATGCTGCCCTCTTCAACACGCAGCAGTCCAGCCTTTCGAAACCCGTTGATGATAGTGGATCTTTTGACAATGCTCCACGCTGTCAGGACCCACTGGCAGACTTGACCATAAGTTGCTCTTCGCATGCGGCCCGTTTTAGTGAAGGATTTCTCCCCACTTGTCATCCAAGCCTCCCACTGAACACGGAGCGCCACCTTAAATGCACGATTTACACTGATGTCGAGTGGCTGCAAATACTTTGTTGTGCCCCCAGGAATCACAGCTGGAATTGAGTTTGTCCTCTTGATGGCTTCTTTCACAGAATCTGTTATGTGGGCCCTCATGCTGTCCAACACGAGCAATGCCTTGTTCTTGTGAAAGAATCCTCCCGGTCGCTTGCCGTAACACTCCGTATGCCATTCATGCATTAGGCTTTCCGTCATCCATCCTTTCTTGTTGACTTTCACAACAATTCCTCTCGGGAATTTTTCTTTTGGCATCGTCATGCGTTTGAAAATCAACATCGGTGGAAGCTTTTCTCCCAATGCCGTGCAGCTCAGAACACAGGTGAAGTGCGTTTTTTCATGCCCAGTTGTTTTTAGCGTGATGGATGATTCGCCTTTCCTGTTGACAGTCCGAGTGAGAGGCAGGTCAAACGTCAGAGGAACCTCGTCCATATTTATGATGTCGTGCGGGCCGATGGAATGCTCCGCTATCTTTGCATCAGTGAATTTACGGAAGTTTGAAACTTTTTCCTCGTAGTCGGGAGGGAGCTGCTGACACAGACTCGTCCGTACCCTGATGGACAGGCCTTTACGTCTCATAAATCTTAGACACCACGATGGTCCACCTCTAAAATCCTCAAACTTCATTGCGGTGGCGATTGTTTTGGCTTTCAGTCGGATCTGCACAGTTGAAACACCTCGGCCGTCTGCCCTCTGTGTGTTGACCCAGTCTTCAAGCTCATTTTCTAGTTCGGGCCATCTGCTTTTCTTCTCTCTGAAAGCTTTTGTTGTCTTTCTGCACTGAGTCAGTTGCTCATGCTGCTGTTTCCAACGTCTTATCATAGACTCATTAAGGCCAAGCTCCCGTGCAGCAGCTCTATTTCCCTTTCCAACAGCCAGATCGATCGCCTTCAACTTGAAAGCTGCATCATATGCATTTCTCCGTGTCTTTGCCATGATGAGGGTGACAAAATGACTACCGTAATCAGAATGATGGGAAGTTTGAGCGCGCTCGATTTACGTCACATTATGTGACGGTGCTCAGTTTTTTGGCGGCATGAATTTGTGAAAGCGGGAAAAATCCATAAATTAGCCGCGTCATTGTATAAAGCGCGAGGTTCATAGCGTGGGAAAAAAGTAGCGGCTTATAGTCCGGAAATTACGGTACTTTATTTATAAGAATCTTTAGGGGTGTCAATAATTTTGACACCTACATTACCATTCAAAAGTTTGGACACACCTACTCATTCCAGGGTTTTTCTTTATTTTTACTATTTTCTACATTATAGAATAATAGTGAAGAATAAGAAAAGTAGCAATCATTTCCCTATTGCGGACTACAAATTATCTATAACTGGGCCAATAACTAGCAAAGGATATGAACAAAATGTGCACAAGTGGCTACATGCAGCTCTGGCTTTGATCTCAAAACAAGCGCATCTACTCACGACTGCTCATGCTGTAAACACAGTCCAGTTCAAAGTAAATGGCACAGATGCATATACGGCAATGGTCTATTTGCATATAGGCCTACGGCATCGCTGATTGTTTATGCCGCACAGGTCTGTGTAGGGTACAGGCTGAGTTGTGCGTGTCAATGCAATAGAATCCTACTACAACAAAATCTTTTGCATAGTTGTTTCAGTATGTTGCATTGAAAGTGGCTAATATTGCGTTGATTCGATCAGAATTGACACAGTAAAGGGAAACACTGATAGTGTTAACAGGGAAATCCCTAGAACAGTGGTCACCAACCTTTTCTGAGTCAAGATCACTTTCTGAGTCAAAATGCAAGCCAAGATCTACTGCTCGGTTTTGTTTTAACATGACTTAAAAAATGTAAGCCTATGCAACATAAACCAATTAAAAACAGTACTGTAGCAATGAGGTTTGTGCAGTAAACTATAGGCCCAATACATTATCACCGCATATTGGCTTTGCTTGAATTGCCCTGCCAAAGTATTAATGTTCGGGCCGTTGTTTTACATTTTATTTCAACATTTTAGGTAAGCTATATGATTTCACCGGTAATAGATCCGTTGTTGTATTACTTGTGAGGCACAGCTGAGTGAGCATACATTTAAATAATTTGCTTTTTATTTTACTGGGCTGATGGTGCTTGCATCTGATGGTCAGTCTCAGCGGAGGGAAGAGAGGAGAATGAGGGTCCCCCTCTCAACATCCCTTCACTCTCCCTTTCCTCCACTGACATTGACCAAAAAGGGACACTGTCTTCCAGCTGAATGCGAGACGCGAGTCTCACAGCATTAGTTCTGCCTCATGCACAAATTCATGTTGTTACTCCTATAAACAGAGAAAGTGAAATAAATATTCCTCGATATTAAAAAAGACCCAAGTCGCTAATAATAACAACGCAAGCCTATAAATACACTTTCCTACTCATTCATTACTGCTGCACTGCTTGTTGTAGCGCTAAGTGGAAATAGGAAGAATGCACATTTCATGGGTTATAAAAGTGTTGAATACAAAATCGTTGACAGTGCTGCGTAAGAACTTTAACTCACTCATAAAAACAGCAGCTCTTTGCTGTATTCATTGACAGTCTCTCTCTAATCATGGTTTTAAACATTTTGAAATCTCATAGTATCAACTTTGTTGTAGCTTTCTTTTATGCCTGATACGTTACTGCCGACAGGGTAATCTGAGCCATCCGATTGGCCAGCGGTAGGCCTATAGTGCACTTGTTTTGCTCTCCGACCCACCGGGAAGGCATAGTTTGTACCTGCAGACACATGAAATGGTTTAAAATGGCAACAGTTCACCTACCCGGCGTGCAGGGCAGCTGAATCGGGTGCACCTACCGCCAACATCCCGAGACCCCAAAAGTATAATAAAAACACAAGGCTTTATCGTTGGGTTTTTTACAGAAATGTTTGGTGATCAACTAGGAATGCCTTGGAGATCAACCAGTTGATCGCGATCAATCGGTTGGTGACCACTGCTCTAGAAAGTTGAGTGAAGTTCAATCTCGTGCTTCTCTCTGTGGGCTGATATTTATTCTGTGTGGCAATCCCAGGGGAGCTTCTCGGCAGTCTCGGGCTATTGCACACTGGCGTTTGGCAGCATAGAGGGAACATTGCCCTGATTATGTGAAAGGAACTTTAACTGGCGAGTTCATGCATTAATACGATGGACTGACTTCAGCATCACCGTTTCCACATAAATGATTAATCTAGTCATTACAACACACCATTTCGGCCTAGTTTGCATGACTGTTGCGTGTACACTTGTGGGAGTGAAATCACAACCATACCAACTTCGAATCATGAAGACGGTCCTTATTATTTCTCAGAACAAATGCAATCATTAGAACAATTGAGCAGGTCAGCTTGTCAACATGCATGCAGCATTAATTTCTCACAAACACCAATGCTGTATGTTGCTTGCTTTCTTAATGTTGCTTGGGGCATTAGTTTCTGCCAATGCAGCTTTGATCTGTCCAACGGGATGTGAAGTATTCATTGAATCCACAGATGTAATCATGGTGTGTACTATGTGCCAACATGACCTTGAATTTATAGGAGGTTGATTCGTTCTCTGGGTTTATGAAATTATGCTACCCAGCTGTGAATCATTTTCATGTTCACAATGACATAGTCGTTTGGCAGATATCGCTGTTTGAAATTCCTGTGTTTGTCTTTTTTTTGTCGCCTAAACATGATCAGTGTTTGGTGAAAATGTTTCATTAGATGAAGTATTTTCATCACAATAATCATTTGTTTTCATCTAAGCTATAGTTATAATTCAGTGACCTCATTTATCCCAATTAAGTTGGATTTCATGCATTCATTTGGCGTGAACATTTTGAGAACTCTCTCTCTAATTTGTTTGTATCTAGATGTTTTCCATGCACTCAATCCACATTAGTGCCCCTTCTTGGTTGAGTTGTAGTAGTCAGTGTATAGGCAGTCCCTGGCATGCTGTAGATTTATAGCCTACTCATTCACAGCTTTGTTCTCTGGGCAATGGTCTAGGTTGCCTATACCCATTCCTTAGACTTGCATGTTCAGTGCAAAGAACTTCCTTCAGGTTACTTTAGCTCAGCATGTAGTCCCTCTCCACATAGCACCTCAAGTCTGCATTTTGCTGATCACCTCTGTTACTACCATGTTGATTTTGTGAAAATGCACCTGTTGTGACTCTTGAACAATGAAAGGCAGTGGTCACTCTGACAGTGAGTTTCCTGATCATATTAGATTATAAATAATAATTATACAATTAATCTACAAACATTAAAAGTTGATCCTTGCTTGTAAACGTCTTGTAAATCAATTATTAGTTCACAAATAGCTTCACAGTAACTAATAAAAAGGCTTTGGTGATACTGCTCTGTGTAAGGTTCTAAGGACCAGCACATTGATGAGGAGGCCATGTTGAAAGGAGATATTTTGTATTGGCATAGTGCATAGACCAGACCCATTCCGATACATGTTCTTACCTCGTTAAGGGATCAAAAACTCACAATTATTAGGCTATCACCAAACACCAAAAGGAACATTTCATTGCATCCTAAAATGGTTTCTCAAATATGTTAAACCAAGTGTTAACTGATTATTCTTCCCTCTTGTGAGAAATGGTGTTAGTCTAAAGAGAGGTCAGGTCAAAGTGAGACTGTGTACCCATCAAAGCCCTAAATTCCCATCACTAGTGTGGAATGGATGGTCAACATGTTGACGTTCTCTGTAATTGAAATGTACAGCACATTCACCATTCATCATAGCACAACATCCCTCAAGAGTCTTTCACCACAATACTACAGCTGAACCAACAGTCAGAGGTCACCAGAACAAATAAGATGTCACGGTCGTTTGTAGAATTAACGGACCAAGGCGCAGCGTGCATAGAGTTCCACATGTTTAATTAAAGAAACTCACCAAAACAATACAGAACAAAACGAAACGTGAAGTCAAATGCAGTGCACACTGGCAACTACACACAAACAAACAAGATCCCACAAAAACCCAGTGGAAAAAGGCTGCCTAAATATGATTCCCAATCAGAGACAACGATAAACAGCTGCCTCTGATTGGGAACCATACCAGGCCAACATAGACAAATAATAACCTAGATAACCCACCCTAGTCACACCCCGACCTAACCAACATAGAGAGTAAAAGGATTTCTATGGGCAGGGCGTGACAATACCCCCCCCCAAAGGTGCGGACTCCGGCCGCAAAACCTGACTCATTAGGGGAGGGTCCGGGTGGGAATCTAACGTCGGGCGCGGCTCCGGTGCGGAGCGAAGTACCCACACCGCTCGCAGATACGTCAGTTTCGGTGGCGGCTCTCGTGCGGGGATCGTCGCCGGAAGCTCTGGACCGTGGATTGTCGCCGGAGGACCCGGACCGTGGATCGTCGCCGGAGGAACCGGACCGTGGATCGTCGCCGGAGGAACCGGACCGTGGATCGTCGCCAGAGGCCCCGGACCGTGGATCATCGCCGGGGACTCTGGACTGGGAACCCTCGCAGGAGGCTCTGGACTGGCGACCCTCGCAGGAGGCTCTGGACTGGCGACCCTCGCAGGAGACTCTGGACTGGGGACCGTCGCTGGAGGCTCTGGACTAGGAACCCTCGCTGGAGGCTCTGGACCGGGAACTATCGCAGGAGGCTCTGGACCGGGAACTATCGCTGGAGGCTCTGGACCAGGAACCCTCGCTGGAGGCTCTGGACCGGGAACCCTCGCTGGAGGCTCTGGACCGGGAACCCTCGCTGGAGGCTCTGGACTGGGAACCCTCGCAGGAAGCCTGGTGCATGGGTCCGGCACTGGTGGCACCGGACTGGTGACATGCACCTCAGGGCGAGCGCGAGGAGCAGGCACAGGACATACCGGACTGGGGAGGCGCACTGGAGGCCTGATGCGTGAGGCCGGTACAGGTGGCACCGGACTGGTGACACGCACTTCAGGGCGAGTGCGGGAAGCAGGCACAGGACATACCGGACTGGGGACACGCACTTCAGGGAGAGTGCGAGGACCAGGCACAGGACGTACCTGACTGGGAAGGCGCACTTGAGGGAGAGTGCGAGGAGCAGGCACAGGACGTACCTGACTGGTAACACGTACTTCAAGGGGGGGTGCGAGGAGCAGACACAGGACCTGCCTGACTGGGAAAGCGCACTTGAGGGAGAGTGCGAGGAGCAGGCACAGGACGCACCTGACTGGGAAGGCACACTTGAGGGAGAGTGCGAGGAGCCGGCACAGGACGTACCTGGCTGGGAAGGCGCACTTGAGGGAGAGTGCGAGGAGCAGGCACAGGACGTACCTGACTGGTAACACGTACTTCAAGGGGGGGTGCGAGGAGCAGACACAGGACCTGCCTGACTGGGAAAGCGCACTTGAGGGAGAGTGCGAGGAGCAGGCACAGGACGCACCTGACTGGGAAGGCACACTTGAGGGAGAGTGCGAGGAGCCGGCACAGGACGTACCTGGCTGGGAAGGCGCACTTGAGGGAGAGTGCGAGGAGCAGGCACAGGACGTACCTGACTGGGAAGGCGCACTTGAGGGAGAGTGCGAGGAGCAGGCACAGGAGGTACCTGACTGGGAAAGCGCACTTGAGGGAGAGTGCGAGGAGCAGGCACAGGACGTACCTGACTGGGAAAGCGCACTTGAGGGAGAGTGCGAGGAGCAGGCACAGGACACACCTGACTGGGAAGGCGCACTTGAGGGAGAGTGTGAGGAGCAGGCACAGGACGTACCTGACTGGGAAGGCGCACTTGAGGGAGAGTGCGAGGAGCAGGCACAGGACGTACTGGGCTGTGGAGGCGCACTGGAGACCTGGTGCGTAGAGCTGGCACAGATGGTGCCGGAACGATGACACACTCCGCACGGTGAGTGCGGGGAGCTAGCACAGGACGTACTGGGCTGTGGAGGCGCACTGGAGACCTGGTGCGTAGAACCGGCCCACATGGTTCCGGACAAATGACACGCTCCTCAGGACGAGTATGGGGAGCTGGCACAGGTGGCATCGGACGGCTAACACGCTCCTCAGGACGAATGCCGTGCATACTACGCCAAACCAACAGCTCTCTCGCTTCACTCTCCACCAATTTGTCCAACAACTCCTCGAAGGTCTCCAACTCTCCTCTCCGTTCACTCTCCTCCAATTTGTCCAATAACTCCTCGACGGTCTCTGACTCACACCTCAACTTTGCCGACCACCCCGTGTGCCCCCCCACAAAATTTTTTTTTTTTAGGCTGCTTCTTAGGCTTGCGTCGTGGCCGCGAACCCTGGCGTTGTCGCTGTCCTTCCTTCACCGCTTGCGTCTGCTTCCATGGAAGGTTTTCTTCTCCTGCCATTATCTCCTCCCAAGTCCAGGATGTCCTTACCTCCTGGATATCCTCCCAGGCCCAGGATACCCTCTCCTCCTGTGCACGCTGCTTGGTCCGTGAGTGGTGGGATCTTCTGTCACGGTCGTTTGTAGAATTAACGGACCAAGGCGCAGCGTGCATAGAGTTCCACATGTTTAATTAAAGAAACTCACCAAAACAATACAGAACAAAACAAAACGTGAAGTCAAATGCAGTGCACACTGGCAACTACACACAAACAAACAATATCCCACAAAAAACCCAGTGGAAAAAGGCTGCCTAAATATGATCCCCAATCAGAGACAACGATAAACAGCTGCCTCTGATTGGGAACCATACCAGGCCAACATAGACAAATAATAACCTAGATAACCCACCCTAGTCACACCCCGACCTAACCAACATAGAGAGTAAAAGGATCTCTATGGGCAGGGCGTGACATAAGAATCATTATTATTTTAGTGAAAACGCAATGACTGCTAAGCACAGTATGTCTATCAGACTATGTTGCAAGTTGGATAAGAGTTTAATTTGTGCCAGTTTGACCTTCTTGTGATCATTTGGGGGGAACTGTAGCTCTCTGAAGGCTTAACCTCTGGAGATAAGATTGGACTGGACAAGATTGGGTGCTCAACACGTCAACAGAAAGTGTATTATCAAAAATGCTGTTGTTGGCAACTGTGTGCAATTTCTCTTATCCATTTTATTACTGTAGGCCTACATCAGATTTATTTGAAATGTTACTTGTTCTTTTGGACAGCTTTGCTCACTGATGTCTGGCCTTGCTACATCTGCTATACGTCACGGTCATGTTGAGAGATTTTCACCTGAAATCTTAGAGAGAAGGTTCACATATTAGCAAGCCGGCTATGATAAAAACATGTGTGCCTTAAAACCGGTCAGGCTCCAATGGACACGTCCTCATGGTCCTCCAACCTAGTTGTTCTTCCTGATTTGGGTAACTCAAGACAGAACGGTGGATTTAAGAAATCCACACTTTTAGTCCTTTGGCAACTGAATGCAAACATTAGTGAATGCAATCACTGAATAGAAGTTTGTTTTTCTCTCTAGTGGTTAGTTATTCTGTGTAGTGCTTAGTCATTCTGTCTAGTGGTTAGTTATTCTGTCTAGTGGTTAGTTATTCTGTGTAGTGCTTAGTCATTCTGTCTAGTGGTTAGTTATTCTGTCTAGTGGTTAGTTATTCTGTGTAGTGCTTAGTCATTCTGTCTAGTGGTTAGTTATTCTGTCTAGTGCTTAGTCATTCTGTCTAGTGGTTAGTTATTCTGTCTAGTGGTTAGTTATCATTGCCTACAAATGTGACTGTTTGCATAAAAGATGTTTGGAAATAACCACTAAATGACATCCTCCCTTTATAAAATCATGAACGCTGGTATGTTCCATGTCTACTCATTTTTCTTTCTCCAGGTGTTTGGCTGAAGCAGGCTCTAGTCTGGAAATATTGTAGCACTTCCTCTAATCATGGTTGGGTGTGTGGGTGCATTTTGGGTATAGTGTTCACTGTGCCACCTGCCATGCCAACACCCAGTAACACACGATTTGTGGGCAACTCAGTAGCACAGGCATTGCACTGGGAGAGATTCGAAGGCAGCAGAAAAGGTCCCTTAAAGCAAGGTTTCCCAAACTCTGTCCAGGGGCCCTCCCTGGGTGCACGTTTTGGTTTGCCCTAGCACTACACAGCTGATTCAAATAATCAAAGCTTGATGATGAGTTGGTTATTTGAATCAGCTGTGTAGAGCTCAACATGACCGTGACGTATAGCAGATGTAGCAAGGCCAGACATCAGTGAGCAAAGCTGTCCAAAAGAACAAGTAACATTTCAAATAAATCTGATGTAGGCCTACAGTAATAAAATGGATAAGAGAAATTGCACACAGTTGCCAACAACAGCATTTTTGATAATACACTTTCTGTTGACGTGTTGAGCACCCAATCTTTTCCAGTCCAATCTTATCTCCAGAGGTTAAGCCTTCAGAGAGCTACAGTTCCCCCCAAATGATCACGAGAAGGTCAAACTGGCACAAATTAAACTCTTATCCAACTTCCAACATAGTCTGATAGACATACTGTGCTTAGCAGTCATTGCGTTTTCACTAAAATAATAATGATTCTTATGTCACGCCCTGCCCATAGAGATCCTTTTACTCTCTATGTTGGTTAGGTCGGGGTGTGACTAGGGTGGGTTATCTAGGTTATTATTTGTCTATGTTGGCCTGGTATGGTTCCCAATCAGAGGCAGCTGTTTATCGTTGTCTCTGATTGGGGATCATATTTAGGCAGCCTTTTTTCCACTGGGTTTTTTGTGGGATCTTGTTTGTTTGTGTGTAGTTGCCAGTGTGCACTGCATTTGACTTCACGTTTCATTTTGTTCTGTATTGTTTTGGTGAGTTTCTTTAATTAAACATGTGGAACTCTATGCACGCTGCGCCTTGTTTTTAGTCCCACCCTCCAGCTCCACTCAACCCTTCCCATCTATTAAATCTAGAATCTGCTTCCTATTTCGCAACAAAGCCTCCTTCACTCATGCTGCCAAATATACCCTCGAAAAACTGACTGTCCTACTGATCATTGACTTCGATGTAATTTACAAAATAGCCTCCAACACTCTACTCATCAAATTGGATGTAGTCTATCACAATGCCATCCGTTTTGTCACCAAAGCCTCATATACTACCCACCTCTGCGACCTGTATGCTCTCGTTGACTGGTCCTCGCTACATATTTGTCGCCAAACCCACTGGCTCCAGGTCATCTATAAGTCTTTGCTAGGTAAAGCTCCAACTTATCTCAGCTCACTGGTCACCATAACAACACCCATAGCACGCGCTCCAGCAGGTATATTTAACTGGTCATCCCCAAAGCCAACACCACTTTTGGCTGCCTTTCCTTCCAGTTCTCTGCTGCCAATGACTGGAACGAATTGCAAAAATCATTGAAGTTGGAGACTTATATCTCCCTCACTAACTTTAACTTGTTTGGGATAGGGGGCAGCATTTTAACTTTTGGATGAATAGCATGCCCAGAGTGAACTGCCTCCTACTCAGTACTAGATGCTAATATATGCATATTATTATTAGTATTGGATAGAAAACACTCTGAAGTTTCTAAAAATGTTTGAATGATGTATGTGAGTATAACACAACTCATATGGCATCATCAAAGGTAAGTGAATATTTGTAATGCTATTTATGAATAATGTTGACTACCCAATATGGCGGATATTTCTCTGGCTGGTTTGGGCTCTGAGTGCCGTTCTCAGATTATGCTTTTTCCGTAATAAAAAAATTATAATCTGACACAGCGGTTGCATTAAGGAGAAGTGTATCTAAAGTTTCATGGATAATAGCTGTATTTTCATCAACAATTATTATGAGTATTTCTGTGAATTCATGTGGCTCTCTGCAATATCACTGCATGTTTTGGAACTACTGAATCTAACACGCCAATGTAAAATAAGATTTTTGGATATAAATATGAACTTTACCGAACAAAACATACATGTATTGTGTAACATGAAGTCCTATGAGTGTCATCTGATGAAGATCATCAAAGGTTAGTGATTCATTTTATCTCTATTTGTGCTTTTTGTGACTCCTCTCTTTGGCGGGAAAAATGCCTGGGTTTATCTGTGACTTGGTGGTGACCTAACATAATCGTTTGTGGAGCTTTCGCTGTAAAGCATTTTTGAAATCAGACACTGTGGCTGGATTAACGAGAATGTTATCTTTAAAATGGTGCCTAATACTTGTATGTTTGAGAAATTTGATTTATGAGATTTCTGTTGATTTGTATTTGGCGCCCTGCAATTTTATTGGCTGTTGGCGAGGGGTTTCGCTAGCGCAACCCCAGTCCTAGTTAAGCATCAGCTGTCAGAGCAGCTTACCGATCGCTGCATCTGTACACAGCCCGCCTGCAAATAGCCAATCCAACCAACTACCTACCTCATCCCCATTTATTTTTTTCTGCTCTTTTGTACACCAAGTCTTTTTCTACTTACACATCCTCATCTGTACATATATCACTCCAGTGTAAATTGCTAAATTGTAATTACTTCGCCACTATGGCCTATTTATTGCCTTACCTACCTTCTTACTTAATTTGCGCACACTGTATACAGATTTTCTATTGCGTTATTGACTGTACGTTTGTTTATCCCATGTGTAACTCTGTGTTGTTGTTTTTGTCGCACTGCTTTGATTTATCTTGGCCAGGTCGCAGTTGTAAATGAGAATTTGTTCTCAACTGGCCTACCTAGTTAAATAAAGGTGGAAAAATAAATAATCTCTTAACACCATACATTTTTTTATTTGGCATATCTTTTTCAACTATGCAAGTTCTGAACCTTTCTATTCTCATCGTTTCTACAGATTGTAAATTAAAGATACACATTTTAGCTAAAAGTGTTAGTATATTGATCACTTGACTATGACTTTTCATATCACCAAGCAGTGCTATTTGCAGAGTCAGCTCCAGATAAATTTTGCAATTCTTCAGCCATTCCTGGACCTGTGACCAAAAACAAGCTGTTTCTTCACAGCAAAATCTGCAGAGCTGGGGCGGTTGTTGTATCCCCAATATATATATATATATATAAACATTCTATTGGTTGCAAGAACTTTATAATAATTTACATTGTAAAATTTACGTTTACATTGGTGTTGTTTTGCGTATCAGTTCATCAACCATGTGCCATGGGATCGGTACATCGAAAATCTCTTCCCAACTATTTTGAAATCTATATGGCACAGCTGTCAATTTGTTTGTCCTTAAATGAAACTGCTACTTTTTTTATTCATCACAATTTTCTTTAACCCATTTCGGTCTTTAAAGCAGGGCCAACAGACAAGTTCCTTACCTTCTTCCCCTTCCACCTACCCCTTCCATTTTTGCGGTAATGCTGCAATTAGTTGGTTGTAATTTTGGGTTGAGCAGACATTTCCATACATTTTTGTTAGCTGCATGTGTGACATAACTCCACCAGTCCTATTTATGATATCATTTGCAATATTATAACATTTTTGAAAAGTTTTTTTAATCAATTAGTATATTTGAGTTTAACCATAATATTTGTTGTATTATCTGTTCTCTATTTTCTGGTGAATGAAACTGAAATTGCAATTGACTTTATATGGCTTGTTTTAAAAATAGCGATATTTTGGATATGATTTCATTTTCAAATAACCGAAAGTGAGAGGTTGTAATCTGAATAAAGGGAAAACGGCCATTCTTGGGGTGAGACATTCTTACTAATCCGCTAGAGAACCAATTTGGATATAAGTGTAACTTTTCTATGACTGAAGCTTTTAGTTGGAGCTCTAATGCTTTCATATTTAATCATTTCTGCCCTCTGAATTCATATTCATTATATAAATATGCCAATTAAATTTTGTCTGGCTTGTCTTTCCAAATAAAATGGAATATCTTTTGCTCATATAATTAAAAAAAGGTCGCTAGGTAAGCAAATGGGTAAACTGGGATATGACTAAAATGTTAATCAGGGCGATTTTTTCACAAATAGATTATCTATTTTTGCTAACTTTCTATTAAAATGTATTGTAGTGAGAATTTCTTTCTTTTGGGATATGAATACCGAGTATGTCCACATCACCGTCAGACCATTTCATTGTTAAACTACACGGTAATGTGAAAGTTGTATTTTTTAGTGATCCAATATCTAATATAGTACACTTAACATAAATGGTTGTAATCCAGAGAGGTTAGAAAAAGTATGTAGATCCTCTATGAGGCTGTGGAGGGATCCAAATTGTGCATTTCAAAAAACATGAATCATCAGTGTACAATGACACCTTTGTTTTTGAGCCCTAGATTTTCTAGCCCCTTGATATTATTATTGGATCTGATTTTAATAGCTAACATTTCGATTGCCATAATAAAAAGATATGCGATAGTGGACAACCTTGTTTTACTCCTATTGACAGTTTAATACTTTCTGAGAAGTAGCCATTATTTACTATTTTACACCTAGGGACACTATACTGTACATAACTTCAATCCATTTTATAAGAGATCCTCCCAAAAATGTTTCAGACATTTATATATAAATTCCAGTCATACTTTATCAAAAGCCTTTTCAAAGTCAGCTATGAATAGTAGGCCTGGTTTCCCATAGTGTTCTATTGTTTACAGTACTTGTCTTATATTATCTCCAATGCATTGTCCATGTAAGAAACCTGTCTGATTAGGATGAATAATATTCAACAATACCTTTTTAATTCTATTCGCAATGGATTTGGCTAGAATTTTTTGCATCACCACACTGAAGTGTAAGGGGTCTCCATTTTTTAAATATTTTCCACTTGGGTCCTGTTTCAGTAATAATGAAATCAAACCTACCTGTTGAGTATCTGATCATCTACCAGGAGTGGTTAAAACATGCTAATAACGGTCCTCTGAGTACATACCTAAGCTTGTATGCCATCCAGCCCTGGAGTTTTCACAGATTTAAAGACTTTAATTGCTTAAAGAAGTTCCTCCTCTGTAATTTGGCCTTCACATGAGTCTTTCTGTACAGCTGTTAATTTTACATTATTGATTGAAAAAACATCCATACAATTAACTTCAGTTAGTGGAAATGGAGGAAACAAACAAAAACATATGCTTAAAGTACTTTGCTTACTCTTTTGAAAATATTGTTTGGTGAATCGTGGCTGACTCCATCATTTGTAACAAGTTTCAGTAAACTATTTTAGGTAGCATTTCTATGTTGAAGGTTAAAAAACAATTTGGTGCATTTTTCCTCATATTCTATCCAATTCGCTTTATTTTTGTAATATATTCTTGAATAACTTCCTCCATTTATTTTTGTTTTTCCTCCAACTGATTTTGTGCCTCTATGGTACAGTTTTTATTGCTATCTATCCTTCTATTTCCTTTGTTAATATGGACTTTTTTGACCTAAATCTCCTTTGTTTTAGACATTAGTATTGAATTGCATTGCCTCTAAAGCCACATTTAAAAGTGTCCCAGAGAATAAGGGGATCTGCTGTACCTATGTTATGTCAGAAAAAGTCCATTATAAATTATTCTGTCCTAGTTAAACACAAATTATCATCCAATAGGCTTTGATAAAATATCCAATATCCACGTGGAAATTCTTTGAGTAATGTATATGCCAATTATTTCATGGTTCGAACGTATTCTATCCGTTATCAACACTTTTTTTACTTTTAGTGCCAGCGAGAATGACATAAGAATGTATTCAAGACGACAGGCTTGATTGAGCCTCCGCCATGTATATCTCACTCTATGTCAAGATATTGAAGCCTCCATATGTCCACGAGTTCCAATATATCCATGATATTCGTGATTTCCTTATGTGCATGAGGGTGCTAGTTTGTAGAGTGATTTCCTTTATGGTCCATTGAGGTATTTAAAACCGTATTATAATCTCGCACCCTAATAATAGAATCTCGTATTGCTTGTAGGTTTGATACATTATTATATATATTTTCAAAGAAGCGTGGATCATCCTTATTTGGACCGTATAGATAAATGAGCTAAATCTGTTTATGATCCAGAAAACTTCACTATATAAACAAAAGTATCTGGACACCCCTTCAAATTATTGGATTCGGCTAATTCAGCCACACCCATCACTGACAAGTTTGGCACACCTGTATTTGGTGAGTTTCTCCCATTCTTCTCTGCAGATCCTCTCAAGCTCTGTCAGCTTGGATGGGGAGAGTTGCTGCACAGGTATTTTCAGATCTCTCCAGAGATGTTAGATCAGGTTCAAGTCCGGGTTCTGGCTTGGCCACTCAAGGACATTCAGAGACTTGTTCCGAAGCCACTCATGCGTTGTCTTGGCTGTGTTCTTAGGGTCATTGTCCTGTTGGAAGGTGAACCTTTGCCCCCAGTCTGAGGTCCTGAGCGCTCTGGAGCAGGTTTTCATCAAGGACCTCTCTGTACTTTGCTCTGTTCATCTTTCCCTCATTCCTGACTAGTCTCCCAGCCTCTGCCTCAGAAAAACATCCCCACAGCATGATGCTGCCACCACCGTGCTTCACCCTTGGCTTTCAGGCCAAAGAGTTCAATCTTGGTTTCATCAGACCAGAGAATCTTGTTTCTCATGGTGTAAGTCTTTAGGTGCCTTATGGCAAACTCTAAGTGGACTGTCAGTTGCCTTTTACTGAGGAGTGGCT
Organism: Salvelinus namaycush; assembly: GCF_016432855.1. Taxonomy (NCBI): domain Eukaryota; kingdom Metazoa; phylum Chordata; class Actinopteri; order Salmoniformes; family Salmonidae; genus Salvelinus; species Salvelinus namaycush. The sequence continues at coordinate 24,218,780 of NC_052329.1, forward strand.
TCAGTCTGGCCACTCTACCAAAAAGGCCTGATTGGTGGATTGCTGCAGAGATGGTTGTCCTTCTGGAAGGTTCTCTCATCTCCACAGAGGAACTCTAGAGCCCTGTCAGAGTGACCATCGGGTTCTTGGTCACCTCCTTGACTAAGGCCCTTCTTCCCCGATTGCTCAGTTTGGCCGGTCTTGGTGTTTCTAAACTTCTTCCATTTAAGAAGGATGGAGGCCAGTGTGTTCTTGGGGATCTTCAATGCTGCATAATTTTTTTGGTACCCTTCCCCAGATCTGTGCCTCGACACAATCCTGTCTCGGAGCTCTACCCACAATTCCTTTGACCTCATGGCTTTGTTTTTGCTCTGACATGCACTGTCAGCTGTGGCACCTTACATAGACAGGTGTATGCCTTTCCAAATCATGTCCAATCAATTGAATTTACCACAGGTGGACTCCAATCAAGTTGTAGAAACATCTCAATGATGATCAATGAACACAGGATGCACCTGAGCACAATTTTGAGTCTCATAGCAAAGGGTCTGAATACTTATGAAAATAAGGTATTTCTGGGTTTTTATATGTACATTTCAAAAAACCTGTTTTCACTTTTTCATTATGGGGAATTGTGTGTAGTTGAATTGCAAACAGGGAAAAAAAATCCTAGACCACCTTTACTTCACACACAGAGATGCATACAAAGCTCTCCCCCGCCCTCCATTTGGCAAATATGACCATAATTCTATCCTCCTGATTCCTGCTTACAAGGAAAAACTAAAGCAGGAAGTACCAGTGACTCGTTCAATACGGAAGTGGTAAAATGATGCGGATGCTACGCTACAGGACTGTTTTGCTAGCACAGACTGGAATATGTTCCGGGATTCATCCAATGGCATTGAGGAATACAGTCATCGGCTTCATCAATAAGTGCATCGATGACGTCGTCCTCACAGTGACTGTACGTACATCAGGCAACATCCGCATCGAGCTAAAGGCGAGAGCTGCCGCTTTCAAGGAGCGGGAAATTAATCTGGACGCTTATAAGAAATTCCGCTATGCCCTCAGACGAACCATCAAACAATCAAAGCGTCAATACAGGATTAAGATTGAATCCTACTATACCGGCTTTGACGCTCGGCGGATGTGGCAGGGCTTGAAAACTATTACGGACTACAAAGGGAAACCCAGACGCGAGCTGCCCAGTGACGCGAGCCTACCATACGAGCTATATGCCTTTTATGCTCGCTTCGAGGCAAGCAACACTGAAGCATGCACGAGAGCACCATCTGTTCTGGATAACTGTGTGATAACGCTCTCGGTAGCCAACGTGAACAAAACCTTTAAACAGGTCAACATTCACAAAGCCGCTGGGCCAGACGGATTACCAGGACATGTACTCAAAACATGCACGGACCAACTGTCAAGTATCTTCACTGACATTTTCAACCTCTCCCTGACTAAGTCTGTAATAACTACATATTTCAAGCCGACCACCATAGTCCCTGTGCCCAAGGAAGCGAAGGCAACCTGCCTAAACGACTACTGACCCATGGCGCTCACGGTGGTAGCCATGAAGTGCTTTGAAAGGCTGGTCATGGCTCACATCAACAGCATCCTCCCGGACACCCTAGGCCCACTCCAATTTGCATACCGCCCCAACTGATCCGCAGATGACACAATCTCAATCGCACTCCACACTGCCCTTTCTCACCTGGACAAAAGGAACACCTATGTGAGAATGCTGTTCATTGACTATAGCTCAGCAACTGCATCCTGGACGTCCTGACGGGCCGCCCCCATGTGGTAAGAGTAGGCAACAACACATCTGCCACGCTGATCCTTAACACTGGGACCCCTCAGGGGTGTGTACTTAGTCCCCTCCTGTATTCCCTGTTCACCCACAACTACGTGGCCAAACATGACTCCAACACCATCATTAAGTTTGCTGACGACACAACAGTGGTAGGCCTGATCACTGACAACGATGAGACGGCCTATAGGGAGGAGGTCAGAGAACTGGCTGTGTGGTGCTAGGACAACAACCTCTCCCTCAATGTGAGCAAGACAAAGGAGCTGCTCGTGGACTACAGGAAAAGGCAGGCCGAACAGGCCCTCATTAACATTGACGGGGCTGTAGTGGAGCGGGTCGAGAGTTTCAAGTTCCTTGGTGTCCACATCACCAACGAACTATCATGGTCCAAACATACCAGAGGCAGTCGTGAAGAGGGCACAACAAAACCTTTTCCCCCTCAGGAGACTGAAAAGATTTGGCAATCCTCAGATCCTCAAAAAGTTCTACAGCTGCACCATCGAGCGCATCCTGACCGGTTGCATCACCGCCTGGTATGGCAACAGCTCGGCATCTGAATGTAAGGCGCTACAGAAGGTAGTGCGAACGGCCCAGTACATCACTGGTGCCAAGCTTCCTGCCATCCAGGACCTATATAACAGGCGGTGTCTAAGGGAAGCCCATAAAATTGTCAGAGACTCGAGTCACCCAAGTTATAGACTGTTTTCTCTGCTACCGCACGGCAAGCGGTACCAGAGCACCAAGTCTAGTACCAAAAGGCTCCTCAACAGCTTCTACCCCCAAGCCATAAGACTGTTGAACAATTCATAAAATCGGCACCAGACTATTTACATTGACTCTCCCTTTTGTACACTGCTGCTACTCGCTGTTTGTTTGTTATCTATGCATAGTCACTTCGCCCCCACCTACATGTACAGATTACCTCAACTAGCCTGTACCCCCACACACTGACTTGGTACCGGTGCCCCCTGTATATAGCATCGCTATTGTTATTCTTATTGTGTTACTTTTTATTCGTACTTTTTATTTTAGTCTACTTTGTAAATATTTTCTTCTTGAACTGCACTGTTGGTTAAGGGCTTGTAAGTAAGCGCTTTACGTTAAAGTCTACACTTGTATTTGGCGCTTGTGACAAAGTTTGAATTGAAACTACTATTGTAGCCGGAAATGGCTGATTTTTTTTTTTTTTTAATATCTCAACGTCAACAGTGAAGAGGTGACTCCGGAATGCTGGCCTTCTAGGCAGAGTTCCTCTGTCCAGTGTATGTGTTCTTTTGCCCATCTTTTCTTTTTATTGGCCAGTCTGAAATATGGCTTTTTGTTTGCAACTCTGCCTAGAAGGCCAGCATCCCGGAGTCGCCTCTTCACTGTTGACGTTGAGACTGGTGTTTTGCGGGTACCATTTAATGAAGCTGCCAGTTATGGACTTGTGAGGCGTCTGTTTCTCAAACTAGACACTCTAATGTACTTGTCCTCTTGCTCAGTTGTGCACCGGGGCCTCCCACTCCTCTTCCTATTCTGGTTAGAGCCAGTTTGAGCTGTTCTGTGAAGGGAGTAGTACACAGCATTGTACGAGATCTTCAGTTTCTTGGCAATTTCTCGCATGGAATAGCCTTCATTTCTCAGAACAAGAATAGACTGATGAGTTTCAGAAGAAAGGTCTTTGTTTCTGGCCATTTTGAGCCTGTAATCAAACCCACAAGTGCTGATGCTCCAGATACTCAACTAGTCTAAAGAAGGCCAGTTTTATTGCTTCTTTAATCAGAACAACAGTTTTCAGCTGTGCTAACATAATTGCAAAAGGGTTTTCTAATGTTCAATTAGCCTTTAAAAATTATAAACTTGGATTAGCTAACACAACGTGCCATTAAAACACAGGAGTGATGGTGGCTGATAATGGGCCTCTGTACACCTATGTAGAGATTCCATAAAAAATCTGACGTTTCCAGCTACAATGGTTATTTACAACATTAACAATGTCTATACTGTATTTCTGATCAATCTGATGTTATTTTAATTGACAAAAAAATTGCTTTTCTTTCAAAAACAAGGACATTTCTAAGTGATTCCAAATTTTTGAACGGTACTATATATCAAAACATATTGCGTATCTTTCCACAATTAACAAATAACATGCATAACAATGTAGCCAATAACCAGGATGTCACGCCCTGACCTTAGATATCTCTAGTTTTGTATGTCTAGGGTTTTTGTATGTCTAGGGTTTTTGTATGTCTAGTGGTGTTGTCATCTAGGTGTATTCTATGTCTATTTGGCTGTTTATCGTTGTCTCTGATTGGGGATCATATTTAGGTAGCCATTTCCTTGTTTGTGTTGTGGGATCTTGTCTACGTATAGTTGCCTTTGTGCACTTCAGTAGCTTCACGTTTCGTTTGTGCTTTTAAAAAAACGTTTTTTATGAGTTTCTCTTTATTAAATATGTGGAACTCTACTCACGCTGCGCCTTGGTCTCCTCTTTACAACGATCGTGACACAGGATGCCATTACAAAAATTGCATTTTTGGCAAGCAATTATTGTGATTCATCCTATTCTGTCACCAACATCATTAACCCATAGCAACAGATGTGGAATAAACACACATACACACTCCCCACCCTTCCCCCACAAACTCAGGTGTTCAACAGTTGTTCCATCCCAGAGCCCAACTCAAGAAAGGACTTGATGTGCGAATGCATATACAGTTGTAGCTGTTTGAGAAGGAATGCAAAGTTGAGCAAGAGTGGGGAGATTTGATTAACCAATGTCAAGTCTTAGCTGATGGCGCTCAGTTACACCCCCTTGCCCTGAAACACACACACGCGGGTCCCCCGTTGTGATAATTTCCCCAAGCGTCTCTCTCCAGTCAGACCTTTGATTATTTTGTGCCAACAGGGACATTCACAGTGTTGATGTATGCACAAAGAGAGAGAGTGAACAGGTTGTATGAATGTGATTGAGTCAAAAGCAGAAAGGATATCTAAACTGCAAGGCTTTAACTTCTCTGGGATATGTGGGACGTTAGCGTCCCACTTGGCCAACATCCAGAAAAAATGTAGCGCGCCAAATTCAAATATATTACTATAAAAATCAATCTTTCATGAAATCACACATGAAAGACACCAAATTAAATCTACACATGTTGTGAATCCAGCCAACATGTCTGATTTCAAAAAGGATTTACGGCGAAAGCACACCAAACGATTATGTTAGCTCAGTACATAGCCACAGAAAAACACAGCCATTTTCCCAGCAAAAGATAGTAGTCACAAAAAGCACAAATAGAGATAAAATTGATCACTAACCTTTGATGATCTTCATCAGATGACACTCATAGGACATCATGTTACACAATACATTTATGTTTTGTTTGATAATGTGCATATTTATATCCACAAATCTCGGTTTACATTGGCGCCATGTTCAGAAATGCCTCCAAAATATCCGGAGAAAGATACACTTGTTCTTAATGCAACCGCTGTGTCAGATTTCAAAACAACTTTACGTAAAAAGCACACCATGCAATAATCTGAGACTGCGCTCAAACATAACAACATTTCTCCGCCATGTTGGAGTCAACAGAAATACGAAATTACATCATAAATATTCCCTTACCATTGATCATCTTCATCAGAATGCACTCCCAGGAATCCTAGTTCCACAATAAATTGTTGTTTTCTTCGATAATGTCCATTACTTATGTCTAAGTAGCTACTTTTGCTAGCATGTTTAGTGCACATGTCCAAACGCTCGCGCAAATGCAGGCGAACTCGGACGAAAACTTCAAAAAGTTATAACAGGTCAAATAAACTGGCCAAACTAAGTAGAGAATCAATCTTCAGGATGTTGTTATCATATATATCCAATAACGTTCCAACCGGAGCATTCCTTCATGTCTGTAGAAGTTATGGAACGCAAGGCGATATCATGAGGAAAGCGCGTGACCAGGAACTGGCAATCTGCCAGACCACTGACTCATTCCCCTCCCATCCTGCCCCACAACACAGCATAAGCTTCATTCCACGTTCTACAGACTGTTGACATCTAGTGGAAGGCGTAGGAAGTGCAAACAGATCCATATCTTACAGGGAATTGAATCGGTGATGAGTTGAACATTGACCAGTCTCAGAATTCTCACTTCCTGTTTGGATTTTTTCCTCAGGTTTTTGCCTGCCATATGAGTTCTGTTATACTCACAGACATCATTCAAACAGTTTTAGAAACTTCAGAGTGTTTTATATCCAATAGTAATAATATTATGCATATATTAGCATCTGGGACAGAGTAGCAGGCAGTTCACTATGGGCACGCAATTCATCCAAAAGTGAAAATGCTGCCCCCTATCTTAACCTGTTTGGGCTGCAAGCCCGACACCGGTACACTTATGACAACAGCCAGCTCAAAGTGCAGGGCGCGAAATTCAAAATATATTTTTTTTAAATATTTAACTTTCACACATTAACAAGTCCAATACAGCATATGAAAGGTACACATCTTGTGAATCAAGCCAACATGTCCGATTTTTAAAATGTTTTACAGGGAAGACAAAATATGTAAATCTATTAGCTAACCACGTTAGCAAAAGACACCACTTTTCTAACTCCATCAGTATCTTACTCCATCAGTAGCTATCACAAATTCGACCAAATAAAGAAATAAATAGCCACTAACCAAGAAAAAACTTCATCAGATGACAGTCTGATAACATATTTATTGTATAGCATATGTTTTGTTCAAAAAATTTGCATATTTCAGGTATAAATCATAGTTTACATTTCAGCTACAATCAGAAATTGCACCGAAAGCAGCCATAATATTTACAGACACCAACGCCAAATACCTAATTACTCATCATAAAACATTTCTGAAAAATACATAGTGTACAGCAATTGAAAGACAGGCATCTTGTGATTCCAGACAATATTTCCGATTTATTAAATGTTTTACAGCGAAAACAAAATGTAGCGCTATATTAGCGTAGCCACAATAGCCAGAAACACTTGGGCGCCCACGACCAGTTCACATGCACGACAGATATTAGAAATAGCATCATAAAATGTTTCTTACTTTTGGTGATCTTCCGTCAGAATGTTGGACAAGGTGTCCTTTGTCCAGAACAGTCGTTGTTTTGATCTGGAACGGCAAATATCCCTCTTCATTTAGCATGGGCACTTGCCAAGTGGGACGGATCTCTCCAACGTAAACAAAGTCAGAGAACGGAACACGGCAAAACTCCCGAAAAAAATTCAATAATCTGATTAAACTATATTGAAAAAACATACGTTACTATGATATGGTCACATGTATCAAATAAAATCTAAGACGGAGATGTTAGTCGTTCATAACGACAGCTAAACAGAAGGCATATCCATGTCCTCTTTCGCGCACTCCAGAAACAGGAAGTGGACGGTCACGTCAAAGAAATAGCTTTTATTCCACCTCAGACCAAGATAAACACAAAATTTCTTCTCTCACAGCCTCTTGACACCCAGAGGAAGGCGTATGAAGTGTACGTAGACTCTTACGTATCATGACCATGTATAGGCAGGAAGTTGAACAGAGCATATATTTCTGACATTCCACTTCCTGGTCAGGAAAAGTGCTGCAGAATGAGTTCTGTTTCACTCAGAGAAATAATTCAAACGGTTTTAGAAACTAGAGAGTGTTTTCTATCCAATAGTAATAATAATATGCATATTGTACGAGCAAGAATTGAGTACGAGGCCGTTTGAAATGGGCATATTTTATCTGGCTACTCAATACTTTCCCTTGCAGCCATAACAGGATAAAGAAGTTAAACTAGTGGCACCCATCGTGATGTTGATAATCAGCTACATCTGGTCAAGATGTGGTAGACAAAGGGGTTGATGTCAATGTCGAGTTTTTGGCATCATTAAAAATGAAGACTTATTTATCAAATAACTCTGTAATTATTATTACGCGATTAAACTGATTAATCATGTAACTGTAATTAACTAGGAAGTCGGGGCACCAAGGAAAATATTCAGATTAAAGTTATAATTTTTCAATATATATATTTATTCTCAGTGTGTCGTCGGGATCTCTGTTGAAAAGTTTGATTCTGTTGGAGAGTTTGTCCACCCTCTCTCTGTCTCTGTCGTGGTTAGAATGGATAGTTCAGAGTGACATTCATTCATGTCGTTATAGAATAGATGTTTCGGCGGTTGTCGGTCTTCGCGTTCAATGATACCGAATTCCTAGTTGCAGACTAGTAATTAATATCAAAGACTTGTTCTTATTCTGTCGGTATCGATAGTCTAAGAGTTTAACCACGTGGGATGGTTAAAAGTTCAGCAGTCTGGTCTGCAACCTTTAGGTTTATGGTCTCCTCTCAAACCTTAGCCCTCTCGTTATCGAGGTAAGCTGGTCTGGTGATAGAAAACCCGGGTGGGGGTTTTATTCGGAAGAGCAGAAAAGGGCCTGTCCCAGGATGCCCGACCATAACTGTGCTCATGGGCGGTCCTCTGATTTAGTTAAACTCCAAAGGGAATTGGAGTTTCCTTCATTAATCAGTCCAAAATCACATTACACAATTTCACAAACAGTATCATCCTCACTCATTCATCTTATACAACAATTAGATGTAAGCCTCATTACTGAGGCTATTATATAAACAGCATTATGGTAATGTGGCCGTATTGTCTCCCATGAGTTTCACAAAATTGTACCAAATGGACCAGTTCGTAGCTGGATTCTTCACCAATCTTTTATACCTTCTCCAGAACATAAATGTGGTTCGGACCTCAAGTTCTGTGAGGTGGAAGAAATTCCTTTGTTCTCTCTATGAAAACTCACTCTCTATACTGTGGCCATGAGGAGATCATCTCCTCCAGGAATTTACGACCTGAGGTCGCAGCAGCCTGAGTGTAGGAGACAGAGAGAGGGGAATGTGCTCGCTGTACCCAAAGAGGGCAACGTCATGACATCAATCATGAAAGGATGTGTCTACGGTCACAGTTCTGTAGCATCCTATTTATAGTCTATGTGCTTTATATCACTCATCTTAGCTTCAACAGCAGGCTTGATTTCTTACAAAGCCTTTCATTTTCAATTATGTCATGGCAAAGGAAAATGTATTAGAGAAAGATGGCCTACTGTTTGTTGAAGTATTATTTGGTCTGATCTCTGAAGTCTGATGCACCCTACCTACCCTCTGCCAGGCCTGGGCAGCATACATCACGTTGTACTCACAAATCCTATGTAATTAAACAAACAATGGTGGCCGTGTTGTGTACATATCACTGAGTGTTTGACAAGCTTGCTTCCTCTGTTTTCTTAACGAACCCCATCAGCAGTGCTTTTCTGGGGCCACCATAGTCTGACAGGATATTTGAGAAACATGCGGTGTGTAGGCTAGGTTTCAACAGAAAATGTTCATCTTCTGGTAATATTTGTATTATCAATTAAAAGTAATATGCGTGGGATCACTCTGGATCTCCCTTAACAGACTTCTGGTTATTACTTTTTAAAAGTGTCCTAATATGACTGAGATACAAGGAACTAAGAGTAAAGCTTTCCGTCGGTGTGGGTGTGTTGTTCCCAGAGGTACTATACTGTTCTCCTTCAACATGGAGTACGTTCAGTCCTTCTCCAAGTGAGTGAAACAGTATACCTGTCTATGAACTTTGATTTAAGATGCTCTGTATCTCAGTCTGGGAGTTATCCTGTCACTCATATGTTCTTGTCTGCAAAACATTTCTTTAGCAGCTCCTCTGTGGGAATGTTAGTCTCTAACGTTAACAAGAGAATGATGGATCCTGTCAGAATGCCAACTTGAAGACAGACATGACAAACTCCAGTGCTGTTGAATTTTTGGTAGGCTCTGCAATACGGTGCTGTTCTGTCTGTGCTTCTTGTTTGGTTGCCTTTGACTTCAAGAGTTTCATGGGAACTTTTCATAGTTTTGAGAGGATTGATTGATTTTCTGGTATGCCAGAGTTCATGTGAAAGTACCGAGGCTGTCGTGTTATGTATCCTGTGTCATTTGTTTAAGTTTAATTAGAAAGCAGGCTTGCGTTAGCATCATGGTTTGACACGGTTTCAACAGTCCAAACAATTTGGGTATTTTCAATTTTTAAATACATTTTCTGGATGGAAAAACACTTTCAGTGTAAACTTAGATGACTAAAACCATATTTATTGTATGTAGAAAAGATAATGGACCTTTTATATTTTCAATAATATAATCTAACAGTCGCCAAAATAAAAGCTAGACAGTCAAAGAATTGAAAAATCCCAAAACAATGAATTTAGCAGTATACATTGTGCTATTATGTTTGAGCAAAAGAACACGGCAATAGCCATGAAAAAATGCATAGAACTGCAGGAAATTAATTTTAAAACTGCAACCTTTTTTCTCTCAGCTCCATGGAGAAATGTGTAGAATTGCTGGAAATTGGCTTAACAATGCAAAAGTTTCTCTACAACGCCAAGATGGGGGGCCTCTAAAATGTTCTCTAGAATTCAGCCGTGCCAATGGGCCAACCGCGCCCCCTGCCATGCCCACCACCTAAGCCCTTTTTGTGATCCAGAAAAAAACGTGGGTTTTCACGGAACTGAACATGGTTGAAATTTCTTGCTTTACATACAGTACCAATCAAAAGTTTGAACACACCTACTCACTCAAGGGGTTTTCTTTATTTGACTATTTTCTACATTGTATAATAATAGTGAAGACATCAACACTATGAAATAACACATGGAATCATGTAGTAACCAAAATAAATGTTGAAAATGAAAATGTATGCTATATTTTAGATTCTTCAAAGTAGCCACCCTTTGCCTTGATGACAGCTTTGCACACTCTTGGCATTCTCTCAACCAGCTTAACCTGAAATGCTTTTCCAATAGTCTTGAAGGAGTTCCCACATATGCTGAGCACTTGTTGCTGCTCAAACATAAATATATTTTGATTTGTTTAACACTTTTTTTGGTTACTACATGATTTCATAGTTTTGATGTCTTCACTATTATTATACAATGTAGAAAATAGTCAAATAAAGAAAAACCCTTGAGTGAGTAGGTGTGTTCAAACTTTTGATTGGTACTGTATGTAAAGCAAGTAATTTCAACCAACTCTACTGTACTGTGTAGGCCAGCATTACACCATTGTCAATCTGTCTACTGCTTACTTCGTCAGCTTTTGCCAACAATTTGGTATGGTAGAAATGAGATTGAATTGAATAATGCAGGTGGGAATGATGTATTTATTATGCTTTTATATAGTATTTACCCATTACAAGAACTGGATAAATTGATAATAATATCCTGCTAGACATAATAACCAGATTGCCTGCACCGTAGCTAGCTAAAAGGAAATCCAGACATTCATCTGTGTGGCTAGTTTCCAGAATGTTGGAATAATTTAGATGGCTCTTCTCGGTACAGTTTATAGAGACAATTCAACCTCCCTGGGCCTCTCTGTGGTTCCTTTTAGAGAGATGGTAGTGAGAGAGGACTCTAAAGGTATCAGACTACAGTTATAGCAGGAAACCCCCGAAGTGAGTATTACATGGTAACATCAGACTCAGCTGTGGCTTCCATCTGTAGACAAGTGTAGCTGTGTTCCCTAATGCAGGTTTTTTTCCAGAGCATAACAGCACTTTGTAGCCATATATTGATTTATAGTAAATTATCTAATGTAAGGACTCATGAGGTTGTATTGCTTAAGATATTGAATGCCTTAATTAGGTTAGAGGAACATAGTGATGACATTATAATGAGTGATGAGATGGTGATAAGTTATGGTTGGCAACTTGTATGGTAAGTTTATACACTGACTAGCTGTGGCTTTGAGTCGTGTTATTTCATATAGGTGCAGTTATATTTAGATCACATTCACGTTCTGCTGCCTGCAACATCCTCCAGCATGACCGGTTTGGCGGTGGGTCAGTCATGGTGTGGGGTGGCATTTCTTTGTGGGGCCGCACAGCCCTCCATGTGCTCGCCAGAGGTAGCCTGACTGCCATTAGGTACCGAGATGAGATCCTCAGACCCCTTGTGAGACCATATGCTGACACATGCACATTTGTGGCCTGCTGGAGGTCATTTTGCAGGGCTCTGGCAGTGCTCCTCCTTGCACAAAGGCGGAGGTAGCGGTCCTGCTGCTGGGTTGTTGCTCTCCTACGGCCTCCTCCACGTCTCCTGATGTACTGGCCTATCTCCTGGTAGCGCCTCCATGCTCTGGACACTACGCTGACAGACACAGCAAACCTTCTTGCCACAGCTCGCATTGATGTGCCATCCTGGATGAGCTGCACTACCTGAGCCACTTGTGTGGGTTGTAGACTCCGTCTCATGCTACCACTAGAGTGAAAGCACCGCCAGCATTCAAAAGTGACCAAAACATCATCCAGGAAGCATAGGAACTGAGAAGTGGTCTGTGGTCACCACCTGCAGAACCACTCCTTTATTGGGGGTGTCTTGCTAATTGCCTATAATTTCCACCTTTTGTCTATTCCATTTGCACAACAGCATGTGAAATTTATTGTCAATCAGTGTTGCTTCCTAAGTGGACAGTTTGATTTCACAGAAGTGTGATTGACTTGGAGTTACATTGTGTTGTTTAAGTGTTCCCTTTATTTTTTTGAGCAGTGTATATACAGTTGAAGTCGGAAGTTTACATACACATAGGTTGGAGTCATTAAAACTCGCTTTCAACCACTCCACAAATTTCTTGTTAACAAACTATAGTTTTGGCAAGTCAGTTAGGACATCTACTTTGTGCATGACACAAGTAATTTTGACAATAATTGTTTACAGACAGATTATTTCACTTATAATTCACTGTGTCACAATTCCAGTGGGTCAGAAGTTTACATACATTAAGTTGACTGTGCCTTTAAACAGCTTGGAAAATTCCAGAAAATGATGTCATGGCTTTAAAAGCTTCTGATAGGCTAATTGACATAATTTGAGTCAATTGGAGGTGTACCTGTGGATGTATTTCAAGGCCTACCTTCAAACTCAGTTCCTCTTTGCTTGACATCAAAAGAAATTGTAGACCTCCACAAGTCTGGTTAATCTTTGGGAGCAATTTCCAAACGCCTAAAGGTACCACGTTCATCTGTACAAACAAGTACCCAAGTATAAACACCATGGGACCACGCAGCCGTCATACCGCTCAGGAAGGAGACGCGTTCTGTCTCCTAGAGATGAACGTACTTTGATGCGAAAAGTGCAAATCAATCCCAGAACAACAGCAAAGTGAAGATGCTGGAGGAAACCGGCACAAAAGTATCTATATCCATAGCAAAACCAATCCTGTGTCGACATAACCTGAAAGGCCGCTCAGCAAGGAAGAAGCCACTGCTCCAAAACCGCCATAAAAAAGCCTGACTACGGGTTGCAACTGCACATGGGGACAAAGATTGTACTTTTTGGAGAAATGTCCTCTGGCCTGATGAAACAAAAATAGAACTGTTTGGCCATAATGACCATTGTTATGTTTGGAGGAAAAAGGGGGTGGCTTGCAAGCCGAAGAACACCATCCCAACTGTGAAGCACGGGGGTGGTAGCATCATGTTGTGGGGGTGCTTTGCTGCAGGAGGGACTGGTGCACTTCACAAAATAGATGGCGTCATGAGGCAGGAAAATTGTGTGGATATATTGCAGTACCATCTCAAGACATCAGTCAGGAAGTTAAAGCTTGGTCGCAAATGGGTCTTCAAAATGGACAATGACCCCAAGCATACTTCCAAAGTTGTGGTAAAATGGCTTGAGGACAACAAAGTCAAGGTATTGGAGTGGCCATCACAAAGCCCTGACCTCAATCTTATGGAAAATTTGTGGGCAGAACTGAAAAAGCGTGTGTGAGCAAGGAGGCCTACAAACCTGACTCAGTTACACCAGCTCTGTCAGGAGGAATGTGCCAAAATTCACCCAAATTAGTGTGGGAAGCTTGTGGAAGGCTACCCAAAATGTTTGACCCAAGTTAAACAATTTAAAGGCAATGCTACCAAATACTATACAAAAATGTCAGATCCCTTGACTTTTTCAGCATTTTGTTACGTGACAGCTTCATTCTAAAATTGATTGAAAAAAATTCCTCTCATCAATCTACACGCAACACCCAATAATGACAAAGGAAAAACATGTTTTTTGATTTTTTTTCGAAATGTATTAAAAATTAAAAACATAAATGCCTTATTTACATAAGTATTCAGACCCTTTGCTATGAGACTCAAAATTGAGCTCAGGTGCATCCTGTTTCCAATGATCATCTTTGAGATGTTTCTACAGCTTGATTGGAGTCCACCTGTGGTAAATTCAATTGATTGAGCACGATTTGGAAAGGCATGCTTCTGTCTATATAAGGTCCCTCAGAAATTCCCAAAGAAAAACAGTTGCCTCCAACATTCTTGAATGGAAGAAGTTTGGAACCACCAAGACGTTTTCTAGAGCTGGCTGCCCGGCCAAACTGAGTAATCGGGGGAGAAGTGCCTTGGTCAGGGAGGTGACCAACAACCCGATGGTCACTCTGACAGAGCTCCTGAGTTTCTCTGTGGAAATGGGATAACCTTCCAGAAGGACAACCTTCTCTGCAGCACTCCACCAATCAGGCCTTTATGGTAGAGTGGCCAGACAGAAGCCACTCCTCAGTAAAAGGCATATGACAGCCCGCTTGGAGTTTGCAAAAAGGCACCTGGACTCTGACCATGAGAAACAAGATTCTCTGGTCTGATGAAACCAAGATTGAACTCTTTGGCCTGAATGCCAAACGTCACGTCTGGAGGAAATCTGGCACCATCCCTACGGTGAAGTATGGTGGTGGCAGCATCATGCTGTGGGGATGTTTTCAGTGACAAGGACTGGGAGACTAGTCAGGATGGAGGGAAAGAAGAACGGAACAAAGTACAGAGAGATCCTTGATGAAAACCTGCTCCAGGACCTCAGGCTGGGGAGAAGATTCACTTTCCAACAGGACAATGACCCTAAGCACACAGCCAAGACAACACAGGAGTGGTTTCGGGACAAGTCTCTGAATGTCCTTGAGTGGCCCAGCCAGAGCTTGGACTTGAATCCGATCTAACATGTCTGGAGAGACCTGAAAATAGCTGTGCAGCGACGCTCCCCATCCAACCTGACAGAGCTTGAGAGGATCTGCTGAGTAAAGTGGGAGAAACTCCCCAATACAGGTGTGCCAAGCTTGTAGCATCATACCCAAGTAGACTCGAGGCTGTAATCACTGCCAAAGGTGCTTCAACAAAGTACTGAGTAAAGAGTTTGAATACTTATGTAAATGTGATATTTCATCATTATATTTTTTTTACATTAGCAAAATTTTCAAAAAACCTGTTTTGGATTTTTCATTATGGGTATTGTGTGTAGATTGATCTATTTTTAGAATAAGGCTGTAACGTAACAAAATGTTGAAAAAGTCAAGGGGTCTGAATACTTTCCGAATGCACCGTATATATAAATAAAAAAATATAATTTCTTTTAAATTTTTATGTGAAACATCCTAAATATAAACCATCAATTTAGTGAATACTGTTGGTGTTTAATATAAAGTTTTTGAGCATGAAATATCATTTTTTATACTATGTCTTTGTTGTAAAATGTTTTTGTTGACCAAAATGGTGAAAGTTGTGGATATAGACAATAGTTGGAAGAGTTGCAGAGTTAATTGAAAATAATGGCATTGTTGATTCGATGCTTTTTTCATTAATTAAGCTATTTTCTCTGAACCATATGTTCTATCCACTAGAAACTCAAGGACAATCTGGAAACAGATACAAAAAATGAATAGTATACATGAATACATTTTTTAAAAGTTATTGAAGAATAAATTACCAAAGTTAGCATTGCTATTTATTACCAAAATTACAGAAGATTCTGGTAACTTTTGTAAATTACCGGCAGCTTTGCAACTTAAGACTGTCTCCATCGATTCAAGTCAGCAAAGATAACCTAAAACTCCATATTTGATCATCACAGAAGGCCCATTTGTTTTAACTTTACAGTACATTACTCTTCACATTGGATAGCTTGTTATGGGAGCACAGTCATAGACTGGAATTCAACTATTGCAGATGAGGACCTTTTCATACTGGGCTTTCATAACTGTCCGGGATGGAGAAAGTTGATTATTGATCGAGTTGATTAAGTTCCCAGTCCCAGGTATGACTTGTTCAAACTGTTAATCTGTATAAGAAGACATCCAGTGGATGCAACAGGACTTCTGCTTCATAAATCATGTCTAATCCCTCCATTCTTGATACGCTGCTGTTCAAATAAAGCCCACATCTGAAAGTGCAGTGTGGAAAAGCCACCATCACCAATCAGAGTTGACAACCATTTCAGACTTTCTGGTTCTCTAGGTCCGGGTGATAATTCTCTCTAATAATCACTGTTGTCTGTATTGTACTTGTTGAAATGTCCCCATCATATGGGCATGTTTTACATCACATGTTTATGGACTCATTTATCTTTCCATCTAGTATATACTGTACATATATCTCAATTTAGCTGCTAAACATACATATATCTCAATTTACCTCAATTTATCTCAATCTAAACTGCAAATTTTTTTCTGGTAATGCAGTCTCTATTCAGGCTTTTTGGCCCAAGAGACGGTCCAAATCCCTCCGCCTTGCTGTTGTCAAGACCATGAAGCTTTAGGGTTGCATCCCAAACGGCATCCTGTTCCCTATGTAATGCACTACTCTTGACCAGGGCCCCATAGGGCTTTGTTAATATTAGTACAGCTTGGAGCAAAGGATTTGAGTTTGTGCTCTGTACTGTCAGGAACCAGGGCTGTGTTTGTTAGGATTAGGTTCCAGTAACACTTCACATTCAAGAGACACCTTAATAAGAATTGCTCTTTACTTTGGCACATGAGGGGTCTTTGGATTTGAAGGCCTAATGTACACACTGATAGTGTAACATTATTGGTGCCTTTTCAAGGTTGATGCGTTTTCATGACTTCTCCCGTCAATGGGGACTGCTTCATTCACATTCTTACTGTATGAGACACTAATCTACTTCTTAATGGTTCACTGAATTATATTTTGATTTACAAAGCATTAGTATATGGTGTTGAATATTCCCAGAAATATTACTGTGGAATATCGTTTCCTGCCCCTTCACCTGCAGCTGTAACTGAGGATAGCCTTCTACTGTAAGTTCTCAACACGGCAGGTGATCAAGACTACCTATCTTTTTAGGCTAGCCTAGGCAATCCATCCAGGGATTGACCAGGTAAAAACCAGCTTTGCTTCAGACTAAAGCCAACAGAAAGATGCAGGGTGGTATAGCTGCTGTCTTGCGAGTTGATAACAGCACTCTTAACAGGACTGAAAATAAATGTTTCGCTCAGACAAGTTGCAGTAAGAGCTGGGATGTGTGCCCACAAACATTTTGTTTGGACACCTTTAAAACATAATGTCTAGGTCCCAAAAAGACCACTCAATTCCAACCCTGTCATGGGTAAATGATATGGAGGAATTTTATGTTTGCTTCCATAGAGTTTTATTATTGAAAACCAACACCAACATATCAGGGTTATAAATCATTATTCCAGCTCTGGTCTGCCAGTAAGACTGGTGTGACAATCTGCACTTCTAATGTAGTAAATCTTACTTTTATAACGCAAAGTAAATTGTAAATACACAGCAGCTTTAGTGGTATTTTCTTACCAAAATCACTGAGAAACACACATGATACTGTCACTCGCTGATATGATGTTACATTTCATCAGGTCTCTTGCATTCTTCTTACATTGCCTCAGTGAACGGTAATAAGTTGACCGCATCCCATCTTGAGACCAAATATGCATCAAGGAGGATTTCTGCTCCCTTGTCTTATCTCAGATGATACCTCCGTCCTTTGCATATGAGGCATCAGTTAAACAAACTGAAGCTTTATCATTCTTGTAGTGTTGTGTTAGTTTGATAGAGCTTAGTGTAGTACATCTTCTTGTCTCATGTCAAAGGCTCCCGAGTGGCTCCGCGGTCTAAGGCACTGCATCTCAGTGCTAGAGGCGTCACTACAGACCCTGGTTTGATTCCAGGCTGTGTCACAACCGGCCGTAATTGGGAGTCCCATAGGGCGGCGCACAATTGGCTCAGTGTCGCCCGGGTTAGTGTTTGGCCGGGGGAGGTTGTCATTGTAATTAAGAATTTGTTCTTAACTGACTTGTCTAGTTAAATAAAGGTAAAACATTTCTAAATCCCTACTTTAGCCCCTACCACACAGCCTGATCTGGTGGCCAATTGCCCTGGTATCAAGTGTTTAAGTCTTAGGGCTCTATTTTCGTCTGGCACTAAGAAGACGCAAGTGTCAAATGCACATTAGTTTGCAGGTTTGTCATGTAAAAAATGCTGCACTGGCATTTTACAGCCCTAATGCCAGGTTCGGCAATTTAACTGTCTAACATCAGCTCGCTTGCGCTGAGGTTGGAATGGTGGCAATATTTGAGGTGTGTCCTTATAAAAAAGCGCAAAAGTGACAATTTCATACAGTGCTAATGGGAAGTTTTAAGACCCACAAAAAGCAGGTCTTAACGGTAATGCAGTTGATAAAGGCATGTATTTTGAGAGCGGAAGAGCAGCCTATCCAGCCATGACGCACAGTGCCCATGGAAGAGAGATGTGCCTTTTGTATTGTTGAATCTATTTTGAAACCTATTAAAACTATTGGTGGTCCCCCATTTTGTTTAATTTGATTCAAAACCAAGCATATCCTACCCTCACCTTAATCAAGGCTGGTTAGCAGCAACTCATACTGTAGGTGTGTCTTTTCAGCCTGGCCATTAGCCAAGTAGCATATGAATAAAGAGGTTTTAAATGGTCTACTGAGAGCGCTTAAAAATATTTGGGAGGTTTTTGCCCTCAAGCTTTTTCATTATTCACATACCTGCGCACTTAATTTAGCTTGTTCAAGTATCCATCCCCATCTCCAAAGATCTCAATATCAAAACATTTCTGGGTATTTGTGTTTGTATTTTTTATGGATCCCCACTAGCCAAAGCAGCAGCTACTCTTCCTGGGGTCCAGTAAAATTAAGGCAGTTTATACAATTTTAAAAACATTACAATACATTCACAGATTTCACAACACACTGTGTGCCCTCAGGCCCATACTCCACCACTACCACATATCTACAGTACAAAATCCATGTGTATGTATAGTGCGTGTGTGTGTATGCATGTGTCTGTGCCAATGTTTGTGTTGCTTCACAGACCCCGCTGTTCCATAAGGTGTTTTTTTAATCTGTTTTTTTAATGCGTCAGTTACTTGATGTGGAATAGAGTTCCATGTAGTCATGGCTCTATGTAGTACTGTGTGCCTCCCATAGTCTGTTCTGGACTTGGGGACTGTGAAGAGACCTCTTGTGGCATGTCTTTTGGGGTATGCATGGGTGTCCGAGCTGTGTGCCAGTAGTTTAGACAGACAGCTCGGTGCATTCAACATGTCTCATAAATAAAATTAGTGATGAAGTCAATCTCTCCTCCACTTTCAGCCAGGAGAGATTGACATGCATATTGTTAATATTAGCTCTCTGCGTACATTCAAGGACCAGCAGTACTGCCCTGTTCTGAGCCAATTGCAATTTTCCTAAGTCCTTTTTTTGTGGCACCTGACCACACGACTGAACAGTAGTCCAGGTGTGACAAAACTAGGGCCTGTAGGACCTGCCTTGTTGATAGTGTTGTTAAGAAGGCAGAGCATCGCCTTATTATAGACAGACTTTTCCCCATCTTAGTTACTACTACTGCATCAATATGTTTGTACCATGACAGTTTACAAACTAGGGTTACTCCATGCAGTTTAGTCATCTCAATTTGCTAAATTTCCACATTATTTATTACAAGATTTAATTGAGGTTTAGGGTTTAGTGAGTGTTTTGTTCCAAATACAATGCTTTTAGTTGTATAAATATTTAGGGCTAACTTATTCCTTTTCACCCACTCTGAAACTAACTGCCGCTCTTTGTTGAGTGTTGCAATCATTTCAGTCGCTGTAGTAGCTGACGTGTATAGTGTTGAGTCATCCGCATACATAGACACTCTGGCTTTAGTCAAAGTCAGTGGCACGTCGTTAGTAAAAATTTAAAAAAGCAAGGGGCCTAAACAGCTACCCTGGGGAATTCCTGATTCTAACTGGATTATATTTGAGAGGCTTCCATTAAAGAATACCCTCTGTGTTCTGTTAGACAAGTAACTCTTTATCCACATTATAGCAGGGGGTGTAAAGCCATGACACACACAAGTTTTTCCAGCAGCAGACTATGATCAATAATGTCAAAAGCTGCACTGAAGTCTAACAAAACAGCCCCCACAATAATTTTATCATCAATTTCTCTCAGCCAATCATCAGTAATTTGTGTAAGTGCTGTGCTTGTTGAGTGTCCTTCCCACTAAGAATGCTGAAATTCTGTTGTCATTTTGTTTACTGTGAAATAGCATTGTATCTGGTCAAACACAATTCTTTCCAGAAGTTTACTAAGGGTTGGTAACAGGCTGATTGGTAGGCTATTTGAGCCAGTAAAGGGGGCTTTACTATTCTTGGATAGCGGAATAAGAAGTAAGTACCTTAATGTAGCTTCTTAGCAAAAAATCACTATCCCACCAAAACAGGCAGAAATTTCAGGCAGTCTTTTCAAATAGGTCTTACACTAAAAGGGACCTATCATCATTTTTACAATTTCACAGAATTATTCCAACCTCATAGTGTGGAAATATATATAAAACACAAGAATGTCAAATTTTTGATTGCACTGGACCTTTAAATTATTCTGTCCTATAATACTGTTTCAACGGAAAGCTATATTTTGCTTATTTAAAACGTGCATCACACATACAATTTATGGGAGCCTAGTATTTTTTTATTTTAGAATTGTGATGCGTAGGCCACTAGGCTAGGCTCATTGATTCCAATTACAACAATGTTGACTGCCAACACTCCAAACATAGGCTATTTCTACTCTTGCTATTACTCGTTACTGTAGCCTGTGCTATTCAATAATCCACAATGGACCAGGAAAAAACATTCTGTGTCCCAGCCCGAATTGGAGTTGATGACAACGCAAAGACCATCAATAACCTACAGAGCTTAAGACAAAAGCATGCCGTATTAAGCCATGGAACGGATTG
This sequence comes from Salvelinus namaycush, assembly GCF_016432855.1. NCBI lineage: Eukaryota > Metazoa > Chordata > Actinopteri > Salmoniformes > Salmonidae > Salvelinus > Salvelinus namaycush. The sequence continues at coordinate 24,239,690 of NC_052329.1, forward strand.
ATTGGCCAGTCAGTGGCCAAGCCCCCTCAAACCTACAACTATTGCGCACATAATTCCATCTGTTAAAATATCAAAGATAGTTCTGACACACCCCTGGACCTGTAGCGCTTAGATTTACCATTGTGTTAGGTTTGTTAAAATAGAGCCCTGAGAGTCACAGTTCGAGACAGCTGTTTGCACAGAGAATATTGATTATGCACAGTATTTCCATTGTAAGTAACCAACTGTCTGCAACAAAGGTAATGGTTCATGGTTCTTTGCTCCATTACAAATGCAATTATTTGCAGTCGCCACATTTCCTGGCCTCGTTCTCCATGAAACTATAGCAAGTCTTTGTCCGAAAGTGTTCTGCCATGTTGCAGACTGTAGGCCTCCTGTTAAATACCAGCATGTTTTGAAACTGTTCTGAAAAAAGGTTCCTTCCCAGAGTCCGTCTGGATTCATTCTCGAACATCCCCCCCCGAACTGTCACTACCAATGCCAGTTTTCCCAACACTAACCAGACTGCCCCACTCCAGCAGAATAGACAATATGCCAGTCTTAGTCTGCTCTATAGCCACTCAACAACAAGAGCTTTTTTAATCCTACTACCAGGGGGAGTTTACCCAACTCTTGGGAAATACATTCCCTTTATGTCGAGCATTTTCTCTCACTGGCTTTTCACATTTTTATATCCCTATTAGTACAGTGATTTACATGTTTTTGATATGAACCCATTCCCATGGCCTTAACCTGTTTTTGTTCGGAATTTTGGATGACTGACGTGCCCAAAGTAAACTGCCTGTTACTCAGGCCCAGAAGCTAGGATATGCATATACTTGGTAGCATTGGATAGAAAACACTCTGAAGGTTCTAAAACTGTTAAAATAATGTATGTGAGTATAACAGAACTGATATGGCAGGCGAAAACCCGAGGACAATCCATCCGGAATGTTTTTTTGAGGTCACAGGTAATTTCAGTGCTAGCCTATGGGAAATACAAATAGATAGGACCCAGATTGCAGTTCCTATGGCTTCCACTAGATGTCAACAGTCTTTAGAAAGGGTTTCAGGCTTGTTTTTTGAAAAATTAGCAAGTAGTTGGAAAAACTACAAGGTGTCTCTCATTAGAAAAGTAGTCTTGTTGGCGCCTGAATGAGGTGCGCGCTCTTTGTTATTTATCCTCCCTATTGAACATACTATTCTCCATCTTAAATATTATCATTTATTTAGATATTAGAGTACCAGAGGATTAATTAGAAACATCGTTTGACTTGTTTGGACGAACTTTACCGGTAACTTTTTGGATTCGTTTGTATGCATGTTGAACGAGTGGATTACTGAGATCATTGGCGCTAACTAAACTGACTTTTTTGGATATAAAGGTCGAACAACACGACCATTCATTGTGTAGCTGGGACCCTTGGGATTGCAAACAGAGGACGATCTTCAAAGGTAAGTGATTTATTTAATCACTATTTGTGATTTTGTGACGCCTGTGCTGGTTGAAAAAGTATTTTGATGTGGGGCGCTGTCCTCAGATAATCGCATGGTATGCTTTTGCCGTAAAGCCTTTTTGAAATCTGACAACGTAGTTGGATTAACAAGAAGTTAAGCTTTTAAATGATGTATGACACTTGTATTTTCATGAATGTTTAATATTACGATTTTTGTATTTTGAATTTCATGCGCCCATTTTTATATCCCTATTAGTACAGTGATTTACATGTTTTTGATATGGACCCATTTCCATGGCCTTAGCTTTCCTTTTAGGGCTTATATATCAGGGGCAGTTCAACTACAGTGTTTTCATCCTTCATCTCATCAACGAAGATCACCTTGCATTATAGTATTTGACTTGGTAACCTCAAATTTAGGTCACTGTTTTGCAGTTGGCGATTGGGAATATTGCTTGGTTTGGGATCCTTCCCTGTATAGAGTATTTGGAATTACTGGTACAGTAACAATCATACCATTGATAATTCAGTTGATATTCAATGATAATGTCCCATCAATTGAAAAAAAAATGCTGATGGCAGAAAATAGGCCCATTTCAGTTTTTCTGCTTGCATAGGCTTATTCAAAACTAGATGGTAATTTTCCATGAAGAAAAATTGTGTAAATTCCTTCAGTTCTTTAAAAGTATTTTTTGTGGATAGGATAGCCTGAACATGTGAAAGTTGGTTTGATGTCGTTAGCTTGAACGGTTCAAGAGTTGATGTTGGTGGGTTATTTTATGCACGTTTACGCGTATTTATTTAGTTATAGTTGACTTTTTAATTTTATTTAGGATAGCCTGAATATGAGAAAGTTGGTTTGGTGTATGTAGCTTGAACAGTTCAAGAGTTACTGTTGGTTTGTTATTTTATGCTAATTTACACACATTAATAGTCATAGTTGATACATTTTTATTTTAAGTTAGTTTGGTTTGGTGTCTCTAGCTTGAACGGTTAAAACATTTATGTTGGTGAGTTATTTTATGCAAATGTATGCACATTTATATAGTTATCATTGATTTAAAAAATAAGAATTTTGAAGTTAGGATAGCCTGAACATGTGAAAGTTGGTTTGGTGTCTCTAGCTTGAACGGTTCAAGAGTTACTGTTGGTGAGTTATTTTATGCTAATTTACGCAAAATAATAGAGTTATAGTTGATCAAGATTGCAAAGAATTTGAAGTTAGGATAGCATGATTATTTTAAAGTTGGTCTATGTAGCTTAATTGGCCAAGGAGCAGGACCATTTTGAAGTTACCTCTGTATTCCTACAGTATGGTTCTCAGTCAAACTCATGTTCATTTATGAAAATGTTAAATGCTTATAACTCAAAGTATACAATACCAGTCAAAAGTTTGGACACACCTACTCATTCAAGGGTTTTTCTTTATTTTTACTATTTTCTACATTGTAGAATTATAGTGAAGACCTCAAAACTACCGAAATAACACATATGGAATCATGTAGTAACCAAAACTGTTAAACATAGATATTTATATTTGAGATTCTTCAAAGTAGCCACCCTTTGCCTTGATGACAGCTTTGCACACTCTTAGCATTCTCTCAACCAGCTTCATGAGGTAATCACCTGAAATGCATTTTAATTAACATGTGTACCTTGTTAAAAGTTAATTTGAGGAATTTCTTTCCTTCTTAATGCATTTGAGACAATCAGTTGTGTTGTGACAAGGCAAGGGTCGTATACAGAAGATAGCCCTATTTGGTAAAAGACCAAGTCCATATTATGGCAAGAACAACTCCAATAAGCAAAGAGAAATGACAGTCCATCATTACTTTAGGACATGAAGGTCAGTCAATCAGGAACTTTTCAAGAACTTTGAAAGTTTCTTCAAGTGCAGACGCAAAAACCACCAAGCGCTATGATGAATCTGGCTCTCATGAGGACCGCCACAGGAAAGGAAGACCCAGAGTTACCTCTGCTGCAGAGGATACATTCATTAGAGTTACCAGCCTCAGAAATTGCAGTCCAAATAAATGCTTCACAGAGTTCAAGTAACAGACACATCTCAACATCAATTGTTCAGAGGAGACTGCGTGAATCACGCCTTCATGGTCAAATTGCTGCAAAGAAACCACTGCTAAAGGACACCAATAATAAGAAGAGACTTGCTTAGGCCAAGAAATACACAAGCAAAGCATTAGACCGGTGGAAATCTGTCCTTTGGTCTGATGAGTCCAAATTTGAGATTTTTAGTTCCAACCGCTGTGTCTTTGTGAGACACAGAGTAGATGAATGGATGATCTCCGCATGTGCGGTTCCCACAGTGAAGCATGGAGGAGGTGTGATGGTGTGGGGGTGCTTTGCTGGTGACAGCAATCTGCAGTGATACACTATCCCATCTGGTTTGTGCTTAGTGGGACTATCATTTGTTTTTCAACAGGACAATGACCAAACACACCTTCAGGCTGTGTAAGGGTTATTTGACCAAGAAGGAGAGTGATGGAGTGCTACATCAGATGACCTGGCCTCCACAATCACCCAACCTCAACCAAATTGAGGTGGTTTGGGATGAGTTGGACAGCTGAGTGAAGGAAATGCAGCCAACAAGTGCTCAGCATATGTGGGAACTCCTTCAAGATGGTTGGAAAAGCATTCCAGGTGAAGCTGGTTGAGAGAATGCCAAGAGTGTGCAAAGCTGTCATCAAGGCAAAGGGTGTCTACATTGAAGAATCTCAAATCTGAAATATATGGTTACTAGATGATTCCATATATGTTATTTCATAGTTTTGATGTCTTCACTATTATTCTACAATGTAGAAAATAGTAAAAATAAAGAAAAACCCTTGAATGATTAGGTGTGTCCAAACATTTGACTGGCACTGTACATAGTATCAAAAATCTTTTGACAAGCAAAGTGGGGGAAGTCTGAACACCTCAACATTGGTTTGGAGTTGATAATTTAAACGGTGAAAGAAGAGATTTTTGAAGAATAGAATTTTGAATTGTTTTACCATTCTAGTCTATGGCCCTTTTTTTCTATTGAAATGCATTGTTATTCATAGCAATGTCTCTGTTTGGGCTGCTTGATGTTGAGACATGAGAGAGCTGTTAGCTGACATTAGCTAGCTACTTTTCATCATTCTAAACTCCAACAAACAGCTGTAACATCTTTTTGGTCTGAAGTGTTGGGGAAGTGGTCAAAAATGCAGTTGTTTGGGAAAAGTTAGAAAAAAAAGTGTTAATGTGGTTACTTAAACACCGGTATCGTTAGATCTGTAGGATATATTTTTCTTCCGACTTCAGATTTCAATATTGAGAAGTAGACCAAGATGTCATACCCTCTAACTTTTTGTCTAAGTTGTTGGGAAAGTGGTCAAAGTATCTGATTTGTATCAAAAGTTTTATTGTTTACAGTGAATAGAATAGAATGTTGGGAGTGATGATGTCACAATGGGACCTATAGGGAATGCTAAGGAAATCCCATCAAAGTGGATGGAGAACAAAAAAGTTCAATTTTTACAATTTCTAAGTGTGACTGCTGTCGCAAGCCACATTAATTACGGCACATGAAAAGTCCTTACATTACTTTCTGTAATGATTTAACAGTGAGATGAGCTGTATAATTCTGCTGTAGAGGTTAAGCTTTGCTCATTTCTCCCAAAAGTAGAAAACGGAAGTTGTTCCAAAGCAAATATTTATTCTTTACCCTACAGTCAAATCCTTATTGGGAGATTTAAAACAGCAATGACTTACATTAAGGATCTGGTTAACATCCAAGTGACTGTCATTACCAAGCCTCATCAGGCCTCTGAAATTACCACTCAATTAGGTCTGTCATTCGAAAGACATTGTTAAGTCTTCCTAAAACAGATTTAATTCCCTTTAATGAATTATTTCAACGGTATTATCAATTTCACTTTCAAATGTTGCCTTATCACTTAGATTGCACATTTTTGAAGTTGATGGTTCAGTTGGGGTAATAAAGATGTGGTAATGGACAGGTCTGAGTTTGACAGAAGGTGTGGGGAACAGAGACTTTGAAGTAGAGCCCCCCTGTGGTTGGTAATGAGTAGTGCAAAATAGCCACAATTCAATCATGTCTGTCTGCTTTTTATAGGTGTAGTGAAGCCATTTTAATTTAGAAAACTTTTGAGGTTAGAAAGAACGATAAATAAGTTGGGACATATATATTTTATATTGTGAATTTGTGACTGTGAGTATGTTACATTTTCACTGTCTACATTTGCTCATCTGTTGTATTAAATGAGACATGCTAAAACTCCCTTTCACATAACCCTTCAAGCAGACTTACTCTGTAAAAAGAGTATCCGTTGAATTACAGAGATACCATAAACAAGGAACTTGAGCAGAGCAATGTAAGAGAATGACTGAAATGGCTGTGGTGCATAAAGTTAGTCTGCTTTGGACAGACTTTAACAGGTCATGTTCTGTACTGAGCCGTCTCGTCTCTGACCCTGAGTCGTGTGCAGTCGTCTGTCAGCCAACAGCCCTTCTCTCTATATCAAGTCACCACTCCCTCTCGGAGCTCAGCACTCTTGGCAGATCAGGACGGAGAGGCTGAAGGCACTGATTAGGCCAGACTAAAAGCAGTCATCAAGCACCTCGATAACAGCATGAGTAAGGTAGAAGGCATGGAGAGCGTAGCGCTGGGCCAAGCCAAAATAATTATGTCAACGAGCAAGGCAAATTGGAGGCCTTATCAGAAAAGGAGGAAGGACAGCTTTTACGAGGTGGGTCGCTGTAAGAAGAAGACCTGTCAAGGGTGTGTGTGTGCACTCCTCCCTGTCTTAAAGGCACCATGAGGTCTCAGTGCTGACCGAGTGCCCTGCCTTGCTGCACCACCACTTTCCCTGCCCCCCCCCCCCCCCCCCTGTATACCTTAGTCATGTTTTAATGTGTATTGGCCAATCACTAGGTTACAGGACAATAATGGCATTTGATTGGCTTGGAATAGCCAACTAAAATATCCTCCAGACATGACCTATGTGTACATTTCAATGCGATGGAATACTGTTGAGAATTGCCAACACCTCATTTTAAGCGATATACAGTACATTACATACGGTTCACATAATCACAGCAGTCATTAGTGCTCATAAACCTTTAATTTTTATCACATAAACTATTATGAGAGTACATTATGAGATTTTAATGTAAAAGGCATTTTATTCTACAGACTTATATAATGAGTAATGAATGTTTGTAAATTCGAATGTATGTACAGTATATGTCAGGTATCTTTGGGTTGACAAAGTATCTTTAGAGAAAGGATTGACTTTCCAAACAACGCTTTTGCCAAAACTGTATTATTACTGTTTTATTCTAGTAAAAAATAAATGTCTGCCTCTACACCTCCAACTGTGGTTCATTCTTGCTTGCTTATTCATGTTTTAATTATGTGCAACAAAATATGTTGCTCTGTGGCAGTTTGCAGTGCACTAGTTACTGCGTTCCACTTCGGTAGTTCTCCAATTGTACTTTCCCTGAATTACACACTGACAAAGCCTTTTGAAATATTAGACAGACATTTTGGATTGAGCTCAGGCATGTCCAGGTGGATGCCTAGTGGCCTAGTCATACGTTATTCATCCTGCCCTAAATATGTCTGTTCAGAGAGACTTGCCAAAAGGTGAGTCAGTAGTGTTAGGTGAACAGTGATACCCTGACAAACTACAATTCAGCACTCACTCTTGGGTATTGTACAACGTTGACATCAAATCCATAACTTCTTATTTTAGACTTTACAGAATATACGGCTGGCCAAATATGTCACACGTTTAGGAACGTTGCAGTTGTTCTCTTTCTATTCTCCCATCTCTCTTTGACGTTTTTGAACAGTTTCCACTGTTCCTCTCTCATGGTACAGTTTAACACATGAGCACGTTTTCCCAATGATTTCCATTGCATCTGCAAACAATTATTATCACTATTCCTCAATTCATCTAAAAGCTCCACCTTCTTTTATCTTTATTATATGAGGTAAGACAATGAAGTGCCAGGATGTTTTTCTTTTGAATATCAGACATCAGAGAGCTGTCAATCCAAATGAGCCCACGCTTGGCCTTTTATGAATCACAGTGCTTGGGGAATGCAATGAGACACAACACTTTCCTGGATCCAAACATGACAGTATTTCAATTAAAATAAGAAGAGCACTGCCTCACTGACTAGCAAGAATGGCCTATTTTCTTGAAAACAACTGATGCCGTTTCTCAGTGTTTTATGTTTTTTTCTCTCTTGGCCAAGTTTGTCTGCTGTAATCAATTTGTTCAAGGTAAAGCATTACTTGAATCAAGACACGGTAAATGTTGTATCAGCTCGGTGTGGTTACACAAGCTGGGTCTGTAGTTTTAGCTAATGTAGGTGAGCCTATTGCGTCCCAGAGTTAACTGTAGTCCGTACATTTGAGGAAGTAAAAGCAGAGTTACGAAGCAAATTCTTTAATCTTTCAATTCATAGGTCCACAAAGTCACCATACAGATCATGCCTTACAAATGCTTAAACTATAACCTTGTCCAACCTTGTAGTACTTCTCTCCTGTGAAATGTCATGTGCTATACAATTAGGGTTGGTTAAAGGTAGCTATCAGCACTGTCAGCACACATTCTGAGTGTTGCCACTTTAAAAGTGCATTTTAATCTATGATGAAAGAAACATTCAAAAGAGACTCAATATTAGCTCATTACATTTCTTAGCACCCTTGTGCCTACATACCTGACTTTGTTGGTAATGAACCAATCTTTATGACATTACGGAAAAACAAATGCTCAGAGATAGACCTTTCATCCTCAAGTAACAGCTTAAAGTAATTGTCAGAAATTAGCGAAAGAAAAAACAAGAGTGTAAAAGGATTCATTGAACATGGCGACAGCTCACATACTGTAGCTATCAGAGTAGTGTCAATGTGCAACTGCTCATGCACCATTTGTCATGGCTAATCGTCTCTGTGAATTGAGTACTTGGCATAGCCCATGATCAGTTCTGCTTAATCTTGCATTGAAAAATGAACCCAGGTGGCTTGTTCTCAATATCCAAATCTGGCTTCACAACATACCTCTATGATAGGCTGTGTGCTATATCAGTTTAATGGAGAATGCAAACTCTAAAAGAATTTAGAAAATGGTAGACAGAAATGTTGAATGTTAAAATGAATTTTCTCAAGCTGTTTCAACATTTCGGCAGGATATAATTCCTGTCAGAGGAATTGCCTTTCATTAGGAGTTTTGTCATTGTTCAGACCCTTTTAAAGATGTTTTTTAAATGTTTATTGTCTTCCTACAAATTGATGGGGAACAGGAACTTGAACTTGATCTGTATTAGATGTTTCACAAATACAATTCGCTGAGTTGCTAATGACTAGCAGGAATTAATGGGGATGTTTTCCCACTGATAAACAGTTATTGGTCACTGGGGTGACTTCTGTACTTCGATGTTTGTTTTCCCATTCTCTTACTTAACTACAGGGTGGCAGGTAGACTAGCAGTTAGAGCGCGTTGGGCCAGTAACCGAAAGGTTTCTGCTTCGAATGCCTGAGCTGACAAGGCGAAAAAATCTGTGGATGTGCCCTTGAGCAAGGCACTTAACCCTAATTTGCTCCAGGGGTGCTGTCATACTATGTCTGACGCTGTAAAACAATACATTTCACTGCACCTATCCGGTGTATGTGACAATATATAGATATATATATTTTTAAACATACATTAAGAAATTCCATAGTGACCTACACAGGGGAAGGCAAGTTTCCTTGAGCTGATTAGAGCTATCCCGCTCGTAAGCTACAGTCTTACACTCTTAGAAAAAAGGTGCTACCTAGAACCTAGAAGGTTTTTCCGGCTGTCCCCATAGGAGAACCCTTTGAGGAACCTTTTTTGGTTCCAGATTTATGTAAAACCCTTTCCCCAGAGGGTTCTACATGGAACCCAAAAGAGTTCTACCTGGATGTCAACGTTGGTATAAAGGGTCGGGAGACAGGCGCAGGAATGCGTAACATTTAAAAAAAATTATACCCAAAGTACAGCGTGCCGTGTAAAGGCACGGGGACCTAGGCCAAACAAACACTATACAAAACACAGGTTAGAAACCCAAACAAAAGAGCGAGGAGTACCTCGAATAAATAACACAAGCGCACAATGATTAACACACAGGACGAGACCCGTAATCATCTGCGCAATCCACAATGGCACGAAAGCCAAAACACACAGCACAGGTACTCACACAAACCAACGGACATTGTAACAATAATCGACAGGACACTGGTAAACCAGGGGCACACTTATACAATTACTAATCACTGGGAATAGGGGCCAGGTGTGCGTAATGAAAGTTCCGGAGGGATCCGTGACACTGGAATCAAAAAGGTTCTACCTGGAATCAAACAGGGTTCTCCCATGGACAGCCAAATAACCCTTTGCAACCCTTTTCTCTAAGAGTGTACAGTGTAACAGACGCTAGGCCTCAGCAGCCCCCCAGGCTGCCAAGCGCTCCGAGCCGGTAAGATAAAGGGAACAGGAGCAGCAATTAGTGGAGAGGTAGTGCAGTGTGCACACCAGACCAAGCGAGAGCAAGGGAACAATTTAGTTAGTGGCCAGACCACATACTAACTTGCATTTCTTCATTAGATATACAGTTTGTTTTAACGCCAATCTCAAATGCCACCCCGTCAGAAATGCAAAGCAGAACTCGCACCTGATTGGGTGCGAGTGATGTCAAGAAGGTAGAGAGACAGTTATCAGAAATCTCCGGCTAAAATTGAATCCAGCTGGAAGGAAGACACTTTTACAGTGCTGACAGGAATAATCACATCTTCACCAAAAATGAATCCATGTGCATTTCTGGATATGAATTTGGGAATGATTTAAGATTACGTGATTCCACCATATTTAGCAAAAGTTTCTCTCATCGCTCCTTTTGTCATCCACCTCTTCCCAAAATACTTTTTCTGAGCTGTTGGTATTCCACTTGTATTTATCAAATCGAGTTGAAGCTGGTAATGATGATAGATTAATCTTACAGAGGAGTGAATTTAAATAATCAGTATGCATAACCATGTGTTTGATTCGATTTCTGTCCATCTACCCATTTATGGCTTTTTTTTCTCCTGAAGAAGATGAAGGCAGACTGTTGGACTAGTCTATCTGACCAATCAGTTCCCTCTGATCTGATGAGCACTGCTCCTTCTTATTTATTCTATACCTTACAAAATAGTCATAGGGGGTAGTGGGGTAAGTTGAGCCAAAGGGGTAAGTTGAGCCTTGTTTTTAGGAAACCATGCAAAAAATGTATAATTTTACCAAATACTACAGAAGAGGTCATATAACATTTTTAAAAAAGGAGGAAACCACATGGGAAAAGTTGTAAAAATTGGATTTTCACAGAGTCAAATTAATGACTTATAAGACCTTTGCAGACTGTACAATTTTAGCCGTCTTATGCCACGATTTTGCCACATCGTGGGCAAGTTATTTGGTCGTAAATGATTGTCGGATGTCTTGGCTTGTTCAGTGTTACAGGGTCTAGGTCTGCCGATTAAGTACCCCTACAGTATGTGCGGTCGTAGGCTCGAACGAAGTTCTAGAAGTGTCAGATTTGTTCGCCTTTATTGTGTAGTGTGGCTAGTGTTACAAGCTGATCCCGGTGAATGACCAGAAGGAACACAGCCACCACAGAGTATGCACACAATAGTATGATTATTGTGAATTGACAGATTAATTCAATTTAAACATTTAGCCTACATGCTACTGTATGCAAGAAGAATGATTTATCTAAAATCTTGTTTACATGACACGTCTGAAATCAGGCTACCCGATGGGATTTTGATTAAAAAACCGGCAATCAAAATAAATGTTCTTCCACAGAGACCATGATTTTGCGGAGGCCTATTTGATTCTGAGTTCGGACATACACTACCGTTCAAAACTTTGGGGTCACTTACAAATGTCCTTGCTTTTGAAAGAAAAGCTATTTTTTGTCCATTAAAATAACATCAAATTGATCAGAAATACAGTGTAGACATTGTTATTGTTGTAAATGACTATTGTAGCTGGAAATGGCAGATTTTTTATGGAATATCTACATAGGCGTACAGAGACCCATTATCAGCCACCATCACTCCTGCGTTCCAATGGTACGTTGTGTCAGCTAATCCAAGTTGATCATTTTAAAAGGCTAATTGATCATTAGAAAATCCTTTTGCAATTATGTTAGCACAGCTGAAAACTGTTGATCTGATTAAAGAAGCAATAAAACTGGCCTTCTTTAGACTAGTTGAGTATCTGGAGCATCAGCATTTGTGGGTTCGAATAACAGGCTCAAAATGGCCAGAAACAAAGAACTTTCTTCTGAAACTCGCCAGTCTATTCTTGTTCTGAGAAATGAAGGCTATTCATGCAAGAAATTGCCAAGAAACTGAAGATCTAGTACAACGCTGTGTACTACTCCCTTCACAGAACAGCGCAAACTGGCTCTAACCAGAATAGAAAGAGGAGTGGGAGGCCCCGGTGCACAACTGAGCAAGAGGACAAGGACATTAGTGTCTAGTTTGAGAAACAGACGCCTCACAAGTCCTCAACTGGCAGCTTCATTAAATGGTAACCGCAAAACACCAGTCTCAACGTCAACAGTGAAGAGGCGACTCTGGGATGCTGGCCTTCTAGGAAGAGTTGCAAAGAAAAAGCTGTGTCTCAGACTGGCCAATAAAAAGAAAAGATTAAGATGGGCAAAAGAACAGACACTGGCCAGAGGAACTCTGCCTAGAAGGTGTGTGGACTAATATAGTCCAAATGTTTGCCTTGGGGTAAGTTGAGCCAATGGCAATGGGATAAGTTGAGTGATTGTTGAGCCAATGGCAAGTGTTTTCTTCCCAGGCGTAATGCAAGGTGTTATCATTGGGATAAGAGGTAACAACAGGGCATGACCTATGTTAAAAGTGTTTAAAAAAGTACAAATTGTTTGTTAGGTGTTAAACCTGTGTTAAAATATGCTTAAAATGATTAAGACAATAAAAGTGGTTGTGATTGTGTTGAATTGTGTTTGGGAAATAAAGATAGGCATGGTTTTAAAAAGGTAGTAGTAATATCTCGTTCAGTACAGAAATTTGTAGGCAACTTAACTTACCCTGTCCCGCGGATCAACTTACCCCAAGTTGTGCCAAGGCACCAGCGTTTTTGGACAAGCTGTTTTCCAAACAAAACTTTAAATTAATTCTGATTATTTACAGGGATACACAGCATCCCGAATTACCAAAAGTATGTGGACACTTGCTCGTCGAACATCATTCCAAAATCATGGGCATTAATATGGAGTTGGTCCCCCCTTTGCTGCTATAACAGCCTCCACTCTTCTGGGAAGGCTTACCACTAGATGTTGGAACATTGCTGCGGGGACTTGCTTCCATTCAGGCCAAAGACCATTAGTGAGGTCAACACTGATGTTGGGAGATTAGGCCTGGCTCGCAGTCGGTGTTCCAATTCATCCCAAAGGTGTTTGATGGGGTTGAGGTCAGGGCTCTGTGCAGGCCAGTCAAGTTCTTTAACCTCTTTGGGCTCAAGGGGCAGTATTGAGTAGCCAGGTAAAAGGTGCCCATTTCAAAAAGGCCTCGTACTCAATTCTTGCTCGTACAATATGCATATTATTATTCTTATTTGATAGAAAACACTCTCTAGTTTCTAAAACCTTTTGAATTATATCTGTGGGTGAAACAGAACTCGACTTAGAGCAATTTTCCTATGTGTATGTAATAATGCAGAATTTTACTGGCTGTTCTGAGACCTGTGTATTAATTTGCCTGTCCTCTATTGGTTGAGATGCACTGCATACACCTTCCCCTGGTTGTTAGCGAATAGGGAGACTTGAAATGGAGTTTCTACGCAGTTCAGAAAGTCTATAAATTGGTTGGAATCGAGGTGTCCACCCTTTTGGATCCTCGCGCTGACGCAGAGAGGGTCTTGGCATGTCTTTTTAGAAGCTCTGGTTTTAGCTCCTATATATATCCGGCTCTGTTTTTATTCGATATAGGCTTTAAAGACATCATAATCTTGTTATTTTAAACCGATTTATATCAGTTTATGTCAGTATATTGCGATTTTCGGGTATTTCATTTTGTGACGTTGTAGAAAATTGGGTATCTCTCTTTCGCATGCCATTGTTTACTGCTATGGAACAACATGGAAGAGGACGTTCTCCAACCCAGCAACGATTCTTTTGGACAAGGACACCCATCCCAAGATTCTGATGGAAGCTCAGCTAAAAGTAAGAACTATTTATGCTGATAATTCGTTGTTCTGTTGAAAAAAGTAAAATGCATAAGACGCCATTATTTGCAGTGTAGCCTTGCGTTATCGCACCCTGTATTGCACCCTGTATTGCGCAGTAAGGTTAATTTTAAAAATGTAATTCAGCGATTGCATTAAGAACTAATTTGTCTTTCAATTGCTGTCCACCCTGTATTTTTTAGTCAAGTTTATGATTATTTATTGATTAGACTAGGTGACTCTCCAAGATGGCGCCCGACATTTTCTGGGCAGCTTGGCAACTTTTCTCATTGTATAAGCACGATTTGTGCCGCTAAATATGCACATTTTCGAACAAACTCTATATGCATTGTGTAATATGATGTTACAGGACTGTCATCTGAAGAATTCTGAGAAGGTTAGTGAAAATTAATATTTTTGGTGGTGAATACGTTATCGCTATGTTTGGCTGGAATCAATGCTGTTGTGTGGTTTGCTACTGTGCTAAGCTAATATAACGCTATATTGTGTTTTCGCTGTAAAACACTTAGAAAATCTGAAATATTGTCTGGATTCACAAGATCTGTGTCTTTCAATTGCTGTACGCTGTGTATTTTTAAGAAATGTTTTATGATGAGTAATTAGGTAATACACGTTGCTCTCTGTAGTTATTCTAGTCGAGTTGTGATGGTGGCTGCAATGGTAAACTATGATTTATACCTGAAATATGCACATTTTTCTAACAAAACTTATGCTATACAATAAATATGTTATCAGACTGTCATCTGATGAGGTTGTTTCTTGGTTAGTGGCTATTTATATCTTTATTTGGTCGAATTTGTGATAGCTACTGATGCAGTAAAAAACTGGTGGAGTAAAAAAAATGGTGTCTTTTGCTAACGTGGTTAGCTAATAGATTTACATATTTTGTCTTCCCTGTAAAACATTTTAAAAATCGGACATGTTGGCTGGATTCACAAGATGTGTACCTTTCATATGCTGTATTGGACTTGTTAATGTGTGAAAGTTAAATATTTAAAAAATATATATTTTGAATTTCGCGCCCTGCACTTTGAGCTGGCTGTTGTCATAAGTGTACCGGTGTCGGGCTTGCACGCCAAACAGGTTAACACCGATCTCGACAAAACATTTCTGTAAAGAATTTGCTTTGTGTACGTGGGTATTGTTATGCTGAAACAGGAAAGGGCCTTCCCCAAACTGTTGACACAAAGTTGGAAGCACAGAATCATCTAGAATGTCATTGTAAGCTATAGCGTTAAGACTTCCATTCAGTAGAACTAAGGGGCCCAGCCCGAACCATGAAAAACAGCCCCAGACCATTATTCCTCCTTCACCAAACTTGGCACTACAGTTGGCACTATGCATTGGGGCAGGTAACGTTCTCCTGGCATCCGCCAAACCCAGATTCGTCCGTCAGACTGCCAGATTGTGAAGCGTGATTTATCACTCCAGAGAATGCGTTTCCACTGCTCCAGTGTCCAATGACGGTGAGCTTTACACCACTCCAAACGATGCTTGGCATTGCGCATGGTGGTCTTAGGCTTGTGTGCGGCTGCTTGGCCATGGAAACCCATTTCATGAAGCTCCAGACGAACATGTCTTGTGCTGATGTTGCTTCCAGAGGCAGTTTGGAACTCAGTAATGAGTGTTGCAACCGAGGACAGACAATTTTTACGTGCTATGCACTTCAGCACTCGCTGTTCTGTGAGCTTGAACAACGGCTCACTTCGCAGCTGAGCCGTTGTTGCTCCTAGACGTTTCCACTTCACAATAACAGCACGTACAGTTGACCGTGGCAGCTCCAGCAGGGCAGAAATTTGACATCCTATGACGTTGCCACGTTGAAAGTAAGGCCATTCTACTGCTAATGTTTGTCTATGAAGATTGCATGGCTGTGTGCTCAATTTTATACACTTGTCAACAACTGGTGTGGCTGAAATAGCCAAATCCATTAATTTGAAAGGGTGTCCACATACTTTTGTATATATAGTGTATCTTTGTTAGAAAGAATACTATATTTCCCTTGACGGAGTGCTGCTGAATGTAAAAAAAATGGCTCAACTTACCCCTGTCCCGCCTACAGTGTAGTCAGTGTAGTCAGCTCAGCTATCCCCATTGAGACCGTGTCTGTACGTCGACCTAGGTTGGGAAAAATGAAACATGGCGGTGTTCGCCTTCTCACTGGAATAAAGACCTCCTCCATTCCTGCCATTATTGAAAGAGATTGTGATACCTCACACCTCAAAATAGGGTTACTTAATGTTAGATCCCTCACTTACAAGGCAGTTATAGTCAATGAACTAATCACTGATCATAATCTTGATGTGATTGGACTGACTGAAACATGGCTTAAGCCTGATGAATTGACTGTGTTAAATGAGGCCTCACCTCCTGGTTACACTAGTGACCATATCCCCCGCTCATCCCGCAAAGGTGGAGGTGTTGCTAACATTTATGATAGCAAATTTCAATTTACAAAACCCCCCCGACGTTTTCGTCTTTTGAGCTTCTAGTCATGAAATCTATGCAGCCTACTCAATGACTTTTTATAGCTACTGTTTACAGGCCTCCTGGGCCATATACAGCATTCTTCACCGAGTTCCCTGAATTCCTATCAGACCTTGTAGTTATGGAAGATAATATTCACATTTTTGGTGACTTTAATATTCACATGGGAAAGTCCACAGACCCACTCCAAAAGGCTTTCGGAGCCATCATCGACTCAGTGGGTTTTGTCCAACATGTCTCTGGACCTACTCACTGACACAGTCATACTCTGGACCTAGTTTTGTCCCGTGGAATAAATGTTGTGGATCTTAATGTTTTTCCTCATAATCCTGGACTATCGGACCACCATTTTATTATGTTTGCAATCTCAACAAATAATCTACTCAAACCCCAACCAAGGATCATCAAAGTCATGTTATCAATTCTCGGACAACCCAAAGATTCCTAGATGCCCTTTCAGACTCCCTCCACCTATCCAAGGACATCCGAGTACAAAAATCAGTTAACCACCTAACTGAGGAACTCAATTTAACCTTGCGCAATACCCTAGATGCAGTCGCACCCCTAAAAACAAAAAACATTTGTTATAAGAAACTAGCTCCCTGGCATATAGAAAATACCCGAGCTCTGAAGCAAGCTTCCAGAAAATTGGAACGGAAATGGCGCCACACCAAACTGTAAGTCTTCCGACTAGCTTGGAAAGACAGTACCGTGCAGTATCGAAGAGCCCTCACTGCTGCTCGATCATCCTATTTTTCCAACTTAATTGAGAAAAATAAGAACAATCCTACATTTATTTTTGATACTGTCGCAAAGCTAACTAAAAAGCAGCATTCCCCAAGAGAGGATGGCTTTCACTTCAGCAGTGATAAATTCATGAACTTCTTTGAGGAAAAGTTCATGATCATTAGAAAGCAAATTACGGACTCCACTTTAAATCTGCGTATTCCTCCAAAGCTCAGTTGTCCTGAGTCTGCACAACTCTGCCAGGACCTAGGATGAAGGGAGACACTCAAGTGTTTTAGTACTATATCTCTTGACACATTGATGAAAATAATCATGGCCTCTAAACCTTCAAGCTGCATAGTGGACCCTATTTCAACTAAACTACTGAAAGAGCTGCTTCCTGTGCTTGGCCCTCCTATGTTGAACATAATAAACGGCTCTCTATCCCCCGGATGTGTACCAAACTCACTAAAAGTGGCAGTATTAAAGCCTCTCTTGAAAAAGCCAAACCTTGACCCAGAAAATGTAAAAAACTATCGGCCTATATCGAATCTCCCATTCCTCTCAATTAAAAAAAAAAGCTGTTGCACTCACTGCCTTCCTGAAGACAAACAATGTATACGAAACGCTTCAGTCTGGTTTTAGACCCCATCATAGCACTGAGACGGCACTTGTGAAGGTGGTACATTACTTTTTAATGGTGTCAGAACAATGCTCTGCATCTGTCCTCGTGCTCCTAGACCTTAGTGCTGCTTTTGATACGTAGAAAAATTAATCCATGCTTTTGTCACTTCTAGGTTAGACTACTGTAATGCTCTACTTTCCGGCTTCCCGGAAAAAGCACTAAATAAACTTCAGTTAGTGCTTAACACGGCTGCTAGAATCTTAACAAGAACCCAAAAAATGTATCATATTACTCCAGTGCTAACCTCTCTACACTGGCTTCTCGAGAAGGCAGGGGCTGATTTCAAGGTTTTACTGCTAACCTACAAAGCATTACATGTCCGGGTTGATGGCCCCCCTTAGGTTGTGCGGTGGTGGAGATCTTTGTGAGCTATACTCGGCCTTGTCTCAGGATGGTAAGTTGGTGGTTGAAGATATCCCTCGAGTGGTGTGGGGGCTGTGCTTTGGCAAAGTGGGTGGGGTTATATCCTGCCTGTTTGGCCCTGTCCGGGGGTATCGTCGGATAGGGCCACAGTGTCTCCCGGCCCCTCCTGTCTCAGCCTCCAGTATTTATGCTGCAGTAGCTTGTGTCGGGGGTCTAGGGTCAGTCTGTTATATCTGGAGTATTTCTCTTGTCTTATCCGGTGTCCTGTGTGAATTTAAGTATGCTCTCTCTAATTCTCTCTCTCTTTTTCTCTCTTTCTCTTTTTCTTTCTCTTTTTCTTTCTTTCTTTCTCTCTCTCGGAGGACCTGAGCCCTAGGACCATGCCTCAGGACTACCTGGCCTGATGACTCCTTGCTGTCCCCAGTCCACCTGGCCGTGCTGCTGCTCCAGTTTCAACTATTCTGCCTGCGGCTATGGAACCCTGACCTGTTCACCGGACGTGCGACCTGTCCCAGACCTGCTGTTTTCAACTCTCTAGAGACAGCAGGAGTGGTAGAGATACTCTGAATGATTGGCTATGAAAAGCCAACTGACATTTACTCCTGAGGTGCTGACCTGTTGCACCCTCGACAACCACTGTGATTATTATTATTTAACCCTGCTGGTCATCTATGAACATTTGAACATCTTGGCCATGTTCTGTTATAATCTCCACCCGGCACAGCCAGAAGAGGACTGGCCACCCTTCATAGCCTGGTTCCTCTCTAGGTTACTTCCTAGGTTCTGGCCTTTCCAGGGAGTTTTTCCTAGCCACTGTGCTTCTACATCTGCATTGCTTGCTGTTTGGGGTTTTAGGCTGGGTTTCTGTACAGCACTTTGTGACATCAGCTGATGTAGGAAGAGCTTTATAAATATATTTGCTTGATTGATTGATTGATACAGCACTTACTTAGCTCAGACCAAATCTACCTGTCACACCCTGATCTGTTTCACCTGTCTTGTGATTGTCTCCACCCCCTCCTGGTGTCGCTTATTATCACTGTGTTTCCTGTCTCTCTGTGCCAGTTTGTCTTATATGTTTTTCAAGTCAACCTGCGTTTTTCCCGTACTCCTGCTTCTATTCTCTTTTGCTAGTCCTCCCATGTTTTTGACCCTTGCCTGTTTTCTGGACTCCGTACACGCCTGCCTGACCATTCTTACTGCCCTGACCTCGAGCCTGCCTGCCACTCTGCACCTCCTGGACTCTGAACTGGTTTTGACCTTTTGCCTGTCCATGACCATCTGCCTCCTGTGTCTGCATCTGGGTCTTGCCTTGTGCCCTTATACTACCTGGAATCATGCCTAGGCCATCAATGGAATGGAAAACAAAAACCAAGTAAACGATAACAAAAATTAAGCATTGTTCAAAGGACCAGTAAAAGACACAGCATATTTTACAAGCTTGCATTCTTTGTTGGACCACTTGTTTTTCAATGGAGATGGGAAAATGGACTCGAGCAGCACGCCATGTCCCGTAGTATTACATCCACCTAGGGTCGAGATGGACCAGTTATTTTTTAATGGAGATGTCAAAACAGATCCGAGCATCGGCGCCACGTATCGAAACACACCCACCTTCTTGGGTTGTATAAAGGTTTTTATCACCCTTGCTGAGAAACAGATGAAGAAGGAAATGATAAGTATTCCCTGTCGGAACGTCAGCCGAAAGATATTGTGGATTTATCACTCCGGCCTGAGAGCTAACTCTGCCTCTGAGTCCCATGAAGAGGTAGAACCTTGTGCCCAAACACGACCTGCAGGACAAGCCAAACTGCTCCGCTGGCATGCCTCCCCATTAACAAGTCTGCTAGGAGCAACAAGATTTAGGCATCAACGATGCTCTTTAACAAGAGAGCACAGAAGAGGCTGACCTCGCTTTAGTCAATTATCCTTTATTAAAAGGAGGACTGGTGGATTAAAAATAAATACAAAAAACAAATGGTGTTTTATCCTTTGGCTTAGACTAAAGTGGGAAGGGAATGCGTGAGCAGGAGTGGAAAGAATGTCAGGATTACAGACACGAGTAAGCTCCCATGTGTCTGCTGAAAAGTCACCTGCCCCCTACAACTCAAACAGTCTCTCCTTTCAGTTGCTGGCCCGGTGGTTGGCCTATCGTGCCAATGGCACTTTGTGTGCTGAACTGTGTGCTGTGAGCAGAGAATGGGACAAAATGAAAATGTGTTTGTGGACCAGCAATCAGTCAGCTAGAACCTTGGATATATGGCATAATTACTTTCGGACAACGGTCCAAATTTGTGCATATCAAATTAATTCATTTAAAAAAAAAGATTTCCATTGAGCAATAAACCCCTGACTAGTCTGTCTCTCTTCCTGTCCCCACATAACAGCCCTCTCTTTACTTCCATATCCCCAAAGGATTTTTTTTCTTCGTCCATGCTTACATAAAAACTGGCTTTCCTTGAGTTGTTTTGGCCACAGTTACATACCATTTAGCTCAAACAGCTTTACCATTTATCTTAATGAAGCTTCCTTAGAATACGAGAGTAGACCTGGCCACTGTGTGGTCACATTTTACATTCACCATAATTAGAAAAACATGGCGAGGAGCGAGCAGATGTTTTCTCGATTCCTAGGCCCATAAGCGGAGGTGCGAAAGTCTTCATCACCACTATTACAGACATTCCTTGAAGTGCGGAAGTCTTCATCACCACTATTACAGACATTCCTTGAAGTGCGGAAGTCTTCATCACCACTATTACAGACATTCCTTGAAGTGCGGAAGTCTTCATCAACACTATTACAGACATTCCTTGAAGTGCGGAAGTCTTCATCACCACTATTACAGACATTCCTTGAAGTGCGGAAGTCTTCATCAACACTATTACAGACATTCCTTGAAGTGCGGAAGTCTTCATCAACACTATTACAGACATTCCTTGAAGTGCGGACGTCTTCATCAACACTATTACAGACATTCCTTGAAGTGCGGAAGTCTTCATCAACACTATTACAGACATTCCTTGAAGTGCGGAAGTCTTCATCAACACTATTACAGACATTCCTTGAAGTGCGGAAGTCTTCATCAACACTATTACAGACATTCCTTGAAGTGCGGACGTCTACAGGTAATTGTTGTGGGATGTTTTCCTTGGAGGGAAGAGCAGATGTTTTGTGTTACAATGTGACTTCATGAACTATTGTGATGACTTTACACCAATAACACTAAGGTCCTCCCTCCTTCAAATTCTCACCTGTTGAACCAGAATGGAAGGGTGATGTAAGGATAGAGCATCATGCTTTCCAAGACGGCATCATGGAAAAGGATTCTAAGAACCCTGCCAAGAGAATGTCTTCATATGGTTTAATACGGTCCTTGAAGAATCTAAGGTATTTTGTTTCTCTCAGAAGTGAGTGATGAAATTGCTGACTTCTATGATGAGGGCAAAGACATTGGCAGAGACATAAATATGTTGCATTTTGATTTGAGTGATTATGTTGTCAGTCAACTGAAAGAGACTGAATTTCCCAAAGCTCCCAGAACAGTTGATGATGTTAATGAGAAGATATTCTCCCTCCACCTGTTGTGTATACAGCCCTTATTCAGGAAACATGACAACGGACACTTTGGGGGATTTGGCACAGTGAAAAGAGAAGGGATCACAAAGTTTGAAAATGAAAACCATTAAGGGCTGGCACATCCTAGACACCAGCTTCGGTTCAAATTTTCCCCTTCTCATTCCTTCCCAAGTGAGCACAGCTGCTGCAACAGGAGGTGCTCCAGGAGGATTGGGGCGACAGAGTATTTTTGTTTCCCCGTGCACCCACTCTTTCTTTGTGAGTGTCCAAGGCTGGCATTGGTTAGATTCATTAGCTCTCACACCAAAAATAATGGCAAGCCCTTGCCTAGAAGGTTCACTGGACATATTACAGACATTACGCAGTGGATTCGCACCATAAAATAACCCCAGAGCTTCACGCCAAGAATCACATCCAGCAATTAACAATCTCTTGATCCACAAAAACAAGTCCCGTCTTATATCTATCCATATGTAGGCTTGCTCTGCAGTGAGGTCACTCCTCAGCAATGTGCCGAAGGGATCCTCAGGGAGCAGGCCGCTGAGTACCATATCTGTTTCGCACTGAAGTGTTCAGTCTAAAACCCCTTGTTTCCTGTTTTATTTGAGGTCAAGCTCTGAAGAACAGAACCCAAGCTTTGAAGGATGTAGGGGTGCTGGCCCAGAAAGGTGTGTCTGAAAAAACCCATGTTTAGGACCTCATAAGTTGATGAAATCAATGAATGACTAATTATATTAATAATCAGGAACCATTTAAGATATTTTCAGCATGTATCTGGAATTCACATAAATGTGTAATAAGATAAAGTGATTATTGGATAAAGATGATTCCAATCTTATCTGATACTGTAATTGCCAGGTTTGACTGTGGAGTCCCTTAGGCTGGTCCCAAGAGCAAGACTAAAAACTTAAAGACTTCATGTAAAGTTCCTCAAATTACTGTGTCCCTTAGCACTGTTCTACCTGTTATCAGTTTACCGTTAATACTTTTGATATACAATATTTTATTGGGAATTTCATACAGTAGACTTATTTTCCACAAGTGCTGTACGGTGCATAAGTGTTTTTTTCCTGCTCTGCTGCAACCCCAACATTTACGAGGAGGAATTGCGTGCGGCTGAGACTGTAGGGGAAAACACATATTGTGGGAGTATTAATTTGGCTTCGGGAATTAGCGAGACACTGGTGTTCTGGTGAAGGAATACAGAGCTCACACTTGGATCATAACACCATGCCTCAGGGAAGTGCTCCCGGCAGAAACATAGAGCAACCCTGTCAGATGTTGTAATTAAGATCTGATTGGTCTAATGTTTAAAATGCTCTCATCTCCTCAATGGGTTCAAGTTGTTAAAGATGAATCTGGCCTCCCACAGATGGTAGTTGTTAGAGCCGGTGTTAATCCAGACACACTGAGCAGCACAGTAGATGATGCACAGTGCACCACTTGTTCTTCATGAACATGGTGTAAATCAGTCTCAGCTCCTTTTGGGGACGTGTAGGAACAGGGGTCGTAATTAACACCAGGGCTGGAATACAGGAGCTACATATATCTCAATGTTGAGTTGTGCAAACTGGAGTAAATACAAGAAATAATAACAAAAAGGCAGAAATTAAATTTCTGACTCCTTTGAGACTTAATGATGATGATAAAATGTACACTTTATTAAGAACCGACGCTGGAGATGCAAAGGAGGTACGGAGAGTGAACATTTCATTTACACAGACATGGTACAGGACAGGAACAGCGTCAGAACCGGGTAATAGAAAGACATATGACAATCAATGCTGAAGCGGGGAACAACGCTAACAGACAGATATAGGGGAGGAAATTACACCGGTGTTTGAGTCCAGGTGAGTGCAATGAATCGCTGATGCGCGTGACGAGGGGAGCAGGTGTGCATAATGATGGTGGCAGGAGTGCGTAATGCAGTGCAGCCTGGCGCCCTCGAGCGACAGGGAGGGAGAGCAGGAGCAGGCGTGACAGTTTTAGCCTGATTTGACCATTCTCCATGACACACTCCATAACTTGGAAGAACAAGTTTTTGGAATTGTAATGGGTCTAATCCCTAAGTTTTTTCCCTCTGACCTTTTGCTTGCTGATTAAAATTGAGCTGCATAACTGGGCATCTATTACCTCTGGCTTTGGGGAATTGTTTTATTATGGCATTGGTCTTCTCACAACAGAAACTCTTAATTGTGTTAATAAAAGGCACCAGACCTCTGCTTGGAAAATGGATCAACACATACTGCATCTGAAATGCCTGGATGTTGGACTTTTAAACTGTGAAGACTGACTAGAATGCTGAGAAACATTGAGACATTGAATGCTTTGGGCCATGGAAACATTGCATGCTGTGTGCTCCAGGTGTTTTCACTGCTTTGCTAAGAAATAATCAAACAAATTTCATGCAGGTTGCAATAAAAATTGTTACTGGAATACTGTTATGCCAGTGTACCTACCCTAGGTTCTCCATGACTAAATCTGATAATTACAAAATAATGACATGTTTTTATGGGATTGCAATGAGTACAGATAGTGGCTGCCATATTGTTGGTGTCACATTGTACTCGAGCCGTCATTCTGCGTCTTCCCCATTCCTTACTGACTTATTTAATTTGCTAGAAAACTGATCCCCCAAAATTAAGTAATACCTACATGTAACTGAATGTTCAGCTGGGAATAATCCAACTGGGTTCTCAGGACCAAGAAGCAGAAATGTACTTAACTTTATCTAAGGCTGTAGTTCCTGCATGTCAGTTCGTCAAATTTCTGCCCTGCTAGAGCTGCCCCGGTTAACTGTAAGGGCTGTTATTGTGAAGTGGGAATGTCTAGGTGCAACAACGGCTCAGCCGCGAAGTGGTAGGCCACACAAGCTCACAGAACAGCGAGTGCTGTAGTGCATAGCACGTAAAAACCGAGTCCCGAACTGCCTCTGGAAGCAATGTCAGTACAAGAACTGTTTGTCGGGCAGCTTCACGAAATGGGCTTCCATGGCCGAGCTGCGGCACACAAGCCTAAGATCACCATGTGCAATGCCAAGCATCGGCTGGAGTGGTGTAAAGCTTGCCACCATTGGAAATGCGTTCTCTGGAGTGACGAATTTGGTTTTGGCAGATGCCAGGAGTACGCTACCTAACCCAATGCATACTGCAGTGCCAACTGTAAAGTTTGGTGGAGGAGTAATAATGGTCTGGGGCTGTTTTTAATAGTTCGGGCTAGGCCCCTTAGTTCCAGTGAAGGGAAATCTTAATGCTGCAGCTTACAATGACATTCTAGACGATTCTGTGCTTCCAACTTTGTGGCAACAGTTTGTGGAAGGCCCTTTCCTGTTTCAGCAGGACATTGCCCCCGTAGACAAAGCAAGGTCCAAACAGAAATGGTTTGTCGAGATCGGTGTGAAAGAACTTGACTGGCCTGCGCAGAGCCCTGACCCCAACCCCATCCAACACCTTTGGGATGAATTTGTATTTGTATTTGTATTTATTAGGGATCCCCATTAGCTCTTCCTGGGGCCAAAACATATTAAAGCACTTACATTACACATAAAACACAAGATAAAACAGTACATCATATAACATTATTACACCACTACATATCTACAATACAACATGTTTAATACCACCATACAACAATATCACAATGTGTGCTTATGCATGTGCGTGTGTCTTTTCACAGTCCCCGTTGTTCCATAAGATGTATATTTACCCGTTGTTTAAATCTGATTCTACTTCTTGCATCAGTTACCTGATGTGGAATAGAGTTCCTTGTAGTTCCATAGTCTGTTCTGGACTTGGGGACTGTGAAGAGACCTCTGGGGGCATGTCTTGTGGGGTATGCATGGGTGTACGAGCTGTGTGCTCGTATTTTAAACAGACAGCTTGGTACATGCAGCTTGTCAACACCTCTTACAAAAACAAGTAGTGATGAAGTCAATCTCTCTTCCACTTTGAACCATGAGAGATTGACATGCATGTCATTAATGTTAGCTCTCTGTGTACTTTTAAGGGCCAGCTGTGCTGCCCTGTTCTGAGCCAATTGCAATTTTCCCAAGTCCCTCTTTGTGGCACCTGACCACACTACTGAACAGTAGTCTAGGTGCGACAAAACTAGGGCCTGTAGGACCTGCCTTGTTGATAACGTTGTTAAGAAGGCAGAGCAGAGCTATATTATGGACAGCGCTTTACTTCTCCCTGTCTTAACTACTGTTGTTTCAATATGTTTTGATCATGACAGTTTCCAATCCAGGGTTACTCCAAGCAGTTTAGTCACCTCAACTTGCTCAATTTCCACATTATTCATTACGAGATGTAGGTGAGGTTTAGGGTTTAGTGAATGATTTGTCCCAAATACAATACTTTTAGTTTTGGAAATATTTAGGACTAACTTATTGAAAAAAGTAAGGGGCCTAAACAGCTACTCTGGGGAATTCCTGATTCTACCTGGATTGTTTGAGAGGCTTCCATTAAAGAAGACCCTCTGTGTTCTGTTAGACAAGTAACTCTTTATCCACATTATAGCAGGAGGTGTAAAGCCATAACACATAAGTTTTTCCAGCAGCAGAATATGATCGATAATGTCAAAAGCTGCACTGAAATCTAACAAGACAGCCCAATCAGCACAATCATTTTATCATAAATTTCTTTCAGCCAATCATTAGTCATTTGTGTAAATGCTGTGCTTGTTGAGTGTCCTTCCCTATAAGCATGCTGAAAGTCTGTTGTCGATTTGTTTACTGTGAAATAGCATGTTTTCTGGTCAAACCCCTATTTTTCCAGAAGTTTCTTCAGGGTTGGTAACAGGCTGATTGGTCGGCTATTTGAGCCAGTGAAGGGGGTTTTACTATTCTTGGGTAGCTGAATTACTTTGCTTCCCTTCAGGCCTGAGGGCACACAATTTCTAGTAGGCTTAAATTGAAGCCGTCTGCTATTATCCTCAGTAATTTTCCATCCAGATTGTCAGACCCCGGTGGCTTGTCGTTGTTGATAGACAACAATAATTTGTTCACCTCTTCCACACTGACTTTAAGGAATTCAAATTCTTGTCTTTCATAATTTGATTAGATATACTTGGACGTGTAGTGTCAGTGTTTGTTGCTGGCATGTCATCCCTAAGTGTGCCTATCTTGCCAATGAAAAAGTCATTCAAGTTGTTGGCATTATCAGTGGGTTTTGTGATGAACGAACCATCTGATTCAATGAATGATGGAGCCGAGTTTGCCTTTTTTCCCAAAATGTAATTTAATAAGGTGCTCCAAAGCTTTTTACTATCATTATTTATATAGTTTATTTTTGTTTCATAGTATAGTTTATTTGTATTTAATTTAGTCACATGATTTCTTAATTTGCAGTACCTTTGCCAATTAGTTTGGCTGCCAGATTTATTTGCCATACCTTTTTCCTAATCCCTCTCAACCATACAATTTTTCAATTCCTCATCAATCCAAGGGGATGTAACAGTTTATACAGTAATTTGCTTAATGGGTGTATGCTTATTAGTAACTGGAATAAGAAATTAAAAAACTGAATGATGGAGCCGAGTTGGCTTTTTCCCAAAAAATGTAATTTAAGGCTTTTTGCTATAATTCTTTATATAATTTATCTTTGTTTCATAGTATAGTTTATTTGTATGTTTATTTAGTTTAGTCAAATGATTTATTAATTTGCAGTATGTTTGCCAATCAGCTGGGCTGCCAGACTTATTTGCCATACCTTTTGCCTAATCCCTCTCAACCATACCATTTTTCAATTCTTCATCGTCATTTTCTTAATGTGTGCGTGCTTATTAGTAAATGGAATAAGCAATTTCATAAATGTGTCAAGTGCAGCGTCTGCTTGCTCCTCATTACACACCACAGACCAGCAAATATTTTTACATCATCAACATATGAATGACTACAAAACGTATTGTATACACTACATACAGTACATTAGGCCCAGGCTCTTTAACTTTGGTTTTCCTAGAGATGGCTACTATATTGGGATCACTGCATCCAATGGATTTGGATACTGCTTTAAAGCAAATTTCTGCAGCACTAGTAAAGATGTGATCAATACATGTTGATGATTTCATCCCTTTGCTTTTTTTTATTAAATACCCTGATAGGTTGACTGACAACCTGAACCAGGTTGCAGGCACTGGTTACAGTTTGAAGTTTTTTCTTGAATGGGCTGCTTGATGAGAGCCAGTCAATATTTAAATCACCCAGAAAATATACTACTCTGTTGATATCACATACATTATCAAGCATTTCACACATACGTATTATCCAGATACTGACTGTTAGCACTTGGTGGTCTATAGCAGCTTCCCACAATAATGGGCTTTAGGTGAGGCAGATGAACCTGTAGCCATATTACTTCAACAGCATTTAACATAAGATCGTCTCCAAACTTTACAGGAATGTGGTTCTGAATATAGACCGCAACACCGCCGCCGTTGGCATTTCTGTCTTTTCGTAGATGTTATAACCATGTATTGCTACCACTGTATCATCAAAGGTATTATCTAAGTGAGTTTCAGAGATAGTCAGAATATGAATGTCATCTGTTACAAGTAAGTTATTGACTTCATGGACCTTGTTTCTCAGGCTGCACATGTTAATATGGGCTATTTGTAGCACTTTTCTGGGTTGCTTGATTGTTTTTAATGCTTTACTTGGAAGCTTATCAGAAGTAGACTTGCTCATGTTATTTATATTGGAGCTGATAGTGCATGGTGAGCTGCACACATTGGTCTTCCAACTAGGGCACACCGCCTCAGTCCTAACAGTGTAACTCTAGTTCCTAGACTATTGATTACTACATACAATAGCTGTAGTATCAACAGAGATAATCAGGGAGACATATATTAACCTCTAACACCTCCCAAACCCGGATCCGGGAGCACCCCCATCAGTAGAAAAGCTACTAGCATAGCCTAGCATAGCGTCACAAGTAAATACTAGTCCAAGACACCAGATGAAAGATACACATCTTGTGAATCCAGCCATCATTTCTGATTTTTAAAATGTTTTACAGGGAAGACACAATATGTAAATCTATTAGCTAACCACGTTAGCAAAAGACACCACTTTTTTTACTCCACCAGTTTTTTACTCCATCAGTAGCTATCACAAATTCGACCAAATAAAGATATAAATAGCCACTAACCAAGAAACAACTTCATCAGATGACAGTCTGATAACATATTTATTGTATAGCATATGTTTTGTTAGAAAAATTTGCATATTTCAGGTATAAATCATAGTTTACCATTGCAGCCACCATCACAACTCTCACCAAAGCGACTAGAATAACTACAGAGAGCAACGTGTATTACCTAATTACTCATCATAAAACATTTCTTAAAAATACACAGCGTACAGCAATTGAAAGACACAGATCTTGTGAATCCAGACAATATTTCAGATTTTCTAAGTGTTTTACAGCGAAAACACAATATAGCGTTATATTAGCATACCACAATAGCAAACATCACAACAGCATTGATTCAAGCCAAACATAGCGATTACGTATAAACCACCAAAAGATATTAATTTTTTCACTAACCTTCTCAGAATTCTTCAGATGACAGTCCTATAACATCATATTACACAATGCATATAGAGTTTGTTCGAAAATGTGCATATTTAGCGGCACAAATCGTGGTTATACAATGAGAAAAGTAGCCAAGCTGCAAAGAAAATGTCAGGAGAAATCTTGGGAAAGGCACCTATTCTAATCGAAAACTATTCATAAACTTGACTAAAAAATACAAGTTGGACAGCAAATGAAAGATAAATTAGTTCTTAATGCAATCGCTGGGTTAGATTTTTAAAATTAACGTTACTGCGCAATACAGCGTGCGCTAAAGCGAGACCGCCCCATAATTCATGGCGGAATTATTATTTAACATTTGTCAACATAAGTACGAATTAACAGCATAAAGACTGCTTACTATTAGCTGAGCTTCCATCAGAATCTTGGGCAAGGTGTCCTTTCTCCAGAACAATCGTCTTTGGGTTGAAAGATGTCCTCTTGTCCGGTCGAAATAGCCGCTAATGTTAGCCACCAACTGGAGAGGTGTCCAACTCGTGAAAGCGCATGACAAAGAAATCCCAGAAAATCGCAATAAACTGCTATAAACTGCTATAAGTCGGTTTAAATTAACTACCTTATGATGTCTTTAACACCTATAACGAATAAAAACATGACCGGAGATATAGAACTACTAAAACGAAAGCGTTTGCAGGACGCCATTGTGATGTCTTCTTGCGCCAAGCGCACCGTTGAAAAGGACGGTACTTCCGTTCCACGGTCTTATATAAGGTCCCAGATTGCGCAATCCACTCCATTCAAATTCTCCCCGCTTACTGACATCTAGAGGAAGACGTATGCAGTGCATGTAGCCCGATGGCTTACATGGGGACTTATAAACTGACCTCAGAACAGGGACCTCGATTTCTGAAATCTCACTCCCTGACAGGAAATGTGCTGCAGAACGAGTTCTGTTTCACTCAGAGAAATAATTCAAACGGTTTTAGAAACTAGAGAGTGTTTTCTATCCAATAGTAATAAAAATATGCATATTGTACGAGCAAGAATTGAGTACGGCAGTTTAATTTGGGAACTCTAATTTGGGAGCAAGAATTGGCAGTTTAATTTGGGAACTCATTTTTACAAAGTCGAAATGGCGCCCCCATAGGCTCAAGAAGTTAATTTACTTGACATTGTGTCTGCCAACGCCCCTAGGATAATGTGCATTTGATGCAACATTATGATGACTCATTGTCACAATGGTAGTGATTAAATGAGCTGGTCTTGGGTCATTGATATGTCATTGTGTAAGGGGTGCGTAACTGGTGGCAGGGAAGTCAGACGCAGGAGAGCAGAACTAGGTAATAGCCGGAGCAGTTTAATTGCAAAACCAACGGCATAAAGAAATAACCAACATGTGTACAAAACCCGACGCGCACCAGTAAACATGTGCACAAGCACTTACAACAAACAATTCCACACAAAGACATGGGGGGAACAGAGGGTTAAATACACAACAATTAATGAGGGAAATGAAAACCAGCTGTGTAGGAAAACAAAACAAAACAAATGGAAAATTAAAAGTGGATTGACGATGGCTAGAAGACCGCCGAACGCCGACCGCCGAACGCCACCTGAACAAGGCGAGGAACCGACTTTGGTGGAAGTCATGACAGTACCCCCCCTGTGACGCACGGCTCCAGCTGCGCGCCGACACCGGCCTCGAGGACGACCCGGAGGACAAGGTGCAGGGCGATCCGGACGGAGACGGTGGAACTTCTGCAGCATTGAAGGGTCCAACACGTCCTCCACTGGAACCCAGCATCTCTCCTCCGGACCGTACTCCTCCCAGTCCACGAGGTACTGAAGGCCCCTCGCCCGACGCCTCGAATCCAGTTTGGATCGAACGGAGTACGCCGGGCCCCCCTCGATGTCCAGAGGGGGCGGAGGAACCTCCCGCACCTCAGACTCCTGGAGCGGGCCAGCCACCACTGGCCTGAGGAGAGACACATGGAACGAGGGGTTAATACGGTAATCAGGGGGAAGCTGTAACCTGTAACTCACCTCGTTCAGTCTCCTCAGGACTTTAAATGGCCCCACAAACCGCGGACCCAGCTTCCGGCAGGGCAGGCGGAAGGGCACTGCGGAAGGGAGCCTCGGTCTGACTCTGATGCCAAGGAGCCAGAACCGGCTGATACCCCAGTACGCACTGGAAGGGGGAGAGGTTAGTGGAGGAGTGGCGGAGTGGCGGAGCGAGTTTTTGGCCATCCCTGCCCAGGACACGAACGCCGCCCACTCCCCCGGCTGAGATCTAGTTTGGTGAAGAAGCGCGCCCCGTGCATTGACTCAATCGCTGTGGCTATGAGAGGTAGCGGGTAACTGTACCTCACAGTGTACTGGTCTAGACCTCGATAGTCAATACACGGGCGCAGACCTCCCTCCTTCTTCTTCACAAAAAAGAAACTCGAGGAGGCGGGTGAAGTGGAGGACCGAATGTACCTCTGACGCATGGATTCGGAGACATATGTTTCCATAGCCAACGTCTCCGCCTGTGACAGGGGATACACGTGACTCCTGGGAAGTGCGGCGTCTACCAGGAGATTTATCGCACAATCCCCCTGTCGATGGGGTGGTAATTGAGTCGCCTTCTTTTTGGAGAAGGCGAGAGCCAAATCGGCATATTCAGGGGGGATGCGCATGGTGGAAACCTGGTCTGGACTTTCCACCGTAGTAGCACCAACGGAAACCCCTAAACATCTCCCCGAGCACTCTCGCGACCACCCCGTGAGAGCCCTCTGTTGCCACAAAACAGTGGGGTCATGACAGGCTAACCAGGGTAGGCCTAGCACCACGGGAAACGCAGGAGAGTCAATAAGAAAGAGACTAATTATATCCTTGTAATCCCCCAGCGTCACCATGCCCAGGGGAGCGGTGGCCTCCCTAATCAACCCTGACCTTAATGGTCGACTATCTAAGGCATGATCGGGGCAGGGCACAGCCACGGGAACAATGGGGATCCCTAAACTACGGGCGAATGATCTGTCTATAAAATTCCCAGCCGCGCCTGAATCGACGAGCGCCTTATGCTGGGAATGCGGGGAAAATTCTGGAAAAGTGACATACAAAAACATGTGTGCAACAGAGTGAGAATGGTGCCGGCTCACCTGGGGTGACACCAGAGTGCCCTGCCTGCTGCCTCGATCCCCAGAGGAACCAATCCGGCACCGACCGGCAGTGTGACCTCTGCGGCCACAGATGGTGCACGAGACGGAACCTCCTCCGGGTCTCCCTGCGCACAGCACCTCCCAGCTCCATGGGCATCGGAGCGGTGGTGCTGGGGGATGGAACCGACAGACCCCGCTCTGGACGTCCGCGGGTAGCCAGCAGGTTATCCAACCGAATGTACAGGTCCACCAGCTGGTCGAAGGTGAGGGTGGTGTCCCTGCAGGCCACCTCCCGACGGACGTTCTCGCGCAAACTGCAGCGATAGTGGTCGATCCCGCGCCGGCGGCCAGGGTCCGAAAGTCCATGGCGAACTCCTGGACGCTCCTCGTCCCCTGCCTCAGATGGTAGAGACGTTCACCCGCCGCTCTACCCTCGGGCGGGTGGTCGAAGACTGCCCGGAAACGGCGGGTGAAATCCTCAAAATGGTCCAGCGTCGCGTCTCCTTCTCCCCACATGGCGTTGGACCACTCCAGGGTTTTCCCTGAGAGGCACGAGACGAGGGCAGACACCCTTTCACGGCCTGAAGGAGGCTTTTATAGTAGCAAAAGGGGACCAACTCCATATTGATGCCCAGGATTTTGGAATGAGGTGTTCGACGAGCAGGTGTCCACATACTTTTGGTCATGTAGTGTATTTACGTCAAAAAACACTGTTAATTTAGGACTATTGTCAAATGATTTGCCGGTATTTGATATGTTGCATAGAGCATGGCCTGTAACTTGGACTTTCATGCTACAATATGATGACTGAAATTAAAGTACACCATGTAGAATTAGACAATGGTTCCTGCTGCTTTGTAGGCCATCCTTTTCTCACATGATTTGAGATCTTTTATTTCAGAATTTCTATCTGGTTCTGGAAATTAATGCACAAGAACACTATTGCAGAGAACCGTGAGAATGTTCGATTTTTTTAGGCAGAGGTGTTTGAATAATTTATATTCAGTGAGAAGCAGCCAAGGAGCTAATGCATCGCTCTATATTCTGACGAAATAGAAACTCCTGGTGGTGTTGGCAGGCCGGTCCTCCTGTGTGTATATGTGATCTGCATAACCAGTCTCAATACCTATTGGATAAGCTACAGTACTACCTACACTGGTAGTGGCTGTTGCCAATTAGCTCATTTACAAATATGATGTGGGTGTGTGATACTATATGAGAGGTGATTAATTTAGCAGCACAGGTGTTGTGCCAACTTCCTGGCCAACTCAGTCATCATCTCCAATGCAACAGCTGTTCATGGCAACCTACAGTCACCAACTCAATATACCCAGGAGTGTGAGGAGGTTTTACCACAGGATTGAAGCAATTATATCAGGTGGGGTTTGGATTTGAGGTGTAAGCTAAAATCAATGCTGGCACATAAGACTCCTTCCCGGACCGTTGGAGTTGTTCGGTTTCCGACAGGGTGGTTGGATGGGATCTTGGGGCGGACCCAGCTGCTGATAAACAAAATGCACCTTTAATGCATCCCAGTCTGTCAAGTTAATTTAGCATTCACAGTTACTGTTGTAGATAAGACAAGCTCATAGCTTAAGGTCTGTAATGCCACTTAAAGGGCTGGGAGGACACCCTCTGGTTTTCTGACAGTGTTGTTTTTTATTCACATTGAGTTACACTATGTTCAAGCGGCCAGAACAACAAGCCTAGGGAGAAGGATGAGTGCCAACTGTAGTAACAAGTGTCTGGATACGCCATTAGAACTCATCACCTACTGTACCAAGGCGGCATTGCTTTTTGTTTTTACCTCATAAGTATTCGACCATTGCAGAGGAAGTGTGATTCAACTAAATCTTTTCAGTTTGGGAATCGGTTACCTTGACCGGTAGAAAGACCTATACATACCGTAGCCAGCAGTGCATTATTTCTGTGATGTGTGTTTGCAAAGTTTGTCTTGTTTGTTTGTTTTGGCTGCAGTCTGGAAAATGACAGAGGGGAAGGTTATATGGAGAGAGCTGATGTTGTCTGGAATGCACATCAGCAGCACTAGAGAAAAGTTCTACTTTATGGAGGATCAGTGTTCAATTCCAACTCAACGTGCCTGTTATCTGTAGCCTTGCACTGAATTTGTATCCATTAAATAGACTGACAAGGCAAAGCCCGTCCAAACTTCTTGTTTTTGTTCAGTTCAATCTCTTGGCAAGCAAAGGTTTGATTCCTTTTGGACAAAGGTTTCAGCTATAGGCTTAACACATCGTTATCAATTTTAGTAGTTATTCATTCTTCCAAGACTTCAGAGAACACACAGAGACAGAGACCACAGTCGATCTCAAGAACAGGAGGAAAATACCTCTGTTGTTATGGTTGAACCAGAACATAAAGATAGATTAACACGGAAATGCATACTGTAGCATGGCATCCCACCAGCCAGCTCCAGCATTCTCTGGAGTGGTGGGTCTGCTGAAGGAAAGCTGTGGGAATCTGGATCTGACACAAACCAGGGGCTCATCGGCGTCGATCGGGGCGTGTGGAATTTTTATTGGAGTCGGACCCATATGTTAATATGCAACCAGGGGGGAAATCTCAATTTAAAAGGCCTATCACTGTGTATCCTCAAAGTATGGCGGATGGCCGGCCTGTGCTGTGTGAGCCTGTGATACCCGAGAGCGCGGCATAGAGAGTGCCAGTGTTTTATCTGATATGATCTCAGACTCTAGGCAAACATCCGACCTGGCGTGTGACTTTTAGCAGCTGCCCAGGGAATGTTCTGCTGCCCCGCAGAGCCGATGGAAGACAGATACACAATGGGCACTGAACTGGGCCAGGTTTGGGTTCACCATCAGAGACACTTCTGACTTCTTAAATGGACAAAATACAGGAGATGGAGATGGAATAGTGGGGAAGGGGGAGGATGGGAAAGCAGGACAACTAAAGGAAGAAACTCCAAGGTTATTTCTGAAGCATATTTCCACTTCTGAATTTGACTTGACACTAATGCACTTCTAATGCACTTCCTCCTAGTGCACTAACCCCCATTTTACCAGCCTTTCCTTCAATCTTGTAGTGTCCCGTTTTGGTCAACAGTTACTCAAGACACTTTTCTCCCTCACATTGCCTTTGAATACTCAGAGAAGCTCAAAGGGCTCTGCGTTACATGTTTGTGGTTCTGCCACCTGTATATGCAGGGAATAGCCTATAATTCAGAGTGATAAGTCAAGCAAGCTATCAGATCACTTCCCCTGGAATTAGTAAATCATCTTGAGTTTTATTGTCAATTTTTTTTTCTTTTATGTTTTCACATTGTTTTCCCAGAACGGGAAAAAAGCGAATGATTGTCAAATTTTCTCTGATATGAGACGTGTAATTTGTGAACGCAAACAGGATGTTAATGATAAACAGTCCAGCACACTTAACAGTTTAAGTCCACCTGTGTGGTCCAGAACTTGCAGAGCACAACAGCTGCTCCCATTCTTCCATCATGTCCTCTGCATATTTGTTGTTTTATGGTCAGTGGTGTTTTAGTTTCCTTGCATTTGACTTATTCATCTTTCCTGCAAAAAATGTTTCCTATGTTTCTTATTTACAGTTTGCCTTCATTAACTCTCTGACATTAAACTGACCAACAACTGACTTTAAAGCTTCTGGCCAAAGAATGCAATAAGTGGTCCAAACAGACAATGTTTCAGTGTTACTGGAAATAGCTAGCAGACTGTTAAAAGGACATGTGATATAGTACATTTTTACCGCAATCGTGTTTTGAACAAAGCTTTATAGCTGCTTTGTTTCAACCTATTAACAACAATTTGCAGTCTCCTTATGCACTGCTGACTGAGTTAAGCCATTTTCTATGATAAGGACCTTGTTGTCAGACTAGGGCCTTAAATCAATACTTTATTTCACAAATTTACAATTGTGTGTCTATCATTTAGTTTATCACTGAAACTTCACTATGAAATGAAGACCTCTGAAACTCAACTCTAGCATAGATCTAACCAAAAGTACAGCACGATTCGTTCCCAGTAGAGGATAAAATAAGGAAATAAGGGGCTTGCCAAGCATCTGCTATGCTTTCTCCCTCTGGTCTATGAAGAAAGTAGCATGATATGTAGTAAACATCTTGAGGGCCAGAAAAGCATTTTCTAATATATTCAGCAGGTCTTTGTGTGGAGGTTATGCTAACACTGGAGCAGAGATTTCTGTGACATGTAGACAGCGATGTAGAGATACTGTAAGCACCCTCTCACCACCTCCTGATTATACCAAAATAGACTGACGAAGATTGGTCAGTATTATTGTAAAAGTACAATCAGGTAACAACATGCTGCCATCGATTTGTCATGTCAACCAGTAATTACAACTACAGTTTTGGTGAAAATATCAAAAATATCAAAACCTAGTTACCTTGACATCAGTGGCGGTCAGTGAGGGAGATGAGGAAGATGAGGGAGAAGGATTTTTTTTCATGAGCATGGCCTTATTTCTATTACAGCATGTTGGATGGCTCATTCATATTCCATTCACCCAGTTCAATGTAACAGCGATGGGTTTAGGCTACTACATGATACTCAAATTGTCCCTATACCCATCATGAGGTTGCTACAACCTAGCCTATGAATGAAAGTTTACAACGTAGGTGCACACAGGTCTAGAGACAAATTTGACAATGACATTCAATACCGCCTTGCACACCCTTGCCTGCATCTAGCTGATATAGAGTGTAATTAGTAGTCCAACAGTTGCAAACAATCTATTGGACAAATTCAGGTATGTTTATCCCCGTTTTGTTCCGTGGAATGAATACACGCCTGATCACGCGTAAACAGAGTTATGTTTCACTATATTGCATCACATGTTCTCTTTCATTTTCTCGGCGGACGTCCGTGTGGTTAGTGGTACAAATTTTCTGAAGTTCACTTGGTAAGTCACTGATAAGTGTAATATCTTGCGTGGAAGTATACTCACTGGCTGTTTGCAGCCTGGAGCAGCTGGCCACATGGCCAGCTCCTCCTCTTGAGTGCTCCACTTGCTTAGCCTGGTTGATCTGTATCTTCCGCCCATGGTTTGTCGTGCTTTTGTTTCATTAGTGTTACGCTACGACTCCGTGTGCATTAATATATTGGTGGCTCTTGCTGCCACAAACTGTAATTTACCTTACAGAACTTGCCAACTGGCTTGCTCTATGTGTCTGTTGTGAATTGCTTTAACATGCTGCTCCCCGCGCCACAGGTGCCTGTTCTCTGTTAATTATCCTGCAGGGTTTCTTTCTTGTTCTTTCCCCTGCAGTGTGAGTATCATGGTGAGCTTTCCACTATGCTGAGACATTAACTTATGAGTTCCTTAACGGGCGTTACTCCATATGGTGCTATTTTTACTGCTTGGATATTAAACTGGTAGGTAATATTGCAGTTGGCGTAAAGCAAAAAAAACAGAATAAATCAAATCCATTACCTGGTTGCTGTTTTTTTTGTCTGCCTGTTTTTCCCACAGGGGTCTTCCACGTTTTTTGCAGAGGTACTGGGTAATTTATCCCTCACTCCTATTCCTCCAAGAGGGTCACGACATAAGCTCTCCCAGGGCGTCTGACCCCTGCTTCATGGCCTTGTTGGCTTGGCTGAGCTTATGGCTTCCCTTTGTGACAGGTGTGATGCTGGCATCCCCCTGGGGATCCACATACCTCGTCTATGCACAACCTGGGTTTGAGCCACGCGGAGAGGGCGGTGGAGTGCCCTACTGGATGCCTGTTTTGTTTGGTGTTCTCAGAACGCCTGCACCTGTCGCGATTGGAGGCCATGCGCGAGTGGGTCGGCCAGGCTCAGGCTGAGGTTGAGGACGACAGGCCATCAGAAGATGCCAGCGGTGCTTCATCGCTCCCAGCCTTACCAAAGCGGCCATGCTGCTGCAGGCCTATCAATCAATCAATCAAGTTTATTTTATATAGCCCTTCGTACATCAGCTAATATCTCGAAGTGCTGTACAGAGACCCAGCCTAAAACCCCAAACAGCTAGAATGCAGGTGTAGAAGCACGGTGACTAGGAAAAACTCCCTAGAAAGGCCAAAACCTAGGAAGAAACCTAGAGAGGAACCAGGCTATGAGGGGTGGCCAGTCCTCTTCTGGCTGTGCCGGGTGGAGATTATAACAGAACTATGCCAAGATGTTCAAAAATGTTCATAAGTGACAAGCATGGTCAAATAATAATCATGGATAATTTTCAGTTGGCTTTTCATAGCCGATCATTAAGAGTTGAAAAACAACAGGTCTGGGACAGGTGGCGGTTCCATAACCGCAGGCAGAACAGCTGAAACCGGAACAGCAGCAAGGCCAGGCGGACTGGGGACAGCAAGGAGCCACCACGCCCGGCAGTCCCGACGTATGGTCCCAGGGCTCAGGTCCTCCGAGAGAAAGAAAGAGAGAAGGAGAAAATTAGAGAGAGCCAAGATTTTCAAAATGTTCATAAATGACAAGCATGGTCAAATAATAATCAGGAATAAATCTGTTGGCTTTTCATAGCCGATCATTAAGAGTTGAAAACAGCAGGTCTGGGACAGGTAGGGGTTCCGTAACCGCAGGCAGAACAGTTGAAACTGGAATAGCAGCAAGGCCAGGCGGACTGGGGACAGCAGGGAGTCGTCATGCCCGGTAGTCCTGACGTATGGTCCTAGGGCTCAGGTTCTCAGAGAGAGAGAAAGAAAGAGAGAACGAGAGAATTAGAGAAAGCATACTTAAATTCACACAGGACACTGGATAAGACAGGAGAAGTACTCCAGGTATAACCAACTGACCCTAGCCCCCCGACACAAACTACTGCAGCATAAATACTGGAGGCTGAGACAGGAGCGGTCAGGAGACACTGTGGCCCCATCCGAAGATACCCCCGGACAGGGCCAAATAGGAAGGATATAACCCCACCCACTTTGCCAAAGCACAGCCCCCGCACCACTGGAGGGATATCTTCAACCACCAACTTATAATCCTGAGACAAGGCCGAGTATAGCCAACAAAGATCTCCACCACAGCACAAACCAAGGGGGGGCGCCAACCCAGACAGGAAGATCACGTCAGTAACTCAACCCACTCAAGTGACGCACCCCTCCCAGGGACGGCATGAAAGAGCACCAGTAAGCCAGTGACTCAGCCCCTGTAATAGGGTTAGAGGCAGAGAATCCCAGTGGAGAGAGGGGAACCGGCCAGACAGAGACAGCAAGGGCGGTTCGTTGCTCCAGAGCCTTTCCGTTCACCTTCACACTCCTGGGCCAGACTACACTCAATCATATGACCTACTGAAGAGATAAGTCTTCAGTAAAGACTTAAAGGTTGAGACCGAGTCTGCGTCTCTCACATGGGTAGGCAGACTGTTCCATAAAAATGGAGATCTATAGGAGAAAGCCCTGCCTCCCGCTGTTTGCTTAGAAATTCTAGGGACAATTAGGAGGCCTGCGTCTTGTGACCGTAGCGTACGTATTGGTATGTACGGCAGGACCAACTCGGAAAGATAGGTAGGAGCAAGCCCATGTAACGCTTTATAGGTTAACAGTAAAACCTTGAAATCAGCCCTTGCCTTAACAGGAAGCCAGTGTAGGGAAGCTAGCACTGGAGTAATATGATCAAATTTCTTGGTTCTAGTCAGGATTCTAGCAGCCGTATTTAGCACTAACTGAAGTTTATTTAGTGCTTTATCCGGGTAGCCGGAAAGTAGAGCATTGCAGTAGTCTAACCTAGAAGTAACAAATGCATGGATTAATTTTTCTGCATCATTTTTGGACAGAACATTTCTGATTTTTGCAATGTTACGTAGATGGAAAAAAGCAGTCCTTGAAACAGTCTTGATATGTTCGTCAAAAGAGAGATCAGGGTCAAGAGTAACGCCGAGGTCCTTCACAGTTTTATTTGAGACGACTTTACAACCATCAAGATGAATTGTCACATTTAACAGAAGATCTCTTTGTTTCTTGGGACCTAGAACAAGCATCTCTGTTTTGTCCGAGTTTAAAAGTAGAAAGTTTTCAGCCATCCACTTCCTTATGTCTGAAACACAGGCTTCTAGCGAGGGCAATTTTGGGGCTTCACCATGTTTCATTGAAATGTACAGCTGTGTGTCATCCGCATAGCAGTGAAAGTTAACATTATGTTTTCGAATAACATCCCCAAGAGGAAAAATATATAGTGAAAACAATAGTGGTCCTAAAACGGAACCTTGAGGAACACCGAAATGCACAGTTGATTTGTCAGAGGACAAACCATTCACAGAGACAAACTGATATCTTTCCGACAGGTAAGATCTAAACCAGGCCAGAACTGGTCCGTGTAGACCAATTTGGGTTTCCAGTCTCTCCAAAAGAATGTGGTGATCGATGGTGTCAAAGGCAGCACTAAGGTCTAGTAGCACGAGGACAGATGCAGAGCCTCGGTCTGACGCCATTAAAAGGTCATTTACCACCTTCACAAGTGCAGTCTCAGTGCTATGATGGGGTCTAAAACCAGACTGAAGCATTTCGTATACATTGTTTGTCTTCAGAAAGGCAGTGAGTTGCTGCGCAACAGCTTTTTCTAAAATTTTTGAGAGGAATGGAAGATTCGATATAGGCCGATAGTTTTTTATATTTTCCGGGTCAAGGTTTGGCTTTTTCAAGAGAGGCTTTATCACTGCCACTTTTAGTGAGTTTGGTACACATTCGGTGGATAGAGAGCTGTTTATTATGTTCAACATAGGAGGGCCAAGCACAGGAAGCAGCTCTTTCAGCAGTTTAGTAGGAATAGGATCCAGTATGCAGCTTGAAGGTTTAGAGGCCATGATTATTTTCATCATTGTGTCAAGAGATATAGTACTAAAACACTTAAGTGTCTCTCCCGATCCCAGGCCCTGGCAGAGCTGTGCAGATCCAGGACAGCTAAGCCCTGGAGGAATACGCAGATTCAAAGAGGAGTCCGTAATTTGCTTTCTAATGGTCATGATCTTTTCCTCAAAGAAGGAACCTGCAGACTCTGCCTGCAGACTCTGCTTTCCCAGCTGCAGGAGGGCACATAGGAGCTCCTCCAGGAAGTGATGGAGGTGCTCGTTTGCTTTCCCTGCTCCAGAGGGATGTGGCCCACGCCAACGGACGGGCCATGGTGCAGGTGGTAACCTCCTGATGCCATCTCTGGCTGGCCCAATCCCGTCTAACACCTGCTCTCCAGAGCACATTTGTCCCTCACCCCATCACCCCAGGGCTGACATTTGGCCCAGGAGTTGATGACATTCTAGAGCAGACTGATAAGGTTCGTAGGGACCGGGAGACCCTGAGACGGTTCATGCCGCCTCCTCAGGCTCCGGGTCCAATGCCACCCACCTGCATCCGAATGACGATGGGGTCCCTCTCCTGCCCCATCTTCTCATGCTAACGGACAACAGCGGGGAGAGGCACAGCGTGAAGTGAAGCAACAGCCTGATTTTCCCACACGGGTCTTCCCCGGTTTTTGCAGAGGTACTGGGTAGTTTATCCCTCACTGGGTTCCTATTCCTCCAAGGAGGTCACAACATAAAATCTCCCAGGGCGTTGGACCCCTGCTCCATGGCCTTGTTAGCTTGGTTGAGCTTATGGCTTCCCTTTGTGACAGGTGTGATGGTGTCAACCGTCACAAGCATAGGGATGTGCCTGGGAGACCCAGGCACTCGGGGCGCCAGAGGAGAGGCGGGCCCCGGCAGGACCCCTGACACACTCTTCCCCGGCCTTGGCCGCTTCTCCCGGTCGCAAAGGGCAAAGTGGGAGGAGGGTGTGGAGTCCCCCTGGCTGTTGTCCACAATGCCCGAGGGGTACCGACTCCAATTCCTCCGTCCTTCAGGGGCCTTCGTGTCACCACGGTGGCCGACCCCCTGAAGAAAACCCTGCGTCTGGAGATGTCCTCACTCCTCCACAAAATGCCATCTGCAGGATCGAGACATCAGAATGGTTAGGTGGGTTCTACTCCACTTATTTTGTGGTCCCAAAAAGAGGGTTGACCGATTCTGGACCTCCGCAACCTCAATGGGTACTTGAAGGTACTAAAGTTTCACATGCTGTCCCCAGCCACGTGTTGCAGGCCATGTCCAGGGATCAGTAGTTTTTGACGCTGGACCTGAGGGATGCGTATTTCCATGTTCCTATTCACCCAGCTCATTGGCAGTACCTCCAATTCACTTTCGAAGGGACGGCTTACGTATTCATGGTTCTTCCCTTCGGCATCTCCTTGGCACCCCGCACTTTCACAAAGTGCATGGACGGTGTCCTGGCATTTCTCACGTCCCAAGGATTGTTGATCTTCAATTACCTGGACGATTTGCTGATTTGTGCCCCGACTAGGACCCAGGTCCTGTCAGACAGAAACATGCTCCTGACCCACATCGGCGGGCTGGGCATTACTGTAAATGACAAGAAGAGTCATCTGACGCCCACCCAGAGGGTGGCCTTCATTGGCATGGAACTGGACTCAGTCCTCATGAGAGCACGCCTGCCCACCAGAAGGGTTCAGGCGATCTTATCTTGCCTCGACCACTTTCAGCAGGGGCGGGTGGTATTCGCCCTGACCTGCCATCGCCTGTTGGGCTTTCTGACGGCGGCCTCATTGCTGATTCCTCTAGGCCTGCTCCAACTCTGGCCTCTTCAAGGTTGTTCAACTCCCACCGGCTGCACCCGAAGCGCCACCATCACCGCCAGCTGCAGGTGACCGCACAGTGCCTCAGGGCATTGTTGAGATGGAGCTTTCGCTCCTTTCTATCAGGTGGGGGGGGGGGGGGGGCAGGTTGGCCAGCGGCTGTTGGCTACCCCCTAGGAGCGGCAGGCACATCAATACACTAGAGCACTGAGCTGTACTGCTGGCCCTGCTGTCTTTCCTTCCACATCTGAAAGGAAGACATGTCCTGGTGAGAATGAACACCACAGTGGTGGCTTACATCAACCATCAGGGTGGACTGAGGTCCCACCGCCCCAATCTTATAGCACGGGAGCTCCTTCTCTGGGACGTCTAGCGTCTCTATGCACAGCGCACGTACCTGACATCCTGAGTGTGGCAACGGATATGCTCTCGAGGGAGGGCCTGCCACCTTCGGACTGGAGCCTACATCCCCAGGTGTAGGACAAGTTCGGGAGGGCGCAGGTGGACCTGTTTGCCTCCCTGGACAATACACACTGCCCCCTGTGGTACTCCATGTCGGAGCCACCCCAGCCTCTGGGCTTGGCTGTTCTGGCTCACGATTGGCCAGGGCTGGAGCTTTAAGCATTCCCCCTTTTCCCTTGATCCATGCTGTGCTGGACAAGACCAGGATGGCAAAGCATCGTCTGCTTCTGATGGCCCCATACAGGCCCAGATGACACTGGTTCAGCCTTCTCCTGTACCTGTTGTCTGGGACACCTTGGCAACTTCCCCTGAGACCGGACTTGCTGTCTCAGGCTGGGGGAACTCTGTGGCATCCGAGGCCGCATGACCT
Organism: Salvelinus namaycush; assembly: GCF_016432855.1. Lineage (NCBI taxonomy): Eukaryota > Metazoa > Chordata > Actinopteri > Salmoniformes > Salmonidae > Salvelinus > Salvelinus namaycush. The sequence continues at coordinate 24,283,370 of NC_052329.1, forward strand.
CAGTCTGTGGGCTTGGCCACTGAAGGAAACCAATGGTCCATATTAGGACTACAGGAGGGTGTAATGAACACCATGCAGAGCGCAAGGGCGCCAGCTACAACAGCGACATACCAGTTGCGCTGGCGGTTGTTCTGCTCTTGGTGCACTGGTTTTGAGGTTGTGCCCGAGTCATGCGGGGTGCAGCATGTCCTCCAATACCTGTGGTCTCACTTGGATGAGGGCTTGGCAGCTTCTACACGGAGGGTAATTGGCCGCAATACCTGCCTGCCATGTGGGGTGGATGAACAGGCCAGTGGGGCGCCATCCCTTGATCTCCAGGTTTATGAAGGGGGTTTGCCGTCTGTGTCCAGCTAGGACCCTCTCAATGGTGAGCTGGGATCTGGATGTGGTCTTGGCAGCTTTGGCAAAGCCGCTTTTTGAACCGTTGGAGGCTGCCTCCCCGAAACACCTCTCTATGAAGGTGGGTTTCTTGGTAGCGATTACTTCCATGAAGAGGGTGGGTGAGCTCCATGCTTTTTCGGTAAGTTCTGAGTGCTACCGGATGGACCCTGGTGGGAGGAGTATATCTCTCCGCCCCAACCCTTCATGCCTCCCGAAGGTTCTGTCAGACAGGCATGTGAACATCCCTTTTATCCTGTCTGCTTATGAGCCCCCGGCAGTGGCAGGGGAGTCTGGGCCTCCCTCCGACATGCTGTGCCCTGTAAGGGCACTGGCTGCCTATGTGGAGCGGACATGGTCAGTGAGAACAACAGACCAGCTCTTTGTCTGCTATGGTGAGAGAGTCCTGGGGGCTGGACTATCAAAGCAGAGGCTCTCTCACTGGATCGTGGACACGATTACGACAGCATACCGCCTGGCTGGCATGCCAGTGCTGGGATCTGTGGTGGCACATTCAACACGAGGTGTGGCTGCATCCTGGGCTCTACTGAGAGGAGTGCCCCTCACTGATATCTGTGCTGCAGCCAGTTGGGCTTCCTCTTGCACCTTTGATAGGTACTATCGGGTAATGTGGCACCTCCCTCTGCGGTTGGTTCAGCGGTCCTGGGCGTCGCCTCCCCTTCCGGGGACTGTGCCGGGACCCCTCTTCCATATTGACGGTCCCTGTGTCTCGGTCCCGAGCTGGGACTTCGCCGCTAGCTGGCCAGGTCCCTCCAGCAGCGACTAATCTGGTACAGGTTTACCAATATATTGGAGTGATCCAATATAGTGAAACATAATGAAGGTTACTTATGTAAACACAGTTATGTGAGCTATATGGATCACTCCAATCCCACGGTGTAAATCTGTAAATCCTCACCTCGGATGTATTCCTCCGCTGTGGAGTGATACCAATATATTGGAGTGATCCAATATAGCTCACATAACCGTGGTTACATACGTAACCTTCGTTCACTCTCATAACAGCCACGTTGTATTCCTTCTCTTCCCTTCGCTTGTGGAGTTCAATGCACAACAAATCAGCTCTATGTGAACAGGCGAAAAAACCTTTCCAAACCAAACCTCTACAAACAGCCTACAACGTTGTCACCATATTAGCTAAAGTAACGTCATAGTCAGCATCGCTAATAGAACTAAGTCGTTAGTAAACCCGCTACAATCATGCAGTAACGTTAGTGTACAGTCAGTAAGCAGTTACACCGGTGGGCCCTGGTGGCAATAAATTAGTAATAGCAAAAGCTTACCTTGACTTGGAAGAGTTCCAGTGTTGTGTTGGAAAGTCATAGCATCCTGTCTGTTTGAGCAGGGTGATTCAGTAGGCTAAACTAGCTAGCTGCATTCGCTAGCTAAGTAAGTGAAACTGAAAGTGAAAAGAATGACAATCTCTTTCTCTCTCTATTTCTCTCTTTGCTTCTCCTTCATTTCGGAAGAAATTAATTTGTTCAAAACTGTTCAACTATTGTTTTTCTTTGAGTCAACTACTCACCACATTTCATGCATTGCAGTGCTAGCTAGCTGTAGCTTATGCTTTCAGTACTAGATTAATTATCTGATCCTTTGATTGAGTGGACCACATGTCAGTTCATGCTGCAAAAGCTTTGATAGGCTGGAGGACTATAAGAGCACAAGGCGAGACCCAAATGCAGACACAGGAGGCAGATGGTTGAGCTCCAATATTTATTATAACAAAAGCGGTAGGCAAAAGGGAGGTCGGGGACAGGCGAGAGTTCATTAACCAGGTCAGAGTCCAACAGTACAAGGGGATAGGCAGGCTCGAGATCAGAACAGGCAGATTGGTCAGGCGGGCGTATTCGGCGTCAGGACAGGCAAGGGTCAAAACCAGGAGGGCTAGGAAAAACATACTGGGAAAAATAGGAGCTAGGAAAAACTCTGGTTGACTTGGCAAAACAAGACGAACTGGCACAGGAAACAGGGATAAATACACCGGGGACTAATTGGGAAAGCAGGTGACACCTGGAGGTGGGTGGAAACAATCACAAAGAGGTGAAACAGATCAGGGTGTGACAGGACGTCCTCCGGAAGTTGTCATAATTACTGTGTAAGTCTATGGAAGGGGGTGAGAACCATGAGCCTCCTAGGTTATGGATTGAAGTCAATGTACCCAGAAGAGGACGGAAGCTAGCTGTCCTCCGGCTACACCATGGTGCTACCCTACAGAATGTTGTTGAGGCTACTGTAGAACTCCTTTGCAAAAGAGTGTGTTTTAATCAGTTATTTGGTGACGTGATTATATTTAGTTTAGTTTTATCTAAAAAGGATCACTTTAAGTGTTCTACATTTTGAATTATGAAATTCACTGAGGAGGATGGTCCTCCCCTTCTTCCTCAAAGGACCCTCCACTGCTTGACATAGCATTTAATAATTTATGTTTATCTTTGACCTGGCTAGTCAGTTTTAGCTTGTATCACGTTTTAGGAAAGACCCAGATGCAGACAGTGTCGAAATAACAAAGTTTATTACTAGAACAGGGGGCAGGCAAAACGACAGGTCAAAGGCAGACAGAGGTCAGTAATCAAGATCAGAGTCCAAAAGGTACAGAACGGCGGGCAGGCTCAGGGCAGGCAGAATGGTCAAAACTGGGAAAACTAGAAAACAGGACGTTTAGAAAAGACAGGAGCAAGGGGGAAAACGCTGGTAGGCTTGACGAACAAAACGAACTGGCAACAGACAAACAGAGAACACAGGTATAAATACACAGGGGATAATGAGGGGAGATGGGAGACACCTGGTGGGGGGTAGAGACAAGCACAAAGACAGGTGAAACAGATCAGGGTGTGACAGTTTGTATAACTTTTTAGTATAAATCCACCTCCAACTACAATCTTTGAGGAAAGTCTCAGTTTCTAAAAGCCAAACGCACTGAACAAAACATACTTTGTTTTGTTAGCTGGCTTAATTAGTTGGCTTAATTGTTAATTACTTCTTAGTTGGCTTAATTGTCCATAATGACAAGATAGATATACAACCCTAAGGATTTTTACAGATGTTTTCCCACTGTAACATAACCTTCACAACAGAATGGCACCTCCTTTGGGTAATTAGTAAACCCAGTATGCATAATAAACACTAAATATTGAGCTTTTGACCAATAACATGATCAGCTACTCAATATGGAGTGAATAGCGACTTGTAGATTTCTCACGATTGCAATAAGATTAATCGTACAGTTGAAGTTTACATATACCTTAGCCAAGTACATTTAAACTCAGTTTTTCACAATTCCTGACATTTAATCCTTGTAAAAATTCCCTGTCTTAGGCCAGTTAGGATCACCACTTTATTGTAAGAATGTGAAATCATAAAAGTAGAGAGAATTATTTATTTCAGCTTTTATTTCTTTCATCACATTCCCAGTGGGTCAGACGTTTACATACACTCAATTAGTATTTGGTAGCATTGCCTTTAAATTGTTTCACTTGGGTCAAACATTTTGGGTAGCCTTCCACAAGCTTCCCACAATAAGTTGGGTGACTTTTGGCCCATTCCTCCTGACAGAGCTGGTGTAACTGAGTCAGGTTTGTAGGCCTCCTTGCTCGCACACGCTTTTTCAGTTCTGCCCACACATTTTCTATAGGATTGAGATCAGGGCTTTGTGATGGCCACTCTAATACCTTGACTTTGTTGTCTTTAAGCCATTTTGCCACAACTTTGGAAGTATGCTTGGGGTCATTGTCCATTTGGAAGACCAAGCTTTTACTTCCTGACTGATGTCTTGAGATGTTGCTTCAATATATCCACATAATTGTCCTTCCTCATGATGCCATCTATTTTGTGAAGTGCACCAGTCCCTCCTGCAGCAAGCACCTCCACAACATGATGCTGCCACCCCCGTGCTTCACGGTTGGGATGGTGTTCTTCGGTTTGCAAGCCTCCCCTTTTTTCCTCCAAACATAACGATGGTCATTATGGCCAAACAGTTCTATTTTTGTTTCATCAGACCAGAGGACATTTTTCCAAAAAGTACGATCTTTGTCCCCATGTGCAGTTGCAAACCGTAGTCTGGCTATTTTATGGCGGTTTTGGAGCAGTGGCTTCTTCCTTGCTGAGCGGCCTTCAGGTTATGTCGATATAGGACTCGTTTTACTGTGGGTATAGATACTTCTGTACCGGTTTCCTCCAGCATCTTCACAAGGTCCTTTGCTGTTGTTCTGGGATTGATTTGCACTTTCGCACCAAAGTACGCTCATCTCTAGGAGACAGAATGCGTCTCCTTCCTGAGCGGTATGACGGCTGCGTGGTCCCATGGTGTTTATACTTGCGTACTATTGTTTGTATAGATGAACGTGGTACCTTCAGGCATTTGGAAATTGCTCCCAGACTTGTGGAGGTCTACAATTTTTTTAATGAGGTCTTGGCTGATTTCTTGTGATTTTCCCATGATGTCAAGCAACGAGGCACTGAGTTTGAAGGTAGGCCTTGAAATACATCCACAGGTACACCTCCAATTGACTCAAATTATGTCAATTAGCCCGTCAGAAACTTCGAAAGCCATGACATAATTTTCTGGAATTTTCCAAGCTGTCCAAAGGCACAGTCAACTTAGTGTATGTAAAATTCTGACCCACTGGAATTGTGATACAGTGAATTATACGTGAAATAATCTGTCTGTAAACAATTGCTGGAAAAATGACTTGTGTCATGCACAAAGTAGATGTCCTAACCGACTTGCCAAACTATAGTTTGTTAACAAGAAATTTGAGGAGTGGTTGAAAAATGAGTTTTAATGACTCCAAGCTAAGTGTATGTTAACTTCCGAATTCAACTGTATATTTATGCGAATACATTACACTATGATTAATTCATCTTATTGCTATAAGATTACACTATTGCAATAAGATAAATCTTATATTTATGTTGTATATTTTGTTGTTCATTCAATTCTGTAAGGGGTTGTTAAGCTTGGCTCACATTGAGTTTAGTCAACAAAGTTGAAATCAAATGGTATTGAAATGTGGCCTATTCATTTTGACAGTTGGATGACTCCATTGGTATGTAACACATGCTGTCTATGGCCCCTTGAGTTTACGTAAAAATACAATTTGGCAGAAACATGAAAAATGTAATGTGAATGTGTATGTCTTTAATTAAGTTACCCGAAAAATAAAAGTGACTCAATCACCTGTCAATATGACGTTTGTCCCTTCCACCTTCCCCTTTATACCCATTATTTCCAATCCTTGGCACGAGTGTACGAAGGCAGATGTTTCTGTTGGGTTCTTTTTAAAAATAATGATTGGTTATTGGGGCAGTTATTTTAGTCACCATGGGGCTTCCTGACAGCTTAAATGGGCCTAACGTAATAGGGAGCACAGTCGGCTTTTGGACAGTATTCCTGCTGTTTTTGGGGTTGGACTGTTCAAGCCAAGATAAAGCCTGAAGACATACTTCCCAACCAGACCTGCTCACTCCTGACATGTCTCTGACGGTTTGCAAGGATTGGGAAGGGGTCAAATGGTCATGTCCGTCTCATAAGTCTGTCACCGACGACCAACCACACAATCATTATTGTAGTTTACCTTTCCATTGCTGGAGCATGCCAAACATCACCCCAGACACTGTAAACTCTCCAGTCTAACCTCACTTCTGACTGGTTTGTGGTGTGAAATTCTGAAATCATGAATTTTACAACTGTTGGATAAAACATCAGGGCTTGTTAGAGAGATGTTTTATGTGGAACAGGACCTGTAGCTCGTGATTCGTGAAGCAAAAGAAACACAAATTCTTGACTCCCTTTCTCTGTAGTCCACGGGGGCTAAAACAGCCTAAGTGGTCCACGGCCTATAGCCAGCCTTCAGTCTAATCCAAGGTCTCGGGAGGAAAAGGTTTTTCAAGATGTCTGCACAGCTGGATAAACCAGTCAGGAAATCTTGGCCTCCGATGGCCAAAAAACTGCATTGTGTGATCATTGGGCTAATCATGTATTTGCAACTTATGTAAACAGAGTTCATGTGAGAATCCCTTCGTCTATTGTCAGAGTCCGAATCAAAAAATTTAAAGGCTCTAAATATATCCAGATGAGACGCTGGCCTCCCACAATTCATCTGTTAAGCATCCATCTTATTAGTCAAGGTTTGATTACCATTTCATCATGCTATCCAACATCAGACTTCCAGCACTGTGGGATAAACTGATTGACAGAAATGGATGCATCATGGTAAAAGGGCTGCCAAACCAGGCTATATTTTATCATATTGGAAACACTACTCTGAAGGAAAAATACCTGCAATATTAAACATTTTATTTTCACACTACATCAACTATTGTTTGTAAATTGGCGGCGGCCAACATGTCCCAATGTAAAAAGAGCACTGGATTATAGCGAGTAATTTCTGTCACAACAGAGACTACCTACCCTTTTTGTCCATCACCGTCTCTTTAAGAAACTGTGATTTATAACCATCATTAGCTTTGTGTTGATACTCCAATCTATTTGGCAATATTAGGAGTCCTGTTATCTCTAATTAGGTGCCCTTTTGTTTATGTTACCTTTTCCTCTCAGCGTCAGGGATCAAATGTCTTTTTGATGAGCCTTTGAAAGGCCATAGCCATCAGACATCAACATGTCCAACAGCATAACCAAGAGTGGTTTCAGTACACCACAGTGGTGGGTTTGTGTCACCATGAAACATGTGGCTCAATACTGTGGACAGTATTATTAAACTAATACAGTTTACAATGCCACAAAATTGGTCACTTAACTTGGCTTGAGTTTAATGGCAGTCTCTGGTGAGATCACTCAATCGCACCTGGGAATTCTCTTAAAGCCATCCATTCCCAACTTATTTTCTGCACCATAGTTTGAATTTCAAAGTCTGTTTTTATGTTAGTTTGCCAAATACAACAATGCCTTGATTAGGTTGTCATGTTTCTAGGAATCATTGTTGTGCCAGTCCAGAAAAAAGCTCTGACGAAGGCCAAGAAGCCTATACATAAAGCTTAATAAAGAACAGTGATAGTAACAAGAGCAGTGTGCGGGTTTCTCTTTTCTTTCATGTGCTAGTCCAGATAACAAATATTGAGATTCTGGAGGGACATACAGTATAACGGAATACTGCCATGGGTTCTATCACTTGGTCTGTATGGTTTGGTACTGGCCTGGCGTGAGACTGTTGTCAATGTTTTGACCTTCATTTGATATTTTCTCTGGAGAGAATAGAAAGATGAAGTCAATGCCAGAAGGAAATAGATTAGCCCATTTAAAATGATTATAGGGTGTTTTTCGCTGGTTAAAATATACCTAAAGCTCAATCCCCTGCCGTTAAATCGATTTCTCATGACAGAATAAAAAGCCTCACAAAATTGGACCATTAACGAAGGTGCACAGGCAATTCGGGAAATCAATGGCCTACTGCTGCAATAGTCATCCAATGGACAACTAACTTCACAAAGATTGATGCCCTTTAAAATGATGGGTTGTAATAACATTGATAGTATCCCTTAAGTTCTCAGATAAAGGGGCTGTTCTGAAGCTTTAGCCAGAACTTGTAAAATCCTAAAACATTCGTGACAAGCAGATCTCAAATGGGTCAAAATGGACTGTTGCATTGTTTTCATCCTTCAATGATTTTCCTCCTCTGCTAACTATAAGTGGAGAGAGAGAAGGAAACAACTTCCGCCGTTGTTTTTTATTTTATTGGAATGACTATTGTACTGTAAGTTTCCTCCGAAGTAGAGGAAAAACAGGGTCATCTACAGTGGCCTACTATAGCAGTCACCCACCCCCAGCATTCCGGAGGGAGAAGAGAGAGAAAGAGATGGGGGAGAGAGGGAAAGAAAGAGAGAGAAGGATTGTGGTTGGAGTGGCCTTAATTGGTTCCCAAGGTGGATGTGGCAGTTCCTTTGCAATTGTTTCTGCGAGGCAGATTGTTGGCAAGTATCTTCTCTTGGAGTGGGTCTAGTGTGAGAATATGCCAGTTTATCCGGGGATTGGGTCCGTTTTTCAAATTCCTGTTCCACATTGGTGTTAATGAAAGTCAGCCATCGCCATCCATTCATGGCACTGTATCTCGCTCTGGGGGCAGACTGTAAAGGGGGACAAAAGGAAGTAGTAACAATGTCCAGGAAGTGTGTATGTATCAGAAATGAAAGGCTATGAGACGAGGTCCACTTAAGCATATGGATGGTGGTACAGTATAACGGGTCAGGAGGTACTTTATACAGCACTTTTAAATCATTTTGATTAAGTTCTCTATAGTTCTTGCAGTTTTTGTCTTTTTTAAAATAAACATGAGAGGGAAAGGAGGTTGTTAGCTAGATCTTACTGTAGTAAACACATGCATATGTTGTTAACATTTTATTAAATGGTCTGTGTTACAGTATCTGAAGCATACCTGTTGCTCTTACCCGATTGAGATGCTGAGAGGACGTTTCATCAGCATCTTGTAACTTCTATCACCTATGAACTCTGCCAGAACCCTGCTTTCCCTCTCCCTCTCTCTCTTTCTCACTCCCTCTTTCTCTCCTGGCCTCTCTCTGGTGGCACCCTGCCGGACCAGCATGCCTCCGTGTCTTCTAGAAGCCCTGAGAAATCTGCTGATATGTCCCAGCTCAAACATTCCCCAAACATTCTAATATTATCATTATTAGTATTATGAATCTGATATCATTGCTTCGCTTCAGTTTGCCAATTATGTTATTTTTGTTGGGAAGGGATGGAGGAATAGGCTAGATGGAGAGAGAGAGAGTTCAGGTGTGGCAGGGTAGTGTGAAGTAGGCGGAATACCATGCAAATATTGTGGGTTTTGTAGACGGGAAATGTCAAAGGTCAAGTGGAATTATGTATATTATGAGGTCAGAGGTGAGCAGATTAGTTGTACTGTAATACCATGACATATAATGCACTTATCTACTTCTCTTGTCTGGCAGCTTCTTTCATGAGATAAAACAATGAGAAAGACTGGTTGGCTCATAGAGACTGTTTCAAAGGGAACTAGTGTGTTAAATCACAGGGCAGAAATGTCTGCCATGCTGAACTCTGAAGTTGATAAGCTCGTTATTTAGTTCCCATAGCTCTGGGAAACGGATGAGGTTTGAATACCCTGAACGTGACCCAGAGTAGGATTTCCTTCAGATGAAAACAGGGTCATCAACTACAGTGGCCTACTATAGCAGTCACCCACCCCCCCAAAGACTAGCGAAGTCTTGTACTGTGGTTACTATCCAAAGATTAATCTAAACCTGAAGTTGGACTGCAGAAATACTCAGATATTCTTCAGAAAACTTTTTCATTAATAAATTAGCCTACAGGCCTTCAGGTTATATTTTTGAGGGCCAACACCTGCCATTGGTTTATGAGAACATGATCCCTAAGAGGCTTTAGACCTGAATGTTCATGCCACTGAAAGTATGACCAAAATGTAGCCACAAAGGCTGAAGTAGAAGAGGGAAAAACTCCAACAAGAGCATGAGCTGCTACATGCACTTTGAATTGGATAAGATGGATGAAATGTACTTAAACCTAAAATCCTTGCACAACTTCCTTTCAAACATGACTGGCCCATTCTGTTGCCTAGTCCAGGTTCTACTCTGACCAGTATTCATCGCCCACTTCATGGTGCCCACCTGGGCTTGGATGCTTGATGAAACACTTCGGGCCCTACGTTGTGGAGGCAGTAATGTCATTGCAGAGGAACAACATCTGGAGTGTGGTCTGGGCGTCTGCAGAGAGTTCTGGAGGCTTGCCAGTGGGCCCTGTTCTGTTCAGCTCTGGTCTGCTCTGTTCTGCTGTGTTCGTCCAATGGTGACAGTGTTGACATTCTAACTGGAAGGAACAACCATCTGCACCATGGCCATGGACTCTGGAACTCTCTGCAACTGTGTAGGCAGGGTTCTACCCAAAGAATGTAAGAGTGGCGCTGCGCCATCTTGTGGACTTCCCACGCCACTATGTAAAAAATCTATAAAAATGTTTTATTTGTTATCATGTAAGGTTCTAGATTGAGGGAAATGGCGGTTGCAGGTGTTCAAAAACACAGTACTCAGCAGCACCACCTTGTTAAATAATCCTGGGGAGAACCCTGGTGGGGTTCTGAAACTCTGTTCTCTGTTCTTGAACTGTGTTCTGACTACGTTCCAGTCTTGCTTATTGACAGGACAGTCCAGGAGACAGGACAGGGATGATGGAGGTGGATTCTCAGCTTGAAATGGAAAATCTTTAACACATTTCAGATGAACCTTATGAGAAACTATAAGCATCAGGTTTTGATCAACCTCCTTCAATCCCAAATAGAATAGAAGACATTGATCCTGCCAGTTTTGTTGGTCAATTGTGACTCATACATGTGTTTTAAGTCTGTCTGGACAATGTCATCACCACTGAATCAAATGAAGATAAACTGCTTGCAACTAGGGCATGCACATTTGCAACGTCTGGAGAACCTGAAAGGATCGGCCAAGCCCAATCTGTGATTATTGGACCGATAACTATCTCAGTACAGAGCCAGTGCTGCAGAACCCCACAGAAGAGACGTAAACACTTCTCCATCAATCAACTGGAACAAAGGATCATTGTACCACTTTGCAGAGTATTCAGCCGTAAATTTTGACTTCATGCTTCAAAAAATACGCAGGAAAACAACACCATCTGTGTCAGTACTTCATCTCTTTGAAACTTAATCCTCCTTCAAGGCAGCTGAGCCACTTCACTCTACATGCTACTGATAAAGCCAAAATGTTTCTGATAGGAGAACGGATACTGAGACTCTGGCTGCCCGAGTGGGGGGGGGGGGGGGGGGGGCAACACCTGGCTTAGGTGTCAGATGATTACTGAACTTCTTTAAATTGATTCAGTCAGTTAGGGCCGGGCCAAAGAAAACCCATCCAACAGAAACCACTAGCTCCATTGTTCAGTAGGACTAAGACCTTAGGAATTCCTCCCTAAAGTAATCATAAGATGATCATGTCAAATATGTGGCTTGGGATAGAATATTCAAGGGTTGTACATAGCTTAAATATTTAAGTAGACTTTAACTTGAGAAATGTATCTAATATTGTTTAAGTCTCTGGTCCTTTTCTCTGTCGACCCCAGAGGCCATATGATGCCCAATTGTTTCACATAATATTTTATGGGTTAAACATACCTTTCATCAAATAGACATTTATGACCTCTACCTTTTGTGTACAATAATACTGTCACGCCCTGACCTTAGAGAGCCTTTTTATGTCTCTATTTGGTTTGGTCAGGGTGTGATTTGGGGTGGGCATGCTATGTTTCTGTTTTCTATGATTTTGTATTTCTATGTTTTGGCCGGGTATGGTTCTCAATCAGGGACAGCTGTCTATCGTTGTCTCTGATTGGGAACCATACTTAGGTAGCCCTTTTCCCTCCTTTCTTTGTGGGAAGTTGTCTTTGTTTGTGGCACTATAGCCTTAAGCTTCACGGTCGTTTTTGTATTGTTTATTGTTTTTGTTGGCGTCACCTTAATAAAAGGAATATGTACGCTCACCACGCTGCGCTTTGGTCTACTTCCTTTGACGGTCGTGACAAATACTAAGCTTTCAACTGGTCTGTCCGTTGTTATGATTATGTCTGGGACTGAGAAGTGTTAGTCATTTTATTGCGATGACCAGTACATTTATTAATTCACACTGAATGTATTCAAACTGTTTAACTCTATTCCTAGAGTACAATATTAAAATGTATCAAATAACTAAAGTAATATCTACAGGAATATATCACATTGTTATTCCTCTCGAAGCTACATACACACCCTGTTGGATGTCTTGTGTAAGTCTAGATCTGTAATTGATTGTTCGCAGGTTGGAGTGCGTCTACATTTCACTGCAATTACTCATTTGTTAGCCCAATTAATCACATTGCTAGCCTGATTGTGCTAGCATGGACATTAGCAGCCAACACAGGAAGATATGCCAGATACGCTTCACTGAGTGGGGTCCTCGAAAATGCATCATACTGGTTGTATTTCGGTATTTTGAAAGTTCTATATTGAATACTTTATTGCTGACATGCGAAACATTTTGGGACTATAATGGACTAATGAAACAATTAACAAAATATACTTTTTGGGTGGAGTTTTTCTTTAATATATAGTGTGTTATTGTCTCAATGCCTTGAACTACTGTATATTGTGTACATCTAGCTAGATAATCTTATCTTGTAATTTACAGTGGTGGAAAAAGTACATGTATATCAGGCGCTATCGGAGAGTTTGCAGGTTTTCAGGCAATTCAAGCAAAGACGTAATAACTTTCTCTGAATGCTTGGTTTGGACAAGTCTAGTCTAATACAGGCATTATTATACTAAATACACTTAATCATGCTGTCATTTTCTTATCCAAGTGAGTGAGAGTACAGTATGCTGTTGCAGTCATTCTGATTGTGTTAAATGTTCAAAATAACATTGCTTTACTGTATAGTGTTTCAGGCCTATTCATTATAGATCATCCACTGGACTTTCATTGTATTAACACAAGGACAATGCCACCATATTATTTATCCTCAATTCCACTCTTTGCTCTCTGTTGCTCCCTTAATTTTGGAGACACAGCATCTAGCTAATAAGAAAAAGCTTGTAACATTGAAATACGAGTTTATCCAGACTTCATAGGCATTGAACTATGGGAATCTGGGGCTATACTCGTTCTGTCTGACCTAACACCTAGTCTGCTGTGCAGTGTAATGGTGCAGAAGCACAGACTAGATCAAGGCCTACTTCATCTGCATATCATCCTGGGATGCCAAAACATGTATCTTTGAGTTGGGAGGGGGGTGGAGAAAATGTGTATGGGTGAAGGGGAGTCGATGTGAACAATCTATCACCATGTATCCACACATTAACTCAGATCCTAGCTCCAGATTTAGAAAGCAAACATAGAGATCAAAGCATTTGAATACGCATTTAAAAGGTTAAAATCCTTATGGTTTTGGGGCCCTCACTAAACTATCATGTTCATATAAAGAAATGACTTAATCATATTTTTAGATACACCGACAAATGAACGCCAAAGAAAACAGATGACAGCCCAAGCTAATTATTATTATTTTGAGCCTGGGCAAATGGAGCAGTTGTTGCTTCTGGACTGTGTTTGGTAGAGAGAATGTTGATATGATGGATGGCATTAGCTTGATCTCAAGATGTAGGTGATTCAGGAATACACAATATCTAGATTATTGATCTGCATTTTAACACATCTAGCTTTATCTGTTTGTTTTTCAGATTCTTCACCGATCTATTTCTTAGTTGTTTAACGGCTGATTCGTATACTTCATACACTTTTGCCAACTAGTCCAAAACAACTATGTTCATAATCATTCTAAATATCAACGACATGTTGGAACACATGCTGGTTAAGATAAACAAATTATTTGTGATTGCACTCATTGCCATAAGTGCTCTGAATAAAATATAAATGTATTAATTTTTTAAAAGTCAGATATGCTTGCTTATAAAGCTGATTAATTAAGCCTAAGCTAATTGTCAAATTATAGATTTAATTACCTGTTAAACTTCTCTGTATTGTTTTTTGCCTATGATGATGCAAAGAGGTCTGAAATTGTTAGCTAAGATGTGAATGTCACGCCCTGACCTTAGAGAGCCTTTTTATTTCTCTATTTGGTTAGGTCAGGGTGTGATTTGGGTGGGCATTCTATGTTTTCTGTTTCTTTGTTTTTGGCCGAGTGTGGTTCCCAATCAGAGGCAGCTGTCTATCGTTGTCTCTGATTGGGGATCATACTTAGGCAGCCTTTTGCCCACCTTCAGTTGTGGGATCTTGTTTTCTGTTTCGTGTTTTCTGCCTGACAGAACTGTGCGCTTTCGTTTTCACATTTGTTATTTTGTTTGAGTGTTTTTGAAATAAAGGAATCATGAACACTTACCACGCTGCGCCTTGGTCCACTCTTCATACCACCAACAAGAGCCGTTGTAACGGCTTTCTTCCTGGGATGAAGGAGAGGACCAAAACGCAGCGCAGCTAGTGTTCAACATGTTTAATAACAAAGAGACGATAACGTGAACACTATACAAAGTACAAAATAACAAACGTGAAAACTGAGACAGTCCTATCTGGTGCAGAACACAAAGACAGGAAACAACCACCCACAAACCCCAACACAAAACGAGCCACCTAAATATGATAATATGACAACACAAAACACCTGCCTCTGATTGAGAACCATATTAGGCCAAACATAGAAACAGACAAACTAGACACACAACATAGAATGCCCACCCAGCTCACGTCCTGACCAACACTAAAACAAATAAAACACACAAGAACTATGGTCAGAACGTGACAGCCGTTACAGTGAATGCACTGCTGTTCCTTGATTAAGATTGTCATTGCCACACTACACTACATTACCTTTTGAAAATCATAGTAAAATCAAATACGTATCTCTCTGTACTTCCAAAATGAAAATCTTATGATGACTAATACTGTATGTCACTCATTAATTTATTTGACATTCAGGTCTACGTGGCCCCCAGTTGTCCTCCCCCAAGGAGGACTTGTCTACAAACAACTTCAGTCTTTCTGGCAAAATCACCAAGCAACCAAGCCCTAAGGAGGAGCACCACACATGAGCTAAAATAGAGATTTAGACATGTACATTTTGGGGGGGGGGGAAATTATTTCCTTCCAGAACAGACTCTTTACCTCCCAAACAGACTCGTCAGTTGGGGCTATTAGTCTTAAATTAAACATTGGAAGAATAGTGTCGTTCAAGATACAGAATGAGGTCAGATGTCCTCGTAATGCTTAGGGTGGTAACTAATGATTTACTGTAACCATGAGAGAGAAGGGAACTGTTTTTCTGGAGTTTCTGTAACACAGGGTTTTACATTATTTATTCAGTATGACCGAGTCCATTGAGGCAACAAAGAAAACAGATTATTATTATTTTAGTTACAAAGGCTTTGAGAAATACCATTCCGCCCGCAAAAAAATATTATTACGCTAATAAGAACTTTTATTTGATATAGGTTTTGTTCAAGTTATTCCCACTGGCTGACCTGAAGGACCCCCCCTGGATTTTTACACTTCTTTATTTGTTGACCTTATGTTCTCTAATTTGTTGACCTTATGTTCTCTATTGTGAAGCCTCTATACAGTACAAGCCAAGATGATTCTGCACCCAAAGAAATCTGAAAAAAACTAACAATTGGAAGCATGGGAAATCCACTGAGGCTGATAAGTTTGTTTGTGAATGGCCAAAGGCCCCTTGCAACTGGAAAACAGTAGGTAACCTGAGGCAAGCCTGACTTGGAGGGGATCAACATCAGCGAATCTTGACGTTAATGGAATATGTCGCCACCTTGAAGAATACTGTTTGTCTTGGGCAACAGGCCCTTTTGCATGTGTGCTACAGCCTGTGTCAAGTCTATTTCTGAAAGAATAATGAGTGTTGGCCCCGACTCCTGCCAGAGAAAGAAACCCTGTTCAACCCCCCCTTCCCACCTCAAAATCTAAATATGTGTCCCAAGAGACAAGTGAAGGATGGACAATGACAACCTTGTCAGCGGTGAGTTGTTTGTAAAGTAATAGGCTGCACTTGCTGTGCTGAAGTGAAGCTGTTCACAGGTGTTTGGAGAGGAAGTGACCTGTGAGTCACCTGCCAGTGATCTACTGTACCTCCAACACAAACTCCAACCGACACAACAAGTCTGAAACCAACGATTTGAGTTGTGGTAATCTAGATTCTCCCCCTTGTAGGAAGAATATGTTGACCCACAGTGAACCCTAGAAATGAGACCCTCTTTGGTAATCATTGACATTAGGGGCCTCTTTGGTACAGTGCTGAGCTAGCCAAAGTCATGGTTTAGTAGCACTGGTTTAGTGAGATGGTGCAGAGCTCTAACCGGACAGTCATGGCCGACTGAAAAGTGAGATATTTCAACCCAAGTTTTGGATGGAAGGTCCAAGCAAACAGGAGGTTCGGTTCCGCTTTTACTTTATGAGCTGGCTAGCTAAATACATTTTTCCATTGCCGAAGAAGCATTTCGTATTGCGGGTGACACTAAAGCCATAGCACTTGAACGCAAATGTTTACCATTAAGTACTTAAAGGGATGGAGAGGGCTCCCCCAGACTCCATTAAAATAAACCTGTTTGCAATGGAGATAGGAGATACACTGAGATTGTGTTACAGCAATCCAGATATTACCTGTAAGAGAAAGGGGGGCAGCTCAGTTAATTATTTCTCTCCTAATGCCTGTACAATATGCTGACTTTGGAAACTCTCATAAAAGAGGAATTTTGGCCATGAGCAGAATGCTTTCTGAGATCCAGGGGCAGCAATAGGGAGTAGGCGATATCTACCCAGCAATCTCTCTGCTTCCATTGAGTTCCCATAGGTAGGGGCTGTCGTGAAAACGTCATCGGAATGCCTCTCAAGCTGATTAATAGCCCAGAGGTCTGTCCTTATCCTGGCAGGGTAACTCAGGACAGTAGATTGTCAAACTATGCCAAGGTTGTGAATCGGAATGGGCTGCTTCAAGCTCCATTTCTCCATAGGAGGTCACAGTTGGAGATGTAACAGTATGTGTATGTTTAAACATTTACGCTGTTGACCCGGCCGGTCTAGCTGTTAGGCTATTCAGAACAACAGTCTGATGTTTGTTAGAAGTCATTTCTCCGACTGCTATCTCTCTATCTGTGATGCTGACAGTATTGTCACTGCCCTTCTAGAACCGCTCTTCACACTTGGCCCGGCGGGCAGGCTGCATTGCTATTTCTAGCCTCTGCAGACTGCCTGCTGTCTCTTACATTTCTGCCTTGATATTTGGTGCAAGTTTGTTATTGAATTGAGGTCTAAACTCTTTGATAGTTGTTCCCTATGTCTGAAAGGATTTAGGGTCATCGGTACACCACTGAACCTGCAGAAAAAAAACTCAAGAAGCAATGTTGTGTTGCTGAAAACTCACTACTCTTTTACTGAAAGGAACAGTCATGGAAAACAGGTAATTTCCCAAGATTTGTTCACTGGTTTACTCTCGCTCTCTTTCCCTTCCTCAGTCTCTCTCTTTCTCTTTCTCCCTGTCTCTCTCTCTTTCTGTCTCTCCCACTGTGTACTTTAAAATATAAGTCTTCTCTGAATGCAAATGTCTGGCAGACATGAGGGGGGTGGGAAGGAGGGGGTCTCTCCTTCTGTCTCTCCCTCTCACTCTCCTTCCCTCTCTCTTTCTCTTCTCTCCCCCTTCTCTTCTCTCTCTCTCTCTGGCAGCAGAGCTCTGTTGGCAGGAGTCACTAGAATAAAAACAGGAACACCAGACATAGGGGAGGGGGAAAACGAAGTGATCCATTGAACCGAAAGTCTTTGCCCTCTCTTAATTACGTAGTGTCCCATATCTTTTCTCTTTTTTTCACTTGTCTTTTCCAAATTTTTTCTTTCTTCTGTATGTAAAGACCTCTGGCTATTGGTAATTAGCTTGAGGAGAATAAAAACAGCCGATCGGGAGAGGGGTGGTGCATTGTGGAGCGAGATGGCTAACAGAAAGGTTCTATCACTCCTTCATGGATTCTTCTACCTAGCTATGATTCAGCCCTCACTTCAAGGAGGTAGGTGTGTGCCAAGGTGAACTCAGCCATGACCTCTGCTACCTAGATAGCAGGCTTAGGGTGCAAGTATTTTAGAACAGGTGCAGGTCTGTCTCTGTGTTTCTCTTTGCGCTTCTCAGTTGTTACACAGACACTTTAATCACTCCAACCTATTTGTTGTGTGTGCAGTTCTGCCTATTTCATAAAGTGTATGGTATATTTGTCATGCATGCATTGATATATACTGACCCTGTCTTGTCTGTTTATTTTGTCAACAATCCCTGCTAAAGAAGACCTGTCTAGAAAGCAATTCAGATAACTAATTTCTGGGCATAATTTTCACAAATCCTATGCAAAACCTTTTCTCCATATAAAAGTAATTTTTTTCTCTCTCAAATACCCTTAAAAAGTTTGCATCTAAAATATATACCATAATTCTAACTGAATATTACTTTTGAAAGCTGCACTTACAGTATGACGATTCAGTAGTCTTTATTCTATCTGACTGTCTGTACAAGTGTCAAAGGTTAGCAACAAGATTTTAAAAACCACAACTTTCCATTGCACTTAAATGCACTTAAAGTTCAAGATAACAACATTCTGTTCCATTGCATTGCAGATGCACCGCTCACGGTCTCGGTTATAATTAAAAGCACAATGGTAATATGCTCCATATTAGCTTGTGCTTTGTATTCTTGTAGTTGTGGCTAATATTGTCCAGGTTTTGGACCAGATACAGTATTTATGCCTGCAGGCTTAGAGTTATTGTTGTGGCGTTTTTAGAGAGCATTGTCAGTGTCAGCAGATTCAGTGTCTAAATACAGATATCATAACTGTGCTTTATGCAGTCTGGCTCCTGTCTATATTAGGTACGTATAAGAATTGGTAAGGATTTATATTGAGGATATATAAAAGC
This sequence comes from Salvelinus namaycush, assembly GCF_016432855.1. Lineage (NCBI taxonomy): Eukaryota > Metazoa > Chordata > Actinopteri > Salmoniformes > Salmonidae > Salvelinus > Salvelinus namaycush. The sequence continues at coordinate 24,302,237 of NC_052329.1, forward strand.
TAGTCATTGCGAAAATCTGTGTCACACATGGTAATATTGATCCAATAATTGGATCTCCAGCAATATTTTCAACTTGATTTTATTGGTTGACTTAAACAACAACATAATAGCTTAAATTTAAAAGTGAAATGAAAGGATTGTGGAGGTTATAAAACAAACATAAATTGTATTTCATTTATACGATATCAGATAAAGCTGGAGGAACTGGCCAAAAACTGGCTTGTGTTGGAAGTGCTCTTCAGGAAGAGTGAACTATAAAAGATGTAGTCATCATCCTAAACGCATAAATACAGAAATCTGAGCGACCTGGCTTAGTACAAAGTGACGTATGTTTGGTTTCTAGAGAGGACAGTTTCCAACAGGTTTCAGTGTTTTTGAGTGTGAGTGAAATCAGGGGCATATTCATTACGCCGATTCTGTAGCAAAACGGAAGCAAACGGAACGAAACGGGGAGAGACCTAACTGAATTTGTCCAATAGAAACTCTCATTTTGCTCTGTTTGCTTCCGTTTGGTTCTTAAATGGTAAACGGTTTCTGTCAGGCCCCGGAGGGGAGTTGTCTGTGTAGCTAGCTAGTGTAATGTAAAGCCCAGTCCCATACAGTACTACAGCATGTCAGTGTGCAATGCATGACTCCAGCTGGTCCCTCTTCCCCGTCAGCTACAGTACGTCATGTAGAATTGATCAATAATGAATTCCCATGTGAACGGTGGTGTGGATCTGAGCGTCTGTGATTCTTCTGTTCCACAGCACTTTTAAAGATGTATTTCCCCCCCCCCCCCCAAATAATAAATGCATCTTCTGTTCCCCAGCTGTTAGTGTCTGAGTCCAAGCTATTATTCTCTCTAAACTGTGTCAGATGGAGTTATAGATGGTGGCGCTGCTACAGTCCATTTTGAAACCCATGACTGGAATATTTTGCCCTTATATAGTCTTATATTTAACTGTATCTTAATCGGTGGCTGGATGTGCAACGTTAATGAGTGTGATGGGAGTATATGGTCAAACTTAATTGAGGTGATGCATCATAAACTCTACATACAGTAATGCATCAGTAATGTGACATGTCAGACACCTGTTATAACCACCTTATGACAAATTCATCTCATTTTGACACGACATAAGCATTTATGATGCTTGATACATAGGTTGGAAAAACCACAAAGTAACGTGAAAACCTATCTCCTATTTATTAGACTTTATTGGATAGCACGTTAACTTGCATGTCAATAGAAACCCCATTCGCCTGTTAAGCACCTGTGATATTTGAAAGCGGATCTGTTAGATAAGATATTCACTCATCTAATATTGTGTTTTCCCTTTTTGCCCTCACAGCAGTTTTCTTCAAACTCTTCTTTGCACTGACCTAAAGTGGTGAGCCAATTGCCTCGTCCGAAACAAACAGAGCTCAGTTCAGCTTTCGAGAGCAGCAGCTCAGCTCAGGCAGAATGTACAGCGTACAGACGGAGGAGCCAGCGAATTTCGATATTGGCTTAGGAGCCAAACTTTGATCTTCAGTGAATATAAAATCCATCCCTATCAAAGTTGTTTTGAGGTACTGAAACCAGCTCCACCTGTCTCCGTCTGTGAGTGGAAGGTTAAGAAACCACCCTCTAGCTCGTTCCAAATAAGTGTCAATTATCTGAAAGTAATGCAAACCCCATTAACACCCATTCACCTTTTTAAGAGGGTTCGGCACTGAAAAAACCCTCTGCTTGCTCATACCTTGGACAGTTATCATAAGAATGGGATTGGAGACTGTTTTCTTGCGAGTGTGAATGAGTTATGACGCATGAGGGAAAGTCAGGGAAGGAGTTGGTTAATAAATATGCAGCTTGTCGGTATAACTCTGTCTGGTATCCCTGAGCAGGTACTGTACTGTGGCAGACTGCTGCTCTGTCTTACTTCAAGATTTTTTAAACATTCCCACAAACAAACACCATCTGTCAGACGGATAAATTGAGGATGGGATGTTATTCTGATCAAAATAAATCTGAGAAGGACAGCTGGGGTTAAGTGGCCTCTTCCTCAAAGACACAGTCCCAAATGGCACCCTATTTCCTACATAGTGCATTACTTTTGGGCCCTTGTCAAAAGTAGTGAACTATAAAGGGCATAGGGTTCCATTTGGGATGCAACCCTAGTCTGACTAAATTGAATGCAGAGACTACAGTTGAATAAAGATCTCTCTGTAAGACTGCCTGCTCTGAGCACATTCTGTTTGATGTAAATTAGCTAATTATCTTTTCATTACTGGCGTTTCCTGTGGTATCCACTCCCATCCTATGTTTACCTTGAAGTGTCTGGATAGTATGAAGCTTGTGAAGGAAAGACCAACATTCTGTCAGCTTCCAATTCTACTGCCAATCCCCTCTGGGAATAATAACTATCCTGGCCTTCGACAAACTCTTCTCTCACCCATACTTTTATTTTCTGTACTTAGTCACACAAAGTAATGTAATCAGAGTTTGTTCACTCTTTTACATGTTAAATTGCCAAGAAGGGTATCAGATGTCAGTGTTTTATTTCACACCTCAGTGTACTATGTTACTTTAGTCCAGACAACTCCATTCAATGACGGATTTCAAAAACCGTGCCAGAGTCATTAGTTTCTGTTTTATGACAAACACTGTTAATGACATAACCCTGACAAGCATGCAGAGGCCTACAGAGGATAAAAAATAACAAAAGTTCCACCGACTCTGTTAATTTCCTTCCAGCCAGTCTCAATAGAATTAAAAGCCTGAGTCGGTTAGTTTTGTTCTGCATGCAGTGCTGCCTGGATGCCCTGGAAGCCAGTTTGCCTCTTTTGGCGTTGACGCTCAGGCCTTCAGGACTTCAGAGGATTCTAATCCATTAGTTCTCTCCGTCAATGACACTCTCCTGGCCGCAGTTGAAGGTGAATGAAATCATGGCAGATTGAATGGCACACCTCGCCTGTCGGTCGGGCAGACTGGTGATGAATTGCCCTGGCTTGCTGTGTTGTGTTGCCCCTGCTTCACCACTGGTTGGGTTGGTAGATTCCCAATCTGATTATCTTGACTCTGCTCTACTTTGTTGAGCTTTGCAGCAGCTCTCTGGTTCTTTATTGGAGACGTGTGTTTGTGAGCGAACCACCTTTCTTGGCTTAATCCCTTTGTATGAGGTGGGTTGCCAGGAAGGGATAACAGGATTAATTTGACACCCTGGTGTCTCGTGGCCCGTTGGCAGAGGGACTACTGCTCAGTGCCATGGGGCACCTACTTAGGGGAAGACTTAAAAGTAATATGATCGGATCACATCTTCTTCAAAACTGAAACGACTGAATCCACTTAAAACTATTAACAGAAAAAAATGACGTTTTGGACTCTTTAGAGGAATGGATACACCATCTGCATTATACCTTGATTGGGACTTGAGTAGGGTTGCAAAGGGAGGGTATATTACTGGTAACTTTCTGAGTCTACCAGTAAATTACCAGACATTTTGTATCTTTCAAGGATTTTATGTAATTGGTCACAAGTCATTTAGTGGCCCTTTTGGGTACTTCAGATTATCACAGGTGTCTGTAATTATCTCTGGCCCTCTGTGTTGCCTTTTCACACATCAAATATATAAAATTATCAAATAAGAAGATTTTTTTTTTAAATAGAATAACAAAGCTGTAAAACATTCTCCTAAATATCAACTTAGTGAATACCATTGGTGTTTAATATAAGAGTTCAGCATGAAATATCCTTTATATATTTTATTTACTTTTTTACTATGTCAATATGTCTTTGTTGTTAATGTTTTGGCACCAAACTGGTGGCAGTTGTGAAAAAAGTCAATTGTCAATTGTTGATTAGATGTTTTTTTTTGTACTCATGTACTCATGTACAAAAAATTTACTCATGTAGTCATGTACAATATGGGGAAAAAAATGCAAAAATGTTCAAGTATAAATTACCAACATTATATGTTAATTACCAAAATTACTGAATGTTCCGGTACCTTTGGTAAATTACCGGTACCTTTGCGCAACCCTGGTCTTGAGTTACACTCTGAGAACCAGGCCATGTGTACATTGTTGCTCCATGACCCCTTTCAGCGCTGGAGTGAGCAGGGGCTCCTGGGTCGCTGGCAGGAGCACCCTGGGGCCGCTACTGGAGATAAGACTCTCATTCTGCTGTGTTTATTCATTACTCTCACACACTCACTGGGGCAGGACTGTTAACAGCTCTGATTTTCTCTCCATCTTTGGCAGTTTTATATTAAAACATGCTCTCTCTCTACTGCACTCTCTCTCCCAGAGCCATTTTAGAACAGGATATTGCGGCTGGGAAATCGCTTATCCAAACATCTGAAGCGCTTACAGAACATGTAGCATGGAGTGATTACTTACACACTGGTTATAGATTCTGAGCATCACGATTTTTGCAACTACGAGTGTTGTAGAAACCAAACCAGATTTGGGATGGATGAGTTGGTTTAATAGACGCATATTTCAAAAGGAGAGCACTGGAAATGTCCAGGCTGTACCATAGCCCCCTGACTGTTCTGTACGCAACACAAACTTTTATTATGTCTGTCTACAGTATGTAACACAGATGGGCTGTTTAATGCAACCCACTTACAAATGTATGTCTGACGTTATACTATTTATGCTTTAACATGCTCACTACTGTAATGTCACAGGTTGATCGTAAAGACTTGACATGAAATCTTCGGAAAAAAATACTACAACATTACACAGCCCTAATCACTGCCCATAAATCCTTACCATGGTGAGGGAACAAGCATTGTTAAATGGTTTGTTTATGCCCATGGTTTCAGTTGTGGGTAAATGTCAACCACACAATAATCTCTCTGGAGATGTTTGGTCTGCGGGCAACAGGTGCCAAATGCTCAACAATGAAGCATACTTAGTTAACCCAGATGATTAATTCCGACCAGATTGAACAGCACAGTGAGTAGCAGGCCCGGCCCCCAAACCTGGTGTAACGAAAGTCGTCGGGAGAAGGAGAGGAGGACCAAAGTGCAGCGTGGTACATATCCATAATACTTTTAATCAAAATGAATACACGAACAAAAACAACAAAACGACCAACGAACAGTTCTGACAGGTGCAACAAACACTAATCAGAAAATAACCACCCACAAACACAAGTGGGAAAACAGGCTACCTAAGTATGGCTCTCAATCAGAGACAACGATAGACAGCTGCCTCTGATTGAGAACCATACCAGGCCAAACACATAGAAACAGAAAACCTAGACCTACAACATAGAATACCCACCCACATCACACCCTGACCAAACTAAAAATAGAAACATACAAAGCAATCTACGGTCAGGGCGTGACAGTACCCCCCCCAAAGGTGCGGACTCCGGCCGCAAAACCTGAACCAATAGGGGAGGGTCTGGGTGGGCATTTCACCGCGGTGGCGGCTCTGGTGCAGGACGTAGACCCCACTCCACCTTAGTCTTGGCCCCCTTATGTAGCGCCTCTGGAGTGCCGACCCTAGCCGCCGACCCCGGACTGGGGACCCTTACAACGGACCCCGAATAGGAGGGAAACTCTGGCAGCGCCGGACAGGCGGGAGGCTCTGGCAGCGCCGGACAGGCGGGAGGCTCTGGCAGCGCCGGACAGGAGGGAGACTCTGGCTGCTCCGGACAGGAGGAAGACTCTGGCTGCTCCGGACAGGAGGGAGACTCTGGCTGCTCCGGACTGGAGGGCGTCGCTGGAGGCTCCGGACTAGAGGGCGACGCTGGAGGCTCCGGACTCGAGGGCGACGCTGGAGGCCTCGTGCCATAACTCGTCACTCGAGGCTTCCTGCCATGGATCCTCACTGGAGGCTTCGTGCCATGGATCCTCACTGGAGGCTTCGTGCCATGGATCCTCACTGGAGGTTTCGTGCCATGGATCCTCACTGGAGGCTTCGTGCCATGGATCCTCACTGGAGGCTTCGTGCCATGGATCCTCACTGGAGGCTTCGTGCCATGGATCCTCACTGGAGGCTTCGTGCCATGGATCATCACAGGAGGCTTCGTACCATGTATCATCACTGGAGGCTTGGTGCCATGGATCATCACTGGAGGCTTCGTGCCATGGATCATCACTGGAGGCTTCTTTCCATGGATCATCACTGGAGGCTTCGTGCCATGGATCATCACTGGAGGCTTCGTGCCATGGATCATCACTGGAGGCTTCTTGCCATGGATCATCACTGGAGGCTTGGCTCTGAGAGAAGGCACATGACTCACCAGGCTGGGGAGACATGCAGGAGGATTAGGGCTTAGCACAGGCACAGGACTCACCAGGCTGGGGAGACATGCAGGAGGCCTTGTCCTTGGCCGAGGCACCGGATGCACTGGGCCGTGGAGGCGCACTGGAGGTCTCGAGCAAAGAGCCTGCACAACCCGTCCTGGCTGTATGGTGACTTTGGCCCTGCACGTGCGGGACACAGGCACCGGACGCACTGGGCTATGCAGACGCACTGGAGACACAGTGTGCAGAGCTGGTGCAGGATAACCCGGGCCGAGGAGACGCACTAGAGGCCTGGAGAGCAGGGCTGGCACAATCCTTCCTGGCTCGATGCCCACTCTCGCCCGGCAGATGCGAGGAGCAGCGATGTAACGTACCGGGCTATGAACACGTACTGGAGACACCGTGTGCTCCACCGCATAACACGGTGCCTGACCAGTACGACGCTCGCCACGGTAAGCACGGGGAGTTGGCTCAGGTCTCCTACCTGACTCCGCCAATCTCCCCGTGTGCCGCCCCCCAAATAAATTTCTGGGGCTGCCTCTCGGACTTCCTTGCCAGCCGTGTTCGTGTCGCCAACTCCATTCTCCGATATCCCTCCTCGCACTGTTCCAGAGAATCAAAGGCGGGCTCCGGCACTCTCCCTGGGTCGACCGACCAGCTTTCTATCTCCTCCCAGGTTGTCTCATAGTCCACATAGTGCTGAAAATAACCACCCACAAACACAAGTGGGAAAACAGGTTACCTAAGTATGGCTCTCAATCAGAGACAACGATAGACAGCTGCCTCTGAATGAGAACCATACCAGGCCAAACACATAGAAACAGAAAACCTAGACCTACAACATAGAATACCCACCCACATCACACCCTGACCAAGCTAAAAATAGAAACATACAAAGCAATCTACGGTCAGGGCGTGACACCTGGGTTCAAATAGTGTTCCAAATAATTTATAATACCTTGATTGAGCATGCCTTTTGCAATGGAATCAATAGGATTTAGTATTTGATTGGGATCCCCAATTAACGGCTGCCAAGGCAACGGCTACTCTTCCTGGGCTCCAAACAGGAAACAAAATAACAAATAAAATACATAATATGCATAACACTAAATAATACTTCATCATACTACATAATACTCAGATGTCTCCTGCCTTATGATCCATTCCGGCTCACAGAAACAAAGGCTTGTGCAAGGCCACCCGCCTACATAAAACAATATATAATACAGTGCAAATTACAATTCAAAATATATAAAAATGTCTGTGTCTCTTCACAGTTACCATTTTGCCGTAACGGTGTACTTTTATCTGATTTTTAACTGTTTTTTTTGCTAGCTTGAGTTACCTGGGGTGGCAGAGTTTTATGTAGTCATCGCTCTATTTAATAATATGCGTTTCTCAGCCTCTGTTCTGGACCTGGGGACTGTGATTGCATGTCTTGTGTGGTACCGATGAGTGTCCGAACTGTGTGCCAACTGCTTGAACAGACAGTCCGGTACCTTCAACACCTCGCACAAAGACCAATATTGATGCAGTCAATCTCTCCTCAACTTTGAGCCAGTAGAGATCGACATGCATGTTACTGACATTTGCCCTCCATGTACATCTAAGTGCTGCTCTGTTCTGGACCAACTGCAATTTACCTACACTACCGTTCAAAACTTTGGGGTCACTTAGCAATGTCCTTGTTTTTGAAAGAAAAGCTTTTTTTTTGTCCATTAAAATAACATCAAATTGATCAGAAATACAGTGTAGACATTGTTAATGTTGTAAATGACTAATGTAGCTGGAAACGGATGATTTTTTATGGAATATCTACATAGGCATACAGAGGCCCATTATCAGCAACCATCACTCCTGTGTTCCAATGGCACGTTGTGTTAGCTAATCCAAGTTTATCATTTTAAAAGGCTAATTGATCATTAGAAAACCCTTTTACAATTATGTTAGTGTAACAGTATAACTTTAAACCGTCCCCTCGCCCCGACACGGGCGCGAACCAGGGACCCTCTGCACACATCAACAACGGTCGCCCACGAAGCATCGTTACCCATCGCTCCACAAAGGCCACGGCACCAATGTAACAGTATAACTTTAAACCGTCCCCTCGCCCCGACACGGGCGCGAACCAGGGACCCTCTGCACACATCAACAACGGTCACCCACGAAGCGTCGTTACCCATCGCTCCACAAAAGCCGCGGCCCTTGCAGAGCAAGGGGCAACAGTACTTCTAGGTTTCAGAGCAAGTGACGTAACTGATTGAAACGCTAGTAGCGCGTACCCGCTAACTAGCTAGCCATTTCCCATCCGTTACATTAGCACAGCTGAAAACTGTTGTTCTGATTAAAGAAGCAATAAAACTGTCCTTCTTTAGTCTAGTTGAGTATCTGGAGCATCAGCATTTGTGGGTTCGATTACAGGCTCAAATTGGCCAGAAACAAAGGACTTTCTTCTGAAACTCGCCAGTCTATTCTTGTTCTGAGAAATGAAGGCTATTCATGCAAGAAATTGCCAAGAAACTGAAGATCTCGTACAATGCTGTGTATTACTCCCTTCACTGAACAGCGCAAACTGTCTCTAACCAGAATAGAAAGAGGGGTGGGAGGCCCCGGTGCACAACTGAGCAAGAGGATAAGTACATTAGAGTGCCTAGTTTGAGAAAGACACCTCACAAGTCCTCAACTGGCAGCTTCATTAAAAAGTACCCGCAAAACACCAGTCTCAACGTCAACAGTGAAGAGGCGACTCCGGGATGCTGGCCAATTTCTCGCATGGAATAGCCTTCATTTTTCAGCTATTACCTATTGTTCACCTAATACCTTTTTTGCACTATTGGTTAGAGCCTGTAAGTAAGCATTTCACTGTAAGGTCTACACCTGTTGCATTCGGTGCACGTGACAAATAAACGTTGATTTGATTTGAGCTGTGCTAACATAATTGCAAAAGGGTTTTCTAATGATCAATTAGCCTTTTAAAATGATAAACTTGGATTAGGTAACACAACGTGCCATTCGAACACAGGAGTGATGGTTGCTGATAATGGGCCTCTGTATGCCTATGTAGATATTCCATAAAAAATCTGCCGTTTCCAGCTACAATAGTAATTAAAACATTAACAATGTCTATCTACACTGTATTTCTGATCAATTTGATGTTATTTTGATGAACAAAACATTGCTTTTCTTTCAAAAACAAGGACATTTCTAAGTGTCCCCAAACTTTTGAACGGTAGTGTGTGTCCCTCTTTGCCGAACATGACCACACAACTGGGCAGTAGTCCAAAACTAGGGCCTGTAGGACCTGTCTGGTTGACTGAAAAGAAAGTAGAACAACACCTTATCATGGACAGACCTCTTCCCATTTTAGCAACCATTGAGTCTATATGTTTTGACCATGACAGCTTGTTATCTAGGGTTACAGACAGCAGTTTAGTCTCCTCGACTTGTTCAATCACCATATTATTCAATAATAGATCTAAATGAGGTTTAGAGTTGAGTGAGTGATTTGTCCCAAAAATGTTGCTTTTCGTTTTTTTATATTTAGCACCAGCCTATTGTCGGTTACCCATTCTAAAACTGAGGGTGTCAGGTATTTAGTTCACTGTGGTAGCTGATGTGTATACTGTTGAGTCATCAGCGTACATAGACACACAGGCTTTATTCAAGGTCAGTTGAAGGTCATTAGTAAAAACAGAATAACAATAATGGCCCAAGCTGGCTGCCCTGCACTACACCACACTCAACTGAATTTGCATTAGAGAGGTTTCCATTAAAGAAAACCCTCTGTGTTCTATAGATTTGGACCTGGTCCCATACCACATACATTTTAGCCTAGTTTATGAAATGAGAGTAGTGGGGACCTGTTCGAACTTAACTGAAATATCTGGTCCACATTTAGAAAAGACTGGAAGTTACACATTTTGTACTTTTCTTCATACCCTGTAAGTCTGTAGTAACAAACTATAGTGTACTTATGCTTGCCAGAATGAAGGTAAATCTTGGGTAAATATCCCATAATTGAATGTCCTTTTCTGAACATAAAAATTCAAGTTACCTTGGATGGTTATTGAAAGTAACGTATATCCTTGAAACATCTAATCTTATTATAGGCAATATGCACACTATTCATTACATACTTAGTTTTGCTCTGTACTTTTAACAGATTGTGTAAGAAGAGATGAAGTAAGTTTATTTGGAATCAAACTGCAATTTGCTCTGTTAAGTTCAGACTGCCATTCTGTAGTTTACGTTCCTGTCATGTTCAATACAACGTCTATAAAATCTTCAAACCTTACGAAGGAAGAAGGAATTTGCAGCTGTTGCAAAACCTTATTTATTTTATTTTTCATAGACATTCCCTCTTTGAACCTATGAAGGGGAGATATCATGCACTATGTCAACCTCCCGGTAGGTAGGTTCTGTCTCAGCCGAGAGACATTGGAAGGCTGAAAATTAGTGCCGATTATGAGATCAGAATTCTGCCTCCATTTAAAATAGTGCCGTCTGTATGTCGTTTGTTTATTTGACTTTGCATACTTTACATTTATGCTCTGCTCCACAGATGTGTGTGTCAGATAGGCTGGTGCCTTGAATTCCGTAGGAGGGAGGGGAGGGGAGGGGAGGAAGGGAAGACAGGTGGAGGAAGAGAGGCAGGGAGTTCTTCTGTCATCAAAATGTACTCTTTTCACGCTTTCTTTTCTTTGACCCACCTCCCCCCTCCCTTTTCTCGCTAAATGTTTTGGAAAATATAATGCTACAATGTGACAAAATGTAGGCCAGACGCAACATGTCCGATAGCTGTTGATGCTTAGTACCAGGAAAGAGGGAGTCTGCTCCAATCTGCTCTGCTGCACTGCTCTGTAGATCTTGGTCTCAGGATGTCAGCCTCCTTTAAGACTGATGTCAGCCTCCTTTTTCACTGCAGTCAGAATAGGAAGGCTGATATTAAGTTAGTCTAGCCACAGAGAACCTTCTGGGAGGGAGGGTGACCTGGACCTGCTGCTGGCCACACAAGCTTTACCAGACACAGACACACTTTCATTTACAGGAGGGATGGATGGTGTGATGAATAAACAGATGGAAGGTGTTAATTCCGTAAATGTCAGGTTTTTGGAACACTCCAAACATATTTAGACACAGTTTATTTAAGCCTGAACCAGTATCTGGGCAGAGGAAGAGATTATGAATATGACGAGTTTCCTCTTTAGCCCACACTCTTAGTAAAAATGGTTCCAGAAGGGTTCTCAGCTGTCCCCATAGGATAACTCTTTTTGGTTCCAGCTAGAAACCCTTTTGGTTGCAGGTAGAAATATTTTGAGTTCCATGTAGAATCCTATGTGTAAAGGGTTCTACATTGTACGCAAAAGTGTTGTACCTGGAACCAGATACTCGTTTCTCTGCCCAGATACTTGTTCTCCTATGGGGACAGCCGAAAGAACCCTTTTAGGTTTTTAGATAACACGTTTTTTTCTAAGAGTGCAGTTAGCTACCATTCTTTTTCCCATTAGACACTTCTGCAAGCGTTATAATGTCAAAATACGTTTGTTTCTCACCAAATATGGAGTTTCGCTGAGCAACTATCGTCATTTACCACTGTTATGTACTGCCCAAAAAAGTTCTAAATAAAAATTGACAAGCAACTGAAAAAAGTATTTGTCTGGAAAGAATCTGTATTGTTTTTGACCAAGTGTGCATGTGCCAAATCCACCTCTTCGGCGCCTCCGATAAAATCAGTCATTACTTCCATGTACAGGTTGGCTGATCCAGCAGCAGTACAGTATCCCAAAATATCATTAATTTGATCACTTACAGCAGTGGATGAATGTCATATCAACCTGTTGTTTCATGCGCTACATGTAATGCAATAATATTTAATGTAAGTACAGTGCCTTCAGAAAGTATTCATACATTCTTACGGTTGTTAGTGTTTGTTTGCAGAGGCACATAACTCCAGTCCGATAGGGTCTTCCATGGAGGTTATGGGAAGTCTTCCCAGATGAATGACTCTGACATTGTCATGGAATTCTGCTCTGACGGCATGTGGCAAAACGCTGTCTCTACATGAGAGTAATTTGGCACTCATGTGCAAAGTCAACAACAACACAAAATGGCCCAATTTTTTTTTTGTTTTGTATATTTAACACTGACAGAGAAATATCTAATAACTGGGAAAGTGATGTTAAAATGTGATTCTGAGACAGTTCTCCAAGCCAGTTCTCCAAGGTCATTAGAAAGCATTTTACTGTTAAACATCAGTGCATAAAATGATGACAGACATGAATGATTTTAGATAAATACACTAATTGAAGTGTGGAAACCTGAGCAGTAGATCAGACTTTTGGGAATAGCTCATAACATTGTATTGAGGAATCTGAAAGAATTGTGTAACTGCTTAGTTTAAAAAATGCTTTATGGCATGCTTATTTTATTTCTCATTGTTAACCCCTGACTAATCAACAAAATGTGATATGGAGACATGTCCAACAGTACATCTGATTTGTAGAAGTGTGTATTTTATGTATGGTCTGGGAAGAAATTAAATGTGCCTCAGTGTAGGCCCAAGGTTACGCTAATCATAACCTGCAGTAAAAGTATGGCCCAATAATTGTTGTTTATTTTTTCAATTCCAGTTGGTTTAAATTGCTCGCCATCATTTGTCTTACGATCAAGGAAAAGGGATTAGAAGAAAACACGCCAGTCTGATCATTGCTGTGAAATACTCATAGGATCCATTTTTTATTACACATGCACTAAATCAACGGGAGTTAAGGTAATCATTACATCATTCATTGTATAATTAATTTAATTTACAAACAAACTGTTTTTTTTGGTGATGTACTGTACCTTCAGAAAGTATTCATACCCCTTGACTTTTTCCATATTTGTTGTGTTACAGCCTGAATTCAAAATTTATTAAATATATATTTTTGGGTCACCCATCTACACACAATACCCCATAATGACAAAGTCAACATTTTTGCAAATGCATTGGAAATTAAGTACAGAAATATCTAATTTACATAAGCATTCACACCCCTGAGTCAATACATATTAGAATCACCTTTGGCAGCAATTATAGCTGTGAGTCTTTCTGGGTACGTTTCTAAGAGCTTTGCACACCTGGACTGCATAATATTTGCATATTATTCATTTTTTAATTCTTCAACCTCTGTCAAATTGGTAGTTGATCATTGCTGGACAGCCATTTTCAAGTCTTGACATAGATTTTCAAGTTGATTTAAGTCAAAACTGTAACTAGGCCAATTCGGAACATTCAATGTCGTCTTGGTAAACAACTCCAGTCTATATTTGGCCTTGTGTTTTAGGTTATTGTCCTGCTGAAAGGTGAATTTGTCTCCCAGTGTCTGTTGGAAAGCAGACTGAACCAGGTTTTCCTCTAGGATTTTTCCTGTACTTAACTTTATTACGGTTCTTTTTATCCCCCAAAAAACTCCCCAGTCCTTGCCAATGACAAGCATACCCATAACATGATGCAGCCACTAGCATGCCTTAAAATATGAAGAGTTGTACTCGGTGATGTCTTGTGTTGGATTTGCCCCAAACATAACGCTTTGTATTAATTTTTGCAGTTTTACATTAGTGCCTTATTGCAAACAGGATGCATGTTTTGGAATATTTTCATTCATTTAGGTTACTATTGTGGAGTAACTACAATGTTGTTGATCCATCCTCAGTTTTTCTCCCATCTCAGGCATTAAACTCTGTAACTGTTTAAAGTCACCATTGTCCTCATGGTGAAATCCCTGAGTGGTTTCATTCCTCTCAGGCAACTGAATTAAGAAGGATGCCTGTGTCTTTCTGACGGCACTGTATATTAAGTAGACAATATAGGGTACAATTTTACAGTGATCTTTCCGAGAGGTGAATAGGTTTTCAATGAACAGACCATCAGACATACAGGCTTGTAAAAGAGGTTTTCAGTTGTATTCGGCTCTCGAGTTATGGATTTGTTTGGTCTGGTTTTATTAAAATTCATGGCCAGCTAATGGTCGGTAAACATGTCAGTGCTTATTCCTCTGGCTGATACTCAAACTGTAAACTAAACAGAGAAAAAACGCCCTATAGAGCTAAATCTGTTCGCTTAAGTCTCGTGGACAAAACGAGCCCATTCAACTTGAACTCAAAACAATCGGAGCAATGTTATTGACTAACGGAGGATGCCAAAACATGGTTCAACATTGTAGCCTAAATAAGATGTTTTTCCAGTGCCTCAGAGGTAAGGCAGATCCGTTTCATGAGAAACCATGAAATTGTATGCTTTTGTTTCTCCCATGTTTGGCTTATAAACTATATAGATTGCTAATGCAGAAGATTGCATGTTATGTTCACAGTGAAGACCAGATAGAAACTACTTTACCACCCATATGGGATTTAAATCAGGTTACTGGTAACTTTTTGGTTACTTATACTGAACAAAAATATAAACGCAACTTGTAAAGTGTTGGTCCCATGTTTCATGAGCTAAAATAAAAGATCCCAGAAATGTTCCATAGACACTAAAAGCTTATTACTCTCAAATTCTGTGCACAAGTTTGTTAACATCTCTGTTATTGAGCATTTCTCTTTTGCCAAGACAATCCATCCACCTGACAGGTGTGGCATATCAAGAAGCAGATTAAACAGCATGATCATTACACAGGTGCACATTGTGCTGGGGGCAATAAAAGGCCACTCTAAAATGTGCAGTTTTGTCACACAACACAGATGTCTCGCTGACTGCACAGATGTCCACCAGAGCTGTTGCCAGGGAATTGAATGTTAATTTCTCTACCATAAGTCGCCTCAAACATAGTTTTAGAGAATTTGGCAGTACGTCCAACCGGCCTCACAACCGCAGACCACGTGTAACCACACCAGCCCAGGACCTCCACATCCGCCTTCTTCACCTGCGGGATCGTTTGAGACCAGCCACCCGGAGAGCTGATTGAAACTGAGGAGCATTTCTGTCTGTAATAAAGCCCTTTTGTGGGGAAAAACTCATTCTGATTGGCTGTACCTGGCTCCCCAGTGGATGGGCCTGGCTGCCAAGTGGCTGGGCCTATGCCCTCCAAGGCCCACCCATGGCTGCACCCCTTCCCAGTCATGTGAAATCCATAGATTAGGGCCTAATTCATTTATTTCTATTGACTGATTTCTTTATATAAACTGTAACTCAGTAAAATCGTTGAAATTGTTGCATGTTGCGTTCTAATTATGCCAGTCTCCTTTGCCTCTGGTATGACCTACAAACACATGCATTCCCCAAAAAATTCTTAGAGAACACTTTGAGTTTGAGCTCGACAGTGATAAGAAACCAATGACTTGATACTGTAAGTCAGCATAGTTCATATTTCTTAGCTCAGGTCAATGAGTACCTTATTGGGTTGGTTCTTGTGAACCCAGTGCCCCTTACTGGGTTCCGCCCTGCCCAGTAGTATGGTGGGGTAGCTACAGTACAGTAGTTACGATATGATGGGCTTCTGACCAGGGGAAAATTGGAGCAGACACTACATTCACTCCATCTGCCCTCCCTCTCAACCCTGGGACAGGAAATCCTCCCTTTGATTGTGAAATGAGAGTCTGGCATGTTGGGTTGAAGTGGAGAACAATCATTCTACCCTGCTGGTAAAGTACAGGACACTTCCTGGGGGCTCTGTCATGGAGCTGGCATGGCATCCACTGAGCTGAGAGAGGAGGGTGGAACACAAACACACACTCATATAGCCAAATAGACTGGAGTGGACAGACACAAGTAAGCATACACATATTTAAGAACACACACACACACAAATCAATCCATTGACTTGCACACTCACACATACAGTATGAGTCACAGGTTTGGACACACCTACTCATTCAAGGGTTTTTATTTATTTTTACTATTTTCTACATTGTATAATAACAGTGAAGACATCCAAACTGTGAAATAACACATATGGAATCATGTAGTAACCCAAAAAGTGTTCAATCAAAATATTTTTGATTCTTCAAAGTAGCCACCCTTTGCCTTGGTGACAGCTTTGCACACTCTTGGTACTCTCTCAACCAGCTCCACCTGGAAGGCTTTTCCAACAGTCTTGAAGGATTTCCCACATATGCTGAGTACTTGTTGGCTGCTTTTCCTTCAATCTGCGGTCCAACTCATCCCAAACCATCTCAATTGGGCTGAGGTTGGGAGATTGTGGAGGCCAGGTCATCTGATGCAGCACTCAATCACTCTCCTTCTTGAACAAATAGCCCTTACACAGCCTGGAGGTGTGTTGGTAGCCATGCTGGTTAAGTGTGCCTTGAATTCTAAATAAATCACAGAGAGTGTCATCAGCAAAGCACCCCCACACCATCATACCTCCTCCTCCATGCTTCATGGTGGAAACCACACATGCGGAGACCATCCGTTCACCTACTCTGTGTCTCACAAAGACATGACGGTTGGAACCAAAAATCTCAAATTTGGACTCATCAGACCAAAGGACAGATTTCTTCCAGTCTAATGTCCATTGCTCGTATTTCTTGGCCCAAGCAAGTCTTCTTCTTATTGGTGTCCTTTAGTAGTGGTTTCTTTGCAGCAATTCGACATTGACGGCCTGATTCATGCAGTCTCCTCTGAACAGTTGATGTTGAGATGTGTCTGTTACTTGAAATCTGTGAAGAATTTATTTGGGCCACAATCTGAGGTACAGTTAACTCTAATGAACTTATCCTCTGCAGCAGAGGTAAGTCTGGGTCTTCTTTTCCTGTGGTGGTCCTCATGAGAGCCAGTTTCATCATAGCGCTTGATGGTTTTAGCGACTGCACTTGAAGAAACTTTCAAACTTTCAAAGTTGAAATTTTCCGCATTGACTGACCTTCATGTCTAAAAGTAATGATGGGCTGTCGTTTCTCTTTGCTTATTTGAGCTGGTCTTGCCATAATATGGGCTTTGTCTTTGACCAAATAGGGCTATCTTCTGTACACCACCTCTACCTTGTCACAACACAACTGATTGGCTCAAATGCATTAAGAAGGAAAGAAATTCCACAAATTAACTTTTATCAAGGCACACCTGTTAATTGAAATGCATTCCAGGTGACTACCTCATGAAGCTGGTTGAGAGAATGTCAAGAGTGTGCAAAGCTGTCATCAAGGAAAAGGGTGGCTACTTCGAAGCATCTCAAATGTAAAACATATTTTGATTTGTTTAACACGTTTTTGGTTACTACATGATTCCAAATGTGTTATTTCATAGTTTTGATGTTTTCACTATTATTCCACACTATTATTCTACAAAGTAGAAAATAGTAAAAATGAAGAAAAACCCTTGAATGAGTAGGTGTATCCAACCTTTTGACTGGTACTGTACATCATCCTCAGAGTATGCAGTCATTTTGTGAAACGTTGTACACTCAGAAAAAAGGGTTCCAAATGGGTTCTTCGACTGTTCCCATAACAGAACCCTTTTTGGTTCCAGGTAGAACCCTTTTTTGGTTCCAGGTAAAACTCTTTTGAGTTCCATGTAGAACCCTCTGTGTAAAAGGTTCTAGATTGCACCTTTTTTCTAAGAGTGTAATGCTGTGCCCTGGACAGCCCTCTCTGACCATTCAGCCATGTGCACATTTTCCTCTTCTTTCCCTTAGGACCTTGGGCCTTGTCTGTTTAGCAAGTTCTTACTACTCAGCCAGCCATTAAGACCACAAGGCCAAACTGTAAGGAAACCCGATCGCCTCTTCTTCCCATCATCCAACTCCCTCACCGTCTCAATTAAGAGCAGTTGGGCTAGAGAGCATCCTCTCTCTGATCTGTCTCGGACCGCTTCAACTATGAGCTCATTTGTTTTCCAAGGACACGGCCGCCAAACTCTTTCAAATAAACCATCACTCAAACCGACCCCTATTTACACTCCCAAACATTGTGTTTTTAAAACAACATGCACCGTCATAAAAACCATGTTAAGAATTCTAGCTCCGTAGCATAACCATACAAATCCCTGATGGCATGTACTGAGTTTGATTGAGAATAGATTTTCTCTGTTAAACAAAAACAGACCAGATAGACTAAATATTTTCCCTTTCTGCTAATCAGGTTTTGGTGTGCGATTTGGGGGATTTATGTGAATATGACTGACTCTGTTGTCCTCGCTAACCTCTCTGTCCAGATGAGTGACTCAGTGTGGTCTTCGGCAGGCACAGTGTCATGCTTCAGTGCAGATTTTCACAGTTTATGTTAACTTTCCACCAGAAACACGACTACATGAGCTGAATTATTAATGTGCTTTGTTCCATTTCCTCATAGCTTTCTTTGGCTGGGGGATGCCACAAGTATCCCCTTTTGTATTCCTCTCTCTCTCTCTCTCTCTCTCTCTCTCTCTCTCTCTCTCTCTCTCTCTCTCTCTCTCTCTCTCTCTCTCTGTCTGTCTGTCTGTCTGTCTGTCTGTCTGTCTGTCTGTCTGTCTCTGTCTGTCTCTGTCTGTCTGTCTGTCTGTCTGTCTGTCTGTCTGTCTGTCTGTCTGTCTGTCTGTCTGTCTGTCTGTCTGTCTGTCTGTCTGTCTGTCTGTCTGTCTCGCTCTCTCTCTCTCTCTCTCTCTTTCTCTCTCGTTCTTTCTTTCTCTTTCTTTCTCTCTTTCTCTCTTATACTTCACTCTCCTTCTCTAACACACATACCTCTCGCCGTCTCTTTTTCTCTCTCTCCCTTCTTCCCTCCCTACAGTTAGAGGGTTCTTACAGTATATTTCCGAATCCTGTAGCCTGTAGGAGACAAACATTCTTGCTGATTCCCTTGTTGAGTTGCACTGACGTCTCACTTGCTAAAGTTCTCCTTGGGGCTGAGAGAGAGAGAACATTGATGTGGCAATGGTGGCAGTAAACGTTTTACAATGTCACAGCATGTTACGTAAAACCATGGCCAAACCTCCCTCTATGCACCAAAATGTTCCCTTTTCCTCCAACTGCAGTACCTCATCTCACTGCTTGCTTAAAACAATGCATTTTTTGATAATCAGACTTTGCCTTGACCTCTTACTGTACCGTAGTTTCGTCATGGGTTTGAGTATTGGTCATGACTGAGGTTTGGAATATAGTCATTTAAAAACGATGGATTGCGGTCTACATGTTGGACCATTAGATTAGTGTCATGAAGTCATACAGAGCTGTCACTGACCAGGTATGTTACCGGTCTGTCTCTCCAGGTGTGTACGTGCCGGCTGGTGCTGGAGTTGGAGCAGGAGGTGCTGGACCAGGTGCTGGTCTCTACCCAGGTAATATATCAGCTACCTGCACAGCGCAACACATTACACAACATGTCTCTTTAGATAAAAGTACAGTGACACACACACACACTCATAAAGCAGATTTTTGTGACTGTGTTCATCTGTATGACACGATCTCAAGATAATCATCAAACAACCACAACCCATCTAAAAACAGCACTTTCAAAAATGCACACATTCACAGCGCTACACTCACAAAATGTAGTCAGCGTTACTGATTGGGATATAGCTAGCTATATCCCAATCCTTTCCCTTCGGAAAGTATTCAGACCCCTTGACTTTTTCCACATTTGTCAGCAATCTACACACAATACCCCATAATGACAAAGCAAAAACAGGTTTTCGAAATGTCTGCAAATTGATATATATTTTTTTACAGAAATACGTTATTTACATAACTATTCAGACCCTTTGCTATGAGACTTGAAATGGAGATGTTTCTACAACTTGACTGGAGTCCACCTGTGGTAAATTTAATTGATTGGACATGATTTGGAAAGGCACACACCCGTCTATATAAGGTCCCACAGTTGACAGTGCATGTCAGAGCAAAAACCAAGCCATGAGGTCAAAGGAATTGTCCGTAGGGCTCCGAGACAGGATTGTGTTGAGGCACAGATCTGGGGAAGGGTACCAAAAATTGAAGGTCCCCAAGAACACAGTGGCCTCCATCATTCTTAAATGGATGAAGTTTGGAACCACCAAGACTCTTCCTAGAGCTGGCCGCCTGGCCAAACTGAGCAATCGGGGGAGAAGGGCCTTGGTCAGGGAGGTGACCAAGAACCCGATGGTCACTCTGACAGAACTCTAGGGTTCCTCTGTGGCGATGAGGGAACTTTCCAGAAGGACAACCATCTCTGCAGCACTCCACCAATCAGGCCTTTATGGTAGAGTAGCCAGACACTCTACCATAATTTAATAATAGTAGACGGCGCTACTGTACTTTTAGGCCTACTTGTAAACGAAGCCCAACCGCCTGGCTTCTATCCTTCTGGTTGAAGACATCAGTGACTGAACTGTAAAACTCCTCCCTGTTGGCCCTCAGTTTTAAAAGTCTCTCGGTCTCGATGATGGCAAGGGACGAGAGTTGTCCTTGATCGGTATCCCTTTCAGTGCAGAAAATGTCCTCTCAACGGATGTTGTCCACAGAGCCAGTCTTTCCATTGATACCACTCAGATTTAAATGATCTTGGTATTTTTCTGTCCCTTCCTTTGATGTAAGTCCCTAAGCTCAAGTGTTGGTCTTCCATCCCGTATCACCCCTTGTTTCGCTAGAAAATCAGATGTTTCAGATGCAATATGTTAGCCATCCTGATCAGCGTACCTTTAGCTAGCAGTAAAATGAACGTAAGCACCAAAAGGCAGCAGATGATGTGTGTCATCCATAGACAGAATAGTGCTCTGCCTTTTGCGCCAATACGCATGCACATTTATTATTAAATGGGACATATTGGGAATGGGATACATGTACAGTACCAGTCAAAATTTTGGACACACCTAATTAAGGGTTTTTCTTTATTTTTACTATTTTCTACATTGTAGAATAATAGTGAAGACATCAAAACTATGAAATAACACATATGGAAGCATGTAGTAACATGTATATTCTTTATTTTTCATTTATCATTCATTTTCAAAGGGTAGGACGCCTACCCTGACCGCACATCACTGATAAAGTAATACACAATCAATTAAATGGCAGCATGTCTCAATTTCAAAACCAGGTATACAACACACACATACTTAGGTATACAACACACACAACATAGATCATACAGTGTACAAAATACACCTTTCCTGTTTCCCAGCAAACAACACAAAACCCATACAACTAAATTACTGTAGCATTACGTACTGAAGAAAAAAAAGCACATGTTGGGTCACAGTCTATTGCAACCCACAGTTTAACCATTAGCCATGAGCCTGTAGTGTACAGTACTCCATGTCTCCATCTCAACCACAACCCAACCAACGATCACCACTGCGCTCCCTCTCCAAACCCACTAAGAGCCCTCCGTGGCACGTAAAACATTAACAATCACCAGGACAGTTGAACCACACACCTCCAGCCTTAAAACCAGCCTTAAACAACAGGCAGGCCGGCAACTTGAAATGGTCCAAAACGGCTGACTCATATGTGGCTCTCTTGATCATTACTGCCATATACAGAAACCCAATATCCCTTGTATTTTCTCTCTCTCTCGCACCATACTATTTCCCATTGTACTGTACCATTTCCCTCTGGATAAGCATAGCTGTGCCGTAGGTTTTCACTGTAACAGCATTGAGGCCATAAATTACAGTGAAATACAGTGTGAGGAAGCGTGAGTTGCCACACTGACCCTGTGCATTCCTCTCTTCACTCTGAGAGGTTAAAAGATGTCTCTGGGATACTGTTGGAGATTTAGTGTGTCCCAAATGGCACCCTATTCCACACATGGTGCACTGCTTTTGACCAGGGCCCTGGTCGAAAGTAGTACAACTATATAGGGAATATGGTGCCATTTGGGACACAGTTTTGAAGATTTAGAGATGTAGAGATTTAGAGCCTCCTACCCACCACAGTGGTCTAGTCTCTGTGTGGAGAAACTGTATCTGGTCAGGTCAGAGACCAGAGGACCCAGAGCTAGCAGATGATCTAAGGCCCAAACAGCAGGACGGATGGATTAATGGAGGAAAGGAGGGAGGGGTTGATGGAGGTATAGAGGAGCCAGGGGGAGAACTAAAACAAACGTCAAGCTTTCCACTGTATCATAACTCTCTTTCTGCTTCTCTTTCTGTTTATTTTTCTTTTCTTGTTTTACCAACAGGTGCTGGAGGGATACCCGCAGGAGCAGGCTACAAACCAGCTAAAACTGGGGGTGAGTAGAAAATACTTACTTTAATACCCTTCTCTAATAGTTGTCCCTTAGCTGGACTAAGAGAGACTATCAGAACTCAAGACCCAGATGCAGTCAGCTAGAGTCACATATGTTTATTGACCCAAACAGGGGGCAGGCAAAAGGCAGGTCAAAGGCAGGCAGAGGTCCGTAATCCAGGGCAGAGTCAATAAGGTAAAGAACAGCAGGCAGGCTCGGGATCAGGACTGGCAGAGGTTCGTAAATGGGTCAGAGTCGGCCAGGTACAGAACGGCTTTCAGGCTCGGGGTCAGGGCAGGCAGAATGGTCAGAACCGGGGAAACAGAATTTGAGAAAGCAGGGAGACAGGAAAACACGCTGGTAAGACCTGACAAGACGAACTGGAAACAGACAAGCAGAGAACACAGGTATAAATACACTGGGGATAATGAAGAAGATGGGCGACACCTGGAGGGGGGTGGAGACAAGCACAAAGACAGGTGAAACAGATCAGGGTGTGACAGAGACGCCATCTATGATGCTGCTGAGACCTACAGTAATTCAGTGAACAATGACTACAGATATAGGGTTTTCACAAACACAACATTTTCACAGAGCTTTAGCTCTCTGTCTTGCGTGCAGGCCAGGGGACTAAACTGGGTTACATGCACCAGGGCCACCCTCATCACAGCCACTCACATAGAGAGATATGGAGAGTGGCTACTATATCTGGCCTTTGTCTTATTACGTTGTCATAGCAGAGACATTGTAGTGAGGTGCGTACGGGCGGCAGAGAAGTCAGGCGCAGGAGAGCGAAAACTGATTTACAACAGTGTCGTTTAATATCCATAAACCACCGTCAACAGAACAATACATGAAATGGGTCAAACAAAATCCGGTAAATACCAGCATACCGTGCATAAGCACTACAAGAAACAATTACCGACAAGGACATGAGGGGGAACAGAGGGTTAAATACACAACATGTAATTGATGGAATTGGAACCAGGTGTGATGGAAGACAAGACAAAACCAATGGAAAATGAAAAGTGGATCAGCGATGGCTAGAAGGTCGGTGACTTCGAACGCCGAACGCCGCCCGAACAAGGAGAGGGACCAACTTCGGCGGAAGTCGTGACATGCATACTGAACACTCTGACCACTACAGTACACCACATTAACTACCACAACATCACCCTTTTTAAGTCAGTGTGTAGCTATGTCACAAAACTGCTGGAATAGAATAGGCATAGTTTTGCATGGTTTAGCCTACATCTGCTAAATGACTCTCGTTCCATCTCGGAAAGCCTATAGTGTGAGTTCTCCTCCACTCCACCACATGGCCAGAAGCTAAGCTAATAGTTTAGTTATTGTGTTGGTTCTAATGACACTCTTGTTGTTGGGTAAACACAGTGCTCAGACACAACCACTGTCATTAAGTCTGGTTTAACAAGGTGTTCAGGGAGTTTGACTGTTCTCCTCACACCTATAAAACCAGCGTGTGCTGTCCTGGTCCTCATCTGGGTGTTCTGTGTTGCTGTCAGGGAATGGCTATGGAGTGAGGGAAGTGTTGAGTTATAAGCTTACATACTGTAGTAAGTGTTATTGATGATGATGATGATGATGATAGTGATGATAGTGATGACAAAGATGATAGTGATGACAAAAACCTGTTGCCTAACTAGACCTTATGTTTCCCCCAGCTGGAGGATATGGAGGACGGGGTGGTGTTGGTGCTGGAGGTCTGGTCCCTGGTGGCGGGGCTGGAGGAATAGGAGCGTTAGGCTTCGGAGGAGGAGGTGTGTACTCATCTACAGAACATTGAAAGTTGAGACTTTAACATTTATTTTAAAGCCCTTGCACTGTCAACTATAGCACTATGTTTGACTGTGCAGTGTCAATGATGAAATTAAATATGTTTATTCAACGTTAGTGTATTTTTATTTTAGTGGATCATTTTGAAGATTAATTATTTGGTGCTTTGTTCAACAGGAGCCGGTGGAAAAGGCCCCAAACCTGGTAAGCTATCTGCTCCAACTCAATCTTTCGCACTCTATACCATTTTGTACAGTTCTGTAGAAGGCACAAGGCAGGTACCGGTACTGTACCAGACTATTCTGGTAGTATCAAGTCAGAGTATCCTGTTATGCTTTTAACTAGGAAAATTCCTCTAGTACGTTGTTGTCTAAGAAATCTTACTGAAGTGTTTTAAAAAGGAAGGGAATTAGCGTTATTACTGATAGGAGGAGGTGGGTGGTGTAGCTATTCGCTAATACTGTATGTATAGAATGCATTAGAGTGCATGTCAATGACGGGCGAAACCTGTAGTGTAGTGTACTGCATTCTGTAGTTCAATGATGGGCTACCTCTCTTGACGGACTATCAGCCACATCTCCCTTATCACCCCTGTGTTTTAATCGTGGTTGAGTCTCCCTGGTTTGGCAGCTGTTTGGGAAGTCCTGTCTAGGGTGTGACCCGGTGCGTTCCACGTCTCCTCCATCCCTCAACCGCTCCTCCACACTTCCATCCCTCCAACACTATATCCCATCACCCTTTCCTCAACCCCTAGATGTTCCAGACTGAGTGATGATTGGTAGTGTGAACTCCCATCATCGCCACCCTAAAACACAATGGTGCCAACGCGTTGATGAATATTTTTGTAACGTTAGGCCGACACAATATCTGGAAACCTCCTTGTTGAAGTTTTGCCACTGCCCTCTCTACTGATAGTGTACTGTAAATATTGTTTTTGCACTATTCAAGTGTGGAGCACAGTATTAGGGAATTAGCAATGTTAAGCCATTATTTAATTTCCTAAACCAGAGGTGATTACATCTAGGCCACTACCACGGCTGTGTGCTTAGAGAGATAAGGAGTAGAATAATATTCTTAAAGTCTGATAAGATTTAGAACAGATTTCTGTAGGCTCCTTGAAGACTGAGTTTTTTCCTCCGTCTCTCGAACAAGTCATTGAGTTTCAGAAATCTGTTTTGTGAAAGCGTCCTAATATTGGATATTAGGTGGAAGTTGACTTTGGCTGGGGACTGCGCTGCAGAGCTCGGCTTGGGAAGTATAATGCTTTGGCTTTTGTAAGAGTTAGAGTTCTCTCTCACTCTTTCTCGCTTCTCTCTCTCTCTTCCTCCCTCCCTCTCTCTCAGGGCCTCTAAGGCCGAAATTAGATTATTGCTCCCAGTCCCGTCAAACAGGCAATGTGGGAAAATATATGGGGCAGGTCGAACAGGAACTGTTAGGGTCATGAATCCATTTGAAAAGAACGAGAACAAGAGACAACCGTACAGCTGTAATTTGTTCATTATTTTGCTCAGCAAGGGCTTTTCATGCAAGGAGACTTTTTTACATTTGAGATGTATCCATTCCAACAGCTGAGGTGTTGACTGAAGCAATCCAGATTTGGTGTTTCACTCGAGGGCACATGGGCTGGAACCAGCTAACTTTCTACACAAAGAAATTAAGTTTCCATTACAAACACAGAGCAACGTTTACCTATGTTGAGGTCTCACAAAACCAGGGCGGTTTGGATCCATACAGATCATTTAGCCTTTGTTTAGATGGTAATGTGTTCTGATAGTTAGAGGTACTGTAGCTACACACTAACATGAAATAGTGCAGGTAGGGACAACGTTTAAGGAAACCAAACGCAGAAAGGCATTCAGGCCAGGGGAGGGGTACCCTGTCCATTGACCTGTTGAAAGATGATTCTATCCTGAGCTAAAACAACGTGAGGATTGGCTTTTAAACCAGACACCTGTTGCTTTCTAGTATTCTTATGTGGATTCTTTCCCCCTGCCGAGACCCATTTTTCATCATAACCTCTCTGGTGATTGAAGCTTGAAGTGGAGCATCAGCTGCACATATCAGACACACACCTTGGCCCTGGCCCTGGCACACACTCAGGCACACACACACACACACCTTGGCCCTGACAGAAAACAGCAGCTGGTGATCAAACTGGCGTGACAGTTGAATCATTGTCAGACGGTGCCAAGCCTTCTAAAACACTAGACTACTAAATTACAGTTTTCTTCAATTGTTTAAGCACAATTTTGGAAACAGGGCCCGGTTTGTCAAAACACTACACACAATTAGCACAACCCTACACCAAAGTAGCACAACACTTCAGATCATTTGCAAAATGGAAGACTTTTGTCAAAACTATACACGACTTCATAAAAATAATATTTTGTTACCATACGAAACACACACATTTCATATGACTTCAATCTTTTTGAACCAGTTACACACTGCTGTTACTAATCTAAAACACTTTTAGCAAGTCTAATTGTCAGTGATTAGAGTACTGTAAATGAAGTACACAGAGAAAGTGCAACTATACAAACACTACACAAGACCAATGCTGCAGACTGAGGAAAATATCATTTATTTCTCTCCATATACCCAAATCAGTCAACATGTCAACATGGAGAATCACAACAAAACATGTCCCAGTTTTCATGCTACTACAGTAGTGTGCATAACACTGTTAGCTCAGCAAACAGACAAACGTAAAATACTGTATCCAGTACAGGTTACAATTACAGTAAATAACAACAACAACAAACATAAAAAATAATCTGAAAAAAATGACAATATTGTACAGAAAATACTACAGTAAACATACTATACATTATCTCTTCGCCTAGCTGGATCTGGCCAGAGAATGTCATCATCACAAGCAATATCGTCATTAGCAAGACAACGCGGGAAGAACCGTCTTGAATGTCGAATCCATCCTTGCACAGCTGCGGTGTCGACTTGGTCACAGGCGTCCTCCATGGCCTGAATGAGGGGTACCTGAGCCTGGGGCTGGAGATCGTAAACCTTCCACCGCCATGCAGAGAAAGACTCTTCGATAGGGTTTAGAAACGGAGAGTATGGTGGAAGGTATAGTACTGTCAACTGTGGATGGTGTTGAAACCAGTTCTGGACCAAAGCAGAGCGGTGGAATGACACATTGTCCCAGATGACCATGTATTGCATCTGGTGCATTTCATTACCTGCCATGACGATGTGGTGCAATCGGTCCAAAAATGCGAGAATGTGAGGTGTGTTGTAAGGGCCCATTTTGGCATGACGGAGGACAACCCCATGCTGTGAAATGGCAGCGCAAAGGGTGATGTTACCCCCACGTTGCCCTGGGACATTGATTATAGCCCTGTGGCCAATGATATTTCTGCCTCTCCTTCTTGCTTTTGTGAGGTTGAACCCTGCCTCATCAATATATATGAATTCATGCAGGATTTCCTCAGCATCCATCAGCAAAACTCCCCGAAATACAGTGAAAGACAAGATCAGGATAGGTCTCGTATACAGTCAATGTAATAAAGTCATGTGTGCAGTATGCAACATCACAGTGCTAAAGTGAACAATACAAACCTCCACATACTCATGCCGCAGCCGTTTGACCCTCTCTGAATTCCGCTCAAAAGGCACTCGATAAAGTTGTTTCATTTGAACCTGATGTCTTTTCAGGATGCGTGCCAGTGTTGACTGAGAGACCTGATGGACATTATTGAAAATGGCATAGTCACCGATAATGTTGGCTTGTAGTTCTCTGAGCCTGATAGCATTATTGGCCAAAATCATGTTTATTATCTCTCTCTCTTGTTCTTGCGTGAATATGGGCCCCCTTCCTCCTTGTCGTTCCCGACCCTCAATCCTATGTAGAGAATAATACATTCTGTGTCACAGGAAGGGGTAGGGGTATCACAAGTGCTGATATGGTGCATACAATAAGCGGCTGATTACTGTAACTGTAGACAGATCTTCTTTTACCTGTTTTCCTGTCGAAAAGTCCTTATGACAGATGCCACTGTATATCTGCTAAGATTTGGCTGAACTCTCAGTCCAGCCTCCCTCAGCGTCAATCCGTGGTTCACAACATGGTCCATTAGTGTTGCACGAATGTCATTTGATAAGTTTGGTCCTCTTCTTTTTTGTGCACGTTCTCCTCCTGCTTCAGGTCTTCCTCGACCTCTGGCCCGGCCTCTGCCTCTGCCTCTTCCTCTTCCTCTACCTCCTCCTCCTCCTCCTCCTCCTCCTCCTCCTCCTCCTCCTCTGTGTACTCCTCCTCTCACCCTCCTTCCATTTTGGTTGAAGGCCAACCTACCTGCTGCATTTTTATAGTGCTTAAACCTGATTGGTGTGTCTACAATTTAGCAATCATGTGTTTGTGCATCTGATGGCTGTGTTTAACAGATTGGCTCATAGGTGTGGTAATTTGACAGTCAGTGCTTTGGAATTGCAAGGAAGTGACATCATGATATGCTTCTGTGTCTGATGTATACAAGTGTGTTTAGTGTTTTGCAAATCACTGTGTGTAATGTTTTGCAAATAGTGTGAAGCTGACAATGTGCTTACAGTTGTGCAAATCTAGCCTTGTGTTTTGCTCCTTGAGTGTAAGGTTTTGCTAATTGTGGGAAAAGTACAATTTTTGTGTGTAAGCAATCGTAAAAAACTGTAATTGTGAATCCTGTCAGCATAAACATTTGACGAGTGTGTGTGCATTGGACGAGTCGGTCGGGACCAGAGAAAAGAGAGCAGCTGGGCCCTGGACCTGGGCTCATCATTCCCCCCTAAAGCTAAGGTGAATTCCTCCTACATACCTTGTTGCTTTGCCAAACCTGGACAAAACTTCTTACACGTTTTGCTTTTCTAAATAACCTCTTGTCACTAAGAGTTAGCAGGGAGACTGCATAACAAGAAACATGGACAACATTGCTGTTTTTACAACAGTAGTTCTGTAATTTCACCACGGGAAAAATATAGAATGTTTATCAAAGGTTAACTCTCGGTGGACTGAAGGATTAAGGGTGACACTCGAAGGAAGCGATGTGCTGCAGGCTCTCTCTATACTCTCTCCTTATACTGTAGGTCAGGACTGCAAGTCACTCTTCAAAGGGCAAGGCTGCAGATCACTCCTCATAGGTCAGGGCTGCAGGCACTCCTCATAGGGCAAGGCTGCAGGTCCCTCCTAATAGGTCAGGGCTGCAGGTCCCTCCTAATAGGTCAGGGCTGCAGGTCACTCCTAATAGGTCAGGGCTGCAGGTCACTCATCATAGTCAGGGCTGCAGGTCACTCCTTATAGGTCAGGGCCGCATGCACTCCTAATAGGTCAGGGCTGCGGGTCACTCCTCATAGGGCAAGGCTGCAGGCACTTCTCATAAGGCAAGGCTGCAGGTCACTCCTAATTGGTCAGGGCTGTAGGTCACTCCTCATAGGGAAAGGCTGCAGGTCCCTTCTAATAGGTCAGGGCTGCAGGTCCCTCCTAATAGGGAAAGGCTGCATGTCACTCCTCATATGTCAGGGCTGCAGGTCACTCCTCGTAGGGACGGGCTGCAGGTCACTCCTTATAGGTCAGGCCTGCAGGTCACTCCTAATAGGTCAGGGCCGTAGGTCCCTCCTCATAGGGCAAGGCTTCACGTCACTCCTCATAGGTCAGGGCTGCAGGTCACTCCTCACAGGGCAGGGCTGCAGGTCACTCCTCATAGGTCAAGGCTGCAGGTCACTCTTCATAGGGCAAGGCTACAGGTCACTCCTCATAGGGCAAGGCTTCAGGTCACTCCTCATAGGTCAGGGCTGCAGGTCGCTCCTCATAGGGCAAGGCTCCAGGTCACTCCTCATAGGGCAAGGCTTCAGGTCACTCCGCATAGGTCAGGGCTGCAAGTCACTTCTAATAGGTCATGGCTGCAGGTCACTCCTCATAGGTCAGGGCTGCAGGTCACTCCTCATAGGGCAGGGCTGCAGGTTACTCTTCATAAGGCAAGGCTTCAGGTCACTCCGCATAGGTCAGGGCTGCAAGTCACTTCTAATAGGTCATGGCTGCAGGTCACTCCTCAAAGGTCAGGGCTGCAGGCACTCCTCATAGGTCCGCAGGCACTCCTAATAGATCAGGGCTGCAGGTCACTCTTTATAGGTCAGGGCTGCAGGTCACTCTTTATAGGTCAGAGCTGCAGGTCACTCCTCATAGGTCAGGGCTGCAGGTCACTACTTATAGGTCAGGGCTGCAGGTCACTCCTGATAGGTCAGGGCTGCAGTTCAGACTGTACTGTACACAGCTGGGCTGACCTACTGTCTCTATTAGTCTGGAAGGATCTCACAGAACCAGAGTCAAACTTTTGACTCCAAAGACTCCACATTATGATATTGCAAAATGAAGCAGTGAAATATTGGAGGGTGTTTCCCTGCTTGTGAGCTTCCTGGGTTTTGAAAAACAAAGACCTGCCCGAAGCTCTATTTTTATCCCTTGAAGAAGGGATGTTTGTAGAAGCAGGGATGAGTGTCCTAACATGACTTCAGCTCCATGTGAAACTAAGTTTAACAATGGAAGAGAAAAAGGAGAGGCTCAGAAAGATGAGCGAGGATGGGGTTGAGAAAAATATTTTGTATTATTTTTTATTTCACCTTTATTTAACCAGGTAGGCCAGTTAAGAACAAGTTTTCATTTACAACTGCGACCTGGCCAAGATAGTTCAAAACAGTGCGACACAAACAACACAGAGTTACACATGGGATAAACACACGTACAGTCAATAAAACAATAGAAAAGTATATTTACAGTGTGTGAAAATGTAGTAAGATTAGGGAGGTAAGGCAATAAATAGGCCATAGTGGTGAAATAATTACAATTCAGCAATTAAACACTGGAGTGATAGATGTGCAGAAAATGAATGTGCAAGTAGAGATACGGGGGTGCAAATGAGCAAAAATAATAAATAACAATATGGGGATGAGGTAGTTGGGTGGGCTATTTACAGATGGGCTATGTACAGGTGCAATGATCAGTAAGCTGCTCTGACAGCTGATGCTTAAAGTTAGTGAGGGAGATATAAGTCTCCAGCTTCAGTGATATTTGCAATTCGTTCCAGTCATTGGCAGCAGAGAACTGGAAGGAAAGGCGGCCAAAAGAGGAGTTGACTTTGGGGGTGACCAGTGAAATATACCTGCTGGAGTGCGTGCTACGGGTGGGTGCTGCTATGGTGACCAGTGAGCTGAGATAAGGCGGGGCTTTACCTAGCAAAGACTTATAGATGACCTGGAGCCAGTGGGTTTGGCGACGAATATGAAGCGAGGGCCAGCCAACGAGAGCATACAGGTCGCAGTGGTGGGTAGTATATGGGGCTTTGGTGACAAAACGGATGGCACTGTGACAGACTACATCCAATTTGCTGAGTAGAGTGTTGGAGGCTATTTTGTAAATTACATCGCCGAAGTCGAGGATCGGTAGGATAGTCAGTTTTACAAGGGTATGTTTGGCAGCATGAGTGAAGAATGCTTTGTTGCGAAATAGGAAGCTGATTCTAGATTTCATTTTGGATTGGAGATGCTTAACGTGAGTCTGGAAGGAGAGTTTACAGTCTATCCAGACACCTAGGTATTTGTAGTTGTCCACATAAGTCAGAACCGTCCAGAGTAGTGATGCTAGATGGGCTGGCGTGTGCGGGCAGTGATCGGTTGAAGAGCATGCATTTAGCTTTGCTTGCATTTAAGAGCAGTTGGAGGCCACGGAAGGAGTGTTGTATGGCATTGACGCTCGTCTGGAGGTTTGTTAAGACAGTGTCTAAAGAAGGGACAGAAGTATACAGAAAGGTGTCGTCTGCGTAGAGGTAGATCAGAGAATCACCAGCAGCAAGAGCGACATTATTGATCAATCAATCAATCAATCAAGTTTATTTTATATAGCCCTTCGTACATCAGCTAATATCTCGAAGTGCTGTACAGAAACCCAGCCTAAAACCCCAAACAGCTAGCAATGCAGGTGTAGAAGCACGGTGTTGATGTATACAGAGAAAAGAATTGCCCCGAGAATTAAACCCTGTGGCACCCCATAGAGACTGCCAGAGGTTCGGACAACAGGCCCTCCGATTTGACACACTGAACTCTATCTCAGAAGTAGTTGGTGAACCAGGCTAGGTAGTCATTTGAGAAACCAAGGCTGTTGAGTCTGCCGATAAGAATGCGGTGATTGACAGAGTCGAAAGCCTTGGCCAGGTCGATGAATACGGCTGCACAGTATTGTCTTTTATCGATGGCGGCTATGATATTGTTTAGGACCTTGAGCGGGGCTGAGGTACACCCATGACCAGCTCGGAAACCAGATTGCATAGCGGAGAAGGTACGGTGGGATTCGAAACAGTCGGTGATCTGTTTGTTAACTTGGCTTTCGAAGACTTTAGAATGGCAGGGTAGGATAGATATAGGTCTGTAACAGTTTGGGTCTAGAGTGTCATCCCCTTTGAAGAAGGGGATGACCGCGGCAGCTTTGCAATCTTTAGGGATCTCAGACAATACGAAAGAGAGGTTGAACAGGCTAGTAATAGAGGTTGCAGCAATTGCGGCAGATCATTTTAGAAAGAGAGGGTCCAGATTGTCTAGCCCAGCTGATTTGTAGGGATTTTGCAGCTCTTTCAGAACATCAGCTATCTGGATCTGGGTGAAGGAGAAATGGGGGAGGCTTGGGCAAGTTGCTGTGGGGGGTGCAGAGCTTTTGACCGAGGTAGGGCTAGCCAGGTGGAAAGCATGGCCAGCCGTAGAAAAATGCATGTTGAAATTCTCGATTATCGTAGATTTATCGGTAGTGACAGTGTTTCCTAGTCTCAATGCAGTGGGCCGCTGGAAGGAGGTGCTCTTATTCTCCATGGACTTTACAGTGTCCCAGAACTTTTTGGAGTTTGTGCTACAGGATGCACATTTCTGTTTGAAAAAGCTAGCCTTTGCTTTCCTAAATGACTGTGTATATTGGTTCCTAACTTCCCTGAAAAGTTGCGTATCGCAGGAGCTATTTGATAATAATGCAGTACGCCACAGGATGTTTTTGTGCTGGTCAAGGGCAGTCAGGTCTGGAGTGAACCAATGGCTATATCTGTTCTTAGTTCAATTTTTTTTGAATGGGGCATGCTTATTTAAGATGGTGAGGGGAAAGCACTTTTAAAGAATAACCAGGCATCCTCTACTGACGGAATGAGGTCAATATCCTTCCAGGATACCCGGGCCAGGTCGATTAGAAAGGCCTGCTCGCTGAAGTGTTTTAGGGAGCGTTTGACAGTGATGAGGGGTGGTCATTTGACCGCGGACCCATTACGGACGCAGCCAATGAGGCAGTGATCGCTGAGATCCTGGTTGAAGACAGCAGAGGTGTATTTAGAGGGCAAGTTGGTCATGATGATATCTATGAGGGTACACGTGTTTACCGATTTAGGGTTGTACCTGGTAGGTTCCATGATAATTTGTGTGAGATTGAGGATATCTAGTTTAGATTGTAGGACGGCCGGGGTGTTAAGCATATCCCAGTTTAGGTCACCTAACAGTACAAACTCTGAAAATAAATGCGGGGCAATTAATTCACATATGGTGTCTAGGGCACAGCTTGGGGCTGAGGGGGGTCTATAACAAGCGGCAACAGTGAGAGACTTATTTCTGGAAAGGTGGATTTTTAAAAGTAGGAGCTCGAACTGTTTGGGCACAGACCTGGATAGCATGACAGAACTCTGCAGATTATCTCTGCAGTAGATTGCAACTCCTTCCCCTTTGGCAGTTCTATCTTGGCAGGAAAATGTTGTAGTTAGGAATGGAAATGTTATAATTTTTGGTGGCCTTCCTAAGCCAGGATTCAGACACGGCAAGGACATCAGTGTTGGCGGAGTGTGCTAAAGCAGTGATTTAAAAAAACTTAGGGAGGAGGCTTCTGATGTTAACATGCATGAAACCAAGGCTTTTAAGGTTACTGAAGTCAACAAATGATAGCGCCTGGGGAATAGGAGTGTAACTAGTGGCTACAGGGCCTGGGTTAACCTCTACATCACCAGAGGAACAGAGGAGGTATAGGATAAGGGTACGGCTAAAGGCTATAAGAACTGGTCGTCTAGTGCGTTGGGGACAGAGAATAAAAGGAGCAGATTTCTGGGCGTGGTAGAATAGATTCAAGGCATAATGTACAGACAAGGGTATGGTAGGATGTGAGTACAGTGGAGGTAAATCTAGGCGTTGAGTGACGATGAGAGCGGTTTCGTCTGTGGGGGGACAAATTAAGCCAGGTGAGGTCTCCGCATGTGTATGGGGTGGGACAAAAGAGCTATCTAAGACATTTTGAGCGGGACTGAAGACTCTACAGTGAAATAAAACAGTAAAAACTAGCCAAGACAGCAGTAGACAAGGCATATTGACATTAGAGAGAGGCATAAAGCAATCACAGGTGTTGATCAGGAGAGCTAAAATAACAACTTAGTAAATGGCGATGAACGTGCAGAGTGGGTCAGTTAGGTATATACAGGACCTGAGTTCGAGGCTGGGGCCGACAGGTAAACACAATGAGGTACCGTGTTATTGAAACAGTCCAGGAGGCATAAGCTGTGTAGCCGAGTGATCATATGGTAAAAAGAGCAGAAATAGGTGAGTCAGGGGGCTGTTCGGTGGATAGAGGGATGATTGAGAGAGAGGAATGAGAGAATAACGGAATAACGAATAACGAAAATAACATAGGGAGTAAGAAAGAAATGAAAGAAATGAGTCAAACCAAGAAAAAGAATGTGAGTGAGAGAGATAGAGTTGAGGATGAGAGTGCTTAGCCAACAGAAGATGAGCTGGGAGACGCTAGGCTCTGTTTACTTCCCAAATGGCACACTATTCCCCATATAGTGCACTACTTTTGACCAGAGCACTATGGGCACTTTTGACTAGAGCCCAATGGGCACTGGTCAAAAGTAGTGCACTATACTTGGAATTGGGATGTATCCTTTGTCGCCTGGTGCACATGTTTCTCATTAGCAGAGCTCAGACCTGTCCTCTGAGCTGTCATAGGAAATGTGCGTGTTTGGGGACACATTGATGGCCCTTGGCCCCTGAGGGTGTGTAATGAGCCCATCTTCTCAGAGACACCCTGGCCACACTGTGACAGACCACATCCCCCTGAAGGCCCTACCTCGCCCCATCTCCCATCATTCCCCTCCTCACCCCTTTGCACTCACTCTCCCCCAACCCTTCCCACCCCTCCTTCCCCTCTCCTCCTCACCCCATCCCCTCTCCGTCCCCTCCTTAAAGGAGCCCTTTCCTCACCCCCTGCTTCTCCTTCCCCTCTCATCACCTCCCTATCCTTTCCCACCGCTCCCCTAACCTCGTCCCCCACTCCCTCTCTATCCTTTCCTGGAATGGCCTTCCACCGGCCAGAACTTGAGCCAGGCCTCCAGCCCTGAGACACTGAGGCCAATACTAGAGACCACAAGGTTTTCATATCAGTAGGCTTAAAAGGGAACATAGCCCCAATATTTTTCATCCCTCCAGTTGTGTTTGTTGTTAGTTAGAAAGAGTTAGAGTTAGAAAGTTGGCTGTCAGAAGTTTTACATGATTAATTAACTTTTAATCCGTCTACCTGCATGTTTCAAGGCATGGCATATGAGGGTGTGGAGAAACACAATGGGTTGGACCCTGGAGATGGAGGCGGTGGGAGCATGTGGGTCTGTGCAGGGGTGATGTCGTTGATGTTTGTGTGCATCTGTCTGTTGTCTTTTGTCTGTGTATGTTTATATTGCTTGAACATTTTAATAAAATAGTTTTTTTTTTAAAGTTGTTTGTTACGGTTGTTTGTTATCCTTGTGAATGGGTCCACTGTGTCCAGCCCCAGTAAGATGGACTTTTAATTCAGAGGACTATCGATTCTGATGAGTTTTCTCATGGAATTTTATCTGTTGCTTTAATGTATCTTAAAGATGAAACTGAATGCTGGATTGTGACAAAAGTTGACTTCCTTGTGCTACAAGTTACTATATTCAGTACCAGCTGTGTTCTCATGATGGTCTCTTTGTAGTTCCTGTGGTCTTGTTCGTTCTGCTGACCATGTTCTCACAGTTATTAGCAGTTTGCGGTTAGTGGAAGATGACTCTCCCCATGTGTCTCCTGGCCTGGTCTCCTCAACCTCTCTCCCATGCACAGTCTGCCAGTGGTTCTGGACTGAAGCCTCCATCTCTCCCCAGTCTTTACGGTTTGCTGCCAGTGGGTCTAAAGCGAGCAGCCCTCTCCCCTGCCTGTACAGTTTCCCTCCCCTCACCTCACCTCCCTCCCTCCGCTCCCTTCCCTTCCCCTCTCCTAACCCTGCCAGTGGGTCTGTCTGTGCAGCCCCAACCTCTCCCCTGCACATTGTCTGCCAGTGGCTCTGGTCTGGAGCGAGCAGCTCTCTCCACATCCATCTGGCCGAGCAGCGTAAGTGTTGTTTATGCAGAGATGGAGAAATCTCTCTGCTCCCATTTCCCCAGATGAAGCTAAATCATCACTGGAACGACCTCAGTAACAGTCACTATCAGACTAGGGCCTCTATTCAATCCGTATCGCTGAAGTTCAACGTTACAGCGTATATGTCGGCTCAATCAGAAATAACCTTTGCATTTCTATCACACAATCTCTAATGCTTCAGCGATCCACATTAAATAGAGCCCTAAGCCATAGGCCTGAGTCTTCTGTTGGCTCAGTAACAAAGTGCAAGACAATGGAGCCTGGAATAAACATGGTATGAATCAATCATAGTTAAACTGTAACGGGTGTCGTCGTCAGATGAAGAGGAATCGGACCAAAGCACAGCGTGGTAAGTGTTCATGACTTTTTATTTAAACTGAACACTAAACAAAAATAACAAAGTGAATAACCGAAACAGTCCTGTCAGGTACAAAACAGAAAACAACTACCCACAAAACACAGGTGGGAAAAAGCTGCCTAAGTATGATTCTCAATCAGAGACAACGATAGACAGCTGCCTCTGATTAAGAACCACACCCGGCCAAACACAAAGAAATACAAAAAATAGAAAATGAACATAGAATGCCCACCCAAATCACACCCTGACCAAACCAAAATAGAGACATAAAAAGCTCTTACAGTCAGGGCGTGACATAAACTAGATAATTTAACTAGATTTTATCACCTAATAGCTACGATATCACCCTATTATTTGGGAAAGCTGGTTGCATTATGCAGCTCCCAACTCTACATACTGTTACAACCTTTAACACATAGACCTAATGGGGTTGTATGAAATGTGGGTGGGTTTATTATCTTATACTCATTGTAAAGGATGAGAGTGCTCATTGTGGGTGTCTTAGCTGGTACCTGCTGTGTATATCTGTTATGACTTGATTTGTTGTGTTATTGTGTAGTGTATTGTTCATCACTGACAGGTGAGCTCTCTCAGTGTGATCCAGATTGCGTCCACAGCCACAGTGACCTGTTTAATGCTAGTATAATTTCTCAACCCTGACTTGTCAGAAAAATATTCAGCAGGCAGGCAGTGAAATGAATATGTGGACCATCTGGGCGATGTTACCATGGTCACTGGTGTCTTCTGCATTTAACCCAACCCCTCTGAATCAGAGAGGTGTGGGGGGCTGCCTTAATCCACATCCACTGCCTAGCTCCAGGGAAGAATGACAGATTTTTGCCTTGTCAGCTCTGGGATTTGATCCAGCCACCTTTCGGTTACTGGCCGAACATTCCTACCCGCCAGGCTACCTGCCACCCCTAGATCGTGGTGGTGGGATTTGAACCCACGCCTCCGTAGAGACTGGAGCGTTAATCCAGTGCCTTAGACCGGTCGGCCACGCTACCCAGTATGAGAGATGGGTCTAGGGTGTACTCCTGACATAATAATATCTCAGGAGTATACTACTGTATATCCCTAGACCCATCTCTCATACTGGCCAACACGTCTACCTGTTTATTATTATATTATTGCAGTGCTCAGCCCTGGCACAGCATCATCTTACTACCGGCGCCGACCGAGATGGCCGCCTGGCTTTGCGTTCCTTGGAAAATATGCAGTATTTTGTTTTTTTATGTGTTATTCCTTACATTGGTACCCCAGGTAATCTTAGGTTTCATTACATACAGTCGGGAGGAACTACTGAATATAAGAGCAACGTCAACTCACCACCGTTACAACCAGGAATATGACTTTCCCGAAACGGATCCAGTGTTTTGCCTTCCACCCAATACAATGGATCTGATCCCAGCCGGCGACCCTATGCGACGCCGTAAAAGGGGCAAACGTAGCGGTCTCCTGGTCAGGCTTCGGAGACGGGCACATCGCGCTCCACTCCCTAGCATACTACTCGCCAATGTCCAGTCTCTTGACAATAAGGTTGATGAAATCCGAGCAAGGGTAACATTCCAGAGAGACATCAGAGATTGTAACGTTCTCTGCTTCACGGAAACATGGCTAACTCAAGAGACGCTAACGGAGTCGGTGCAGCCAGCTGGTTTCTTCACGCATCGCGCCGACAGAAACATACATCTTTCTGGTAAGAAGAGGGGCGGGGGTGTATGCCTTATGATTAACGAGACGTGGTGTGATCATAACAACATACAGGAACTCAAGTCATTCTGTTCACCTGATCTAGAATTCCTCACAATCAAATGTCAACCGCATTATCTACCAAGGGAATTCTCTTCGATTATAATCACAGCCGTATATATTCCCCCCCAAGCAGACACATCGATGGCCCTGAACGAACTTTATCTGACTCTTTGTAAACTGGAAACCACACACCCTGAGGCTGCATTCATCGTAGCTGGGGATTTTAACAAGGCTAATCTGAAAACAAAACTCCCTAAATTCTATCAGCATATCGATTGTGCTACCAGGGCTGGTAAAACCTTGGATCATTGTTATACTAACTTCCGCGACGCATATAAGGCCCTCCCCCGCCCTCCTTTCGGAAAAGCTGACCACGACTCCATTTTGTTGCTTCCAGCCTACAAACAGAAACTAAAACAACAAGCTCCCTCGCTCAGGTCTGTTCAACGCTGGTCCGACCAATCTGATTCCACGCTTCAAGACTGCTTCGATCACGCGGATTGGAATATGTTCCGCATTGCGTCCAACAACAATATTGACGAATACGCTGATTCGGTGAGCGAGTTCATTAGAAGGTGCATTGACGATGTCGTACCCACAGCAACGATTAAAACATTCCCAAACCAGAAACCGTGGATTGACGGCAGCATTCGCGTGAAACTGAAAGCGCGAACCACTGCTTTTAACCAGGGCAAGGTGACCGGAAACATGACCGAATACAAACAGTCTATTCTCTCTGCAAGGCAATCAAACAAGCTAAGTCCCAGTATAGAGACAAAATAGAGTCGCAATTCAACAGCTCAGACACAAGAGGTATGTGGCAGGGTCTACAGTCAATCACGGATTACAAAAAGAAAACCAGCGCCGTCGCGGACCAGGATGTCTTGCTCCCAGACAGGCTAAATAACTTTTTTGCTCGCTTTGAGGACAATACAGTGCCACTGACACGGCCCGCTACCAAAACCTGCGGGCTCTCCTTCACTGCAGCCGAGGTGAGTAAAACATTTAAACGTGTTAACCCTCGCAAGGCTGCAGGCCCAGACGGCATTCCCAGCCGCGTCCTCAGAGCATGGGCAGACCAGCTGGCTGGTGTGTTTACGGACATATTCAATCAATCCTTATCCCAGTCTGCTGTTCCCACATGCTTCAAGAGGGCCACCATTGTTCCTGTTCCCAAGAAAGCTAAGGTAACTGAGCTAAACGACTACCGCCCCGTAGCACTCACTTCCGTCATCATGAAGTGCTTTGAGAGACTAGTCAAGGACCATATCACCTCCACCCTACCGGACACCCTAGACCCACTCCAATTTGCTTACCGACCCAAAAGGTTCACAGACGACGCAATCGCAACCACACTGCACTCTGCCCTAACCCATCTGGACAAGAGGAATACCTATGTGAGAATGCTGTTCATCGACTACAGCTCAGCATTTAACACCATAGTACCCTCCAAACTCGTCATCAAGCTCGAGACCCTGAGTCTCGACCCCGCCCTGTGCAACTGGGTCCTGGACTTCCTGACGGGCCGCCCCCAGGTGGTGAGGGTAGGTAACAACATCTCCACCCCGCTGATCCTCAACACTGGGGCCCCACAAGGGTGCGTTCTGAGCCCTCTCCTGTACTCCCTGTTCACCCACGACTGCGTGGCCATGCACGCCTCCAACTCAATCATCAAGTTTGCGGACGACACTACAGTGGTAGGCTTGATTACCAACAATGACGAGACGGCCTACAGGGAGGAGGTGAGGGCCCTCGGAGTGTGGTGTCAGGAAAATAACCTCACACTCAACGTCAACAAAACAAAGGAGATGATTGTGGACTTCAGGAAACAGCAGAGGGAGCACCCCCCTATCCACATCGACGGGACAGTAGTGGAGAAGGTGGAAAGTTTTAAGTTCCTCGGTGTACACATCACGGACAAACTGAATTGGTCCACCCACACAGACAGCGTTGTGAAGAAGGCGCAGCAGCGCCTCTTCAACCTTAGGAGGCTGAAGAAATTCGGCTTGTCACCAAAAGCACTCACAAACTTCTACAGATGCACAATCGAGAGCATCCTGTCGGGCTGTATCACCGCCTGGTACGGCAACTGCTCCGCCCACAACCGTAAGGCTCTCCAGAGGGTAGTGAGGTCTGCACAACGCATCACCGGGGGCAAACTACCTGCCCTCCAGGACACCTACACCACCCAATGTCACAGGAAGGCCATAAAGATCCTCAAGGACAACAACCACCCAAGCCACTGCCTGTTCACCCCGCTATCATCCAGAAGGCGAGGTCAGTACAGATGCATCAAAGCAGGGACCGAGAGACTGAAAAACAGCTTCTATCTCAAGGCCATCAGACTGTTAAACAGCCACCACTAACATTTAGCGGCCGCTGCCAACATACTGACTCAACTGCAGCCACTTTAATAATGGGAATTGATGGAAATTATGTAAAAATGTACCACTAGCCACTTTAAACAATGCCACTTAATATAATGTTTACATACCCTACATTACTCATCTCATATGTATATGTATATACTGTACTCTATATCATCTACTGCATCTTGCCATCTTTATGCAACACATGTATCACTAGCCACTTTAAACTATGCCACTTTATGTTTACATACCCTACATTACTCATCTCATATGTATATACTGTACTCTATACCATCTACTGCATCTTGCCTATGCCGTTCTGTACCATCACTCATTCATATATCTTTATGTACATATTCTTTATCCCTTTACACTTGTGTGTATAAGGTAGTAGTTGTGGAA
This sequence comes from Salvelinus namaycush, assembly GCF_016432855.1. Classification (NCBI taxonomy): domain Eukaryota; kingdom Metazoa; phylum Chordata; class Actinopteri; order Salmoniformes; family Salmonidae; genus Salvelinus; species Salvelinus namaycush. The sequence continues at coordinate 24,343,663 of NC_052329.1, forward strand.
TTGTTAGGTTAGATTACTTGTTGGTTATTACTGCATTGTCGGAACTAGAAGCACAAGCATTTCGCTACACTCGCATTAACATCTGCTAACCATGTGTATGTGACAAATAAAATTTGATTTGATTTGATTTGATTTGAACTATGGCATTCCTTTGGACCAGGATGAAAAAGTACCAGGATAGCGGCACGTCAGAACCTCTTACTCTCTCCTGTACAGAGCCTAAAGAAAGTCTGAGGAGAGCTAAAATAAAGGGAGAGCAGGAGGCTGTGTGGTCTGTTTGAATGGGAAAAGAGCAACGGGGTGACATAGTATATGAATTGTGGCATAAACAATGATGTCATTCATCACAAACTCAATGAGTGGATATGTCATGACTCATGACTCACGCAGCTCTGTATGAATGAGCGAAATGGTAATCAAGTGTAATAACTTCTTTACATGAAGGCATGTGATTAGACAGATGTTGTCATGGTGAGATGGAGGATGGAGGTTTGGTGGGAAGGTTAGTTAGAAGCAGGCGGTGCTGGCGTGAAAGTTTATATGTAAGCGTGTGTGTGTGTGTTTGTGTGTGAGTGAGTGGATGTCACTAGGCAGGGCTAGGCTTGGCCCGGTGGCTTCTCTGTAATCCACATACAATGGATCGTTTTACAACAGCCTGTAAATTGGAGCCATTCGAAAGAGCTGCTCGCCCCCTCAGAGTGTGTGTGTAAATGTGTGTCTTGGTGTATTTGGGTGGGTATTAGCTAGTGCATCGATGCCAGGCACGGCACAGAGTATACATCACCCGAAGGACAAACAAATCCGAACCCGGACCAATTCTTATAACGACCAAATGTAAATAACCAGAAAATAGGCTAGGGGGTCCAGAAAATGCCTCCAATTCCTCCAGCTTTTATTCCATTCATTTGGGCCTAGACACTGGCTTAAAGGCATAGACACAAACTGAATGAGAGATGCCCAGAGCCCTGGGTCTGAAACCACTACCACCTTGGCCTGTTTGTAGAAGCCAAAACTCCCTGACAGTTCAGTACTTGGGGTCCTCTGGCAGGGACAGGGCTTTGGGACATCTCTCTGACAACTCCATGGAATTGAAGGAAAAAACAAAGGGCTCACCGCCAACTCAGAGCCTGGCTTGTTGTCACCGACCAGGGTAGTGTGTGTGTGTGTGCGTGTGTGTTTAATCAGTCCAACATGCATCTTAGATCCGCTCCACATAGCTTCTTTATGACTGACAGCTTGGAGAACCTGGAAGTGACAAGGAGCAGGGGAGTTCACCAGAGGGAGAGAAAGGGGGATTAAGGAGGAGAGAAGGGGGGTGGGAAGAGAGATGACGGGGGAGCTATGGGGTGTTCCACTCACACCATCTGGAATCACCGCTTGTACCTAACGTCTCTCTTCCTTGTCCTTCATCGTGCGCTACTAACACAAGAATGCACCATACCCACTACATCATCCTACATCATGATCATTTGATTACTGATACCATCGGCTGTAATGACAGTGCAAGACATCTATTATGATGTGTAATGTGCCTACAAAGTGGAATTTTACATCAGTCCACACCTGAGGCTGGGGGCTGGAATCCACCTGTCAGTCACAGCTAAACACAGATTCTCCAAGGACATGAGAGCAGATTGTAGCTTTAATGAAATAGACATCCACAGGATTTCACTCACGTCTTATCAGAACAACAGAGGACAATCTCAGACTGTGTCATTAATAGTGTTGGTTTTAGATCATGGCTGACTGTAAGCCTGGTTATCCTACCGTATCATCTGTCCACATCCTTCCACATTCTCTAGCTATTCTATAGCGACCGGGCTGCTCAACATGCTTATACAGAGCCAGGGCTGGGAAAGTAGAAGCCTATAGCTCTGTTTGGCTCTACATTTATAATCTCTGGCCTCGATAATCTACCGTGACTCCAGTTTCACACTCTTGTCATGTTTGTGAGGTCATTCTACTCCGCTGGAGACAGAGACAGCGAGGAAGAGGTCCCAGAGATCTCCTGGGCATTCCGGAGTTCTGAAGCTCCTATCCCAGGTCTCGCTCTCCGCTCTCACCGCCCCGCCTGCCGCCAGTTACCGAGGAACGCTGCCATGGAATTCTCCACTCTCTTAAATTAAACCCTTCACCAGCCACAGCTGGTTCTGGGAGGGGGGGGGGGGTGTATCACAGGCTAGAAGTGAGAGAGTGGGGAGAGTGGAGCCATCTTTCTTTCCCTCCTCCTCATGTTTGGCTCCCTCTGCCTGCCCCTTTTAACACAACAGGCCTGATGTGCAGAGCTGCTATGACCCGATCTCACTAGATTAGAGAGAGAGAGAGAGAGAGAGAGAGAGAGAGAGAGAGAGAGAGAGAGAGAGAGAGAGAGAGAGAGAGAGAGAGAGAGAGAGAGAGAGAGAGAGAGAGAGAGAGAGAGAGAGAGAGAGAGAGAGAGAGAGAGAGAGAGAGAGAGAGAGAGAGAGAGAGAGAGAGAGAGAGAGAGAGAGAGAGAGAGAGGAGAACTCTTGATTATTGGATTGCCTTGCCTAAACTATGTGGTAACAGAGAGGAGAGAATAGGACAGCGTTTTAGAAACACTATTGAAATCAGACCCACTGTTCTCCGTTACATGACCCGTACTGTAGCTACAGAATCGATGACCTGAAAGCACTCGTTTGTCTGGCCAGTTTGTCTGGCCAGCTACAGTCCAATGTCTATGTAGTATGTGATAGGTATATTGGTCCAATTTGTCAATCAAACAGAGCGAAAGTATGATGCATTAAACTGCATTATTTTCAGTCACCTTATAATTTTCTGGCTCTGCCGCTCTCTCTCTCTCTCTCTCTCCTGTACTGTGCAGGATTGTTTTTCTGTCCCAGCCGTCTTTTCACGGCTTCTCTAATGGAAACCGGTTTGGTTTCCATTAGCCCTATGGCTCTGCTGTGGCTCGCATGTCTCACCTAGACAGACAGCCATTTTGTCTCACGTACACTATAGTGACCTGTCAGTAATCTGCTAATTGAATGTCTTAACATCAAATAACAGCACCTTGGAGGAGAAACAGTGTGTTTCACAGCTAGTCAAGGTCAGGTCGACGGAGTTTCCATGTGTGCGGTTCATTACAACAAACAAACTTGGGTCTTGCAGTACACTCACTTCCAACAAGTTAATGTGTGAGCTAAGACAGGCATGTTTGTGTGAACTGACATACTGTAATAATATGCCTCAGACAAAGGCCTGCCTGTTGGAGCTGACAGCTTTGGGTAAATATGACTAAAGCAACTTTTGTACGGAGCTCGTATGTGTCTCGATGATACAATCTGTAGAGAGTTGCCAATGAGCAATGGTCCGGACGGAGCATGTTGCTGTGTTCTCTTATCCTTAAAGAGAAAAAGACATGACTTTGAGGGCATTACGGTTACTGTAGAGTAGCTTCCCTTTCAGCTGCTTTATAGAAGTGAGATCCAGTGATGTTGGAGCCAGAAAAAATGGAGTCCTGTGGTGACTGGGAAGGCCTTGCTGTCTCTACTGTCTTTGAACCTGGTGTGAGAGTCTGCCCACTCTTTCTTTCTTCTTCTCTTTCTCCTTGCCTTCCCCCCTCTCTCTCGCTCTCTATTTCAATTTCAATTTAAGGGGCTTTATTTTCATGAGAAACATATGTTTACATTGCCAAAGCAAGTGAAATAGATAATAAACAAAAGTGAAATAAGCAATAAAAAATGAATAGTAAACATTACACTACACATTACACAGTTCCAAAAGAATTAAGACATTTCAAATGTCATATTATGTCTATATACAGTGTTGTAATGATGCTCTTTCTCTTTCTCTCTCTCTTACTCTCTTACACACACACACACACACACACACACACACACACACACACACACACACACACACACACACACGCACGCACACACACACACACACACACACACACACACACACACACACACACACACACACACACACACACACACACACACACACACACACACACACACACACACACACACACACACACACACACACGTTCCTTCTCAGGAAGGGTTGGTGGTGTCTGCCTTTCGTCTCTTGGTCTGTGATCAGAGGGTTCAGAGCAGCGTAGCAGGTGGCGGTCAACCCTGAGCGCTAAGCGAGTCTCACACAGCCAAAGAGAAAGAGAGAGAATGTGTGTGTGTCTCTCTCCCACACACACATACATACACACACCTCAGACTGGCCTGTGCTCCTCTCCTAAACAGAGAGCTGCCAGTGAGACATTCCAACCCTCTGTGCTGGTCTTTTGTCTCCTCTGAGAGCTATGAAAAACCAATAGCTTTGAGATAGACTGGCTGTCCAACCCCAGGCCAAGGGAGTGTACTGTACCATTTAGACTAATGAACGACCCTGTTTTGCCTCTTCCTCAGCCCTGTGCTGCCTCCTCCTCATCACCTCCTTGTTTCTAAGAATGTTGTTGGTTGAGCAATGGAATGAAAATAAGGTTTAAAGGAGGTGGATTAGTACGAGGCTGTTTAGCTTAGCGTCTGTCTCGCCTCTTCCTCCTCCTCCTCTTTCTCTACTCTCCTCATCACCTCCACGTGTCAGCTGTCGGTTGAGCAATGGGAGGTGCACGGATAGGAGGAGGTCTGGAGGACCTAGCTTAGTGTGGTGGGGATGTCAAGGCCTTGGCAGGACGTTGCCCACAATTGTTTTGACTAGAGGATGAAACCCTGTCTTGTTCTATCGCTACCCCTTGCATTCCTCCTCGCCTCTCTTCCCTCTCTCCACCGCTGTCTGCGGACAGCTGGGCCATGTCCGGAATCATCTGTCTCCTCTCTACCCTCCTTTTCCCCCCTTCTCTCCTGCCTCCCCCTCCCGCTGTTCTTGTCAACAATAAGAAACCCAAGCTGGAATATGACTTAATTTATGTATGATTACCATGTGGGAAGAATAAATGTTCCTCCCCATAGAGACTGTTGCTGCATGCCAAAAACCTGTTGCCGCGGCAGCCACTAGAGATTAGCTGTTCCTCTCTCAGCCTCTGACTCCCTCTAGTAGGCACAATCTGACATTACCACCACCAGCACTCCTTGAGACCTACTATATACAACCAAGTCAAACCTCTATTTTCTGTGCACAACCTATGCACTTCATGTGGATCTGAAATGATGTTGTTCACTAATACTGCTTCATACTCTCTCACCCTCTCCTCTCTGAGGTTATGGAAACCTTGGTGCTGGTGGTGTTGGGGTTGGTGGTCTTGGTGGTGGAGGATATGGAGCTGGTCCTGGAGCAGGCAGTCTAGGAGCAGGAGCCCTTGGGGGAGGATATGCTAAGCCTGGAGGTACAGTAGCAGTGTCACTTCAGGTTCAGGTTCTTGGACCACCAATAGTACTGACCCTGTGTCTTAGTGCTGTTCAAGCTAATACTATGCTAAAAGACCACTTAGGCTACCGATCATTCCTGGCCACATTAGAGCGCTTCACAATATGACACAATGAGACACTGAGAGTGTTAAAGGGTTGGATTAATAACCACACATGGCTTCTCTCCCCTCTCCTCAGCTGGTTATGGAGGAGGCTCGCCGTATGGAGGAGCTGGTGCTGGGGGCTACTTCACTGGAGGTGGAGGCTATGGGGCAGGAGGTGGACTACAACCAGGTACTGTACAGACAGAAGACATTTTCAAAGCCATGCATCTCAATCAATCAATCAATCAATCAAATGTATTTATAAACCCCTTTTTACATCAGCCGATGTCACAAAGTGGTATACACCAACCCAGCCTAAAACCCCAATCACCAAGCAATGCAGATGTAGAAGAACGGGTGGCTAGGAAAAATTCCCTAGAAAGGCAGGAACCTAGGAAGAAATCTGGAGAGGAACCAGGCTCTGAAGGGTGACCAGTCCTCTTCTGGCTCTGCCGGGTGGAGATTATAACAGTACATGGCCAAGTTGTTCAAACGTTCATAGATGACCAGCAGGGTCAAATAATAATAATCACAGTGGTTGTAGAGGGTGCAACAGGTCAGCACCTCAGGAGTAAATGTCAGTTGGCATTTCATAGCAGAGCATTCAGAGTTAGAGACAGCAGGTGCGGTAGAGAGAGAGAATCGAAAACAGCAGGTCCGGGACAACGTAGCACGTCCGGTGAACAGGTCAGCGTTCCATAGTCACAGGCAGAACAGTTGAAACTGGAGCAGCAGCATGACCAGGTGGACTGGGGACAGCAAGAAGTCATCAGGCCTGTCACGCCCTGACCATAGAGAGCCTTTTTATTCTCTATGTTGGTTAGGTCGGGGTGTGACTAGGGTGGGTAATCTAGGTTTTTTTCTATGTTGGCCTGGTATGGTTCCCAATCAGAGGCAGCTGTTTATTATTGTCTCTGATTGGGGATCATATTTAGGCAGCCATTTCCCCACTGTGTTTTGTGGGATCTTGTTTTTGTGTTGTTGCCTGTGAGCACTCCAGAGCTTCACGTATCGTTTTTTGTTTTGTGCCTTTCACGAATAAAAAGATGTGAAACCCATATCACGCTGCGCCTTGGTCCGAATGTTATTTCAACGATCGTAACAAGGCCAAGTAGTCCTGAGGCATTGTCCTCCGGGAGGGATGGACCAGCATTGGTCTACGTGATAGTATTTAAATTTACGTTTTAGTCATTTAGCAGACGCTCTTATCCAGAGCGACTTACAATTAGTGCTTTCATCTTTAGATAGCTAGGTGAGATGTTTTGTATAAAATAAACATTTTATTGCCATTCAATAATGTTGCTATGGATTTGTCTGTGTTGTGTAAAGATATAAAACAACCAAACACACATAAATCACAACAAACTATAAACCAACCTACATTTTGTTTCTGTGTTTCTCTACAGGCTATGGCGGTGGTGGACTACAGCCAGGTCTAGGTGAGTGGCATGGGCACCATGTTAGCACCCAGGGTCCTATGACTAATTGAAATCGTACAGTCGCAGCAGCCATTGTAGAACTAGTGATCTACTTTTTTTTAAAGCATTCTCCGACTGTACAGCTTTCAATAACTTATATAGGTTTGTGTGCTCACATGCTGTGAGAAAAAATGTCACATCAATTGCATCCAAACTTTTGACATGATTTATAGATTGGTGTAGATTGTTATTATTAAACAATATTGCCTGAACTACGTTGTTTTACACGGAACCCAAACCGGCTGCACGCGTGTGCCATCGTGCATTCAATTATTTTGTCCCCCCACACCAAACGTGATCACAACACGCAGGTTAAAATATCAAAACAAACTCTGAACCAAATATAGTAATTTGGGGACAGGTCGAAAAGCATTAAACATTTATGGCAATTTAGCTAGTTAGCTTGCACTTGCTAGCTAATTTGTCCTATTTAGCTAGCTTGCTGTTACTAGCTAATTTGTCCTGGGATATATACATTGAGTTGTTACTTTACCTGAAATGCACAAGGTCCTCTACTCCGACAATTAATCCACACATAAAACGGTCAACCAAATCGTTTCTAGTCATCTCTCCTCCTTCCAGGCTTTTTCATCTTTGAACTTATATGGTGATTGGCATCTAAACTTTCATAGTATTACTACACCGACTGGCAACACAGTTCGTCTTTCAATCACCCACGTGGGTATAACCAATGAGGAGATGGCACATGGGTACCTGCTTCTATAAACCAATGAGGAGATGGGAGAGGCAGGACTTGCAGCGCGATCTGCGTCAGAAATAGAATTTTAGCCCTTGTGTGTGTGTGTGTGTGTGTGTGTGTGTGTGTGTGTGTGTGTGTGTGTGTGTGTGTGTGTGTGTGTGTGTGTGTGTGTGTGTGTGTGCGTGTGTGTGTGTGTGTGTGTGTGTGTGTGTGTGTGTGTGTGTGTGTGTGTGTGTAAGAGAGTAAGAGAGAGAGAAAGAGAAAGAGCATCATTACAACACTGTATATAGACATATATTTTAGCCCTTGGAAACGCAGACGCTCGTTGACACGCGCGAGCAGTGTGGGTGCAATAATTGAATAACATAGATTTCTAAATTTATTTTACAACGCTCGCGCACGCGACGCGAGCGGTGTGGTCAGCCTATTAGGGTATGTTCAATGAAGGGTATCATGGCCTAGCATTATGGCAAAGAGCCTGCGTTTAAATATTGGTTGGCAGTCGACAAGGCCCTCAGTCACAGGCCAATACAGCTCTTGTGCAATTCTCCTCAACCCTATCTCGACTCTTTTCATGGCATTCCAACAAAACAATCCCATTCCATCCTAACCCCTTTCAGTGAAAACAGCAGCATTCCTCTCCATTCTTTCTGTTGCCAGTCTTCCCTTGTTTCTCTGAATCCCTTTGTTCGTTCACCACATACAAAAGGCACTGCGTAATGTCTGTTCCTTGGAGAGAAGGATTGGTGGATTTTAATATAGAAAGAGAAGGTTAAACAAATAAATTAAAACTTTTATCCCGACTGCCAAGCCCTCAAGAGCCAGAGCTGACAGCTAATTTCCTGCATAGGGGATAATCAAAGAGCCAAAGAAATGAAGCATTTGATGAGGCAAGACAAATACCATGCATTATTGTGGTCTGAGTCCCAAATGGCACCCTATTCCCTACATAGAGCACTACTTTTGACCAGAGCCCTATGGGCCCTGGTCAAACGTAGTGCACTTTATATGGAATAGAGTGCCATAGAGCCTCTGCCTCTCAGAACAACTCTGGATAAAAATTAGCATTGTCCACATTCTTTGATCACTGTGATGATGATGATGATGATGATGATGATGATGACGACAAACTCAGGGGGACCTGGAGGCGCAGGAACAGGAGCTGCAGTGCCCGTGGGAAATAAAAGACACACACAAAGCTCAAATCATGCCATCCAGTCCTACCTTTTCTCTTGACAATGTTCAATGTTTTATCATTATCCTCTAGAAGTGTAATGTACACTAGCTACGCTGATTCACAATATTGACGCTGGACTCACTAGTATATGAGTAGTTGTTACTACAGTATGTAATGTCTCTACTATGTGTCTCTTTCAGCACCTGTTATTCCTCAGACTGGCCTACCTGGAGGTGGGCTGGGACCTGGTGCTGGAAAAGGAAAGGCTCCAAAAGGAGGAGTACCAGGTGAGTGAGTGTTTATTTAACTATGCACGTGTACAAAATCTGAATGCCATTGGATGCCGTATAAAATCATTGATTGCATTGGTCTTTGCAGGTGTGGGGGTGCCTGGACTTTACCAAGGTGGCCAGGTGCCAGGACAAGGTGTGCCTATTCTCTTCCTCTGAAAGTCAAACCCACATAAATCACATTATATCAAAGAATGTTTAACCATATCCTCCCTTCATGGATTTAATACAGGTTGATGTAACTCAGGGATTTGCATGCTGTGATATCAATTCACTTGCTAATTCTCAGATCCCCTTTTCATGTCTGCAGGGTTTGGTGGTCGTGGAGTGTTGCCCGGTGTGGCCACTGGGAACGGACTCAATCCCAAATCATGTAAGTCAATCATGCTTTTAATAAGACATGCAATAACATATTTGATGACATGAAATTTGATTGGGATACCTGTAACATGCATGCATCTACAGATCACATGGTTTTCATGTCTTGTCTGTCCGTCTGTCTTTCTGCCTTCCTGTGTTTGCCTGCCTGTCTGTCACCTGTCTGTCTGTCTGATATGATTTGTCCTCTACAGTGCCAGGTGGAGGACAGCAGGGACCAGGAGGCTTGGGTCGTGTTGGTTATGGAGGACCAATGCAGCCAGGAGTATTCCATGGATACCCACTCAAAACACCCAAAACACAAGGTTTGTCATCGGACAATTTAATGACTACTAATGATTTATTTTCTACTATCAATTCACAGCTAAAAGGTTGATAATGAAGCTACATTTTTGTGTCTTTGCATTGCCATCATGGAATCTATAGAAATGGACACATAGCTCGTGTTAATACAAGTGTATTATCATTTGGTGTGTGCAGGTAAACTGGAGGTGGCAATCCTCCATTAGTTACTTAAGAAGAACTATAACACTTCTGGTGGCCTTTTGGCAGAGATGCACGTATAGTTCTGAGTACTGTCTCAAAAGTCCGAAATTCATAATAAAGTCCTGACAACTGGCCTCTGAACCATCAAAATGCTTAATAACATGGACCTACGCGGCTGAGGACACTCAACTAAGGCATAGGGAAGCCTCCCAAACAAAGGAAGACACAGAGGCAACTAATACCAGTGAGGATAGAAAGAAAGAAATTCTCAATCCAATACATTTTTTAGAAATTTAGCAAAAATAGATAAGATCTTGCTACCATGGAAAGGAAAATACCTGTCTATTTGTGGAAAAATCACCCTGATTAACTATTTAGTCATATCACAGTTTACCTATTTGCTTATGGTTTTGCCAACATCTGCTTTTTAAATTATATGAACAAAAAAATTACATTTTATTTGGAATGGCAAGCCAGACAAAATTAAAAGGGCCTACTTATGCAACAAATATGAATTCGGAGGGAATAAATTATTAAATATTAAAGCATTAGACCTCTCACTAAAGGCATCAGTCATACAAAAAGCATACTTAAATCCGAAATGGTTCTCTAGTAAATTAGTAAGAATGTCTCACCCCATGTTCAAGAATGGCCTTTTTCCCTTTATTCAGATTACAACTGCTCACTTTCGGTTATTTGAAAACAAAATAATCTCCAAAATATCATTATTTTAACCTCTCCACAGAGAAAAATACATAGAAAATAAAAATACCAGTGAGGATACATCCAACTCCGCCATATTGAATGTTCTGAATCAACAACAAACTTTGATGCAGACACTGGTCAAACAAGCAGTTAAGGAATACCTGGAGGAACTGCTTTCAGGAGAAATTATATCACTCAAGGATATGGTGGAAGCCTCCAACACATCTATCTTAAAACTCTCAAACGTCATTGCCAGCCAATCTGTCACATGCAAGTCTCTGGAGCGGCGCTGTGATGAGATGCAGGTTAGCACCAGGGCTGCTACAGACGACATAGCCACCTGCCGAGATGCAGTGAAGCAACTGCGGGGTAAAATTACGTCGCTTGAAGACAGAGAGAGGAGCAGGCAAGAGACCTCCATCACTTCCCGGAGGAGCTCCTATGTGCCCTCTTGCAGCAAGGAAAACAGAGTCTGTAGGTAGGCCTGCAGCAGCATGGTGGCTGCTGGTGGCCAAGAGAGCAGAGGGACCCCTATGTAGCTTTCAAGTCCGCATCAAAGACTCTGCGGGGGTCCCGCCTTCAGTCGCGGGTTCCGCCTTGGCAGAGGCCCAGCCCTCCTGCAAGGCCTCGAAGAACTCAGCAGAAAGGGGGACAGATGGTGAGTCATCACTCTCCACCAGTTGATGTCCAGTGCAGTGGCTACCCAAGTGAGTAGGCTCCTCATAGCCTCTCGAGCTGCTGGGGGCGATGAAGCCCTGCTGGCGGCTTCAGATGGCCTGTCAGCCTGGTAGCCCCTCTCACGGTGGTGAACAGTGCCAGCATTGTCCCCCAGGAACAGCCTATCACTGGCCAACAGGGAACAGCTGTCGTCGCCGTCGAAGCTATCAACCTCCTGAAGCAGGGCATGCACCCTCCATTCAAGGTGGTCCCAGCGGTCCGATTCATGCCCCCATCCAGGACTGGCAGCAGATGGGCTATGCCTGTGATGGCTCCGGCCACTCTTCCTGGGAGGGGTACTGGGCCCAGTAGAGGGACTAACAGCTTGCTGCCGCACCTCTCCTGAAGGAGTAAGCTCGACCCCAGCCTGAGCCCGAGCCTGGCCGACCCACTCGCGCATGGCCTCCAATTGCAACAGGTGCAGGCGTTCTGAGAACACCAAACAAAACAGGCATCCAGTAGAGCTCTCCACCGCCCTCTCCGCGTGGCTCAAACCCAGGTCGTGCATACACAAGGTATGTGGATCCCCAGGGAGATGCCAGCATCACACCTGTCACAAAGGGAAGCCATAAGCTCAGCCAAGCCAACAAGGCCAAGGAGCAGTGGTCCGACGCCCTGGGGGAGCTATGTTTTGACCCGCTTGGAGGAATTAAACCGGGTAATGGATAAATAACCCAGTACCTCTGCAACACAGCAACCAGGTAATGGATTTGATTTACATGTTTTTGTTTTACGCCAACTGCAATATTACCTAGCCGGTTTAATATCCAAGCAGTAAAACAGCGCCTTATGGCGTGTGTTGCGGCCATGTTGTCTATATATAGGGGCGGACCCCAGCCGTGACACAGGTGTACACGGGAGTGAATCTGTAAATCCTCACCTCGGATGTATCCCTCCGCCGCGGAGTGATACCAAAATATTGGAGTGATCCAATATAGTGAATCATAACGGGGCTACAGTCCAAACACTTATAAGCACACCCTATCCCCTCATCCCTCAAATTAAGTGGACACTTCTGATGACGTATCATGACGTCTGACGAGTATACACTTTCAGGGCAAGGGGCGAGGGTGGAAGGAATGATTTTTACATGGACATCCTTGGCTGGAAATTCGTCACTCGTTCATGCAGCGATGATTGTGTTTTCAGCCACTGGTGGCTTGTGGGTGCTTTATATGCCGTACATTCAATTGAGTGCAAGTATACTTATATTAAATATATAATTATTAATATATGCCTACTGTATGATAGCTAGCAAATTCATTAGCTGCCTAGCTGGAACTTCTGTAGAAGGGAAATGTTTTATTTCTACAATTTCCAAAAGATAACCAAACAAAAACATATTTACTTTTTACATAGTAGCAAAATTACAACTTATTTCCATTCCTTTTTACTTCGACCTATATGTTGACTTCTCCATTGATGTTGTTTTTAAGTTTTGGCAGACTTTTCTTAGCGGATGTACAATTGTCGCGAATTGAATTATGGGGATTTTCAGGCCCGGAGTCAACATATTTGTACAATTGGAAAGCAGACTAAAAACGAGGGCTGAGGGGCGTTGCAAACTTCCTTTGCTTGGCTAATCATTTGGACCATCCTCCAAGATGGCGACGGGTATTCCCCCAAGGGTATAAGGCGAGGGTAGTTGGACGAGGGTGTGTCTTTTCAGTGTTTGGACCGCAACCAGGGACTGGATTTGGGACGTGCGCCGCTGTTTGGGAGCCTCCTGATGTTAGCGAATTTGAGTTCCTACCAGCCAAAGAGAGCGGTTGAAGCTATAGACTTCCGCTCTTGTGGGTGGTTACTGTATTTGTTTATATTATTGTTCAAACCCAGCTGTCAGAGTTAGTTCACAAATATGTATAATGGGGTGTAATTTTTTCCCCCTGTTTATATTGAAGTAGGAGTTCATTAAATTTCTTGTTTATTTTGTCCTACACTTATCCATACATTCTATATGACGAATGTTTTTAATGAACCGTGAGCTCATCGTGATGTCGTTAAATTCCCGTGGTTTGAATTCCGCTATCAAGCGTACCAAATGCTTAGAATACATCAGTCGCAAAAAGGTTGATATCGCCCTAATACAAGAAACCCACCTCAAACATTCTGATGTCAATAGATTCCAAAACAGATACTACAAAAACTACAAATGTGTTGCTCACTCACAAAACGAAAGGTGTTTTAATATTATTTGATAGAAAACTACGCGTTCAGGTTGATGGTTCTGATAATGACGATAAAGGATATTTCGTATTTGTAACTACAGTTATAAATCACACGTAGATGTGTTTTGCCTCAATATATTGCCCCTGATTCCATATTGCCTTAGTTCTATCTCGAAAAGAATATTAGATCTTTCAGAATACCAACTTGTGGGAGGAGATTTTAATCAGGTATGTATTTCTCAGTTAGATAGGTCTCATGTTTCATTGCACGCTCAACTGATCAGGCTTCTGGTGATCTCATCTCATTTGCTGCAGAGCTTGAATTTGATTGTCAAAGATTATACTTTCTTTTCTTCAATACATAATACATTTTCACAGATAGACTACATATTTGTATCTCCCTATATAAACAGGTGTATTCAGACAACCAAGGTGCTCCGCATAGTCATTTCTTTTCATGGAGCTGTCCTGTATAGTATCTTAATTGACAGCTACAAACAGAAAGGTGCCAGAAGATGGCGCTTCAAAGCAACATTGCTGCAGAATATGGCGTTTTTGACACAGCTTTCAGCAAAGTTGAAAGAATTTTTATTGTTTAATACAGATACAGCCACATCCCCTCGGTCACTTTGAGAGGTGGCAAAATGTTTTTTTGAGGGGAAACTACCTCGTTTGCTTCACATCTTAACTCAACTCGCAGTAAAAAAATAGTAGATCTGGAAAAACAGATTGCTCTGGTTGAAAAGGAGCAGAAACAAAAATGTACAGAGCAAAAGGGGAAGATTTGAACAACATTAAAACACGAGTATAACACTTTACTACAGTCTAAAGCAGAATTTATAATGCATCGCACAAGAGTAACATACTATATTCTGAAGGGGAGAAAGCTAGTAGACTTTTGGCTGCAAGGCTTAAGCAAAATGAGGCCTTTTCTTATATAAATACAATTCAAACACCATCTGGTAAGATATCACATGACCAGGCAGAAATTTATGATACATTTAGGCAGTTTTATTCCCAATTATATACATCAGAGGCGGACCCTGATCATAGTAAGATGACACACTTCTTATCATCATTGGACCTTCCCAAACTTGACAGAGAGCAATCTGGATTCCTTGACTCCCCACTTAATCTTGAAGAACTCAGGAATGCATTGACATCTATGAAAAAAGGCAAATCACCAGGACTTGATGGTTTCCCTCCTGAGCTGTTTCTTGAAGTATGAGATATTGTTGGGCCACTAATTCTTGGTTCTATCAATCAGGGCAAATCTCCTAGACTGTAAAAGTTATAGGCCCTTAAGCCTTATTACAACACAGCTCAAGCTGTTTGCAAAGTTACTTGCCATCAGATTAGAACTGCTTGTAGGACATATCATTAGCAATGATCAAACTGGGTTTATAAAGGGTCGTTTAGCCTCAGACAATATTAGACGTGTATTCCATATCATAAATGAGTCCGAAAACAACCCAGTCCCTGCTGCACTTTTTAGTTTGGATGCAGAAAAAGCCTTTGATAGGCTAGAATGGAACTATTTATGGTGTGTTTTGGAGGCCTTTAGCTTTGGTAAAGGATTTATCTCCATGTTAAAAACGTTGTATTCTGCATCCCAAGCAGTTGTGCAGACGGGAAACATTCTATCCAAGACTTTCTGTGTACAACGTACCACAAAACAAGGATGTCCATTATCACCTACACTCTTTGCACTGTCTTTGGAGCCCCTTGCTCCAGCGATTAGATTGGACCCACATATTCACCCATCAATATTAAAGGTACCCAGAATAAAGTGTCACTCTATGCCAATGACATCTTATTGTATTTCTCAGACATTTCAATTTCCCTTCCACAGATTCTGACATTATTTACTATTTTTGGTTCATTCTCTGAATATAAAATAAACTGGAAATCTATACTGGTTCCCCTTAACAACCCTGCGAAATGGCTTACTTTGCCTGCTGCATCTCCAGTGCAGTGGCACGAGGCAGACTTGAGTTATTTGGGCATATGTATACCCACCAAATTTTCCCAAGTTTGCAGAAGGAACTATGTCAAAATGGTCCTCCCTTAAAATCTCATTACAAGGTAGGATTGCAATAGTAAAAATGAACGTACTCGGTCGACTAAATGTTAGGTGCCTATACCACCTCCACCAAAATACTTTGAGGAATTAAAGTCAATGACCTCAAAGTTTATTTGGAATGATAAAAAGCCACGCATTAGATATGATACTCCTACACGGTTAATGGGAACAGGAGGTTTGTCTTTTCCAGATTTACAAATGATATTACTCATCTTTCCAAATAAAATCCTTGAGAGTATGGTCTGATGATTCTATTGCAGCATCTTGGAGAGGCATAGAGGAAGCACTTGTTGCACCGCATAGACTTACAGATCTAGTTTTTTCAGGGCATCAAGATAAAAACGGCATACAAAAAATTTGGTTCAATTATTTCCAACTCACTACAAGTATGGTACTATGCTGAGAAACACATAGGCAACACTAAGAAGTTCTGTGATTCTTCTCCTATATGGCATAACTATAAGCTGATGACAAACAATAAGCCTTTTGTGTACCCATTGTGGGCGGATAAGGGTGTGCATACCTTGCGAGACATGTATAATGATAAGGGGCTAATACCTTTCCAGGACATCAAACAAATGTATTCACTTCCAGGCTTTCATGGTTCCTTTACCTACAGTTAAGATTTTCGGTAAAAACGTATGGTGTAGCATGGGATGCCCCGTTAACATCCCACATAATGCTTACATGGATAGACCCTTCATTAACTTCTAAAATAGTCTCTGCCACTTATGATTGCCTGCTGTCTGTTAAATGCGCTACATTGGGTGTCACTCTAGTATAGAACCGCGAAATGCAGGGATTGGGGCACGACCTGAACTGGGATGCCATTTGGGAAAATGTATTTGTTACCTCTAAAAACCCAGCACACCAGCTTATACATTATAAGATTATACATAGAAGTTATGCAACACCATTTATATGTTTTAAGATGGACCTGATTCCTTCTCCAATATGTGATAGATGCCGTATGAATACTGTTGGAATACTAATGCACATGTTTTGGGAATGTCCTGTGGTGTCCCAGTTCTGGTCACTTTTCAGATTTCCTTACAACAATTATGGGTTTCCCTGTGGCCAAAGATCCACATTTATTTTTGTTGAATGATGACTCTTCAATTGTATTGCAACTGGTTCAGAAAATAATCATATATGCGGGGTTAACAGCAGTAAAAAGGGTTATCCTTAGTGCTTGGATTACCCCTACAATCCTCTCGCCTCAAACATGGGTATCATATTTTCAAGATATTGTTCGTATAGAGTGATCAGTGGCTGTAATAAACAAAGCTCTGGCAAATACAGTTGAGGCATGGGATGTATTATGCAAAAATTAGATCAGATATTAACAACTATTGACCAAGCAATGGTCCTACATGGTAGGGGAGTGGAGGGACGACATTTCATTTTCTGAGAATAATATAGAATATGTTTTATTGTAAACTCTACTTCCTTTCTGTAGATGTCATATTGTGCACTCAAATAATTGACTCCTGCGAGTATGTAAATAGTTGTATTGTATGTTAATGTTGTCATGTTGGCTAGTATTTGTAAAGTGATCCAGCCTTATGTGTTGTATATTGTGAAATAAAAATTAAATATGGATCACAAAAAAAAAAAAACTTCACTATCTTACTGTCCCTAAACGTCATTCATCCCAGTGTTTAATGGATGTTAAACGTCAGATGTTTGCGGTCTGTAAGTTGACACAATGTTGACCGTTCGTTACAGTTCCTTTCTCTCCAGTGCACAGTGTCTTATCCCCATTACCCCCATTATGGCCACATGCACAGCCCCATATACGGTTACGGTCACATGAGCAGCCACTGTCACATGAGCAGCCATGGTCACGAGCGGTTCTATGTCTACCCCCCTCCTAGGCCTCAGGTTATGTATGGTGGGTTTATCATTGTGAATTGGCTGCTGAGAATCGAATTGTTCTCTTTTTGAGGCCCAGGTCCTGACTTTGGAACAAGGGTGTTTTCTTTCCTCTTCAAAACTGAGTTGTTGCCCTTTTCACCATGTGTTGTTGCAGTCACATCATCACGTTCTAGGAAGACCTCAAAATCAGAACGATGCTTCTACCACCTTCCCCTCTAAGACACTTCGAAAATCTAAAAAGTGCAATAGCTCCGAACCTTAACCCACTAAAACTGTGACTGCTTCTTTCATGTATTGTATGTAAGTTAGCTGCTTCACACCCATTCCCTGTAAGGGACCACCACTTCAATCAATGTCAGTTAATGTTATATGTGTTAAGACAACATGGTCTTAGTTAGCTATTTACCGAATGTGGTCCCTCACAGGAAAGAGTGTCATGCAGCCAAAAGCATACAGTAAGTTAGAGCTTTCCTTTGGCCTCCTCTCAGATCTGTAGTCACTCAGGGGCAATAGTAAGATCTGAGTGGACTGACAAATCATCCTTGTCTGTTCCGTAGGTTAGTTTTCAGAATGTGCCTCGATGTTTGTAGTAGGCTAGGTCATACTGCTGAATAAAATCAACACCTGTTTGATGAGAAACAAATGTAGCTGTGTTTACACATGACAAAAACTCAAACTGCTTCAGCTATGACTTGCTGGGCTCAAACCTTAATGATGTAGAACTACTAACCCATCTACAGTAGATGTATTAATGTTTACTGCTGAACAGAATAGATTACAACTGTGTGGTTTTATGTCTTGGGTGGATCTGGAATGAAATTGAATAAATCAGTAATAAGTCAATAATTTAAAACAAAGGTCCATTCACAAACAATGAAGTAGTCATGGATTTTCTGACTGTGTGCTAATGGAAGTTCAAACCCTTTACTCTATACAAGACTGATACCGTTTGTTTGTCGCAATGGTATCTACAGGTGGCTATGGAGCGAAAGTTGGAGGAGCTGGAGGCAAACTTCCATTTGGTACAGAAAGTTTTTAATATGTAAATGTTTTAAGTAGTGTTCTGCATGTATGTGTAATTGTACATGTGTGTGTAGTACAAGCAGTACGGTACAGTAGATGGTTCTCTCCACTTGTTTCAGGATATGGGGGCTTTGGTGGTGGTGGTGGTGGAGCAGGCCTTCCTGGTGGAAAAGGTGGTCCTGGATCCAAGCCTGGATACCCCATTGGAACTGGTAGGGAATCGGAGAACACTTACACAAATATATGGGAAAATATGTTTAAGAGCACTCTATTACATAAATTAATTTAAATTGAGAACTGTAACTCTAATGTTTGTGTTCCCCCACTCTCTGCAGGTGTTGGGACAGGAGGTCTTAACCCGGCCCAGGCTCAGGCTAAAGCTGCTAAATATGGTAGTGATCGCTATCACAGGGCTACTAAAACTGGGCTTTTTGACACAGTGTTAACTTCAACTACTAACTCTTGAAATGTTTACCCTCAGGTGCTGGTACTGGTTTGGGTGGTGTGCCCGGTGCAGGTAGAGCTTACCCTGGAGAGGGAGGAGCTTACCCTGGAGTGGGAGGAGCTTACCCTAGAGGTGAGGGGAGAAAGAGAGTGTGTGATAAAGACACCTCTGACCTTCTACTGGACAGTACCTGACAGTTTACAGTACCACCAAACAAAACTACTAGACAGGACAGCCACAGTTGACATTAATACTATTCAGAGAATACAAGTGAAAGAGAATACAAGAGAATATGAGAATACAAGTGAAACATTTAGCTTTTTGTTATCTATACTGACAGTGAGAGTATATCTAAAGATTTTCAGATTAAGGCCAAGGGTCAGGCAGATTTTTTTTAAATTAGATTTATTTTACATTTTTTACATTTCAGGATATAATCCTGCTGCAGCCAAAGCTGCTAAATATGGTAAGAAATATCACTCAGAACAGCAATATCAGAGTTTTAGCTAATAAGACTAATTTGAGTCGTTTTCTTGTGACTCTCCACCGTAGGAGTCCCAGGAGGTGCAGGTGGCGTCCCAGGTCTTGGATCAGTAGCAGGAGGAGCAGGAGGAGGACCTGGAGGGTTATCCGGAGGAGCTGGAGGTACATATGAAAGTAACTGTACAACATCAAAATCTGATAGGCCTCTTACAGTGAGTTTAGTTACGTCAGAATTCTGTTTTTTTGTGATTGTAGTTTGACTATAAAAATATGGTTTTCTAATCTATAAACTTTTGCATTTCAGGGTATAACCCTGCTGCGGCCAAAGCTGCTAAATATGGTATGAAAGATCTCTCAAAACAGCAATATCAGAGGTGGTACATACAGTTGAAGTCGGAAGTTTACATACACTTAGGTTGGAGTAATTAAAACTCATTTTTCAACCACTCCACAAATTTCTTGTTAACAAACTATTGTTTTGGCAAGTCGGTTAGGACATCTGCTTTGTGCATGACACAAGTAATTTTTCCAACAATTATTTCACTTATAATTCACTGTATCACAATTCCAGTGGGTCAGAAGTTTACATCCACTAAGTTGACTGTGCCTTTAAATAGCTTGGAAAATTCCAGAAAATTATGTCATGGCTTTAGAAGTTTCTGATAGGCTAATTGACATAATTTGAGTCAATTGGAGGTGTATCTGTGGATGTATTTCAATGTTTACCTTCAAACTCAGTGCCTCTTTGCTTGACATCATGGGAAAATCAAAATAAATCAGCAAGGAGGCCTACAAAGCCTGATTCAGTTACACCAGCTCTATCAGGAGGAATGGCCCAGAATTCACCCAACTTATTGTGGGAGGTTGTGGAAGGCTACCCGAAACGTTTGACCAAAGTTAAACAATTTAAAGGCAATGCTACCAAATACTAATTGAGTGTATGTAAACTTCTGACCCACTGGGAATGTGATGAAAGAAATAAAAGCTGAAATAAATCATTCTCTCTACTATTATTCTGACCTTTCACATTCTTAAAATAAAGTGGTGATCCTAACTGACCAAAGACAGGGAATTTTTACAAGGATTAAATGTCAGGAATTGTGAAAAACTGAGTTTAAATTTATTTAGCTAAGGTGTATGTAAACTTCCGACTTCAACTGGAGATTTTTTATTTCTGTTAACCTTTAAAGGGGCAAACAGCAGTTGCTACATCCATTTTTAGACTTTTAAATTAATTATATATACCCATTGATTCTTGAAGAATAGAACTTAGCTTAGTTGAACTGCTTAGCTTAGTTGAACTGTCATACCATCAGAATCCCAAATATAAACTTGTTTAACTCTTTTGTTTGTAAACCTTGTAACTGCAAAAAAATACTGCATAGCCTCAGAACAGAGTTAAAACGATTATGTTGATATCATGGATGGTCAGTCTAGCGCTGTCTATAAATTTGAGAGTGCTTACAGTTCTCCAACCCCATCCCTCAGCTTTTTACCAAAAAAGTGTTAAGTTTGGTGCTTTGTTATTGTTTGAACTGCAGATCATCCCTTTAACTAACTGTTCTTATCTTGTCTTGCCACACAGGAGTTCCAGGGGGTGCAGGAGCAGGCCTAGGAGCTGGAGGATTTGGTGGAGTACCAGGAGGAGGAGGAGGAGGAGGTGTACCTGGGGCAGGAGGTGAGCCTAAAAGTATACTACACAGTGAACACTACTCTCATCTCAGTAGTGTTGCTCTTTACTGTGTGTATATATTAAGGACGTTATTCAGATATGATATTGTGAACTAGATGGTTATATTTAGCAAATCTATAATAATTTTTCGACTATAAAAATCACAAGTGATTAATGTTTTGCATTTCAGGATATAATCCTGCGGCAGCCAAAGCAGCTAAATATGGTAAATAATCACTCAAACAACAACATCAGAATTGGTTCATTGATTGAATTTATGCTGAAATGTACTTCCACTATTATCTCATTTAGTTCCACTGTTAACTAACTGAAGTTAGTTAGACATGCCTCAGAAATCCAATGGTTTTCTCGTGTCCCTCAACACAGGACTCCCAGGAGGAGGTGC
Source organism: Salvelinus namaycush (assembly GCF_016432855.1). Lineage (NCBI taxonomy): Eukaryota > Metazoa > Chordata > Actinopteri > Salmoniformes > Salmonidae > Salvelinus > Salvelinus namaycush. Next base: position 24,365,186 of record NC_052329.1, read on the forward strand.
AGGCAGGCTCCCAGGTGCTGGCTCAGTCGCAGGAGGAGCAGGAGGAGTACCAGTAGCTGGGGCTGAAGGTACAGAAAGGAGCACCATTGGGGTGCAGGATGTAATGTAGTTTGACTTTACTGTATGTGTACTGTAATGGCTTGGCGGAATTTCCTTTTTAATGTATTAATGTTTTACATTTCAGGATATAATCCTGCTGCGGCCAAAGCCGCTAAATATGGTAAGAAACGTCACTCGTAACAGCAACATCAGAGTTGCAACATTGGTTGTAACTCATGGTGAAGTGTCTGTCCACTTTTAACTAAGCCTTGTTTTCATGTCAACCTTCAACACAGGAGTTCCAGGAGGAGCAGGTGCAGGGTTAGGAGGAGCTGGAGGTAGGCTATAGTAACCAAACACCTATAGATTTAACTCATGTATAGTCAGGCCCAAAATAATTGGCACCCTTGATAAAGATGAGCAAAAAGACTGTATGAAATAAATAATATAAATATTGAGCTACAGTTGAAGTCGGAAGTTTACATACACTTAGGTTGGAGTAATTAAAACTCGTTTTTCAACCACTCCACACATTTCTTGTTAACAAACTAAAGTCTTGGCAAGTCGGTTAGAACATCTACTTTGTGCATGACACAAGTAATTTTTCCAACAATTGTTTACAGACAGATTATTTCACTTATAATTCACTGTGTCACAATTCCAGTGGGTCAGAAGTTTACATCCACTAAGTTGACTGTGCCTTTAAACAGCTTGGAAAATTCCAGAAAATGATGTCATGACTTTAGAAGCTTCTGATAGGCTAATTGACATCATTTGAGTCAATTGGAGGTGTACCTGTGGATCTATTCCAAGGCCTACCTTCAAACTCAGTGCCTCTTTGCTTGACATCATGGGAAAATCAAAAGAAATCAGCCATGACCTCAGAAAAAACATTGTAGACTCCCACAAGTCTGATTCATCATTGGGAGCAATTTCAAAACGCCTGAAGGTACCACGTTCATCTGTACAAACAATAGCACGCAAGTATAAACAACATGGGACCACGCAGCCGTCATACCGCTCAGGAAGGACACGCGTTCTGTCTCCTAGAGATGAACATACTTTGGTGCGGAAAGTGCAAATCAATCCCAGAACAACAGCAAAGGACCTTGTGAAGATGCTGGAGGAAACAGGTACAAAAGTATCTATATCCACAGTAAAACGAGTCCTATATCGACATAGCCTGAAAGGCTGCTCAGCAAGGAAGAAGCCACTTTCCAAAACCGTCATAAAAAAGCCAGACTACGGTTTGCAACTGCACATGGGAACAAAGATCGTATGTTTTGGAGAAATGTCCTCTGGTCTGATGAAGCAAAAATAGAACTGTTTGGCCATAATGACCATCATTATGTTTGGAGGAAAATGGTGGAGGCTTGCAAGCCAAAGAACACCCTCCCAATCGTGAAGCACAGGGGTGGAAGCATCATGTTGTAGGAGGGGCTGGTGCACTTCACAAAATAGATGGCGTCATGAGGAAGGAAAATGATGTGTATATATTGAAGGAACATCTCAAGACATCAGTCAGAAAGTTAAAGCTTGGTCGCAAATGGGTCTTCCAAATGGACAATGACCCCAATCAAACTTCCAAAGTTGTGGCAAAATGGCTTAAGGACAACAAAGTCAAGGAATTGGAGTGGCCATCACAAAGCCCTGACCTCAATCCTATAGAAAATGTGTGGGCAGAACTGAAAAAGCATGTGCGAGCAAGGAGGCCTACAAACCTGACTCAGTTTTCAACCGCTGTCAGGAGAAATGGGCCAAAATTCACCCAACTTATTGTGGGAAGCTTATGGAACGCTACCCGAAACGTTTCACCCAAGTTAAACAATTTAAAGGCAATGCTACCAACTACTAATTGAGTGAATGTAAACTTCTGACCTACCGGGAATGTGATGAAAGAAATAAAAGCTGAAATAAATCATTCTCTCTACTATTATTCTGACATTTCACATTCTTAAAATAAAGTGGTGATCCTAACTGACCTAAGACAGGGAATTTTTACAAGGATTAAATGTCAGGATTTGTGAACAACTGAGTTTAAATGTATTTGGCTAAGGTGTATGTAAACTTCCGACATCAACTGTATATTCTCAAAACAATTATATTGTTTTATGTTAATAGAATTGCTCAGAGAAAGAGATTTTTTTTAAAGGTAATTCAGACAAATCTTTAAAGGATAGTGATCAAAGGTATTGGCACCCCTGTTTTCAATGCTCCAGCACCCTCCCCTTGCGAGGATAACGACATTGAGCCTTTTCCAAAAATATTTTCTTAGATTCGACATTTGGAGGGAACTTAGACCATTCCTCCATGCAGAATCTTTCCAGATCCATGATATCCTTCATCTGTGAACGATAGATTTTCAATGGGGTTCAAGTCTGGAGACTGAGATGGCCATTGCAAAATGTTGATTTGGTGGTCAATTAAGCATTTCTTTGTGGATTTTTATGTCTGCTTGGGATTATTGTCTTGCTGGAAGATCCACTTACGACCAAGCGTCAGCCTCCTGGCAGAGGCAACCAGGTTTTTGGCTAAAATGTCCTGGTACGTGATAAAGTTCATGATGCCGTTGACCTTAACAAGAGCCAAAGGACCAGTATATCATAAAAAATTTGGTGAGGTGCTTTTCTGCATATGCTTCTGTTTTTCAATGCCAAACCCACCAGGGGTGTGCATGGCCAAAGTGCTCTATTTTCATGTCAAATGACTATAGCACCGCCTGGAGTTTGATTAACAGCATTGGCACTTGGATTGGAACCGGTGCTATGGTCAGATGACATGAAAATAGAGCTCTTTGGCCATGCACATCAATGGAGGGTGTAGTGTTGAAAACAGAAGCATATGCAAAAAAGTACCTCATACCTATAGTAAAATATGGTGGTGGATTTTTGCTCTCTTTGGCTAGACAATAATCCGAAGCACTAATCAAAATCCACAAGGAAATGTATAATTGACCACAAAATCAGCATTTTGGCCATCTGTCTCAGCATTCGAACCCCACTGAAGACCTGTGGTTTAAATTGAAGAACACAGTCTATAAGCGCAGACAAAGGATATTAAGGATCTAGAAAGATTCCATATGGAGGAAAGGTCTAAGATCCCTCCCAACATGTTCTCCAAGCTCATAAAACTCTGTGCCGTTATAAAACTCTGTGCCGTTATAAAACTCTGCGGCGTTATAAAACTCTGTGCCGTTATAAAACTCTGTGCCGTTATAAAACACTGTGCCGTTATAAAACTCTGTGCCGTTATAAAACACTGCCGTTATAAAACTCTGTGCCGTTATAAAACTCTGTGCCGTTATAAAACACTGCCGTTATAAAACTCTGTGCCGTTATAAAACTCTGTGCCGTTATAAAACTCTGTGCCGTTATAAAACTCTGTGCCGTTATAAAACACTGCCGTTATAAAACTCTGTGCCGTTATAAAACTCTGTGCCGTTATAAAACTCTGTGCCGTTATAAAACTCTGTGCCGTTATAGAACTCTGTGTCGTTATAAAACACTGCCGTTATAAAACTCTGTGTCGTTATAAAACTATGTCGTTATAAAACTCTGTGCTAGAGTATTGAAAACAGAGGTTCCAATAATCTTTTTATTTGATTTGATTACTTGTTAAACAAAATCTAATTCTCTGAGCAATTGTATTAATATAAAATAGTATAATCCCCACCATTTTTTGGAGCATACATCATAGCTGAGTATTTGTTGTATTATTCATTTAATAGTATTTTTTGCTCATCTTTATCAAGGGTGCCAATAATGATGTACCCCACTTTATATTATGCCAACCACTGGGCTCTCCATGAAGCTGTTATGAAGGTGATGTGCCTTGCTCAAGCATACCCCAATCTGAGAGTTTGTAACCAGTGCAATCCTTGTACATGCATTATAATACTGTATTGTCTTGACTCCTATCAAGTGCACTAACCTGGATTGGCACTGCAGCTTTAAACTCAATGTAGCAGATTTCTTTAACACCATCACCATTTTCATCATCTCTGAACAGGCTATGGAGCGGGAGCCAGGCCTCCCTATTACGGTGAGGATAACTAACCAAAACATCCCAAAGCTGCCCAGGCCACAGCCTTTACAATGCTGTTAAGACACCATCACTCACTGAAGGGCTTCGTTCATTGGCTTAGTCAGCTCCACATTGGCCTTATTTTAATAATAGAAATGATCATATAATGTACTGTATGGATGTCACCCTCCCTGTAGGTGTTCCAGGGGGTGCTGGATTTGGGGGAGCAGGAGCTTTTCCAGGGTCTGGAGGTAGCTTATCTAAGTATTGCACTATAGCATCTCACGCTTGTAGCAATTTCATGAATTCATTCATAGCATTAACTACTGCTTGAGGAGACTGAAATTCATGGTAAGACAAATGTTCATTTGAATCATAAAGATGTACAGTAATTTCTACCCTCCAGTCACTGTGCTGTCTACTGCTACTTTATGGGGCTAGAAATGCAGTTGTCAGGAGGGATGCTGTAAATTAATTGAATTATTTTCTATTTTAGGATACAATCCCGCCGCCGCCGCCAAAGCTGCTAAATATGGTTAGAAAAATCCCTCGATATTAGGCCAGTCTCGTTCAGTGTTTGTACAATTGTTGAATTTGAAATCCAATGGTTTTTCTTTTTTCCTCGACCATAGGGGTCCCAGGAGGTGCAGGGGCAGGCCTAGGAGCTGGAGGTCTTGGAGGAACAGGAGGGGTACCAGCAGGAGGAGTTGGGGCTGGAGGTAAGTCATGATGCTTGACTTCTCCAATGCTTTCACACTGTTTTGTATGCTATTGCATTATGGGGCTTGGAAAGTGTGACTTTGAAAATCACGTTTTGAATCTATTAATTTATTTCATTGTAGGATATAATCCCGCCGCTGCCAAAGCTGCTAAATATGGTAAAAAGAAATGTGACAAGTCTACTGTATCTTTTCAATTGTTAAGTTAGCCATGACTTAATGGCAAAATCCTAACATTTTCTACCATAGGAGTCCCCGGAGGTGCAGGAGCAGGCCTAGGAGCAGGAGGAGTACCAGGAGGAGGAGCAGGGGGGGTACCTGGGGCTGGAGGATATAATCCTGCTGCAGCCAAAGCAGCTAAATATGGTAAGATCACTCAAAACAACAACGCTAGTCTCATTCAGTTTTGGTTTATGGTATACATTACTTTGAAATACAATCCTTTTTTCTACAACAGGAGTTCCAGGAGGTGCAGGAGCAAGCCTAGGAGCTGGAGGACTTGGAGGAGGATATGGAGGAGCAGGAGGGGCTGGGGCTGGAGGTACCTCACCATAGTTAATGGGCTATAACTATTCAAATCAATTCTGATACCTTTTATTTATTAACTCAAATGTATTCACCAGGATATAACCCTGCTGCGGCCAAAGCTGCTAAATATGGTAAGAAACGTCACTCTGAACTGCAACATAAACTTTGGTGCATTGGTTGAATTTATGGTAAACGTTTTGTCCATTGTTGCTTTCTGACCCTCCACCATAGGAGTTCCCGGAGGTGCAGGAGCAGGCCTAGGAGCTGGGGGAGCAGGAGGAGTACCAGGAGGAGGAGGAGGGGGTGTACCTAGGGCTGGAGGATATAATCCCGCTGCGGCCAAAGCTGCTAAATATGGTAAAATCATTCAAAACAGCAAAATCAGAGTTGGTACATTGGTTGAATTCATGCTGACATTTCTGGTTTTGAAATCATATAAACCATGTGAACACACAGGAGTTCCAGGAGGTCTAGGAACAGGCTTAGGAGCAGGAGGACTTGGAGGAGTACAGGGAGGAGTACCTGGAGGAGGAGCAGGGGGGGTACCTGGGGCTGGAGGATATAATCCTGCTGCAGCCAAAGCAGCTAAATATGGTAAGAAAAATGGACATTGGTTGAATTCATGGTGAAATTTCTGTACATTTTGGTACATTATCAAATTTCTGTAAATGTCTGTACATTACCATGTGTCAACTCATGACATGCCCTCTCCTGTGTTATAGGTCAGGGGGCTGCTGGTGGGCCACGGAGTGGATATGGTGGCGTGCCTGCTGGAGGATATCCCAGGCCTGGGGGTACGTACACCAAAGGGGATGCCCATGTGGGATGGAAGGGTCTGGGTGGAAGTAAGGGCAGTGTTCACACATACAATATGTATTTGTTCTTATGTACAGCACATCTATATGTAGTTGGCAAACTTTGCATAGGGGTAGAGTTGGTTCTATATAGGTTTAAGCAGTGGAGTTAGATAGTTGGGTTGAGCAGAGGGTTGGTTTTAAGGTAAAATGGGGTACATTGCCTTATAGTGCTACTAGGTTGATGATGTTCCGTGCTTTGATTGACAGGCTATGGGGGATATGGAGGAGCAGGAGCTGGAGGTACGTTTCCAATGATGCCAATTTTATATAATATCATGAACTGATAAACATAAGCATAAACCAGTGTTAGTAATACTACTGTATTATGAGGCTTGGGGAGCAGGAGTGATGTTTTTAATTTATTACATTTTTCAATTTCAGGGTATAATCCTGCTGCGGCCAAAGCTGCTAAATATGGTAAGAAGAAGAGTAATATGTCTACTGTATCTTAAGAGGTTCTGAATGGAGACATTATTTCAAAATAATAACATTTTCTTCTTGTGGAGTCTCAGGAGCTGGAGGAGCAGGCCTAGGAGCTGGAGGAGCAGGCCTAGGAGGAGCAGGAGGAGTACCAGGGACTGGGGCTGGACCAGGATATGGAGGTTTGCACCAGAAGTTGAAATCTAATGTCATCTGGAAGAGTTAATACTGTTGGTTATGATTGGGGAGCTTTGGTCTGTCTTATCAAACTATTTATGAGGTCATTTATAAACGTTGCTATTTGTTTTGTATTGCAGGCTATGGAGGATATGGAGGGGTACCAGCAGGAGGGGCTGCTACTGCAGCCAAAGCTGCTAAATATGGTACATTATCCTCTCCATGATTTTGAAAAATGTATTGCCTAACCTTTGTATTAATATACTGTACTGGGCCTCCCGAGTGGTGCAGCGGTCTAAGGTACTACATCACAGTGCTTGAGGCGTCACTACAGACCCGTGTTCGATCCCAGGCTGTGTCACAGCAGGCCATCACCGGGAGACCCATGAGGCAGCGCACAATTGGCCCAGCGTCGTCTGCTTTAGGGGAGGTTTTGGCAGGCCAGGATATCCTTGTCCCATTGCATTCTAGCAACTCCTTGTGGCTGGCCGGGCGTGACTTTGGTCGCCAGGTGTACAGTGTTTTCTCCGACACATTGGTGCATCTGGCTTCCGGGTTAAGCGAGCATTGTGTCAAGAAAGAGTGCGGCATGGCAGGGTTGTGTTTCGGAGGACGCATGGCTCTCGACCTTCGCCTCTCCCTAGTCCGTACGGGAATTGCAGCGATGGGACAAGACTGTAACTACCAATTGGATATCACGAAATTGGGGAGAAAAAGGGGTAAAAGTAAAAATATACAGTACCAGTCAAAAGTTTGTAAACACCTACAAATTCAAGGGTTTTTCTTTATACATTGTAGACAAATAGTGAAGACATCAAAACTATGAAATAACACATATGGAATCATGTACAGTAGTAACCAAAAAAGTGTTAAAAAAATTCATAAATATTTGAGATTCTTTAAAGTAGCCACCCTCTGCCTTGATGACAGCTTTGCACACTCTTGGCATTCTCTCAACCAGCTTTATCAGGTAGTCAACTGGAATGCTTTTCCAACAGTCTTGAAGGGGTTCCCACATATACTGAGCACTTGTTGGCTGTTGTTCCTTCACTCTGCAGTCCAACTCATCCCAAACCATCTCAATTGGGTTGAGGTTGGGTGATTGTGGAGGCCAGGTCAAATCAAATCAAATGTATTTATAAAGCCCTTTTTACATCAGCCGATATCACAAAGTGCTGTATAGAAACCCAGTTTAAAACTCCAAACAGCAAGCAATGCAGATGTAGAAGCACTGTGATTAGGAAAAACTCCCTAGAAAGGCTGGAACATAGGAAGAAACCTGGAGAGGAACTTGGCTCTGAGGGGTGGCTGGTCCACTTCTGTCTGTGCCGGGTGGAGATTATAACAGTACATGGCCAAGATGTTCATACGTTCATAGATGACCAGCAGGGTCAGATAATAATAATCACAGTGGTTGTAGACAAGGTAGCACGTCCGGTGAACAGGTCAGTGTTCCATAACCGCAGGCAGAACAGTTGGGACTGGGGACAGCAAGGAGTCATCAGGCCAGGTAGTCCTGAGGCATGGTCCTAGGGCTTAGGTCCTCCGAGAGAAGAGCGAGAGAAAGAGAGAGAGAGAATTAGAGGGAGCGTACTTAAATTCACACAGGACACCGGATAAGACAGGAGAAATACTCCAGATATAACAAACTGACCCTAGCCCCCCGAGACATAAACTATTGCAGCATAAATACTGGAGGCTGAGACAGGAGGGGTCGGGAGACACTGTGGCCCTGTCCAACGATACCCCCGGACAGGGCCAAACAGGCAGGATATAACCCAACCCACTTTGCCAAAGCACAGCCCCCACACCACAAGAGGGATATCTTCAACCACCAACTTACTACCCTGAGACAAGGCCGAGGATAGCCCACGAAGATCTCCCCCACGGCACGAACCCAAGGGGGACGTCAACCCGGACAGGAAGATCACATCAGTGACTCAACACACTCAAGTGACGCACCCCTGATGCAGAACTCCATCACTCTCCTTCTTGGTCAAATAGCCCTTACACAGCCTGTAGGTGTGTTTTGGGTCATTGTCCAGTTGAAAATCAAATGATAGTCCCACTATGCGCAAACCAAATGGGATGGGGTATCGCTGCAGAATACTGTGGTAGCCATGCTGGTTAAGTGTGCCTTGAATTCTAAATAAATCACAGACAGTGTCACCAGCAAAGCAACCACACACCATCACACCTCCTCCTCCATGCTCCACGGTGGGAACCACACATTCGGAAATCATCCATTCACCTACTCTGCATCTCACAAAGACACGGCGGTTGGAACCAAAAATCTCAAATTTGGACTCATCAGATCAAAGGACAGATTTCCACCGGTCTAATGTCCATTGATTGTGTTTCTTGGCCCAAGCAAGTCTCTTCTTATTATTGGTGTCCTTTAGTAGTGGTTTCTTTGCAGCAAATGAACCATAAAGGCCTGATTGACACAGGCTCCTCTGAACAGTTGATGTTAAGATGTGTCTATTACTTGAACTCTGTGAAGCATTTATTTGGGCTGCAATCTGAGGTGCAGTTAATTGCCCATTTCTGAGGCTGGCAACTCGAATGAACTTATCCTCTGCAGCATAGGTAACTCTGGGTCTTCCTTTCCTGTGGTGGACCTCATGAGACCAGTTTCATCCGTGCGCTTGATGTTTTTTGCGACTGCACTTGAAGAAACTTTCAAAGTTCTTGAAATTTTCTGAATTGACTGACCTTCATGTCTTAAAGTAATGATAGACTGTCGTTTCTCTTTGCTTATCTGAGCTGTAATATGGACTTGGTCTTTTACCAAATAGGGCTATCTTCTGTATACCACCCCTACCATGTCACATAACAACTGATTGGCTCAAACACATTAAGAAGGAAAGAAATTCCACAAATGAACTTTTAACAAGGCACACATGTTAATTGAAATGCATTCCAGGTGACTACCTCATGAAGCTGGTTGAGAGAATGCCAAGAGTGTCCAAAGCTGTCGTCAAGGCTAAGGGTGGCTTCTTTGAAGAATCTCAAATATAAAATATATTTTGATTTGTTTAACACTTTTTTGATTTGTTTAACACTTTAACACTTTTTTACTAAATGATTCCATATGTGTTATTTCCTAGTTTATGTCTTCACTATTATTCTACAATGTAGAAAATAGTAAAAATAAAGAAAAACCCTTGAATGAGTAAGTGTGTCCAAACCTTTGACTGATACAGTTGAAGTCGGAAGTTTACATACACCTTAGCAAAATATATTTAAACTCAGTTTTTCACAATTCCTGACATTTAATCCTTGTAAAAACTCCCTGTCTTTGGTCAGTTAAGATCACCACTTTATTTTAAGAATGTGAAATGTCAGAATAATAGTAGAGAGAATTATTTATTTCAGCTTTTATTTCTTTCATCACATTCCCAGTGGGTCAGAAGTTTACACACACTCAATTAGTATTTGGTAGCATTGCCTTTAAATTGTTTAACTTGGGTCAAATGTTTCGGGTAGCCTTCCACAAGCTTCCCACAATAAGTTGGGGGTAATTTTGGGCCATTCCTCCTGACAGAGCTGATGTAACTGAGTCAGATTTGTAGGCCTCCTTGCTCGCACATGCTTTTTCAGTTCTGCCCACAAATTTTCTATAGGATTGAGGTCAGGGCTTTGTGATGGCCACTCCAATACCTTGACTTTGTTGTCTTTAAGCCATTTTGCCACCACTTTGGAAGTTTGCTTGTAGTCATTGTCCATTTGGAAGACTCATTTGCGACCAGGCTTTAACTTTCTGACTGATGTCTTGAAATGTTGCTTCAATATATCCACATAATTGTCCTTCCTCATGACGCCATCTATTTTGTGATGTGCACCAGTCCCTCCTGCAGCAAAGCACCCCCACAACATGATGCTGCCACCCCCGTGCTTCACGGTTGGGATGGTGTTCTTCGGCTTGCAAGCCTCCCCCTTTTTCCTCCAAACATAACCATGGTCAATATGGCCAAACAGTTCTATTTTTGTTTCATCAGACCAGAGGACATTTCTCCAAAAAGTAAGATCCTTGTCCCCATGTGCAGTTGCAAACCATAGTCTGGCTTTTTTATGACGGTTTTGGAGCAGTAGCTTCTTCCTTGCTGAGCGGCCTTTCAGGTTATGTCGATATAGTACTCGTTTTACTGTGGATATAGATACTTTTGTACCTGTTTCCTCCAGCATCTTCACAAGGTCCTTTGCTGTTGTTCTGGGATTGATTTGCACTTTTTGCATCAAAGTATGTTCATCTCTAGGAGACAGAACGCGTCTCCTTCCTGAGCGGTATGACGGCTGTGTGGTCCCATGGTGTTTATACTTGCATACTATTGTTTGTACAGATGAATGTACCTTCAGGCGTTTTGAAATTGCTCCCAAGGATGAACCAGACTTGTGAGGTCTACAATGAGGTCAGTGAGGTCATGGCTGATTTCTTTTGATTTTCCCATGATGTCAAGCAAAGAGGCACTGAGTTTGAAGGTAGACCTTGGAATAGATCCACAGGTACACCTCCAATTGACTCAAATGATGTCAATTAGCCTATCAGAAGCTTCTAAAGCCATGACATCATTTTCTGGAATTTTCCAAGCTTTTCCAAGCTTTAAGTTTTAAGGCACTGTCAACTTAGTGTATGTAAACTTCTGACCCACTGGAATTGTGATACAGTGAATTGTAAGTGAAATAACCCAACAGTTGTTGAAAAATTACTTCTGTCATACACAAAGTAGATGTCCTAACTGACTTGCCAAAACTATAGTTTGTTAACAAGAAATTTGTGGAGTGGTTGAAAAACGAATTTTAATTACTCCAACCTAAGTGTATTTAAACTTCCGACTTCAACTGTATATACTGTACTGATATACTGCCGGTGGTGCCAAACCCCCTAAATATATTTGATTTTTTCCCCCTGGGTTTCAAAGAAACAACCTTTAGATATTACTGTTGTTTAAACCACCAAGGAATAACATCCTGAGCCTGATCTGTAGGAGTTCCAGGAGGAGCTGGTGTGGCGGGGAGAGCAGGAGCAGTGCCAGGGGGTGGATATGGAGGGGTACCTGGGGCTGGATATGGAGGTGAGTCCGATTTGGCTTTGCCATGTAAATGTACTGTAATATACTGGACAAAATTATAAATGCAACATGCAACAATTTCAACGATTTTACTGAGTTACAGTTCATATAAGGAAATCACTCAATTGAAATACAGTTGAAGTCCGAAGTTTACACTTAGGTTCAAGTCATTAAAACTCGTTTTTCAACCACTCCACAAATTTCTTGTTAACAAACTATACATTTACATTTAAGTCATTTAGCAGACGCTCTTATCCAGAGCGACTTACAAATTGGAAAGTTCATACATATTCATCCTGGTCCCCCCGTGGGAATTGAACGCTGGTCCCCCCGTGGGAAATGAACCCACAACCCTGGCGTTGCAAGCGCCATGCTCTACCAACTGAGCCACACGGGACTATAGTTTTGGCAAGTCGGTTAGGACATCTACTTTGTGCATGACACAAGTAATTTTTCCAACAATTGGTTACAGACAGATTATTTCACTTACAATTCACTGTATCACAATTCCAGTGGGTCAGAAATTTACATACACTAAGTTGACTGTGCCTTTAAACAGCTTGGAAAATTCCAGAAAATTATGTCATGGCTTTAGAAGCTTCTGATAGGCTAATTGACATCATTTGAATCAATTGGAGGTGTACCTGTGGATGTATCACATTATGTTGATCTCTGTAAAGGGCGGTTTCCTGGACACAGATTAAGCCTAATCCTGGAATAAAAAACATTTTCAATGGACATTCTCCATTGAGCTTGCTTTTTAGTATCCGCCCCCAATTGTTTTAGTGAGTTCATAAATCAGGGATGATGTCTTTTAATTTATAAACTTTTTGCAAATCAGGATATAATCCTGCTGCGGCCAAAGCTGCTAAATATGGTAAGGAAAAGCATTCAAAACAACAACATCGGAGTTTGTACATTGGTTCAATTCATACTGAAACTTCTGTCCACTTTTAACTAATTATAATTTTCTTGTGACACTCCACTACAGGATTACCAGGAGGTGCAGGAGCAGGCCTAGGAGCTGGAGGACTTGGAGGAGCAGGAGGAGTACCAGGGGCTGGAGGATATAACCCTGCAGTGGCCAAAGCGGCTAAATATGGTAAAATCCCTCAAAACAATCAATCTCATTCAGTGTTGGTACATTGAACAAGTCTACTGTCTTTGGCAGTTCTGAAGTTGGACATTTGTTTTCTTGTGGCCCTCTACCACAGGAGTCCCCGGAGGTGCAGGAGCAGGCCTAGGAGCAGGAGGACTTGGAGGAGGAGGACAGGGAGGAGTACCTGGAGGAGTAGGAGCTGGAGGTACGTCAGAGGATGTGTATGAATAGTAAAGACATCAGAAAGAGCTCAAAAAGTATCATGGTCTAGTCTGTCCTTCTTTGCGATATCAAGGTGATGCAACATGCAATAAGAATATTAATTATGTGATGCTTATGATTGCAGGATATGATCCCGCAGCCAAAGCTGCTAAATATGGTAAGAGCCTCTCTCGTTGTTTCATAACTTTTAGTCTATGTAATGCAGACCAGTGGAAGAACAATAATGTTTGTCTGTTCTGTGCAGTCTCTGTACAGTACCTATTCTCTCTTGTTAGCTGGATCAAGATTTTCACTATGGCTCAACAGATTATACTATACCTTCACCTATGTTCTTACCTGCCCGCAGGTATGCCAAGCGGGACAGGCATCGGTGGAGAAGGTGTGCCAGCGCCTATAGCGACTCCAAGACCAGGTGTGGGCGTGGGTGGTGGTGTTGGAGGAACTGCCTTTGAGCGCACTGATGTACCAGTGGGCACAGGGATACCTATCGCAGGCAAACCAGGTGAATAGATATTAGTTTCACCTTTTGATTCTTGCTTGGTTTATTTTACCTGGCCTAAATAGATCCTTCAGGATAATTGCTAGTACTACGCAAGTAGGTCCAAAATGAAGGGTTTAAAGAAAATCCACAAAGCTCCTAATGTGACATTATGACACCTTTACAGCAGAGGATTCATCTCTAGAACCCGATGGAACTCCCATCCCAGGTAGAACCACAAGTTTTGCACTCAACAAGACTTTGGATTTAATTAACCTGTTTTCTCATTGATCAGTACAAATTCTGTATATCCGAAGATACAGAGTTAGAGTTAGTTACTGCAGGGGTTCTCAAACTTTTTGGGGTCCGGGGACCCCTTATGTGATAGAAAATTAATCAGGGACCCCCTCATAATCATAACACCGCTCGAGTGAGTTACGAATAGCATACAAGGAGTGTAGTAAACTATGACGTTGGCAGTTCATGGCCGTACGAACCAAGTCTCGGACCCTGGGAAGGAACATTTTCCTGCAATTCTACACATTTTGTCACGGGGCAGAGAGAAAACTTTGCAGTTTTAAAGCTTAAATTACAGTGCATTTATGTTTTAAAAACATTTTGAGGGAATACAAGAAGTATAATGTTCAAAACTTGGTAATTGGTGGAACACTGTGGATACAAATATCCCTATGAGCCTCCCAGGCCCATGTTGCCCAGGATTAAGAAGATAAATTGTAGATTAACAATATTACATTGTATTGTATTACACCCTCTAAACTTATTCCATGGATCCCTTGGCCAAAATTAGTTTAATCTGTTGTTAGTACTATTCATTAAAAAAAAATACTATCTGGTCGCGGACCCCCTACAGTACCTCAGACCCCATTTTGAGAACCCCTGAGTTACTGTATTTGAAATATGCACTGTATTTTACAGAGCTGTAAAAAAAGGGGTAGGTACTGTACCATAGAATGCCATAGACATAGAATAAAAAATCAATGATAGAGACTGATTATAATGCAAGTTATATTTTTCCTTTTCGTGTCATGAGCTGTATGTATATAACCTGTTTATAATCCGACAAAGCCCCATCAGACTTTTCCAGCAGGCCTCATCAGGACTTCAATGGCCTACAGACACAGCCTTAGCATCCAAGCTAACTCCCACATCTTCTACCACTGCTGTCTGGCTAACTGCGCTCCACTGCAGGTGTATCAAACAGCAATGGCAGTATCGTGCAAGCCAGTCCCCTGCCCTATCTCCTCCCAAACCCCAAACCTCTTTGCCCCCCTCTCTTCTCCCCAAACCCTCAAACAAGAGACAGCTTAATATCTGTCCTGCTAGTGCTGTCCCCTTTAGCATTGTTGTATGGTCCAATAGCTATTCACTACCTGGAGCTGGAGCTTATCCCCTTCCCTCCTGCCATGGCAGTGCCAAGGATCCCCATAATGTCTTCTGCCCTACGCTAGTTTCCCCTACCCTGTCTTTTTCAACTGCAATGGATGAAACTGGAACCTGTTGTCTTTTGGCAGATCCCACACCTATTGGCACACAGGCCACAGAGGCCCCAGAGCCAGAGCCCAGTAAGACTTGCTGCTGTCTGTGTTTGCATGATCAAACCCTTTCTGACAAAGGACATAGTTACACTTCATTTGAAGAGTGTAATATACACATACAGTACCAGTCAAAACTTGGACAAGCCTACTCATTCAAGGATTTTTATTTATTTTTACTATTTTCTACATTGTAGAATAATAGTGAAGACATCAAAACTATGAAATAACACACATGGAATCATGTAGTAACCATAAAAGTGCATATTTTAAATTTGAGATTCGTCAAAGTAGCCACCCTTTGCCTTGATGACAGCTTTGCACACTCTTGGCATTCTCTCAACCAGCTTCATGAGGTAGTCACCTGGAACGCATTTCAATTAACAAGTATGCCTTGTTAAAAGTACATTTGTGGAATGTATTTTCTCCCAAATGTGTTTGAGCCAATCAGTTGGTATACAGAAGACAGCCCTATTTGGAAAAAGCAAAAGAGAAATGACAGTCCATGATTACTTTAACCTCACTAGGGTACGTGCTAGCGTCCCACCTGGCCAACATCCAGTGAAATTGCAGAGCGCCAAATTCAAAAACAGAAATACTCATTATAAAAATTCATAAAACATACAAGTGTTATACATCGGTTTAAAGATTAATTTCTTGTTAATCCAACCACGCTGTCAGATTTTAAAAAGGCTTTACGGCGAAAGCATACCATGCGATTATCTGAGAACAGCGCCCAGCAGACAAATCATTACAAACAGTTAGCAGCCAAGTAGAGGAGTTACACAATTCAGAAATAGAGATACAATTAATCACTTACCTTTGATGATCTTCATATGGTTGCACTCACAAGACTCCCATTTACTCAATAAATGTTTGTTTTGTTTGATAAAGTCCCTGTTTATATCCAAAAACCTCCGTTTTGTTCACGCGTTTTGTTCAGTAATCCATAGGCTCAAACGCAGTCACAACAGGCAGATGGAAAATCCAAATAGTATCGGTAAAGTTCGTTGAAACATTTCAAACGATGTTTATAATCAATCCTCAGGTTGTTTTTAGACTAAATAATCGATAATATTTCAACCTGGCAATAACGTTGTCAATATAAAAGGTAAACAAGAAAGGCGCGCTCTGAGTTTCAGAATACAAGCCTGAAACAATTTCTAAAGACTGTTGACATCTAGTGGAAGCCATAGGAAGTGCAATTTGAGTCCTAAGTCAATGGATACTGTAATGGCATTCAATAGAAAACTACAAACATTTAAAAAATCCCACTTCCTGGATGTATTTTTCTCCGTTTTTCGCCAGCCAAATCAGTTCTGTTATACTCAAAGACATTATTTTAACAGTTTTGGAAACTTTAGAGTGTTTTCTATCCAAATCTACCAATTATATGCATATCCTAGCTTCTGGGCCTGAGTAGCAGGCAGTTTACTTTGGGCACGCTTTTCATCCGGAAGTGAAAATAGTGCCCCCTACCCTAGTGAATTAAGACATGAAGATCAGTCAATGGGCAAAATATCAAGAGCATTAAAAGTTTCTTCAAGTCCAGTCACAAAAACCATCAAACGCTATTATGAAACTGGCTCTCATGAGGACGGCCACAGGAAAGGAAGACACAGAGTTACCTATGCTGCAGAGGATACGTTTATTAGAGTTGCCAAGCTCAGATTGCAGCCCAAATAAATGTTTCAAAGAGTACATGTACAGTAAGAGACATCCCAACATTAACTGTTCAGAGGAGACTGTGAATCAGGCCTTCATGGTTGAATTGCTGCAATGAAACCACTACTAAAGGACACCAATAAGAAGAAGAGACTTGCTTGGGCAAAAAAACACCAGCAATGGACATTAGACCGGTGGAAATCTGTCCTTTGGTCTGATGAGTCCAAATTTGAGATTTTTGGTTCCAACCGCCGTGTCTTTGTGAGACGCAGAGTAGGTGAACTGATGATCTCTACGTGTGTGGTTCCCACCGTGAAGCATGGAGGAGGAGGTGTGATGGTGTGGGGCTGCTTTTCTGGTGACACGGTCAGGTATTGATTTAGAAATCAAATCAAAGTTTATTTGTCACGTGCGCCGAATACAAAAGGTTTAGAGTTTCACCTTACAGTGAAATGCTTACTTACAGGCTCTAACCAATAGTGAGAAAAAAGTGTTTGTGTGTGTGTGTGTGTGTGTGTGTGTGTGTGTGTGTGTAAAAACTAAAACAACAGTAAAAAGACATTTGAAAATAAGAGTAGCAAGGCTATGTACAGACACCGGTTAGTCAGGCTTATTGAGGTAGTATGTACATGTAGGTATGGTTAAAGTGACTATGCATATATGATGAACAGAGAGTAGCAGTAGCGTAAAAAGAGGGGTTGGGGGCGGGCACACAATGCAAAAAGTCTGGGTACCTGTTCAGGAGTCTTATGGCTTGGGGGTAAAATCTGTTGAAGCCTTTTTGTCCTAGACTTGGCACTCCGGTACCGCTTGCCATGCGGTAGTAGAGAGAACAGTCTATGACTGGGGTGGCTGGGGTCTTTGACAATTTTCAGGGCCTTCCTCTGGCACCGCCTGGTGTAGAAGTCCTGGATGGCAGGCAGCTTTGCCCCAGTGATGTACTGGGCCATACGCACTACCCTCTGAAGTGCCTTGCGGTCGGAGGCCGAGCAATTGCCGTACCAGGCAGTGATGCAACCGGTCAGGATGCTCTCGATGTTGCAGCTGTAGAACCGTTTGAGGATCTCAGGACCCATGCCAAATCTTTTTAGTTTCCTGAGGGGGAATAGGCTTTGTCGTGCCCTCTTCACGACTGTCTTGGTGTGTTTGGACCATTCTAGTTTGTTGTTGATGTGGACACCAAGGAACTTGAAGTTCTCAACCTGCTCCACTACAGCCCCGTCAATGAGAATGGGGGCGTGCTCGGTGCTCCTTTTCCTGTAGTCCACAATAATCTCCTTAGTCTTGGTTACGTTGAGGGATAGGTTGTTATTCTGGCACCACCCGGCCAGGTGTCTGACCTCCTCCCTATAGGCTGTCTCGTCATTGTCGGTGATCAGGCCTACCACTGTTGTGTCGTTTGCAAACTTAATGATGGTGTTGGAGTCGTGCCTGGCCATGCAGTCGTGGGTGAACAGGGAGTACAGGAGGGGACTGAGCACACACCCCTGGGGAGCTCCAGTGTTGAGGATCAGCGTGGCAGATGTGTTGCTACCTACCCTCACCACCTGGGGGCGGCCCGCCAGGAAGTCCAGGATCCAGTTACAGAGGGAGGTGTTTAGTCCCAGGTTCCTTAGCTTAGTGATGAGTTTTGAGGGTACTATGGTGTTGAACGTTGAGCTGTAGTCAATGAATAGCATTCTCACATAGGTGTTCCTTTTGTCCATGTTGGAAAGGGCAGTGTGGAGTGCAATAGAGATTGCATCATCTGTGGATCTGTTTGGGCGGTATGCAAATTGGAGTGGGTCTAGGGTTTCTGGGATAATGGTGTTGATGTGAGCCATTACCAGCCTTTCAAAGCACTTCATGGCTACGGACGTGAGTGATACAGGTCTGTAGTCATTTAGGCAGGTTGCCTTTGTGTTCTTGGGCTTCTGGTTGGGGTATGTGCAAACAGTCACTGTGGGGACGACGTCCTCAATGCACTTATTGATAAAGCCAGTGACTGATGTGGTGTATTCCTCAATGTCATCGGAAGAATCCCGGAACATGTTCCAGTCTGTGATAGCAAAACAGTCCTGTAGTTTAGCATCTGCTTCATCTGACCACTTTTTTATAGACCGAGTCACTGGTGCTTCCTGCTTTAATTTTTGCTTGTAAGCAGGAATCAGGGGGATAGAGTTGTGGTCGGATTTACCAAATGGAGGGCGAGGGAGAGCTTTGTACGCGTCTCTGTGTGTGGAGTACATGTGATCTAGAATTTATTTCCCCTCTGGTTGCACATTTAACATGTTGATCGAGATTTGGTAGAACTGATTTAAGTTTCCCTGCATTAAAGTCTCCGGCCACTAGGAGCGCCGCCTCTGGGTGAGCGGTTTCCTGTTTGCTTATTTCCTTATACAGCTGACTGAGTGCGGTCTTAGTGCCCGTATCTGTTTGTGGTGGTAAACAAACAGCCACGAAAAGTACAGCTGAGAACTCTCTAGGCAAGTAGCGTGGCCTGCAATTTATCACAATATACTCTACTTCAGGCGAGCAAAATCTAGAGACTTCCTTAGATTTCGTGCACCAGCTGTTGTTTACAAATATGCACAGACCGCCCCCCCTCGTCTTACCAGAGTGTGCTGTTCTATCCTGCCGGTGCAGCGTATATCCCGCTAGCTGAATATCCATGTTGTCATTCAGCCACGATTCTGTGAAACATAGGATATTACAGTTTTTGATGTCCCGTTGGTAGGATATTCGTGATCGTACCTCGTCTAGTTTATTGTCCAATGATTGCACGTTGCAGAGTAATATTGACGGTAACGGCAGTTTTCCTACTCGCCTTCTGCGGGTCCGGACGAGGCATCCGGCTCTTCGTCCTCTGCGTCGCTTCCTTATGCGAATAATTGGGATGTCGGCCCTGTGGGGTGTTTAGAGAATAATTGGGATGTCTGCCCTGTGGGGTGTTTGGAGAATATCGTGTGAGTCCTGCTTGTTGTTGAAAAAATCTTTGTCTAATCCGAGGTGAGTGATCGCTGTCCTGATATCCAGAAGCTCTTTTCTTCCGTAAGATACGGTTGCAGAAACATTATGTACAAAATAATTTACAAATATCGCGAATAAACCACATAATAGCACAATTGGTTAGGAGACCGTAAAACGGCAGCCATCTCCTCCGGCGCACACTTAACCACAGCATTCTTCAGCGATACACCATTCCATCTGGTTTGCGCTTAGTGGTGACTATCATTTGTTTTTCAACAGGACAATGACCCAACACACCTCCAGGATGTGTAAGGGCTATTTGACCAAGAAGGAGAGTGATGGAGTGCTACATCAGGGGTGCATCACTTGAGTGGGTTGAGTCACTGATCTTCCTGTCCGGGTTTCATCAGATGCCCTGGCCTCCACCATCACCCGACCTCAACCCAATTGAGATGGTTTGGGATGAGTTGGACCACAGAGTGAAGGAAAATCAGCCAACAAGTGCTGAGCATATGTGGAACTCCTTCAAGACTGTTGGAAAAGCAGTCCAGGTGAAGCTGGTTGAGAGAATGTCAAGAGGGTGCAAAGTTGTCATCAAGGCAAAGGGTGGCTACTTTGAAGAATCTAACATGTATTTTGATTTGTTTAACACTTTTTTGGTTACTGCATGATTCCATATGTGTTATTTAATAGTTTTGAGGTCTTCACTATTAACTTTTAACAAGGCACACTTGTGAATTGAAATGCGATCCAGGTGACTACCTCATGAAGAGAGAATGCCAAGAGTGTGAAAAGCTGTCAAGGCGGCTACTTTGAAGAATCTCAAATCTCAAATATATTTTGATTTGTTTAACACTTTTTTGGTTACTACATGATTCCATATGTGTTATTTCATAGTTTTGATGTCTTCACTAGTATTCTACAATATAGAAAATAGTAAAAATAAAGAAAAACCCTGGAATGAGTAGGTGTGTCCAAACGTTTGACTCGTACTGTATGTTCTTTACAATTCCTTACATAAGCACTTCATAACATTTTACCTGATTACTTATTGGCTTTTGATAAACAATTCATTTTAGTTGATTCAGGTATATTCCTTTGTGAAAACATTGTGAAAACATTGTAATGCAACAACAACAACAAAAAATGAAGGAATGTAATGTTCATGTGGGTGTGGGTGTTGACAAGATAATGTCTCTCAGGTATTTTCTAGAAGTAGTTTGTCCTCTTAATCGCTCTTCCTCTCTTTCCCTCAACTAACTCCGCAGCTTGCTGCTCTTGAAATATCTCCCATTTCTGCTCTCTCCTCCCTCCCTTCGCTTTTTAACCAATTAGATTCATCTGACACTTGTCAATACTTGATTGACTTACAGTATAGTGTAATATGACTAGTTACTGTTAATGTCCTCCACAATAAAGATTGCTCCTATGGAGATTGTGCCTGGAAGACCTGTAGATACGTACTGTATGCACTCATCCTTTCTCCTTGGTAGTTAAAGTCCTATCTCCCTTCAGGGGTGGGAAACTCCAGTCCTCAGGGGCCTGATTGGTGTCACCTTTTCTCCATCCCTAGCAAACACAGGTGATTAATCAAATTGCATTCTAAACATGATTAGGTGATTGGAGTCAGGTGTGTTAGCTGGGGAAAAACTGTGACACCAATCAGGCCCTGGAGGACTGGAATTGCCCACCTCTGCGGCATCTTCTACAGCAGGGGATCATATTCTTGTTATTACCTGATGTTTACTTACGGTACTGTATTTGAAATCCCACATTGTTTGAAAATGTTTTTATGAGAAAATGGACACAAAAATTCATATTACTGTGTAATTCTTCCAGCACATATTTTTTTGGAGCCCCTGCTTTAGATTTGTTCTTCTGTCTAGAAACTCAAATGTTTATATATCTTTACGATATTTTATTTTGTGTGATTTTTTCTCTGTCTTGTTGCATCTTGGATAGAGTACTTTGATACAATACTTTATTGTTCATTTTCATGGAAATTCATATTATTAATATATCACGTCATTGATTAACTTTCTTTTGGTTTGCTGCAGGTGCCACAGGAGTAACTGGAGGTATGTATTGGACCATATTTTTTATGAAGCCAACATCAATTATTCATTCTCACTAGTTTTGCAACATTGTGTCATTAGAATCACTGAACATTTTATTTGAGTTTTTTGAGTGGTAAGTTATTCTATTTTGGAGACTTTATAACTGTCATAATTATGACTTAGCTGGTAATAATTAACATGATTGCCTTCACAGTTGGGGCTGGGGTTCTTCAACCTAGTGGTAAGTAATTTAAATGATTCTCCTGAAAATGTAAAAATCCTTCTGCATGAAAATGGCGTCCTACTTGTACCTATCAACATTTCTGTACTTTACTATCTTTTCTTCTTATCTTTGAAGAGCAATATTAGATTGCTTTACTATCAGTTCATCTTCATTGTTGACCTGTGATTTTTTTTAAATGTATTTACTGTACATCAAACATTAGGGTTTTCATTTATCATCACTTTGAACCAATATGCTCTGTAGCTGTGTGTTAAAGACTTTTCTCTTTGTTTCCAGTTGGTACAGGTCCAGCTCAGCCTGGTGAGTGTTGTGTCCACCATAGCAGACCTGGGTTCAATTAGTATTGGTTTTCTTTCAAATACTTCTCATGTAGTTGCTACTGGAGTACAGCAGCCTGGAGGTAAGGTGTCTCGATAGTGGAGACTATAAGGAGCAGAGTATGTGACATTGTTTAGCCACATGATGGTGACAATCTCCTGCAGGTGATCCTGTTGAGTAGTTTGTTTTCCAGTTGTGTAGTGACATGATTAATAATAATAATAATATTAATTTAGTGGGTGTTTAAATTTGTCCAATTTCACACGTACATTATACAAATGTCTGAATTGGAAATGTGTTTTTTGCATATCCCAACTCCCCCTGAGACACCCTTGGAGAGTGGGGTCACTGCCGTGGTCAGCCATTATCAACGGCGACCCTGGAGCAATTAGGGTTAAGTGCCTTGCTTAAGGGCACATCGGCATATTTATCAAATTGTCGTCTTGGGGATTCAAACTAGTGACTGATTTTGTTATTGGCCCAACGCTCTAACCACTAGGCTTTATATTATTTACAGGTGTGGGTGTCGGAGCAGGTGGCAAAGCTCCTAAACCCCCTGGGACAGGTAAAGATTCTGAAACCCTACTAATACCATATTATTGCAGTAGTATTACAGCACTGGTTGTTTACAACTTCAAATTGATACCATCAACTCAGATCCATAACCCATCCAATAATGTGATTGAACACTTTTACATGCCAATATAAATATAATTAATAAACCCCTATGCACATTCATATAACAGTGATGTACCAACCCTTATGCACACACGATTAGGAATAATATGCTTTGTTATTGATCAGATAAGGATATTACCTTCTTCACGTGAGTCAATAGCAAGAGTTGTTTACACACAATGAACAGCAGCATCAGCTCGTTTCTCTGGTCTAATGCACCAAAACATCCAATTAAGACTGATCATAATGCTAACCCAGGCCACAATTTTTGTTGACGTACCTAAAACGTGTTAGCCGTTGCAAGACAGTCATATTGATTAGAAATGTACAGAGATAAGGTCAAGTCAACAGTATATGATAGTAAAAGGTGCAGTTAGATTTGCTAGTAGTCTCAGGCCTTTATAAGGTGCTGTTAGGACATGTAATATTAAAGAATTGACCGAATCTAGACACATGGATCCAGTCATCTATATACATTCAAATGCATGTTATATGCATTATTTGAAAACGATGCCGTATGAGGTAAAGCTTTAGGGTGAAGTTATTTGCATCAGGATGATAGAGACAGTTCTGCACCATCAATTTCAAATTAATTTAACTGCCTGAAGTCCTGTGAATGTGTTGAATATGTTATCACTGTCTCAGCTGGCTGGGTAGTTCCTTCACTAGAGGCAAAAAGAAAACAATTCAGGCCTATATATTTGTGAACCATTTCTATTGAGCATTCAAATACATATTTTGATTAGAACATAAAATGAAGGCAGATCTATGACTATTGGTCAACAAAGAATCTTAAACTAGATGAGAGCGCAAAATAAATATATGAGGTCTTAAACCTGAAAGGCCCCTTGCATGACTGAATCTGCATTAGGATGTTCTGATTTATTGTCTTAACTAACATTTTGTTGACTGAGCCATTCATTTGGGTGCCCTGGTGATGAAGTCATCATTTCAGGAAATAAGCAGCTTTTCTTTGTCATCATGATACAGGGGGATACCCGTATGGTGGTTATGGACAGGGTATGTATGAGAGAGGAGAAGAGCAGACCACAACCTTATCGTCTCTACACTAGTAGCAGACACACGCACACACACACACACACACACATCTCTGTTTTTATTTCAAACTACTGCATGACTTCACTGAGATATGACCTTGGCTTGTTGAGATATGAGATATGACCTTGGCCTCTTCTCTGTAAATGAATAAGTCAAAGGTCTGATAAAAAATTGGGATTTTATGGCCAGGCCAGGGATAAGTGGTGTAATATGTTCATATGTTTAAGGCATTTTAAAGTTTATTATATAAGCAGGAAGCAGCTAGCTTTATTGGAATTATTATGTTAGCTACGTGACCTGACGGAGCCACTCACTGGTGCTCCCTTGTCAGGAATAAAGCTGCTTTTCTTTCCATCATGATTCAGCAGGACAACTCTGGTATGGTCAAGGTTATGGACAGGGTATGTATGAGAGAGGAGGAGGGGAGAGAAGGAAATAGGAGGAGAGGATAGGAGGCCACTCCACCACAGCCTCTTAAAACTAGTATTCTAGACAAAGAAAGAAAACAACATACGTCATCATCTAGTTTGAATTGTACCAGATGTACTGGACCATGAACTCTGACCTCTAGGCTGACCTTACAATAAACCTCTTATGTCATCACTTTAAAAGCTTCACACTCTCTGTAGGTCTTCACTATCAAATTACAAGGTCATGTTGAAGAGATTATTGTTGATAGAGCTAGGACAATAAAGCTTGAGTGTGACATTCAGCATAGACAGTAGGTAATTGGCAGTACTGTATCGTCCTTTCCACCATCATTCAGATCAGTGACCCATCCCACAGCCCCACACCCAACCATATGTTATGTCCATGGGGTTTTAATGGCATATATTGCTCCACAGGTGCAGGTGCTGGTGGATATCCCTATGGAGGAGGATATGGAAGTAAGCCAATTTCTCTGTCTGCATTCTTGTAATGGAGTCTCAAACTTAATTCACTATGTGCAACCTTAGGTTACTTTCTACTCAGACTAAATCCCCATCACTGTAATTGGTTTATTCAGGTATTTGTCCATTAATATCATCTCATGTCCGTATCCCTGGTGATATTGCATTACAGTCACTGTTGAGTAGAGAGTAAAAATAGGCTGTGCAAATTACGTTTATGTTCTCTGTATTTCCTCAGATCCATACGGAGCAGGAGCTGGACAACTTCCTGGAGCCAAGCCCCTGAAACCTCCAGGTGTGTGTCAGAGTGTGCCATAAGAAGTGTTTATTAAAGATGTAGCTACAATACAGTGAGCTCCAAAAGTATTGGGACAGTGACACATTTGTTGTTGTTTTGGCTCTGTACTCCAGCACTTTGGATAAGAATAAAATATGTTTCTAAACATTTCTACGTTAATTTGGATGCTAACATGATTACGGATAGTCCTGAATGAATCGTAAATAATGAGAAGTGAGAAAGTTAAACGCACAAATATCATACCCCCAGTACATGCTAACCTCTCACCATTACAATAACAGGGGAGGTTAGCATCTTTTGGGGGGGGGGGTAGTATGATATTTATGCTTTCGCACTCATCATTATTCAGGGTTTATTCAGGATTATCTGTAGTTATGGTTGCATCCACATTAATGTAGAAGTGTTTAGAAACATATTGTGTTCTTATTTACAATAAAAGTGACTCCAAAATGACACAATGCATTTTTTACCATTTATTTCTATTGGACACAAAATAATCTGAAACATTACCAAAACAAACAGCTAATGCATCCAACAAGTTTGTAGAGTCACAAGTGTGATGTGATCATTGCATGCTAAGAATATGGAACCAAATACTAAACTTTTGACTACTTTAATACACATATAAGGGAATTTGTCCCAACACTTTTGGTCCCCTAAAATGGGGGGACTATGTACAAAAAGTGCTGCAATTTCTGAACATTTACCCGATATGGATGAAAATATCCTCAGATTAAAGCTGAATGTCTGCACTTTAACCTCATAGTCATTGTATCATTTCAAATCCAAAGTTCTGGACTACAGAGCCAAAACAAACAAACAAATGTCACTGTCCCAATACTTTTGGAGCTCACTGTATATGATCTCACTCACTGTGTTTTGTATCTCTCCTGTAGTTGTGGGAGGAGCAGGCGGTGCGGCTGGAGGAGCAGGTATTCCTCTTACTGGAGCAGGTGGTGGTGCAGGTATGGAATCACTTTTGTACCTGTCTTAGGAAATAAATAAGCTTTCTGTGTAACTGAACAATTAATATCCACAATGTCCCCAAAATGGTGATGTACGAAGAGACATGTTGAGTTCAACCCCATCCCATAAATTCAATGGCTTATTGTAACTCCATACTCCCTGACCTCAGGTCAACTCTGTATAACATTGTGTTACATACATCTTGCTGAGCCAATCTCTGGTGTTCCCTAGGCAATGAAGTCATCATGTCAGGAATAAAGCTGCTTTTCTTTCCATCATGATTCAGGGGGATACCCGTATGGTTATGGTCAAGGTGGTTATGGACAGGGACAGGGTATGTATGAGAGAGGGGAAGCAGGCCAGCTGGCCTCTCAGAGTGACCGTTGTCCAGGAAATGTAATTGACTTGCACTTCCTATGACCAATGAGGCGATTGGAGCGGTGACTGTGACAGACACCAGAGCCAGAAATGAGATGCCAATGGGACTGTGTCTGAAACCCCAATGTCAACTGAGCTAGAAACACCCTCTCCAAACCAAACTGTTGAAACTCTCATGCCACCTCAAACAACGACCTCTGGGACGTTCTGTGGTTGTAGCTTTGTAACAACACAAAGCTTGACCATAGCCAGGGAAATGTCTTGTCCTTGTTTTTAACTGCCAAGTCTAGCTAGATAGGTTCAACTGTCATCAACAGTAGCTGATCATATAAAGCTACAGATAATAACTATCTAGTGTCTGAAATGTCAGCCATGTTCTTAGTGGAGGACTAGTGTCACCCACTAGAGGCCTGGTACGAGGCTATATGAGAACTAACCCAGTCTCATGTTTCAGGTGTGAGGTATCCCACTGGTGTTGGTCTGGGAGTAGGGGCAGGAGCAGGTCAAAAAGCACCCAAACCCCCAGGTAAAAACCCTGACACTTAAAGCCCAGCTTTGTACTAATACTCTTATATGTTTTACTCTTACTTTTATGTACATATACTACCACATCTGAGCAACATATCATAGTGATGTTATCTTTATTTTGGAGTAGAGTTCTCGTAAAAGTAGTGAGAAATCTTGATTTTTAAGTAATATCAAAGCCAGAGAGTGAATCCCCCAGGGCACAGTACTGTAGGGCAAGACATAGAAGAATGAGGCAACAAACACTCCCAGTGGAGACTGATTACCGTCACAGGCAGAGTTAGTTTGGAATGGTTTTTGGAACATCAAAGTGTGAAGGTTTAGAGATACTATAGCAGCATGGACCTCTGGAGAGTCGGCCTACTCTGAGTATAACGGTACAGCGTGTGCTCTGCCATTGGAAGTAGGACTCCGTCATTGTATACAAGGTGTTCCTGCCTACAGCGTAGCCATATTCAACAGCAGACCTGGGTTCAAATAGTATTTGAAATTGTTCAACTATATCAACTCTTCAGTAATGCTCCACTCTCTCCTGTTCAATAGGTTATGGTAACCTGGGTGCGGGTGGTGCTGGTTATAATCCAGGTGAGACTGACTGTCCTGCTGTAGTTTCTGTAGTTTACTGTAGTTAACTGCGAGGTTTCATCCTCATGTTCATAAACTGGTAAAAATGCACACACATTCAGTGCATTCAGAAAGTATTCAGACCCCTTAACTTTTCCAATTTTTTTTATGTTATAGCCTTATTCTAAAATTGATTAAATTGTTGTTTTTCCTCAATCTACACACAATACCCCATAATGACAAAGACAAAACAGGTTATTATAATTTTTGCAAATGTAATACAAATAAAATACTGAAATATCACATTTACATAAGTATTCAGACCCTCTACTTTATTGAAGCACATTTGGCAGCGATTACAGTCTTCTTGGGTATGACACTACAAGCTTGGCACACCTATATTTGTGGAGCTTCTCCCATTCTTCTCTGCAGATCCTCTCAAGCTCTGTCAGGTTGGATGGGGAGCATCACTGCACAGCTATTTTCAGGTCTCTCCAGAGATGTTCGATCTGGTTCAAATCCGGGCTCTGGCTGGGCCACCCAAAGCCACTCCTGCGTTGTATTGGCTGTATGCTTAGAGTCTTTGTCCTGTTGGAAGGTGAACCTTTGCCCCAGTCTGATGTCCTGAGCGCTCTGGAGCAGGTTTTTATCAAGGATCTTTCTGTACTTTGCTCTGTTCATCTTTCCCTCGATCCTGACTAGTCTCCCCGTCCCTGCCGCTGAAAAACATCCCCACAGCATTTTTCTGACACCACCATACTTCACCGTAGAGATGGTGACCAAGGCCCTTCTCCCCGAATTTCTCAGTTTGGCCAGACAGCCAGCTCTAGGAAGAGTCTTGGTGGTTCCAAACTTCTTCCATTTAAGAATGATGGAGGCCACTGTGTTCTTGAGGACTTTCAATGCTGCAGACATTTTTTGGCACTCTTTCCCAGACCTGTGCCTCGACACAATCCTGTCTCCGAGCTCTACTGACAATTCCTTCGACCTCAAGGCTTGGTTTTTGCTCTGACATGCACTGTCAACTGTGGGATATAGACAGATGTGTGCCTTTCCAAATCATGTCCAATCAATTGAATTTACCACAGGTGGACTCCAATCAAGTTGTAGAAACATCTCAAGGATGATCAATGGAAACAGGACGCACCTGAGCTCAATTTCGAGTCTCATAGCAAATGGTCTGAATACTTATGTAAATAAGGTAGTTCTAAAAACCTGTTTTCACTTTGTCATTATGGGCTATTGTGTGTAGATTGATGAATTTTGAATTTAAATCCATTTTAGAATATGGCTGTAACGTAACAAAATGTGGGGGAAAAATCAAGGGGTCTGAATACTTTCCGAATGCACTGTAGGTAGTAAGACGGTGTCACCCCACTAAGACCCACTGTCAAAACACTGTGAAGAAAAGTATTCTATGACAATTCAGGCATCGCAAGACTAGCATGGCACATTTCATGTCTTCATATGGGAAGGGAAAGGGGGGATACTTAGTCAGTTGTACAACTGAATGGATTCAACTGAAATGTGCCTTCTGCATTTAACCCAATCCCTTTGAATCAGAGAGGTGCGGGGGGATGCCTTAATCGACATCTACGTCGTAGGTTTATGTTAACACATTGGCAGGGTTTTGACCTATGTTCAGGATTATACTTGGAAGTGTATTACCAAGGCTGTGGAGCTTTCAGCATCCCCTCCTCTCCTCCTCTCCCTTGATGTTTGGTTGGAGTGTTATCACGCTGGTCTAGCAGTGGAGAGATTCTGCTCTCTGCCCCAGGCCCCATGGATACAGACTAGCCAATGTCTGCAGGCTATTAACCACTTCCCATTGGTCAAATATTCACTGACACAGAGAGCAGAGCATCCCACAGTACAACATACTGCCTGTTTCACGTGCTATCACATATGGTACAACTTTGCTAATACTGTATGCAAATGTTGTTTCCCAAAGAGAATTCAGCACCATTAGCCTTTTGATAAATACTGTAGCTAGAATATTTGCATAAACACACTGGCCTGGTAAATTTGCATACATAATGCATATGACCTCTCAGTTCATACTGCATGTTGACATTTGACTGGTTGTGTTCTGGGCTGATTGTTAAGAAAAAAACTATGCATAAGTTGAGTCTGTGGCCAAAGCTGCAGTAGGGTATGTAACCCTGTCTAAATGTAGACTAAATGTATACAATGTATACGTATAGTGTTGTTGTGTTTGTAGTTGTTGTTTTGTACATTGTTGCTGTGTTACCCTTGCAGGTGCTGGTGCAGTCCTAGGTTACGGAGGTGGCTACCCACAACAACGGGGTTACCCACAGCAAGGTGGCGGCTACCTACAGCAACCCTACCCAGGTAACGTGTATAACCTCTATCTGTGAAAATCAGATGCGGTGTGTGTACAGTATGCTTTCATAGAAAATGGGATGTTGTGACCCAGGAACTATGAAGATAAAAGTAGAACAAAAAGAGCTTAGAGTACAACCAAGTTGATAGTTGTTAATATCTGTTCATCTTTACTGTTCAGGGAGGACAGAGGAAGCAAGGGCATTCACTTCAGTAGTTTGAGTTCCCCTTTGTAAGCATGTGCCAATCATTCACTTACAGTAAATGTAGAAAAGTGTCGATTGGCCATAAGTTTAGACTTTTGGCAAACTTAACATAATTTTGCAAACTGAATTAAATACTGAGAAATAGTCGCCAACAGTTATATCAAGGTCAAATAAGCTAGCCACTCAACATAACCATCAAGAGAATAGATGTCAATTAACCTGATCCCTTATCCGGACCACATACTGTTTGCCCCTTGGCGACAGGGGTTTGAGCCTTGTCTCGGCTACCCTCTGTCTATGCCCCTACTATCTGTCTCCCTCTCTACATTTCCCGCTGTACTGTAAAATAAAATATATCAACTCAAAACAACAAAAATTCAACCTGACTCCACACGCTGGTGGCTCTTTAACTGCCCATGTTCACCCCATTTCTGCCTGGATCAGGAGGTGGACTAAAACCGAATTGTCGACAGACAGGTAACCCAGAATGACAGACAGACAAGCAGCCCTTAGGCCTGTTGCTTTGGTATCAGAGCTAACCTCTGGGAGAGAAAGAGAGAGGGGAACATATCTAGAGACAATTGAAAGGAACAGCCAACTTCCCCATACCTGGTTTAGTTTCCCCTCATTAAATGATTTGATGGGGAACATTGAGTGCTCTAAGCACATAATTGGTTATGAAAATAAAATAATTGAGCTGGTGTTGGGAATGTCAGTCTCTCTCTCTCTCTCTCTCTCTCTCTCTCTCTCTCTCTCTCTCACTCTCACTCTCACTCTCACTCTCTCTCTCTCTCTCTCTCTCTCTCTCTCTCTCTCTCTCTCTCTCTCTCTCACTCTCACTCTCACTCTCACTCTCTCTCTCGGTGTAGTCACTAGATGCTAGTTACTCTCACTTTTACTGTAGCTTCTGTGAATCCGATAGCTACTCTGACCATGCTTTGACCATGAAAATCAGGTTTTAATGTTTTACAAGCATGGTGCAAAATATTGCACACATACACAGAAAACATCAAACACTCCTGGTAACCTCCTCAATTTATTGGTTAAAATGGAAAAGTCCCAATTCCTATTATTACTGATGATATAGAGTTAATTTGAATTTTCATTGACTTTTGTCTGGCAACATGATGATGTCTAGCATTATATCTGAAATGAACCAAATCTCTATTAGGGGCTTTTTTCTTTTAACATATAAATGCCTGTTCATTTACCATTTCTTACACTTGACATGATTAAACGTCATCATTTAATTCAAGATGTCTCAATGGTGTGACCACCCTTGGGAATAATTAAATGTTTTTTGGATGACTTAATGAGCTCTGCTGCATATTCCTGTCTAGTCTGCAATGCAGACTGTTTACTGACAAAACAGATACAGATGGCGAATGTTATTTCTGGCATCAGTGAACGCTTTACCCTTGCAGTGTGCTTGTTTGGTATTTGCTATATGTTTACTATATATCTATTACTTGTTTACTATTGGTTTACACAGACAGTAATGAGACCAAAACATGGTATTTTGCTACTGCAGTGTTAGTAAAAGTATGTGGTTGTTACTCTATCAGATAATGCTCAACCGTAATTGTACTTTCTTCAAAAGTCTCTAAGTTTTGTATTATGTAATTTCCAAAGCACCTCATCATTACATGAGGAAAATCCCCTTGTGATTATGTGATGTCTGCTGTTTTCTGATAGTGTGCATATGACTAAACCTGCTTTGAGAAAGTCCTGAGAAATGACCCACACTGATCATCCTAGTTCATGACGCACCAAAACACAGCCACTTTCCATTGGTTGTGTTCTATCTATCTGAACAAGTGTGTTTTGGTTGCTTTGTGTGTTCCAATGCACAATGAAGAAATGGTCTTCAGCTCTCTCACTCTCTATCCAAAAAGTCTCTGATCAAAGTTTTTCAAGATTCTACTACATTATGCTATTTTAAACATGAAACACTCTTAGCAAAAATCCTCTCATCCCTTCCAAACTCCAAATACTTTTTCTTAAATGTTTGTCTGTCTACTAGGAGCATATGGAGCAGGCCAGACGGCACCACTGACTCCTCAACAAGGTACTGGTGTCCTCCTTTTTCCCTTGTTGTAAGGTATCTGTCGTCCTTCTCAGCCAAACCTTACACCACACAGTCAGTGCATGGGAGAGAAATGTGCTTGAAATAATCAGATGTTCTGTTACACCTAGTACATTTCCTATTTTATTATAATCAGTCTGTTCTTAGCGGAGGATGACATCACGTAAGATTATTTGGATGAGATTAGAATGAGTGGATGGGGTTTGATAGAACAGTGAGTACTTGTCGTCAGTGCAGATGGTGTACCAACCAGTGTCTATTAAAGTCCGATAATCTGAATTTTCCTGAGCACAGGGAAGATTACTGACGGTGGGATTATGTTTCATAAAGTAAGGCAGGTTCTTCAGAGCTAGTTTAATAAAACCTATGACATGTCAGGATTTAGAGTATTTGATGTCCTACTCCAGTGGTGCTGTGCTGATATTGTGTGGAAATCTTTGGGATATTAACCTAATGTAAATTCACAAGTCACTGTCCGTCTGTATTTGTAGTGCAGCGCCAGAGGAGGTTGGTGGGAGAAGCTATAGGAATATGGGCTCATTGTAATGGCTGGAATGGTGTCCATAAGTTTGTGTTTGATACCGTTGCATTTATACCATTCCAGTCTTTACAATGAGCCCATTCTCTTATAGCTCCTCCCACCAGCCTCCTCTGTCAGTGCATATGTTTGCTAAGAGCACACCACTGTATACTAGCACTGTCAGGAGAGAAACTGCTCTGCATACCGTGCTTTTTTTGAAAGTATTCAGACCCCTTAACTTTTTCCACATTTTGTTAGGTTTCAGCCTTATTCTAAAATTGATTAAATTGTTTTTTCCCCTCATCAATCTACACACAATACCCCATAATGACAAACCAAAAACAGTTTTTTATTTTTGGGGGCTAATTTATATAAAAAAACGGAAATATTACATTTTACATAAGTATTCAGACCCTTTACTCAGTACTTTGTTGAAGCCCTTTTGGCAGCAATTACAGAATCGAGTCTTCTTGGATATGCCGATACAAGCTTGGCACACCTGTATTTGGGGAGTTTCTCCCTTCTTCTCTGCAGATCCTCTCAAGCTCTGTCAGGTTGGAAGGGGAGCGTTGCTGCACAGTTATTTTCAGGTCTCTCTAGAGATGTTCGATCGGGTTCAAGTCCGGGCTCTGGCTGGGCCACTCAAGGACATTCAGAGATTTATCCCAAAGCCACTCCTGTGCTGTCTTGGTTGTGTGCTTAGGGTTGTTGTCCAGTTGGAAGGTGAACCTTTGCCCCAGTCTGGTGTCCTGAGCGCTCTGGATCAGGTTTTTATCAAGGATCTTTCTGTACTTTGCTCTGTTCATCTTTCCCTCGATCCTGACTAGTCTCCCAGTCCCTACCACTGAATGCTGCCACCACCATGTTTCACCCTAGGAATGGTGCCAGGTTTCCTCCAGATGTGACGCTTGGCATTCAGGCCAAAGTGTACAATCTTGGTTTCATCAGACCAGAGAATCTTGTTTCTCATGGTCAGAGTCCTTTAGGTGCCTTTTTGGCAAACTCCAAGCGGACTGTCATGTGCCTTTTACTGAGGAGTAGCTTCCGTTTGGTCACTCTACCATAAAGGCCTGATTGGTGGAGTGCTGCAGAAATGGTTGTCCTTCTGGAAGGTTCTCATATATCCACAGAGGAACTCTAACGCTCTGTCAGAGTGACCATCGGGTTCTTGGTGACCTCCCTAACAAACTCCCTTCTCACCCGATTGATCAGCTCTAGGAAGAGTCTTGGTGGTTCCAAACTTCTTCCATTTAAGAATGATGAAGGCCAGTGTGTTCTTGGGGACCATCCATGCTGCAGAAACCCTTCCCCAGATCCGTGCCTCGACACAATCCTTTTTCGGAGCTCTACAGACAATTCCTTCGACCTCGACTTAGTTTTTGCTCTGACATGCACTGTCAACTGTGAGACCTTAAACAGACAGTTCTGTCCCTTTCCAAATCATGTCCAATCAATTGAATTTACCACAGGTGAACTCCAATCAAGTTGTAGAAACATCTCAAGGATGATCAATGGAAACAGGATGCACCTGAGCTCAATTTTGAGTCTTATAGCAAGTGGTTTGAATACTTATGTAAATAAGATATTTCTGTTTTTGTCTAATTGGAATCCACTTTTTCAGCTACAGTACTAGTCAAAAGTTTGGACATACTTACTCATTCCAGGGTTTTTCTTTATTTGCACTCTTTTCATAATAGTGATGACATCAAAACTATGAAATAACACATATGGAATCATGTAGTAACCAAAAGAGTGTTAAACAAATCAAAATCTATTCTACATTTGAAATTCTTCACAGTAGCCACCCTTTGCATTGATGACAGCTTTGCACACTCTTGGCATTCTCTCAACCAGCTTTATGTGGTAGTCACTTGGAATGCATTTCAATAAATAGGTGTGTGCCTTGTTAAAAGTTACTTTGTGGAATTTCTTTCTTCCTTAAAGTGTTTGAGCCAATCAGTTGTTTTGTGACAAGGTAGGGGTGGTATACAGAAAATAGCCCTATTTGGTAAAATACCAAGTCCATTTTATGGCAAGTACAGCTAAAATCAGGAAAGAGAAACGACAGTCCATCTTTACTTTAAGACATGGTCAGTCAATCCAGAACATTTCAAGAACTTGTTACGTGCAGTCGCAAAAATCATCAAGCGCTATGATGAAACTGGCTCTCAAGAGGACCGCCACAGGAAAGGAAGACCCAGAGTTTCCTCTGCTGCAGAAGACAAGTTCATTAGAGTTAACTGCCCCTCAGATTGGAGCCCAAATAAATGGTTCACAGATTTCAAGTAACAGACACATCTCAACATCAACTGTTCAGAGGAGACTGTCAATCAGGCCTTCATGGTCGAATTTCTGCAAAGAAACCACTACTAAAGGACACCAATAATAAGAAGAGACTTGCTTGGGCCAAGAAACACAATCAATGGACATTAGACCGGTGGAAATCTGTCCTTTGGTCTGATGAGTCCAAATTTGAGAATTTTGGTTCCAACCGCTGTGTCTTTGTGAGACGCAGAGTAGGTGAATGGATGATCTCCGCATGTGTGGTTTCCACCGTGAAGCAT
The DNA here is from genome assembly GCF_016432855.1 of Salvelinus namaycush. NCBI lineage: Eukaryota > Metazoa > Chordata > Actinopteri > Salmoniformes > Salmonidae > Salvelinus > Salvelinus namaycush. The sequence continues at coordinate 24,400,683 of NC_052329.1, forward strand.
GGAGGAGGAGGTATGATGGTGTGGGGTTGCTTTGCTGGTGACACTGTCTGTGATTTATTTAGAATTCAAGGCACACTTAACCAGCAGGGCTACCACAGCATTCTGCAGCGATACCCCATCCCATTTGGTTTGCACTTAGTGGGACTTTCATTTGATTTTCAACTGGACAATGACCCAAAACACACCTCCAGGCTGTATAAGGGCTATTTGACCAAGAAGGAGAATGATGGAATGATGCATCAGATGACCTGGCCTCCATAATCACCCGACCTCAACCCAATTGAGATGGTTTTTTGATGAGTTGGACCGCAGAGTGAAAGAAAAGCAGCCAACAAGTGCTGAGCATATGTGGGAACTCCTTCAAGATTGTTGGAAAAGCATTTCAGGTAGGGATGCACAATATATCGGTGAACATATTGGAATTGGACGATATTAGCTAAAAATGCCAACATCGGTATCGGCCGATGTCTACTTTAACGCCGATGTACAAAACCGATGTCAAAGCTGATGTGCATACCTATATAATGTAGGTACGTGCCGTAATGACGCCACATAAAATGTTGCGCCACATGTGCAACACAGCATTCATAACCTAGCCCACAATATCTGCTGTGTGGATCGAGCAGTCAACAAGTCCAGCAGTCATTTGAAAGAGTAAGAGAATTTCAGCGAGACAACTCAAAAGGCGAAATCCTTTAAGGCCAAGATAATGGAATTCATTGCCCTTGACAATCAACCGTTCTCTGTCGTGGGTGATGTCGGCTTTGGCCGACTGGTCGAGCACCGGTACACACTACCAAGTGCGCTATTTTTCAGTTATTGCTCTACCGGAGTTATACAGTAATAGTGTCACTGCTATTAGCTTCTAGACATACATACTATGGAATGCCGTTTGGGTCTTTGCATGTCAAAAAATATATAGTAGCACTGTCAAAGCTATACAAAAAAGTCTGCAAACAAGCAAATACCGATCATGAACGATGTGTTTACAATACCGCGTTGATAATGAAACATAATTCGTTCGACCGCAACTTCTGGGGTAACTAGCTTAAGCTTGGTACCTAGCTAGCACCAATACAACCAGCCTGAAAACAATGACCAGTAGAAACTGCAGTCATTTTCATTATTCTTCGCAATGATTTAGGAATCCTTGAGAGTAAGTATTACCTAGATTGCCACTTGTTGTTCGCCTATTGAAATGGAACTTCAGTTCATGAAAATGAATAGCTAGCCAGCTACTTAACCCTGTTGCCCAAAGCTAATGTTATAAGCAACCGGCTAGTGTCATCTGGCTATTGATGCTCGACCGGACTTGGTTATGTGTTGTGAAGCTAGCCACAATAAGGATTAGGCACAATAGTGGAATTTGCGGTTTGCCTTCAAAATAAAAGTATGTCATTGACAGTGATGCAAATTAATACAAATAGTAGAATTATGCCATACTTTTATGGCATAAGTCCACTATTGTGGCTAATCCTTATTGTGGCAAGCTTCACATAGATGGGTCTGACCACCATTAAGAACAAATTATTATTTACAATGACGGCCTACCCCGGCCAAACCCGGATGACGCTGGGCCAATTATGCGCCGCCTATGGGACTCCCAATCACGGCCAGATGTGATACAGCCTGGATTCGAACCAGGGACTGTAGTGACGCCTCTTGCACTGGGATGCAGTGCCTTAGAGTGCTGCGTCCGTGTGTGTGTGTGTGTTAACTATTTAACTGTACTAGAATGCTTAAAAGGACGCTAAAATGTTAAATATCGGTTATCGGTATCGTTTTTTTTGACAAGCTAAATATCGGATACCGGTATCGGCCAAAAATGTCATGTAGGTGCATCACTAATTTCAGGTGAAGCTGGTTGAGAGATTGCCAAGAGTGTGCAAAGCTGTCATCAAGGAAAAGGGTGCCTACTTTGAAAAATCAAGAATATTTTGATTTGTTTAACACTTTTTTGGTTACTACAGGATTCCATATGTGTTATTTCCTAGTTTTGATGTCTTCACTATTATTCTACAATGTAGAAAATAGTTTTTTTTTTAAATAGAAAAACCCTTGAATGAGTAGGTATGTCCAAACTTTTGACTGGTACTTAGTAGATAGTCATCAGCCTTTTGCTCACATAGGTGGGAGGTGTGTTTTTAAATAACTATTTTAACCTTTCACGCATTTACACTTATCACAAGAATGGTCTCAATGGCTAATCTACAAATGCCAAATGATGTGCTATTGCCAATAATCTGTGCTAATGCAGAATCATAAATTATTATGACTGGTTGTTATGAATTGTCATCATGCCCTCATGCCATCAAGTCATCAATGTAGGCCCCTTTATGGTGCATAGATCAAGTATTATTCACATTATACACTGCTCAAAAAAATAAAGGGAACACTGAAACAACACAATGTAACTCCAAGTCAATCACACTTCTGTGAAATCAAACTGTCCACTTAGGAAGCAACACTGATTGACAATAAATTTCACATGCTGTTGTGCAAATGGAATAGACAAAAGGTGGAAATTATAGGCAATTAGCAAGACACCCCCAATAAAGGAATGGTTCTGCAGGTGGTGACCACAGACCACTTCTCAGTTCCTATGCTTCCTGGCTGATGTTTTGGTCACTTTTGAATGCTGGCGGTGCTTTCACTCTAGTGGTAGCATGAGACGGAGTCTACAACCCACACAAGTGGCTCAGGTAGTGCAGTTCATCCAGGATGGCACATCAATGCGAGCTGTGGCAAAAAGGTTTGCTGTGTCTGTCAGCGTAGTGTCCAGAGCATGGAGGCGCTACCAGGAGATAGGCCAGTACATCAGGAGACGTGGAGGAGGCCGTAGGAGGGCAACAACCCAGCAGCAGGACCGCTACCTCCGCCTTTGTGCAAGGAGGTGCACTGCCAGAGCCCTGCAAAATGACCTCCAGCAGGCCACAAATGTGCATGTGTCTGCTCAAACGGTCAGAAACAGACTCCATGAGGGTGGTATGAGGGCCCGACGTCCACAGGTGGGGGTTGTGCTTACAGCCCAACACCGTGCAGGACGTTTGGCATTTGCCAGAGAACACCAAGATTGGCAAATTCGCCACTGGTGCCCTGTGCTCTTCACAGATGAAAGCAGGTTCACACTGAGCACATGAGCACATGTGACAGACGTGACAGAGTCTGGAGACGCCGTGGAGAACGTTCTGCTGCCTGCAACATCCTCCAGCATGACCGGTTTGGCGATGGGTCAGTCATGGTGTGGGGTGGCATCTCTTTGTGGGGCCGCACAGCCCTCCATGTGCTCGCCAGAGGTAGCCTGACTGCCATTAGGTACCGAGATGAGATCCTCAGACCCCTTGTGAGACCATATGCTGACACATGCACATTTGTGGCCTGCTGTAGGTCATTTTGCAGGGCTCTGGCAGTGCACCTCCTTGCACAAAGGCGGAGGTAGCGGTCCTGCTGCTGGGTTGTTGCCCTCCTACGGCCTCCTCCACGTCTCCTGATGTACTGGCCTATCTCCTGGTAGCGCCTCCATGCTCTGGACACTACGCTGACAGACACAGCAAACCTTTTTGCCACAGCTCGCATTGATGTGCCATCCTGGATGAACTGCGCTACCTGAGCCACTTGTGTGGGTTGTAGACTCCGTCTCATGCTACCACTAGAGTGAGAGCACCGCCAGCATTCAAAAGTGACCAAAACATCAGCCAGGAAGCATAGGAACTGAGAAGTGGTCTGTGGTCACCACCTGCAGAACCATTCCTTTATTGGGGGTGTCTTGCTAATTGCCTATAATTTCCACCTTTTGTCTATTCCATTTGCACAACAGCATGTGAAATTTATTGTCAATCAGTGTTGCTTCCTAAGTGGACAGTTTGATTTCACAGAAGTGTGATTGACTTGGAGTTACATTGTGTTGTTTAAGTGTTCCCTTTATTTTTTTGAGCAGTGTATTACACACATACTGATCACACCTCTGAGTACACCCTGCACCCCTACTGTAGGAGACCTGCAGTTCAAATCATTACATTTGTAATAGCTAAGAATTATTCATTAACACTATCGATTTAGGGCATCTGTTGCAGTCGCAGCACAAGTGAATATCAATAGCTCCTCTATATTTAGCATATGCGGCTAGCCAACCAATTATTGTGAGAAGCTGCTATAGACCACCAAGTGCTAACAGTCAGTATCTGGATAAAATGTGTGAAATGCTTGATAATGTATGTGATATCAACAGAGAAGTATATTTTCTTGGTGATTTAAATATTGACTGGCTATCATCAAGCTGCCCACTCAGGAAAAAACTTCAAACTGTAACCAGTGCCTGCAACCTGGATCAGGTTGTCAGTCAACCTACCAGGGTAGTTACAAACAGCACAGGAATTAAATCATCAACATGTATTTATCACATCTTTGCTAATGCTACAAATATTTGCTTTAAAGCAGTATCCAAATCCATAGGATGTAGTGATCACAATATAATAGCTATATCTAGGAAAACCAAAGTTCCAAAGGCTGGGCCTAATATAGTGTATATGAGGTCATACAATAAGTTTTGTAGTGATTCATATGTTGATAATGTAAAGAATATTTGCTGGTCTGTGGTTTGTAATGAGGAGCAACCAGACGCTGCACTTGACGCATTTATGAAACTACTTATACCAGTTACAAATAAGCACGCACCCATTAAGAAAATTACTGTAAAAACGGTTAAATCCCCTTGGATTGATGAGGAATTGAAAAATTGTATGGTTGAGAGGGATGAGGCAAAAGGTGGCAATTAAGTCTGGCAGCCCAACTGATTGGAAAACATACTGCAAATTAAGAAATCATGTGACTAAACTAAATAAAAATAAACTATGAAACAAAGATAAATTATATAAAAAATTATAGTTAAAAGCTTTGGGGCACCTTAAAATAAATGTTTGTGAAAAAAGCCAACTCGGCTCCTTCATTCATTGATCAGATGGCTCATTCATCACAAAGCCCACTGATAATGCAAACTACTTTAATGACTTTTTCATTGGCAAGATAAGCAAACTTAGGGATGACATTCCAGCAACAAATGCTGATACTACACATCCAAGTATATCGGACCAAATTATGAAAGACAAGAATTGTACTTTTGAATTCCGTAAAGTCAGTGTGGAAGAGGTGAAAAAAATATTGTTGTCTATCAACAATGACAAGCCACCGAGGTCTGATAATCTAGATGGAAAATTACTGAGGATAATAGCAGACGATATTGCCACTCCTATTTGCCACATCTTCAATTTAAGCCTACTAGAGAGCATGTGCCCTCAGGTCTGTAGGGAAGCTAAAGTCCTTCCGCTACCCAAGAATAGTAAAGCTCCCTTTACTGGCTCAAATAGCCGCCCAATCAGCCTGTTACCAACCCTTAGTAAACTTCTGGAAAAAATTGTGTTTGACTAGATACAATGCTATTTCACAGTAACAAATTGACAACAGAATTTCAGCATGCTTATAGGTAAGGACACTCAACAAGTGCAGAACTTACACAAATGACTGATGATTGGCTGAGAGAAATTGATGAGAAAATGATTGTGGGGGCTGTCTTGTTAGACTTCAGTGCAGCTTTTGACATTATTGATCATAGTCTGCTGCTGGAAAAATGTATGTGTTATGGCTTTACACCCCCTGCTATAATGTGGATAAAGAGTTACTTGTCTAACAGAACACAGAGGGTATTCTTTAATGGAAGCCTCTCAAATATAATCCAGTTAGAATTAGGAATTCCCCAGGGTAGCTGTTTAGGCCCCTTGCTTTTTTTCAATTTTTACTAACGACATGCCACTGACTTTGAGTAAAGCCAGAGTGTCTATGTATGCGGATGACTCAACATTATACACGTCAGCTACTACAGCGACTGAAATGACTGCAACACTCAACAAAGAGCTGCAGTTCATTTCAGAGTGGGTGGCAAGAAATAAGTTAGCCCTAAATATTTCTAAAACTAAAAGCATTGTATTTGGAACAAAACACTCACTAAACCCTAAACCTCAATTAAATCTTGTAATAAATAATATGGAAATTGAGCAAGTTGAGATGACTAAACTGCTTGGAGCAACCCTAGTTTGTAAACTGTCATGGTACAAACATATGGATGCAGTAGTAGTAACTAAGATGGGGAGAAGTCTGTCTATTATAAAGTGAGGCTCTGCCTTCTAAACAACACTATCAACAAGGCAGGTACTACAGGCCCTAGTTTTGTCGCACCTGGACTACTGTTCAGTCATGTGGTCAGGTGCCACAAAAAAGGACTTAGGAAAATTGCAAATGGCTCAGAACAGGGCAGCACGGCTGGCCCTTGGATATACACAGAGAGCTAATATTAATAATATGCATGTCAATCTCTCCTGGCTGAAAGTGGAGGAGAAATTGACTTCCTCACTACTTTTATTAATGTTGAATGCACCGAGCTGTCTGTCTAAACTACTGGCACACAGCTCGGACATCCATGCTTAGCCAACAAACAATGCCACAAGAGGTCTCTTCACAGTCCCCAAGTACAGAACAGGCTATGGGAGGCATACAGTACTACATAGAGCCATGACTACATGGAACTCTATTCCACATCAAGTAACTGACGCAAGCAGTAAAATTTGATTTAAAAAAACAGATTAAAAAAACACCTTATGGACCAGCGGGGACTGTGAAGCAACACAAACATTGGCACAGACACATGCATACACACACACACACACACACGATAACATACGCGCTATACATACACATGGATTTAGTACTGTAGATATGTGGTAGTGGTGGAGTTGAGGCCTGAGGGCACATAGTGTGTTGTGAATGTATTGTAATGTTTTTAAAATGGTATAAACTGCCTTAATTTTGCTGGACCTCAGGAAGAGTAGCTGTGGGGATCCATAATAAATACAAATACAACCTGTTAGCATTTTTCTTGTTTGACAACCTGTTAGCATATGCTAACTCACTCACAAGGCTTGCTGGGGCTCTTGGCTGCTGTGGTCAAGCAACAGATTTCCATAAAGTTTACTCATCTGTGCAGTGTGGTTAGAAAAACACATTAAAGCTGCTCAGGAAATGACTTGCCAACACTGTTTAAAAAATTATAATTAGTGATCACAAAAACACCTGTGATTAACAAACTTTTTTTCACAGCCAAAGCAGCCAAGTATGGCCCACTCCAGGGCTTCCTTGGTGGAGCAGGAGGAGGAGGCTACAGACCAGGTACGATAAGACACACACTCTGGCATGTGACCAAAAAAACACATAAATCTGATACCGAACCAAGTACAAATGCAAACCCTCTTACAAATGCATGCATTTAAAATATCCTCTCTTCCAATGTGGTTTCTCTACAGGAGGAGTTGCTGCTGTATGCCAAAGCAAATACTGTGGAAGGCAGAAGTAGAGGGTGTTCTTCAGAAGAAGTTGAACCTCAAGAAACAATGGTGCTACTGCATGATCTAGAATGTACATTTTATATGCACAACATCCCCCATTACAGTATGTAAAGATATGTTGTACTTTATTTGACTCAATATATTTTTTATACAAACCCACCGACCCAGACTTTTGCACACATTTGATGTGACTTAGTGTTTTTGATTGTGCCTTTATCATTGTTCGTGGTGTTCATCAGCTCTTACTGACATGCCTGCGATGCTCCCCTTTTAGTAGTTACCAAGTGTTTGTGTGTGCATGCATGTGTGTGGGTGTGGATGTGTGGATGTGTGCCTATGTGGCTGTGTGTCTCTCTATGTGCTTGTGAGCTTGCACATGTTGCCAGAGATATTTGGGTATATAGGAGAATATGAAAGATTATCCAACTAGAGCCATTAAGCATGCTTTGAATGCAGAGAAGTGCTCCAAGTCAAAACCAGCACCATTCCTGTAACTGTTGGAGATCTTCCCATACTGACATGTCAAACTAAGGGTTGAGCTTCAAGAGGTGTGGTTGGTAAAGTGCTGATAAACTTTGGCCATGTATCTTCAGAACTGCCTCCTCTGGCTTTCTATCATCTCTGCTGCTATTTATAGCTCTGGGTGAAATAGCAGTGGCATAGCGTGTGTGAGTGTGTGTGTGGGCACAGGTTTCACAGTCCATCTGCCATCAGCAACCTTGACTATATTTTAAGTGCCATGGTGTAAGTAGCCTTCTTACCTTGATTTCTGACAAACTTGTGAAGTATGAAGAGCAGGTGTTGCTCTGAATGTGGTAAAGCTGATGACAATCAATCCAAAGGTGTTCAAAAGATTTGTAGGTGATATCTTCAGTGATATTCATAGCATACATTGTGTTGGTTTGTACCCAAGTCCATTGAAACGGTGTGTTTTGTTTTTTTAAGTGATTTGTATGTTTTTAGTTTTACAAAAATGTAAAACTGAAATCCTTTCGATACTGCTCTGGCATGTATTGTACATTATGAATGTATGAATTGAACATTTTGTTTTATTAATTACGTATCATTTTTCTGGTGTCCAAGATTAAGTGCCTAGAATGTTATGCATATCTGTAATCATTCTAGTTTCACATGCAGTTATAGTTTCATTTATGCAAGTTGTCGATCATTATTCAAGTTTCAAATGTTTCCGCTCATGAAAGTAGACTATCACCATATTTGTGTAATCTTGAATAAGGCAAAAAAAACAAAAAAACATTTGAAATATATATTTGGGTAATGCATTTAATCACTGTTGAGAATTGTTATACTGTATATGTAAGGGCTTTTTTAATGTCTGTGTGTAGGCTATAGCCCCTAGTCTGTGTAAATTGTGAGAGTGAGCTCCCATTTCACTCTTTACTTGAGTTAGTTACAGTTGAATAAGACTCACTAGACATTACTGACCAAAGATTGATTCGCTCTGTTATAAAGTTACACTACGATGTCTCTTTAGGGATTGTGTGTACTGTATGTTGTAGTAATTGCCCTAGGTTATCATGACTCTCACTCGCTTCAGTTCTTGTAGCCTACTCTTGGGGCTTTTTCTGAACTGTGTGTGAGCCGCTCCGATCCGAGGCCCGCCGCCCCGTGTATTCCGTGCGGTGGGATAGTATTCATCTTATTTAAATGAGAAAAAGGAGGAACGATGGGGTTTTGCACTTTTACATTTTCATGAAACATGTGACTTGTTCCCGGTAATCCCGGCATTTTATTTGCTTAAGTAAAATAACGAAATAAAATGGTTAATAAATACATTTGTGCCCAGGCATCAGCTTTTTTCCACTTGCACCCAAACTGCACCAACATATCAAAATGAATCAATGGCTCAAATGTTATTCAGGAACTTTAACATGTCTGAATGTAGACTTTTAATGCAACTAGCCTATTCCAGCCTGCTCTCATAGACTAGATGACTATTCTAATACAGCTATTCTGATACATCTCCTATTTCTGTGATGGGTGCATTGCGCATCGCTTCGTCTCTCTGCCCCCAGTTGCTTTTGCTTGTGCTACGCAGACAAAATTTCCAGGGATTGTTATCGGTTGGCCAACCCATATTTTCCGGTCCCCCAGCCTGACTGTTTCAAATCGCCCATCCTCTCCTCATCGAATAAATCGAAGTAGTATCAAGCTGTGAGGATCTAGTCTAGTCGGCTTCATAAACACACAACACGAATAGCGGGGCTTTGGTCGAAGTGAGACCGGTTATCTGTTCATCAGTCAGGCTCTCATAGAGCTCCGAATCGGAGAGTGAATGAGGTTGATGCTGCTCTGTTGTGACTGGAAGGACGAACGTATGGGAGAGGAGGAAGGTGAGTTTAAGTTTTCGATACGCAGTTTCTCTCTGGAACCATGATAGCGTGTCTTGAAGCATGTGCCAGGGCGGGAGATGTTATTAGAGCGAGCGCAGTGCATCCTTCCGCGCTCGAGGACAGAGATGCTCCACTGAATTCATAATAAACAACACAATAGATCCATTGTGTTATGGTGTTTTGGGAGGGTTAGCTTTATGAAAAGTTTTCTGTGAGAATGATCAATAAAGAATGTGCGGTATGTCCTTGTTTTGCTGCAATAACCCAAGTAGGTAACGTTAGTCGTTCTATTTTATTTCCTAGTAACACAAGCCCTCTGCATAATGCTAACAAGGCTGGGATGGTGTTTAGAAGTATAATAATTTGTGTATTTCAACTGTTAATGTTTTGGTTAGTTCAATCTAATTAAATCAAAATTAAATGGGGTGTTGAAACTGCAGCGCTGCTCTAACCTACAACAACACAACTGATACAGTTACACTTTCTTTGAAACAATACCTTTCCTTGTCATTCCATTCCTGTGAATCCATGACCTCATTTAGCCTACTTTCAATGTAACTACACTGAACAAAAATATAAACGCAACATGTAAATTGTTGGTCCCATGTTTCATGAGGTGAAATAAAATATCCCCAAAAAGGTTCCATATGCACAAAAAGCTTATTTCTCTAAAATGTTGTGCACAAATTTGTTTACATTGGGGTATCAAGAAGCTGATTAAACAGCATTATAATTACACAGGTGCACCTTGAACTGGGGACAGTAAAAGGCCACTCTAAAATGTGCAGTTTTGTCACAACACAATGCCACAGATGTCTCAAGTTTTGAGGGAGTGTGCAATTGGCCTGCTGACTGCAGAAATCTCCAACAGAGCTGTTGCCAGATAATTTAATCTTAATTTCTCGACAATAAGTCACCTCCAACGTCATTTTTAGAGAATTTGGCAGTACGTCTAACCAGCCTCACAACCGCAGATCATGTGTATGGTGTCGTGTGGGTGAGTGGTTTGCTGATGTCAACGTTGTGAACAAAGTGCCCCATGGTGGCGGTGGGGTTATGGTATGGGCAGACATAAGCTATGGACAACGAACACAATTGCATTTTATCGATGGCAATTTGAATGCACTGAGGTTCCGTGACAATATCCTGAGTCCCGTTGTCATGCCATTCATCCACTGCCATCACCTCATGTATGAGAATGATAATGCAACGCCCAATGTCTCAAGGATCTGTACACAATTCCTGGAAGCTGAAAATGTCCCAGTTCTTCCATGGCCTGCATACTCACCAGATATGTCACATATTGAGCATGTTTGGGTTGCTCTGGATCAATGTGTACAACAGGGTGTTCCAGTTCTCGCCAATACCCAGCAACTTCGCACAGCCATTGAGGAGGAGTGGGACAACATTCCACAGGCCAGAATTAACAGCCTGGTTAACTCTGTAAAGGAGATGTGTTGCGCTGCATAAGGCGCAACACATTATGGTAAATTATGGTAAATGGTGAAATAAGTATAGCCAGTATATAATTGCATTTCCTATTAGGTGTAGTAACGTAACACTGTCGTAATACATCACCGCTTAGTAACAGCATAGTAACTAATATAAACAGATGTAGATCCCAGATACTACACTCCTCCCCCATAGTTTTTAACTCCCAGAGAACAAGGTAAATATGTTAGGGAACTACTAATGCAATATCTGAACAATGCATTCTTAACATTTTTCAACTACTGGGTTGAAGCAGACTTTTCAGAGCCCAGCACAAATCCAGGGGATTATTCTGCCCCGAAGATGGAGTTTGTGTCCTAATAACTAACCCAGGTAATGTCCGTTTTCTTTCCTTTTATCTAGGACATATTAAAGTGTTTGTTTGTTTTACTGTCTGTTACCTTAAACAGCTCAACTCACAGGTCAAGCTTTTTGAGGTGCCCTTCGCTGTCGAATAGGATATCTCCGCTCCTCCTGGGCTTCCGGTAGTGGGCCAGGTTCGGGTGGAAGGTCAGGCTCTGTCTCTCCCGTACGTCCACAGTCAGGAGAATAGTCCTGGGGGTCGTTATTGTTCTTGTTCTCTCGGCGTTTCTCTGCTGAACGTTGACCTGGCGATGACCAATTTGGACTTGGTAAGTCAAAGGTCCTTTGCGTTGCAAGATCACACCTGAGTTCCACAGGCTCTTGGGGTGTCTGAAATCACGTACCATCACCCTCTCTCCCTCTTTGAATTCTCTGACAGTCTTTGAGTGTCTGTCATGAGCTTTCTTCTGCTGTAGCTGGTGCTTTGCCACAGTGCTTGACAAGTCTGGTTTCAACAATGTCAGGCGGGTACGTGGTTGGCGTCTCAGAAACAGTTCAGCTGGTGTACATTCCGTTACTGTGTGTGGTGTGTTACGGTAAGTAAACAGGAACCGGGGAAGCCTTTGGTGGGTGGGCACAGACTGAACCTCGAGTCTAGTCCAGGCCTTCTTAAAGGTTTGCACGGCTCTCTCCGCTGCTCCGTTTGATGCCGGATGGTAAGGTGGTGACAGGATGTGCCTTACTCCATTGTTCTTGAGAAACATTTCAAAATCGTTTGACGTGAAAGGAGGGCCATTGTCCGATACGAGCTCCTTGACTAGTCCAAAGGATGCGAACAGGTGTCTGAGAAGATTGATGGTCTTCTCAGCTGTGGTCAGTTGAGTAGGGAACACTTCCATCCACTTGGAATGGACATCGACGACAACAAGGAAATGTTGCTTGTCAATCTCGGCGTAATCCACATGGATGCGTTCCCAAGGTGTCGCAGCCCAGGACCATGGATGAAGAGCTGCAGCAGCAGGCTTGTTGCGAACAGCTTCACAAGATGAGCAGTGGCCTACATGCTGTTGAATGTCCTGATCCAGTCCAGGCCACCACAGATAACTGTGAGCGAGTGCTTTCATTCGAGTGATCCCTGGATGTCCCTCATGCAGGTCAGATAGCAGTCTCCTCTGGAATTTTTGAGGTACCACCACCCTTGATCCCCACAGAACACATCCTTGATCAGTGGACAACTGGTCTTTCTTGTCGATGAATGGACGAAGGTTATCGTCATTTACGAAGTTTGGCCAACCTCCTAATGTTAAGTCCAAGACTTTGGAAAGCACTGGATCTTTCCTTGTTTCCTCTGCTATGTCTGAAGCAGATATGGGCAGTTCGTCAATGAGAGAGATCTGGAAGACTGCTCTATCATCTTCACTGTCGGAGTCACTATTGCATGGTAGTCTTGATAGTGCATCTGCATTTGCGTGATCACTGGATCGTCTGTACTCAATCTCGTAGTCATAGGCTAACAATATCAGAGCCCAACGTTGCATTCGAAGTGCAGCAAGGGTTGGTATAGCTGATTTTGGTCCAAGGATGGCCAACAGAGGCTTGTGATCTGTCAGCAGTTGGAACTTCCTTCCGTACAGGTATTTGTGAAACTTCTTCACTCCGAATATTATGCTCAGGGCTTCCTTCTCAATTTGAGCATAATTTTTCTCACTTGGTGACAGAGTCCGTGATGCAAATGCAATAGGGTGTTCTTCACCTGACGATAGAACATGTGAGATGACGGCTCCTACTCCGTTGGAGATGCATCACACGCGAGTCTCAGCTTCATCTCTGTGTTGTAGTGGGCAAGCCACTTGCTCTTTAGCAGACGCTGTTTGCAAGTCTTGAATGCTTCTTCGCATTGTGGGGACCAATTCCACTTTGTATCGGCCTGCAGCAGTTGGTGAAGCGGATGCAACAATGTGGACAAGTTTGCCACAAACTTTCCGTAATAGTTCAGGAGCCCCAAAAATGACCTCAGCTCTGAGATATTTGTGGGTGCTGGTGCGTTTACGATTGCTTCCACCTTGCTGTTGGTTGGGTGCAGGCCTTGTGCATCAATCTTGTATCCGAGATACTCCACTGAGTCCTGGAGGAACTCACACTTGCTGCGTTTCATTCTCACTCCGTATTTCTCCAGTCTTGACATCACTTTGTCCAGCACTACAAGGTGCTCTCCAATGGTTGGTGCTGGCACGAGGATGTCGTCCATGAAGCACACAACGTTGTCTATACCGTCCAAGATCTGATCCATTGTGTGTTGGAATATCGCTGGAGCTGTCGAGATTCCATAGGCCAAGCGATTGAATCTGAATAGCCCCTTGTGTGTATTGATGGTCAGATACTGTTCTGACTCCGGATCCAGCTTCAGTTGCTGATAAGCGAATGCCAGGTCCAGCTTACTGAAAACCTTCCCACCAGCTAGAGTGGCAAACAGATCTTCAGCGTTTGGTAGTGGATATTCCTCTGGTAGTATGCAGCGATTTACTGTGACCTTGTAGTCACCGCACATTCTGACGGTCTTGTCTTTCTTTGGGACTACAACAATCGGAGCGGCCCAGTCGCTCCTCGCTACTTTCGTGATTATGTTATTCTTCTGTAGGCGGTCCAGTTCCTTCTCTACTGCTTCCTTAAGAGCATAGGGAACTGGACGTGGTTTGTGAAAGATAGGCTTGGTTCCTTCTTGCACTCTGACTTTCGCTGTGAAGTCTTGTATTTCGCCGTAGCCATCTTTGAAAAGTTCTTTGTGCTTCTCCAGCATGTTAGTGAGTGTAGCCTGACTCACTGGTTCGTCCTTTCTCAGACTGAAGATTTCTCCCCAGTTCAACTTGATCTTTTGTAGCCAGTTTCTGCCTAGCAAGGCTGATTTTTCTCCTTTAACAATGACAAGCGGTAGCGTCCACTCCTTCCCCTCATACCGGACTGGTACCTGGATCTGCCCTAACACAGGAATAGTGTCACCAGTGTATGAAGAAAGGCGGATGGACGCTGGATGAAGAGGCCACTCTTTCAGTTTTTCTTTGTAGAGTCTCTCTGGAACCAGAGATACAGACGCTCCAGTGTCCAGCTGCATTTTTACCGGTTTTCCCGCTACCTCCATGTTGAGATAGATTCCATCTTTTTGTTGTTGAGCTGTGTACACTGTGGACAGTTCCAATACTGTTTCAGTAGTACCTTCCTCTTCGTGTGCTGCGTCTGACACTTTGTGCGCTCTTGCTGTGCGTTTTGAGGCTTTACACACTTTCTGTACATGTCCAACCTTTCCACAATTGTGGCACTTTACATTTTGGAATCGACATTCACTGTGCTGATGATTATCTCCCCCACATCTGTAGCAACTTGGCTTAGACCTTTGAGATGTGGGCTGCTTTGTTCTTGTGTAACCTTGAGGACGGGACTGAGAAAAGTGTGACTTTTGTGAGCCTTTTTCACCACGTGCATCACTGACCTTGTGAACACCTTTCTGACGTTCTGCATATCCCGATAGCTCAATAGTATCCCTGTGGGCAAGCTCGAGTCCAAGTGCGATATCACAGGCTTTCCGAAAGATCAGGTCCTTCTCTGACAGAAGCCTTCTGTGATATGCTTCACCTGTGAGACCACATACAAACTTGTCTCGAAGAGCATCATCAAGAAATTGTGCAAACTCACATGTACTTGCCAGCCTTTTCAAAGCAAGGATGTAGTCAGCCACGGTTTCCCCTTGACTCTGGTGACGTTGGTAAAATCTGAAACGTTCTGCAATGAGAATTGGCTTAGGCTTGAAATGCCTTGAAAGAGTTTCAGTCAGTTCTGCATAGTTCAACTCCACTGCTTTTATTGGTTCAATGAGACCTTTCCATACTCAGTTGGACCCAAAACACTGAGAAATACGTCTGCTTTCTTTTCATCTTTGATTTAATTTGCAGCCAGCCAATGCTCAAAACGCTCCAAATAGGAATCAAAATCCTCTTTTGTAGCCTCAAACTCTGGTACTCTACCAATGGTTGCCATTTTCACAGGTAATTGTTCAGTTTCCTTATTCCTTGTATTCCTTAATTTTCATCTAATTCTTAACTTCAGAAGTTTCTGCAATTACTTCGTTCACTGCACTCATTTGTAATAATGTACACACCGTGTTACGTTCCTTCTTCCTTTTTTTTTTTCCTTCTTGACAATATTTCTCCACTGAGATCGCCTAATTTCAATGGGTTCAATGACAGTTTTTTTATTTAACCACCAGAGGGCAGTGTCGCTATTCTGGACTCCAATAGTCTTGCTACTTGGCAGCTCCTGAACACTGTACCTGCTAGCAGTGCTTAGCCTTTTTTTACCGGCGAAAGAAAATAAAAAATAACTGACGAATTACGTAATTATTTTGAGTTTCATTACTCACGCAACATTCTTCCCTTCAAGCAATGTCCGTTAAAGAAGTTTAATCACCTCGTCGCCACTGTAATATTTGTGTTGTGGAGAAATGACCAGGCAGGAGACGGGAGTACAGTTAGTTTTCGTTTAGTCAAAACCTCTCGTGCTCTACAGTTCCCGGGCACACTAGTGCGCATGTGCATTTCCTATTAGGTGTAGTAACGTAACACTGTCGTAATACATCACCGCTTAGTAACAGCATAGTAACTAATATAAACAGATGTAGATCCCAGATACTACAGCACCAAAAGTATAAAAAAAAATAAAAAAGTGTTGATAGGAGACAGAATGCGGTCAGACCATCAAATAATTGGCATGATACTCTTACATAATTTTCACATGGGCGAGGATATTGGACATTTTATCAAAGCCTATTGGATGATAAAAACAAGTTAACTAGGACAGAATAATTTATAACTGACTTTTTCCGACAACATAGGTACAGCAGATCCCCTTATTGTATGGGACACTTAAATGTGCCTTTTAGAGTCCATGCAATTCAATCCTCATCTTTAAAACAAAAGCAATTTAGGTCAAAAGAGTTCATATTTAACAAAGGAAATAGAAGGACTAAAAGTACAGATAGATAGCAATACAAACTGTACCATAGAGGCACAGAATAAGTTAGGGGGAAAATAAATGGAGGTACTTATTCAAGAAAGATCTAGTGTAATATATTATACAAATAAAGCGAACTGGATGGAATATGGGGAAAAATGCAAAAAAACTTATTCAACATATGAATGCTACCATAAATTATTTACTGAAACTTGTAACAAACAACATTCACCCATGATTCGCCAAATTTTATTTTGAAAGAGGAAGCAGAGTACTTTTAGCATATGTTTTCATTTCAGTCTCCTACATCTTCACTAACCAAAGTGAATTGTTAGGATTTTTTTCTATTAATAATGTAAAATGAACATCTGTATAGAAAGACTCATGTGAAGGCCAAATTACAGAGGAGAGACTTCTTGGTGCAATTAAAGCCTTTAATTCTGGGAATACTCCAGGGCTAGATGGCATACCAGTTTAGGTATACCAACCCTTTTTTGATGTACTCAGAGGACTGTTTTTAGCATATTTTAACCAGTCCTATAAAAATGTTAGATTATCAGATACTCACAAGAAGGTCTGATTTCATTATTACTAAAACAGAACCCAAATGGTAAATATAAAGATTCAGTCCGTTAAAAAAAATACACTTCAGTGTTGTGATGCAAAATGCATAGCGCATTGAATTAAAAAGGTATTGTCGGATATCATTCATCCTAATCAGACAGGTTTTTACAAGGAGGATACATTGGAGATAATATAAGACAAGTACTGAAAACAATAGAACACTATGGAAAAATCTGGGAAACCAGGACTGGTATTCATAGCTGACTTTGAAAAGGCTTTTGATAAAGTACGACTGGAATTTATATTATCAATGCCTGGAACATTTCAATTCTGTAGAATCTCTTATACAATGGGTTAAAGTTAAATATAGTATATATACTGTAGTGTAAAATAGTAAATAATGGCTACTTCTCTGAAACTATTAATCTGTCAAGAGGAGTAAACAAGGTTGTCCACTATAGGCATATGTATTTATTATGGCCATCGAAATGTTAGCTATTAAAATCAGATCCAACAATAATATCAAGGGGCTAGAAATCCAGGGCTTAAAAACAAAGGTATCATTGTACACTGAACGCTATTTATATAATGAATATGAATTTGGAGAGCAGAAATGATTAAACATTAAAGCAGACCTCTCACTAACGTCTTCAGTCATACAAAAGGTACACTAAAATCCGAACTGGTTCTCTAGCAGATTAGTAAGAATATCTCAACCTATGTTCAAGAATGGCCATTTTCCTTGTCTGTCGGCCCTGCGTTAAATTTTTACTAGGATTAAATGTCAGGAATTGTGAAAAACTGAGTTTAAATGTATTTGGCTAAGGTGTATGTAAACTTCCGACTTCAACTGTATATTGTCCTGCTAATAACATAATTAATAATACATCTGTGAGAATATCCAAGGGACTTTTATATAATTGTAATTTAATAATAATAATAATAATCGCTTTGTTTAAAAAATAACAATATTTTGATGATTTAGTTTTCAAATAACGTAAAATGCTCCCGGGTGGCGCAGTGGTCTAGGGCACTGCATCGCAGCGCTAGCTGTGCCACCAGAGATTCTGGGTTCGCGCCCAGGCTCTGTCGCAGCCGGCCGCGACCGGGATTTACGTGGGGCGACGCACAATTGGCCTAGCTTCGTCCGGGTTAGGGAGGGTCCGGGTTAGGGAGGGATATCCTTTTCCCATTGCGCACCAGCGACTCCTGTGGCGGGCCGGGCGCAGTGCGCGCTAACCAAGGTTGCCAGGTGCACGGTGTTTCCTCCGACACATTGGTGCGGCTGGCTTCCGGGTTGGATGCGCGCTGTGTTAAGAAGCAGCTTGGTTGGGTTGTGTTTCGGAGGACGCATGGCTTTCGACCTTCGTCTCTCCCGAGCCCGGACGGGAGTTGTAGCGATGAGACAAGATAGTAATTACTAACAATTGGATACCACAAAATTGGGGAGAAAAGGGGGTAAAAAAATAAATTAAAAATTAAAAAAATTACGTAAAATGAGCGAGGAAAAAGGCCATTCTTGAACATGGGGTTGTTGTTAATTATTTGATTGTTACTAATTTGTTTGTAATTTGTAATTTGTAAATAAAGCCAGTTTGTTAGGGCTGTCCCAAACTTAAAAAAATCTTTGTCGACCGAAAGTCGTCTGTTCTTTGGACACTTTGATTGCACAACATTTTTAAATTTGTAAATTTTCCATGTATAGAATGTGTTTTAATAAAATCAACTATGTGCATTGAGCTTGTCTGATACCTTAAGCTTATGGTTTGATGCCTCAAGAGGGCGCCAGAGATCTAGATAACCAGAAGAAAACATCTTAACCTGACCCAACTATTCTCCTCCCGCTACTAATGGCTTTCACAGATTCTGCCATTACTCTCCTGAAGTTGCCGGTATTAGGCTACTCGAGGAGTCGGTAACCTTTCTCATGTGGAATGCCAATTTATCTTACCATTTCTACCTATCTGCATGCCAGCTATGGTTTTCATATGCACATTTTCGTGAAACAGTTTAATTTCATTTATAATAACGGCTTCATATCTCAAAATCATTATCGTGGTTAATCAAAATTCTATCCAAATCTAAATGAAAATGATACAAACCTAAAAAGTAACTTCTATTGCCATTACCAACTATGTAAAAGTAACCTACATAAAGCGAACAAATAAAAACATTGCAGCCTGCAGGTAGAAAATATCCTGATAAAAATAAATATCCTACAAATCACATTGGCTACAGATGGTCTGTCTGCAACGAACTTGAAACATTGTGGGTGGGTTCCACCAACATGGTTTAAATTAATCTGGGGTTAGAGCTAATCTAGGTTTTGTGAATCTAGGTTTATAATTAATCAGATATGTGTTGCACCACTTAATTTTAAATCTGGATCAGTAAATCTATGATTAACGGTTTTAAAACTTCTTGTCAATAGGGGGGCGCTGTTTTCACTTTGGAAAAAATCGTGCCCAAATTAAACGGCCTCGTACTCTGTTCTAGATCATACAATATGCATATTATTATTACTATTGGATAGAAAACACTCAGAAGTTTCTAAAACTGTTTGAATTATATCTGTGAGTAAAACAGAACTCATTTGGCAGCAAACTTCCATACAGGAAGTGAAAAATCTGAAAACGAGGCTCTGTTTCAGGGCCTGCCTATTCAACTGGCTTTTATTTATCGATATGTATGCACTTCATACGCCTTCCACTAGATGTCAACAGGCAGTGGAAGGTTGAATGGGGTGTCTAGCTTGATCTGAGGCCGAATAAGAGCTTTTGGAGTGACAGGTCCGGTATTTTCTTTGTCTTCGACGGCGCGCGGGGGACCTCGACATTGTCTTCTGAAAAGCGTTCGGTATGCACGGCGAATATCTCCGGCTCTGATTTTATTTGATACATATGAGAAAAACATCATAAAGTAGGTTTTTTCAACCGAGTTTTATCAGTTTATTCAACGTTTAATGGGACTTTTGGAATTTTCCGTTCTTTGCGCCAAGAGATGATGGGAATGTTCGCGCCACAATGCTAGCCAAGGTTGCTAATTCGACAGAAGAAATGGACATTCTAAAACCAAACAACGATTTATTCTGGAAATAGGACTCCTTGTACAACATTCTGATGGAAGCTCAGCAAAAGTAAGACAACATTTATGATGTTATTTCGTATTTCTGTGTAATATGTTGATGCCTATTCTCCGCCGTGTTGGTGAGCGCTGTCTCACAATAACCCAAGCTGTATCTGGTGGTAAAGTTATTTTTAAAAATCTAACACAGCGGTTGCATTAATAAACTATGATTAGTGACATGTTACACCAATATATGAGGTATTTCGTGAGTTGAAGCGAAGTAGCTATGTAGCACTGCTGGAACTCCATCATGAAAGATTTGAAATAAAATCTGTTATTTGCCAGTAATGTTACTAGACAGAAAATTAATTCATTAGCTAACGTTAGCTACTGTAGCTATCTAGTTTATAAACCAAGCCGGCTAGCATAAAATATAATGTATTATTGTCATTACTTCCGGCGCCGACAGAGATGTCCGCCTCGCTTCGCGTTCCTAGGAAACTATGCAGTATTTTTATTTTTTTTACGTGTTGTTGTTTATTACGTGTTATTTATTACATTCAGTCTGCTGTCTGCTGTTCCCACATGCTTCAATAGGGCCACCATTGTTCCTGTTCCCCAGGTAATCTTAGGTTTTATTACATACAGTCGGGAGGAACTACTGGATATAAGAGCAACGTCAACTCACCATCATTACGACCAGGAATACGACTTTCCCGAAGCGGATCCTGTGTTTTGCCCACCACCCGGGACAATGGATCGGATCGGAGCAAGGGTAGCATTCCAGAGAGACATCAGAGACTGTAACATTCTTTGCTTCACGGAAACATGGCTCACTCGAGACACGCTATCGGAGTCGGACAAGCCAGCTGGTTTCTTCACGCATCGCGCCGACAGAAACAAACATCTTTCTAGTAAGAAGAGGGGCGGGGGGGTATGCCTTATGATTAACGAGACGTGGTGTGATCATAACAACATACAGGAACTCAAGTCCTTCTGTTCACCTGACTTAGATTTCCTCACAATCAAATGTCGACTGCATTATCTACCAAGAGAATTCTCTTCGATTATAATCACAGCCGCATATATTCCCCCCCAAGCAGACACATCGATGGCCCTGAACGAACTTCCAGGGTAAAACCCTGGATCATTGTTATTCTAACTTCCGCAAAGCATATAAGACCCTCCCCCGCCCTCCTTTCGGAAAAGCTGACCACGACTCCATTTTGTTGCTTCCAGCCTATAGACAGAAACTAAAACAGGAAGCTCCTGCTCTCAGGTCTGTTCAACGCTGGTCCGACCAATCTGATTCCACGCTTCAAGATTGCTTCACGTGGATCACGTGGATTGGGATATGTTCCGCATTGCATCAAACAACAATATTGACGAATACGCTGAATCGGTGAGCGAGTTCATTAGCAAGTGCATTGGCGATGTCGTACCCACAGCAACTATTAAAACATTCCCCAACCAGAAACCGTGGATTGATGGCAGCATTCGCGCGAAACTGAAAGCGCGAACCACTGCTTTTAACCAGGACAAGGTGACTGGAAACATGACCGAATACAAACAGTGTAGCTATTCCCTCCGCAAGACAATCAAACAAGCTAAGCGTCAGTATAGAGACAAAGTAGAGTCGCAATTCAACGGCTCAGACACAAGAGGTATGTGGCAGGGTCTACAGTCAATCACGGATTACAAAAAGGAAACCAGCCCCGTCGCGGACCAGGATGTCTTGTTCCCGGACAGACTAAACAACTTCTTTGCTCGCTTTGAGGACAATACAGTGCCACTGACACGGCCCGCTACCAAAACCTGCGGACTCTCCTTCACTGCAGCCGACGTGAGTAAAACATTTAAACGTGTTAACCCTCGCAAGGCTGCAGGCCCAGACGGCATCCCCAGCCGCGTTCTCAGAGCATGCGCAGACCAGCTGGCTGGTGTGTTTACGGACATATTCAATCAATCCTTATCCCATTCTGCTGTTCCCACATGCTTCAAGAGGGCCACCATTGTTCCTGTTCCCAAGAAAGCTAAGATAACTGAGCTAAACGACTACCGCCCCGTAGCAGTCACTTCCGTCATCATGAAGTGCTTTGAGAGACTAGTCAAGGACCATATCACCTCCATCCTACCTGACACCCTAGACCCACTCCAATTTGCTTACCGCCCCAATAGGTCCACAAACGACGCAATCGCAACCACACTGCACACTGCCCTAACCCATCTGGACAAGAGGAATACCTATGTGAGAATGCTGTTCATCCTGGGTCTCGACCCCGCCCTGTGCAACTGGGTACTGGACTTCCTGACGGGCCGCCCCCAGGTGGTGAGGCCCCCAACACTGGGGCCCCACAAGGATGCGTTCTGAGCCCTCTCCTGTACTCCCTGTTCACCCACGACTGCGTGGCATTGCACACCTCCAACTCAATCATCAAGTTTGCAGACGACACTACAGTGGTAGGCTTGATTACCAACAACGACGAGACGGCCTACAGGGAGGAGGTGAGGGCCCTCGGAGTGTGGTCAGGAAAATAACCTCACACTCAACGTCAACAAAACAAAACAAAGGAGATGATCGTGGACTTCAGGAAACAGCAGAGGGAGCACCCCCCTATCCACATCGACGGGACAGTAGTGGAGAGGGTAGAAAGTTTTAAGTTCCTCGGCGTACACATCACGGACAAATTGAATTGGTCCACCCACACAGACAGGGTGGTGAAGAAGGCGCAGCAGGAGGCTGAAGAAATTCGGCTTGTCACCAAAAGCACTCACAAACTTTTACAGATGCACAATCGAGAACATCCTGTCGGGCTGTATCACCGCCTGGTACGGCAACTGCTCCGCCCACAACCGTAAGGCTCTCCAGAGGGTAGTGAGGTCTGCACAACGCATCACCGGGGGCCAACTACCTGCCCTCCAGGACACCTACACCACTCGATGTCACAGGAAGGCCATAAAGATCATCAAGGACAACAACCATCCGAGCCACTGTGTCACGCCCTGACCTTAGCTCCTTTTTTATGTCTCTATTTTGGTTTGGTCGGGGCGTGAGTTGGGGTGGGCATTCTATGTTTTGTGTTCTATGTTTTCTATTTCTGTGTGTTTGGCCGGGTGTGGTTCTCAATCAGAGGCAGCTGTCTATCGTTGTCTCTGATTGAGAACCATACTTAGGTAGCCGTTTCCCACCTGTGTTGGTGGGTAGTTGTTTTCTATTTTGTGTTGCTGCACCTTACAGGACTGCGTTTTCGTTTCACTCTCTTTGTTATTTTGTTTAGTGTTTCTGTTCTAATAAAAATAACATGAACACTTACCACGCTGCGCTTTGGTCCGATGACTACTATTCATCCGAAGACGAATATCGTTACACACTGCCTGTTCACCCCGCTATCATCCAGAAGGCCAGGTCAGTACAGGTGCATCAAAGCAGGGACCGGGAGACTGAAAAACAGCTTCTATCTCAAGGCCATCAGACTGTTAAACAGCCACCACTAACATTGAGTGGCTGCTGCCATACATGTAAAACATGTATCACTAGCCACTTTAAACAATGCCATTTAATATAATGTTTACATACCCTACATTACGCATCTCATATGTATATACTGTATTCTATACCACCTACTGCATCTTGCCATCTTTATGTAATACATGTATCACTAGCCACTTTAACCTTTCACGAGCCTCAACCCCGGATCCGGGATCACCCCCCCCCCCCCCCCCCCCCCCACACTGATTAGCATCGCTAGCATAGCGTCACAATTAAATAGTAGCATCTAAATATCATTAAATCACAAGTCCAAGACACCAGATGAAAGATACAGATCTTGTGAATAAACCCATCATTTCTGTTTTTTAAAATGTTTTACAGGGAAGACACAATATGTAAATCTATTAGCTAACCACGTTAGCAAAATACACCATTTTTCTTTGTCCACCATTTTTTCTCTCCACCACTAGCTATCACCAATTCGGCCAAATAAAGATATTGATAGCCACTAACCAAGAAAAAACCTCATCAGATGACAGTCTGATAACATATTTATTGTATAGGATAGGTTTTGTTAGAAAAATGTGCATATTTCAGGTATAAATCATAGTTTACAATTGCACCCACCATCACAACTCGACTAGAATTACTATAGAGAGCAACGTGTATTACCAATTTACTCATCATAAAACATTTCATAAAAATAGACAAAGCATAGCAATGGAAAGACACAGATCTTGTGAATTCAGACAATATTTCAGATTTTCTAAGCGTTTTACAGCGAAAACACAATAAATCGTTATATTAGCATACCACATGTGCAAACGTTACCCCAGCATGAATTGAAGGCAAAGGGAGCGATAACGTTATCAACACCAAAATATATTAATTTTTTCACTAACCTTCTCAGAATTCTTCCGATGACACTCCTGTAACATCATATTACAACATACATATAGAGTTTGTTCGAAAATGTGCATATTTAGCCATAAAAAACCGTGGTTATACAATGAAAATAGTAGCAAAACAAGCCTGAAAATTTCGGCCGCCATCTTTCAGAGTGATCTAGTTTAATCAATAGCTAATCATATACTTGACTAAAAAATACAGGGTTGACAGGAATCGAAAGACAAATTAGTTCTTAATGCAATCGCTGAATTACATTTCTAAAATTATCCTTACTGTGCAATACAGGGTTCGCCAAGCGAAGCTATACCAAACAAAATGGCGGAATATACGTTTAACATTTTTCGACAGAACAACGATTTATCATCTTAAATATTTCTTACTATGAGCTGTTCTTCCATCAGAATCTTGGGCAATGTATCCTTTCTTGGGTCTAATCTTCTTTTGGTCGAAAGATGTCCTCTGTCCGTCGAAATGCCCACTAACGTTCGACCGGGACCCCGAAACGTGCCCGGCGCGTCAAAGAGCATCACATAGAAATGCCTCAAAATCGCACTAAACGGATATAAATTGCTATAAAACGGTTTAAATTAACTACCTTATGATGTTTTTAACACCTATAACGAGTAAAAACATGACCGGCGCTATATTACTGGCTAAACCAAGGCTTGGAAAAAGCCCAGTCCGACGTCCTTCTTGCGTTGAGTGCAGGGTCCAAAAGAACGCTACTTCCGGTATTTGGTGATTTATAGAGGCACTGATTGCGCAATCGACTCCATTCAAATTGTCACCACTTACTGACATCTAGAGGAAGGCGTGGGCAGTGTTTGTATCCTCATAGGATTTACAGGGGCTTTAAAACTGATCTGGAACCAGAGGCCAAGATTACTGAATTCTCACTCACTGGGAGGAAAAATGCTGTAGAATGAGTTCTGTTTCACTCAGAGACATAATTCAAACGGCTATAGAAACCAGAGAGTGTTTTCTATCCAATAATAACAATAATATGCATATTGTACGAGCAAGAATTGAGTACTAGGCAGTTTAATCTGTAGAGCAAATTATGCTAATGCGAAACAGCACCCCCTATAGTGGCAAGAAGTTTTTAAACAATGCCACTTAATATAATGTTTACATACCCTACATTACTCATCTCATATGTATATACTGTACTCGATACCATCTACTGCATCTTGCCTATGCCGTTCTGTACCGTCACTCATTCATATATCTTTATGTACATATTCTTTATCCCTTTACACTTGTGTGTATAAGGTAGCTGTTATGAAATTGTTAGGTTAGATTACTCGTTGGTTATTACTGCATTGTCGGAACTAGAAGCACAAGCATTTCGCTACACTCGCATTAACATCTGCTAACCATGTGTATGTGACAAATAAAATTTGATTTGATTTACTTAGCGTTATTTAGCCCTTTATTATTTGTTCGCTAGCCACCTGATCATGGCATGTCAAAGAAGTTCAAATTTCTCCGCTTATGAAAAAAAACTTGTCGGAGCTGATGGAGGAATTTAGTAATGTACTGGCAGATAAAAAGACTCAACACGACTGTCAAAAAGAAGGAAATACCTGACCCGTTTTATGCAACAGATTTAATGGATTGACACGGATTAAAGAGAAGAGGGACCAAAATCGGATGAAGGCGTGCTGGAATTTAAAAAAAGCAAAAGCCAAAAAGCATGTGGCAGAGGAGAGGCGGGGGCTATTTCAGACCGAGGGGGCCCTCCGTCCAAGGGAATTGATCCACTCTCCCAGAAGATATGCAAGATGATTCCCCAGCTGTTTGTCCCTCCATAACCCCAATGCTGACGATGGACAAGTCAACCCACCAATATTTAGTAAGCATAAATAACTGGTAAATATCAATTACTATAATGCAAGTTAAAACTAATATTAATTCTACTTCACTACAATGTTACCAATATCAGCCCCATTACAGCATATTGCAAAACATCATCATTCATACCCAAGGCTGGGAATATCGTAAGCCCCAATTAAAGTATTTTACAACATGGGCACGTAAATAGCCTACTAATAGTGAATACATTTTCTTTCTTTCCTTTAGTTGAGCTGACACCCTGTGCTGTGGAGAAACAGCAGTGCCTGGATCTTGCACCAGCAGCAAAAACACCAGACAGGCCAAGCAAACGCCCCAGAACTGACATAAACCAAGCTCATATTGATGTTTTGGAGCTGGAGAGAGAGAGAAATATACTGCAGATTGAGGTCCTGAATTTACAAAAAGAGCTACTGCAAATTCAGAAACTCCTTTAGGAAAACAAAATGCCCACTGTGTAAATATATATGTATATATTTTATTATTTATTAAAACAATGCTTTCCCAAGCAAATTGTTGTCCTCCAGTTTTGTCCCCACTCTTGTGTTCTGGTGCTTCCAGTTCCACCCTGTATGGTATTGAGAATAACAGTCTTAATAATACATTTTAATACAGATAGCTTAATTAGCAATTGTACGTGGCGATCAAAATATAATATTGTTTTTTATGTTACCAATGTTACATTATACACACCTAAGGCAGCGAAATGGTTCTCAATCAAGGTTCTCCTCACAGCATTCCCATTTACATTGGCAGCATGTTGCACCTGGCCATCTTCTCCATTCTCCTCAGGTAGGTCTTCCTCAGATAGCTCGTCTCCTTGTCTCTTGCAAAAGTTATACAGAACTGCCACTGCAATAATGATTGTCAGTGTTGTGTCCATCTTTGTGCAGAACCCCTCCTGTAGATACGGGAATATTTTTTCCCACACTCCAAAAACTCTCTATCCTCTTGTCAGGATGAGAGGTGTTGTATTTTCTCTTTTCTGGTGTCTGGGCGTTTTAAAAGGGATGTCATAAGGTACCCACGACAGGCATGTCCATTGTCACCTGGTAGGTGGCCTTCAAATGCCCCCCTTTCCAGCATTGCACACAGACTACTATTGTCAAAGATTCTGCTGTCATGGGTGGATCCTGGCCATCTAGCTACGATGTTGGTGAGCTGACCTTTGTCATCACAGACAGCCTGCACGTTGATGGAGCAGTATTTCCGATTACGGAATAGTTCTCCATTCTTGCCACCAGGGTTGGGAATAGGAATGTGTCCAGTCTATTGCCCCTAGTACACCTGGGAATCTAGCTCTCCTGTAAAATCCAGCTGCTGATTCCTCTTTAAGATTGAACCTTATGTACAGATTATTCAGACCAGCAATAGCACTGGACACGAACTACAATCCTGCAGACGGTTGACTTGTGGAGTCCAAAAAGATCCCCATCCACCATCTGGAAACATCCAGTTGCATAGAACCGTAGGGCCACAAAGAGCTGAAGTAGTGGGGGTACAGCTACGTTCCTATCACTCTCAAATGGAATCATGTAGTAACCAAATAAGTGTTAAACAAATCAAAATTCTTCAAAGTAGCAACCCTTTGCCTTGATGACAGCTTTGCACACTCTTGGCATTCTATCAACCAGCTTCTGCTGGAATGCTTTTCCAACAGCCCTGCGGGAGTTCCCATATATACTGAGCACTTGTTGGCTGCTTTTCCTTCACTCTGCGGTCCAACTCATTCCAAACCATCTCATTTGGGTTGAGGTAGGGTGATTGTGGAGGCCATGCCATCTGATGCAGCACTCCATCACTCTCCTTCTTGTTCAAATAGCCTTTACACAGCCTGGAGGTGTGTTGGGTCATTGTCCTGTTGAAAAACAAATGATAGTCCCACTAAGCGCAAACCAGATGGGATGGAGTATCGCTGCAGAATGCTGTGGTAGCCATGCTGGTTAAGTGTGCCTTGAATTCTAAATAAATCACTGACAGTGTAACCAGCAAAGCACCCCCACACCATCACACCTCCTCCATACTTCACGGTGGGAACTACACATATGGAGATCAACCGTTCACCTACTCTGCATCTCACAAAGACACAGCGGTTGGAAACAAAAATCTAAAATTTAGACTCATCAGACCATCAGATTTCCACCGGTCCATTGCTCGTGTTTCTTGGCCCAAGCAAGTCTCTTCTTATTATTGGTATCCTTTTGTAGTGATTTCTTTGTAGCAATTCTTTGTAGCAATTCGACCATGATTCACACAGTCTCCTCTGAACAGTTGATATTGAGATGTGTCTGTTACTTGAACTCTGTGAAGCATTTATTTGGGCTGCAATTTCTGAGGCTGGTAACTCGAATGAACGTATCCTCTGCAGCAGAGGTAACTCTGGGACTTCCTTTCCTGTGGCGGTGGTTTTTGTGACTGCACTTGAAGAAAGGTTGAAACGTTTTCCGTATTGACAGACCTTCGTGTCTTAAAGTAATAAAGGACTGTCATTTCTCTTTGCTTATTTGAGCTGTTCTTGCCATAATATGGACTTGGTCTTTTACCAAATAGAGCTATCTTCTGTATACTACCCCTACCTTGTCACAACACAACAGATTGGCTCAAACACATTAATAATATATATATAGGTATTTATATATAAATAATAATTATATATATTTGACTAAAACAATCTTGGTTGACCAACAGGCTAACAACCAAATAATTGACCAGTCGACTTAATGGGGTCAGCCCTAATTTATATGTATATACAGTGCATTCAGAAAGTATTCAGAACCCTTGACTTTTTCAGCATTTATTCCACAACCTTATTCTAAAATGGACTAACTTATTTCTTCCCCTCATCAGTCTACACACAATTCCTCATAATGACAAAGTGAAAAAAAGTGAAATCTTTTGCAAATGTCTTAAAAATTAAAAACATATTATTTACATAAGTATTCAGACCCTTTGCTATGAGACTCGAAATTGAGCTCCAGTGCATCCTGTTTCCATTGATCATCCTTGAGATGTTTCTACTACTTTATTTCAGTCCACCTGTGGTAAATGCAATTGATTGGACATGATTTGAAAAGGCACACACCTGTCTATATAAGGTCCCACAGTTGACAGTGCATGTCAGAGCAAAAACCTGTCTGGAACCAACCATGAGGTTGAAGGAATTGTCCGTAGAGCTCAGAGACAGGATTGTGTCGAGGCACAGATCTGGGGAAGGGTAACAAAACATTTCTGCAGCATTCTTAAACGGAATAAATTTGGAACCACCAAGACCCTTCCTAGAGCTGGCCGCCCGGCCAAATCGAGGGAGAAGGGCCTTGGTCAGAGAGGTGACCAAGAACCCGATGGCCACTCTGACAGAGCTCCAGAGTTCCTCTGTGGAGTTGGGAGAACCTTCCAGAAGGACAACCATCTCTGCAGCACTCCACCAATCAGGCCTTTATGGTAGAGTGGCCAGATGGAAGCCACTCCTCAGTAAAATGCACATGACAGCCCGCTTGGAGTTTGTCAAAAGGCACTTAAAGGACTCTCACACCATGAGAAACAAGATTCTCTGGTCTGATGAAACCAAGATTGAACTCTTTGGCCTGTATGCCAAGTGTCACGCCTGGTGGAAATTTGGCACCATCCCTACGGTGAAGCATGGTGGTGGCAGCAAAATGCTGTGGGGATGTTTTTCAGCAGCAGGGACTGAGATACTGGTCAGGATCGAGGGACAGATAAACAGAGCAAAGTACAGAGAGATCCTTGATGAAAACCTGCTCCAGAGCGTTCAGGACCTCAGACCAGGGCGAAGTCTCACCTTCCACACACAGCCAAGACAGCCCAGGAGTGGCTTCGGGACAAGTCTCTGAATGTCCTTGAGTTGCTCAGCCAGAGCCCGGAATTGAACACGATCGAACATCTCTGGAGAGACCTGTAAATTGCTGGGCAGCGACGCTTCCCGTCCAACCTGATAGAGCTTGAGAGGATCTGCAGAGAAGAATGGAGAAACTCCTCAAATACAGGTGTGCCAAGCTTGTACCGTCGTACTCAAGAAGACTCAAGGCTGTAATCGCTGACAAAGGTGCTTCAACAAAGTACTGAGTAAAGGGTCTGAATACTTAAGTAAATGTGATATTTCAGCCACCCGTCATAGACTTTTCTTTTCTCTCTGCTACCGCACGGAAAGCGGTACCGATGCACCAAGTCTGAAACCAACAGGATAGTGAACAGCTTCTACCCCTAAGCCATAAGACTGCTTGTCATCACATACGCAGCTGCTACTGTTTATTATCTATCCTGTTGACTAGTCACTTTATTCATAGTCATATGTACAATGGGGCAAAAAAGTATTTAGTCAGCCACCAATTGTGAAAGTTCTCCCACTTAAAAAGATGAGAGAGAACTGTAATTTTCATCATAGGTACACTTCAACTATGACAGACAAAATGAGAAAAAAAATCCAGAAAGTCACATAACAAAAGTTTATCTCAATACTTTGTTATATAACCTTTGTTGGCAATGACAGAGGTCAAACGTTTTCTGTAAGTCTTCACAAGGTTTTCACACACTGTTGCTGGTATTTTGGCCCATTCCTCCATGCAGATCTCCTCTAGAGCAGTGATGTTTTGGGGCTGTTGCTGGGCAACACGGACTTTCAACTCCCTCCAAAGATTTTCTATGGGGTTGAGATCTGGAGACTGGCTAGGCCACTCCAGGACCTTGAAGTGCTTCTTAAGAAGCCACTCCTTCGTTGCCCGGGCGGTGTGTTTGGGATCATTGTCATGCTGAAAGACCCAGCCACGTTTCATCTTCAATGCCCTTGCTGATGGAAGGAGGTTTTCACTCAAAATCTCACGATACATGGCCCCATTCATTCTTTCCTTTACACGGATCAGTCGTCCTGGTCCCTTTGCAGAAAAACAGCCCCAAAGCATGATGTTTCCACCCCCATGCTTCACAGTAGGTATGGTGTTCTTTGGATGCAACTCAGCATTCTTTGTCCTCCAAACACGACGAGTTGAGTTTTTACCAAAAAGTTATATTTTGGTTTCATCTGACCATATGACATTCTCCCAATCTTCTTCTGGATCATCCAAATGCTCTCTAGCAAACTTCAGACGGGCCTGGACATGTACTGGCTTAAGCAGGGGGACACGTCTGGCACTGCAGGATTTGAGTCCCTGGCGGCGTAGTGTGTTACTGATGGTAGGCTTTGTTACTTTGGTCCCAGCTCTCTGCAGGTCATTCACTAAGTCCCCCCGTGTGGTTCTGGGATTTTTGCTCACCGTTCTTGTGATCATTTTGACCCCACGGGGTGAGATCTTGCGTGGAGCCCCAGATCGAGGGAGATTATCAGTGGTCTTGTATGTCTTCCATTTCCTAATAATTGCTCCCACAGTTGATTTCTTCAAACCAAGCTGCTTACCTATTGCAGATTCAGTCTTCCCAGCCTGGTGCAGGTCTACAATTTTGTTTCTGGTGTCCTTTGACAGCTCTTTGGTCTTGGCCATAGTGGAGTTTGGAGTGTGACTGTTTGAGGTTGTGGACAGGTGTCTTTTATACGGATAACAAGTTCAAACAGGTGCCATTAATACAGGTAACAAGTGGAGGACAGAGGAGCCCCTTAAAGAAGAAGTTACAGGTCTGTGAGAGCCAAGAATCTTGCTTGTTTGTAGGTGACCAAATACTTATTTTCCACCATAATTTGCAAATAAATTCATTAAAAATCATACAATGTGATTTTCTGGATTTTTTTTTCTCATTTTGTCTGTCATAGTTGAAGTGTACCTATGATGAAAATTACAGGCCTCTCTCATCTTTTTAAGTGGGAGAACTTGCACAATTGGTGGCTGACTAAATACTTTTTTGCCCCACTGTACATATCTAACTCAATTACCTCGTTACCCCTGCACATCAACTCGGTACTGGTACCCCGTGTATAGAACCAGGTTATCTTTACTCATTGTGTATTTATTATTACTTTTATTATTATGTGTTATTACTTATCTCTTATTTCTCAATTATTCTCTCTGCATTGTTGGAATGGACCTGTAAATAAGAATAAATAAATAATAGGGTGCTATTTGTGATGAAGCCAATGACTTGATAAGGGCTGCCAAGACCTCTGGAATAAGGTTGAATTGACTCACTGAACCCTAAAAGTCAGTGACAAGTGACATTGACAAATGTAAAACAAGGAAACCGATTTATGAAGATCCAAGCACTTTGTTGCAGCTTTCTGGCTCTTGCTCGCTGTTCTCTTGCTCTCGCTCTCTCTCAATCTTTCTCACTCTCTTGCTCGCTTGCTTTCTCACTCTCTTTCTCTCTCTCAGATGAAACTTTCTTTTGCTCACATATGAAACAGAATCTTATATTTTGGTTCATCTAATTCATCCTGTACAAATTAATAGTATTTATTTTTCTGACACCATGTTCCTGTTTGCATACCACATCCACCCTTCTCCCATTCTGGATTTACTGTACCTGGGGATAACAAATGCTATTGTGATCATTCTCAACACACACACGCACACACCTAAATCCTCCCACAAGCAAAAGCAGTGTAGAATAGATGAATGTGGTTCCGCTCCAAAGCGCTACTTCTAAGAACTAAAGTAAAAGAAAAAAAGCCACATTTGCATGCCCCGAAAATATCCCACATTTCTAATACTCAGTTGAATTAAGAATAGGTACATTTCTCTCCATTTTGAAATTGGGGGGATTTTATGCGTTTGAGCTCATGAGTGTCAGTTGATGAATTTGTTTTTGCTGTCTAACTGATGCTATGGTTTTTGTTTGTATAGAAACTATTTGTGTCATTTGGGGTCAACAGTGATCTTATATTATTACAATCCTACAGTATTAGAGTACTTTTCAGACTTTTACAGAATTTTCCACTGAAACAGAGATATCAACCCTTGATCAATAATCAATTGACATCCTCTATCACCAGCAGTGATAAGAGGTCTGATGAGTGGCTGTCTGATACATCAATTTGCTCTTACTGGATTTCAGGAGCTACTCTGATCAGTTAGTTTTCAGTCACTTTTAAAGAGGGAGGTGGGAAATATCACATATCTCATGGAATAACACTGGTGCTGGTGGTGGTGGTGATGTATCATGAAGTATATGAGCCATGCAAATTGTGAAGCTAATGTACAGTTGAAGTCGGAAGTTTACATACACCTTAGTCAAATACATTCAAACTCAGTTTTTCACAATTCCTGACATTTAATCCCTGTCTTAGGTCAGTTAGGGTCACCACTTTTTTTTTTTAAGAATGTGAAATGTCAGAATAATAGTAGAGAGAATGATTTATTTCAGCTTTTATTTCATTCATCACATTCCCAGTGGGTCAAAAGTTTACATACACTCAATTAGTATTTGGTAGCATTGCCTTTAAATTGTTTAACTTGGGTCAAACGTTTCGGGTAGCCTTCCACAAGCTTCCCACAATAAGTTGGGTGAATTTTCGCCCATTCCTCCTGACAGAGCTGGTGTAACTGAGTCAGGTTTGTAGGCCTCCTTGATCAGACACGCTTTTTTAGTTCTGCCCACAAATTTTCTATGGGATTGAGGTCAGGACTTTGTGATGGCCACTCCAATACCTTGACTTTGTTGTCCTTAAGCCATTTTGCCACAACTTTGGAAGTATGCTTGGGGTCATTGTCCATTTGGAGGACCCATTTGCGACCAAGCTTTAACTTCTTGACTGATGTCTTGAGATCTAGCTTCATTACATCCACATAATTTTCCTGCCTCATGATGCCATCTATTTTGTGAAGTGCACCAGTCCCTTCTGCAGCAAAGCACTCCCACAACATGATGCTGCCACCCCCATGTTTCACGGTTGGGATGGTGTTCTTCGGCTTGCAAGCCTCCCCCTTTGTCCTCCAAACATAACGATGGTCATTATGGCAAAACAGTTCTATTTTTGTTTCATCAGACCAGAGGACATTTCTCCAAAAGGTATGATCTTT
Source organism: Salvelinus namaycush (assembly GCF_016432855.1). Classification (NCBI taxonomy): domain Eukaryota; kingdom Metazoa; phylum Chordata; class Actinopteri; order Salmoniformes; family Salmonidae; genus Salvelinus; species Salvelinus namaycush. Next base: position 24,435,067 of record NC_052329.1, read on the forward strand.
GTCCCCATGTGCAGTTGCAAACCATAGTCGGGCTTTTCTATGGCGGCTTTGGAGCAGTGGCTTCTTCCTTGCTGAGCGGCCTTTCAGGTTATGTCGATATAGGACTCATTTACTGTGGATATAGATACTTTTGTACCTGTTTCTTCCAGCATCTTCACAAGTTCCTTTGCTGTTGTTCTGGGATTGATTTGCACTTTTTGCACCAAAGTACGTTCATCTCTAGGAAACAGAACACGTCTCCTTCCTGAGCGGTATGACAGCTGCGTGGTCCCATGGTGTTTATACTTGCGTACTATTGTTTGTACAGTTGAACGTGGTACCTTCATGGCGTTTGGAAATTGCTCCCAAGGATGAACCAGACTGAGGTCTTTGCTGATTTCTTTTGATTTTCCCATGATTTCAAGCAGAGAGGCACTGAGTTTGAAGGTAGGCCTTGAAATACATCCACAGGTACACCTCCAATTGATTCAAATGATGTCCATTAGCCAATCAGAAGCTTCTAAAGTCATGACATCATTTTCTGGAATTTTCCAAGCTGTTTAAAGGCACAGTCAACTTAGTGTATGTAAACTTCTGACCCACTGGAATTGTGATACAGTGAATTATAAGTAAAATATCTGTATGTAAAGAATTGTTGGGAAAATTACTTGTGTCATGCACAAAGTAATGTCCTAACCGACTTGCCAAAACTATAGTTTGTTATCAAGAAATTTGTGGAGTGGTTGAAAAACGAGTTTTAATGACTCCAACCGAAGTGTTTGTAAACTTCCGACTTCAACTGTACGTGTCATCCTTTGATCTGTCCACTAACTGTATTACAGCTGGCAGAAGCTTGCCCGTGTGTGCAGGATGCAGACAGCGGATCTATGATGAACAGTATCTCCAGGCACTCAACACTGACTGGCACACAGTATGCTTCAGGTGAGTGCTGCTTAAACAGTGTCCTCTCACTGATCAGTCAGTCTATTCTCCTGTCAATCTTCTAACAGACAACTGATATCCATGCTACTTGTTTTATTCATAATGACCAGTTTTGGATTTGTTTTTGACAGACATGAGATCTCTGTTTTTTCAGGTGGCATTATTGCTCTACATACATCCTTCTTAACTTGCTCCATTAGTAGGTAATGTGCATGATGCTACTGCAATGGCACTTTCCAGCATTCTAGTACTAACCAAACACACACTTCTGATTCCTCCTCAGATATTTATCTAAACTTTACTGATTAACGGTGGATTACAGTTAACCACACCTGTTTGATGTCTCTCATTGGGGGCATGCTTGGAATGCTTATTGATCCAATCACAATATTGAACATGTGGTTCCCGTCACATCAAATCTCTAGCTATCGAGTGCTAGCTATCGAGTATGTTGTTATAAGTGTCTCAGTGCGTTACCTCTTTTAAACTTCCACTTTAAACTACCCATTTTTAAGACCTCGTAAGCTTTTACATTTTCCCCCCCTTTATTTAAAGTGAAACTGACAGCATTTTAGCAACATGAAATGGTATTAAAATCTGTTCATATGCACCCTCTAAATTCTTAGATATGGTCATTTTCACATTTTCATACATAGAATGTTTGGGAATTACGTATACTAAGGCATTTGTGAAAATTCTATAGCAATATAGAGTGGGAAAGCGGCCGTGCATTTGGGCAATTAATAGACAGGAAATAAAAAAATGAATTAAAACGAATAAAAACATCTCTCTATGCAGACCGGTGCACCATAGCCAATCAGCGGTACAGTAGGCCTATATGCAAACAAGCCATTTGCCCCAAGGGCCTGCCATCATTTACTTTGAACTGGACTGTGTGTTTACAGGCAGTTGCAACAGCGCGGCTTTAGATCATTAGAACGCATTCACCAAAAGCCACAAAATACACTTGAATGGATTTCTGCAAATATGTATTTAAATACCACCGGAGTCCTCTTACATTTGGAAACTTTACAGTCCTATTGATCAAACAACCATAAAAAGGTAGGCTATCTGTCCCTATATGCACATCAACAACAACAAGATGAACAACTAATGCTAGCCAGAGCAAGATGAGCTAAAATCTAACGAAGGGACATTAGATAAACCCTCTCAAACCTTTTCAGCTAGTTGGCCGTTAAAATTGCACTGATAAATTATGGAGAATAGCCTGCTCATCCTTCTGCATGCATCCAATGCATGCGTTGTCCCAACTAAGCACCCAAGCTAACTGTCTAAAGTTGGCTAGCTTACTAGCTAGCTATTTCCAGACACAAATGAGAGAACTGGCCATTTTACTCGCCCTAGCAGAGCTGGTTAGGCTGTTTACATGTTATATAGAGGGTTCGTGACTAACTATTACTTTTTTTTGCCTACTTTTACTGACACCGGTCATATTGAGCGGGTCTTGTGCATTTGTAAATTCATCAGTTATTCTGCGCTCTGGCACACTCAGACGAGTGCTCTGAAATTGGAGTAGCTAGCTAGCTAGCTAGCAAAGTGATTCACATTTCTTGCTAGCTAACCAAATGACACGTGCATTTCTAGCCACCGAAAAAATATTTTTATTATACCAGGTAAGTTAATTGAGAACATATTCTCATTTACAGCAACGACCTGGTGAATAGTTACAAGGGGATGAATGAGCCAATTGTAAGCTGGGGATGATTAGGTGGCCATGATGGTATGAAGGCCAGATTGGGAATTTATCCAGGACACCGGGGTTAACACTCTTACTCTTACAATAAGTGCCATGAAATCTTTAGTGACCACAGAGAGTCAGGACACCCGTTTAACATCTCATCCAAAAGACAGCACCCTACACAGGGCAATGTCCCCAATAACTGCCCTGGGGCTTTGGGATATTGTTTTAGACCAGATGAAAGGGTGCCTCCTACTGGCCATCCAACACCACTTCCTGTAGCATCTGGTCTCTTATCCAGGGACTGACCAGGACCAACCCTGCTTAGCTTCAGAAGCAAATCAGCAGTGGGATGCAGGGTGGTATGCTGCTGGCATATACGAGGGGGAAAAGTCACTCACCCACTCCTCCAATGACATGACGTCCTCCTAGCAGCTTGCTAGCTAGCTATCTAGCTAACGGTAGGCTCTGTGTTTTTACCTTGCTACATAAATAGATACGCTAGCATATTAGCCACGTTTTGACTTACTTGTGATCATTGCCCTTACTAGTTTGATTGTATTGACATTCCCAGCCTTAGTTACATTCCTCCGTTTTTGTCATTTTCATTGAAACTGAAACAGTGCATCCCGAATGGAGGCAGAAAACAAAGCATCCATAAATGCTGCCAACAATGCCTTCGTGTACATCATGTAGTGTTGAGTCAAATAGAACCTATTTTGTTTGGTTTTGTACCATACACTGGGAATTTTATATTTTTGACTGATATGATTGTTTGTTTCATATCGGCAAAGTAGTTAAAACGCTGTCAGTTCCACTTTAACTAGGCAAGTCATAAGCTTGTGAGAAACCACTCCCTTCTTCCTGTAACGGCTTTCGTCGTTGGAAGGAGAGGAGGACCAAAGCGCAGCGTGGTGCGTATCCATAATTTATTAGAATACTTCTCAATAATAACAAAACGTCCAGCGGCTGTGGCGCTGGACGTGGCCCCCACCCCACCATAGTTAATCCTCGCTTCCGTGGCCTCCTCTTAACGGCGACCCTCCAAATTAACCCCACTGGACTGATGGGCGCCTCTGGACGGAGGGGCAGCTCCGGACTGAGGGGCAGCTCCGGACTGAGGGGCAGCTCCGGACTGAGGGGCAGCTCCGGACTGAGGGGCAGCTCCGGACTGAGGGGCAGCTCCGGACTGAGGGGCAGCTCCGGACTGAGGGGCAGCTCCGGACTGAGGGGCAGCTCATGACTTAGGGGCAGCTCATGACTTAGGGGTAGCTCATGACTTAGGGGTAGCTCATGACTTAGGGGTAGCTCATGACTTAGGGGTAGCTCATGACTTAGGGGTAGCTCATGACTTAGGGGTAGCTCATGGCTGAAGGGCAGCTCAGGGAGCTCCTGACTGGCGGGCGGCTCAGGCAGCTCCTGACTGGCGGGCGGCTCAGGCAGCTCCTGACTGGCGGGCGGCTCAGGCGGCTCCTGACTGGCGGGCGGCTCTGGCGGTTCCTGACTGGCGGGCGGCTCTGGCGGCTCCTGACTGGCGGGCGGCTCAGGCGGCTCCTGACTGGCGGGCGGCTCAGGCGGCTCCTGACTGGCGGGCGGCTCAGGCGGCTCCTGACTGGCGGGCGGCTCAGGCGGCTCCTGACTGGCGGGCGGCTCTGGCGGCTCCTGACTGGCGGGCGGCTCTGGCGGCTCCTGACTGGCGGGTGGCTCTGGCGGCTCCTGACTGGCGGGCGGCTCTGGCGGCTCCTGACTGGCGGACGGCTCTGGCGGCTCCTGACTGACGGACGGCTCTGGCGGCTCCTGACTGACGGGCGGCTCTGGCAGCTCCTGACTGACGGACGGCTTTGAAGGCTCAGGACAGACGGGCGGCTTTGAAGGCTCAGGACAGACGGGCGGCTTTGAAGGCTCACGACAGACGGGCAGCTCAGACGGCGCTGGGCAGACGGGCAGCTCAGACGGCGTTGGGCAGACGGGCAGCTCAGACGGCGCTGGGCAGACGGGCAGCGCAGGCGGCGCTGGGCAGACGGGCAGCGCAGGCGGCGCACATTTGGAAGGCTAGTACGGGGAGCAGCAACAGGGCGTACAGGGCTCTGGAGACGCACAGGAGGCGTGGTGCGCGGTGCCGGAACTGGTGGTACCGGGCTGGAGACACGCACCACAGGGTGAGTGCGTGGAGGAGGAACAGGGCTCTGGAGACGCACAGGAGGCTTGGTGCGTGGTGCCGGAACTAGTGGTACCGGGCTGGAGATACGTACCACAGGGCGAGTGCGTGGAGGAGGAACAGGGCTCTGGAGACGCACAGGAAGCCTGGTGCGTGGTGTTGGCACTGGTGGTACTGGACTGGGGCGAGGAGGTGGCACCGGATATACCGGACCGTGAAGGCGTACTGGAGCTCTTGAGCACCGAGCCTGCCCAACCTTACCTGGTTGAATGCTCCCCGTAGCCAGGCCAGTGCGGCGAGGTGGAATAGCCCGCACTGGGCTGTGCTGGCGAACCGGGGACACCATGCGTAAGGCTGGTGCCATGTACGCCGGCCCGAGGAGACGCACTGGAGACCAGATGCGTTGAGCCGGCTTCATGGCACCTGGATCAATGCCCACTCTAGCCCGGCCGATACGTGGAGCTGGGATGTACCGCACCGGGCTATGCACACGTACAGGAGACACCGTGCGCTCTTCCGCATAACACGGTGTCTGCCCGTACTCTCGCTCTCCACGGTAAGCCCAGGAAGTTGGCGCAGGTCTCCTACCTGACTTCGCCACACTCCCCTTTAGCCTCCCCCCAAGAAATTTTTGGGGTTTCCTTGCCAGCCGTGTTCCCTCGTAACACCGGTTCCCTTTCGCAGCTGCCTCCGCTCTCCTAGCTGCCTCCACCTGTTCCCATGGAAGGCGATCCCTTCCAGACAGGATCTCCTCCCATGTGTAGCAACCCTTTCCGTCCAACACGTCTTCCCAAATCCATTCCTCCTGACATCGCTGCTGCTGCCGCTGCCGCTGCTGCCCATTACTACGCTGCTTGGTCCGAGTTTGGTGGGTGATTCTGTAACGGCTTTCGTCGTTGGAAGGAGAGGAGGACCAAAGCGCAGCGTGGTGCGTATCCATAATTTATTAGAATACTTCTCAATAATAACAAAAACAATAAACAGACGAAAAAACCAACGATGCTACAGTCCCGAACTAGTGAACACAGAAAACCAGGAACAGACGAACAGGAACAATCACCCACAAACAAACAGTGAAAACAGGCTACCTTAATATGGTTCCCAATCAGAGACAATGACAAACACCTGCCTCTGATTGAGAACCATATTAGGCCAAACAACCAACCCAACATAGAAACACAAAACATAGAATGCCCACCCAGCTCACGTCCTGACCAACTAAACAAAGACTAAACAAAGGAAATAAGGTCAGGAACGTGACACTTCCCTTCACCCCTCTCTTTCTCCCTCCCTCCTTCCATTAGTATTAGAAGAAAAGTTTGTGAGAAGCTGTTGGTTAATTGGTTCTCTCCCAACATACCATCATATCCCTGTGTTTGGTCAGCTGTTTTTGGTTGTTGTCAGTGAAAATGCTATAGTCTTACCTGGAGATGGATGTTGTGACTCATATGTTCTGGCCTATGAGTCCAGTCTCTCCATCAATGAAACAACTTTATAAAGCATTCACAAATCATTTAAAGGCTGTTTATAACATGACGTTTGTTTCTCAATCAATCAATCAAATAAATTAATTGCCTTTTTACATCAGCAGTTGTCATAAAGTGCTTCAAAGATACCCAGCCTAAAACCCCAAAGAACAAGCAATGCAGAGGCAGAAGCACAGTTGATAGGATAAACTCCTTAGATGGCAGGAACCTAGGAAGAAACCTAGAGAGGACCAGGCTCCAAGGGGTGGACAGTTCTCTTCTGGCTGTAGCGGGTAGATATTTAAGAGTACATATTTTAAGACGTTCAAAGATTCAAAGATGACCAGCAGGAGCAGATAATAACCATGGTGGCTATAGACTATAGAGGGTGCAGTCGAAATAGCAGCACATGATCGGCAGCATTTCTCAATGATTTCTGAAGTAAACACAGCAAAAAAAGAAACGTCCTCTCACTGCCAACTGTGTTTATTTTCAGCAAACTTAACATGTGTAAATATTTGTATGAACATAACAAGATTAAACAACTGAGACATAAACTGAACAAGTTCCACAGACATGTGACTAACAGAAATTTAATAATGTGTCCCTGAACAAAGGGGGGGTCAAAATCATTATCTGGTGTGGCCACCAGCTGCATTAAGTACTGCAGTGCATCTCCTCCTCATGGACTGCACCAGATTTGCCAGTTCTTGCTGTGAGATGTTACCCCACTCTTCCACCAAGCCACCTGAAAGTTCCCGGACATTTCTGGGGGGAATGGCCCTAGCCCTCACCCTCCGATCCAACAGGTCCCTGACGTGCAGGGACCCTGGTGATCTTTCTTTTGGTGTTTTTCAGAGTCAGTAGAAAGGCCTCTTTAGTGTCCTAAGTTTTCATAAATGTGACCTTAATTGCCTACCGTCTGTAAGCTGTTAGTGTCTTAACGACCGGTCCACAGGTCATTAATTAAGTGTTCATTAATTGTTTATGGTTCATTGAACAAGCATGGGAAACAGTGTTTAAACCCTTTATAATGAAGCTGCGAAGTTATTTGGATTTTTACTAATTATCTTTGAAAGACAGGATCCTGAAAAAAGGACGTTTCTCTTTTTGCTGAGTTTATATACACCCTATAAATGATTTAAATTGAGTAGAAAATCTTGGTAGGATAGTCTGGAGTGGAAATTAAAGGAAATACATCCTCCTTTAGCTTTCTTTTTTACATTCAGTATGTCTAATAAATGTGATTAGAGAGTTGCATGCATTTGCAGCGTGAGAGAGCAAGCAATCGAGAGGGAGAGAGATAATATGAGAGCGAGAGAGAGAGAGAGAAAGAGAGAGGGATGGAGAGCGAGATAGTGTGTGAGCTTCTGGAAAACCACATGAACCATTCGTTATGTACCACTCTCCCAAACCATCCTAATGCAGTCAGCAGAATGGACTGCACTGTCTTACCACAACACTGTTAGACAAACAGATCCAACTGTACGTGTCCTACTGTGAAGGCCCTATCATCAAGACACTTTTATGAGGTTAGGAGAGAATACAGATCTGAGGATGACCTACACTTCACACCATAAACAGCATTAAATGATCTATAAAATGGCAGTGAACCACCAGTAGCAACTAGCGACACATGATGTCCATACACTCTTATCTGCTCCCTTCGGTTGGCTGTCACTCAACATTCTGTCGTCTTTATAGTTCCCAGAGTAGCTCAGTTCTGAGGCTCACACACACATGGTGTGAATACACTTTTAATGGGATCTTTGTCATATTAGATATAATGGGATCAGTGATTTTAGCATGTCAATCATGGTGGGGCAAACAACCAATTTTTTTAGATGCATGCCAGCGAAGCCACTACACAACTCTAAACAATACATTAAATGCACTATAACTGTGACAAACGGTGCCCACCAACTTTTAGGGTCTACATAAAACTGTCCCGAGAGTAGAGCTTATGGCTGAATTGCTCAAATAAATGTGGTTTTTATTGACTCCTTGTTGATTTGTGTAACTGGTTAAGAACCACATTCTCCTTCAATAATAATGAATGTCAACATGAGTTTCGACTTTTAAACGATACGCAAACATTACATTGATGTTCAGTAAATTCACAATGTTTGTTCTTACATAATTAACACAGCTCTCAGTATAAGCAAGTGCAAGCAAACGAGCTGCGATAAGGTAGGCCTAGCTACCTGGCTCTTAGATGGTGACAAGCAAGGGAGTCCACACGTTGGCAGTTAAGGAATAACAAAAATATTTATTAAATAACTAACAATGTATAAAAAAAATACAAAGGAAAACTAACCTGTGAAGTGTTAAAGTAGGCATGTGAGGGGTGCAATGGAGATGCATGGATGGAGGTAAAATGTGTGTAAGTGTTGAAGGGTGCACCTAATCAAAAAACATAGTCAACCAGATCACAAAACAAAATTGTGCTTGTGGAGGGAGAGAGCCAGCACTGGGCACGAGGAACTTTTATCTCCTAGTTGATCCCAAACCCAGGTGCAACTTGTCACCTTAATGACCCAATCAGCTCCACCTGTCCCCAATCTGCAAATAAAAGCACAAACACAGAGAAGGAGACAGTGAGAGCGAGGGAAGGAGGTGTAACACACCCTCCCATAAAAATCAGGGACTAACAAGGACCCGAAAACAAAACCCACAACCACACAAATACAACTGATCAAAAACCATAACTAATAAAGGTTCACACAAAATACTATACAAACCATAAAGGTAAGAAGCCCACAGGATGCCCATGACCCCAACCCAACCAAATCGCCTGACACCATCCAACCTCAGCAACCACGGTACCTGGAAGCAACAATGTAAGAGAAAGAATTGGAGACCGAGTGACAAGAGAGCAGAAGCCAGAGCAACAGGAAGGACAAAATTAACCCTGTACAGACCACCAACCGAAAAAGAAAAATGAACGCAACAAAGGCGTCTCAAGATCGACTAAACCGGTGCGCGGAAAATCGCATCAGCCAACACATTATCTACACCTTTTACATGTCGTACATCCAAATGGAAAGCCTGCAGGAACAAACACCAGCGCATAATCCTGCGATTTGAGAAAGCATGGTGTGCAGGAAAGGGGTTGTGGTCAGTGTAAACCACAATAGGGACCACACCCGACCCCACATATACCTCAAAATGCTGCAACGCCCAGATTAAGGCAAGGGCCTCCTCCCCCACTGAATAATTCAACTGATAGCTGTTAAACGTTCGGGAGAAATCGCTAACAGGATGTTCAACACCTCCATCTGCTTGAAGCAACACGGCACCTGCCTCCACATTACTGGCATCCACATATAGGCTGAAAGGCTGTTCCAATCGTGAGGCAGCCAACACAGGGTCAGAGCTAAGAAGCAGTTTCACATTTTCAAAGGAAGACCAAATGAAATCAGCCCTCTTCTTCAACAGATCAGTCAGAGGTGCTACAACTGTGGAGAAGTTGCAACAAAACCCCTGATAAATCCTCAACCATACCTAGGAAGCGTTGCAGCTCCTTCTTGGTGGTGGACAGTGGAAACAGGTCGATAGCGGCCACTTTAGCCTGCACCAGGAGAACACGACCCTGCCCGACCACTCTGCCGAGGTAGGTATTTGTTGCCTGGGCAAACTCACATTTGGCTAAGTTCACAGTGAGACAGGCATCAGCTAAACGCTTAGAGTACGTATCCGCACCAGATGTCGCTCCCAAGTGTCACTATAAACAACCACATCATCTAGATAAACAGCACAGCCTTCAAGGCCAGAGATCACCATATTCATAAGACGCTGAAACGTAGCAGGAGCGTTGCGTAGGCCAAGACTCATGACCGTATAGGAGAAAAGACCTGAAGGAGTAATAAAAACAGATATTTCACGAGCTCTTGATGACAAAGGCACCTGCCAGTAACCCTTCAGCAAATCAAACTTGCTGACAAACCGGGCAGCATCAACCTGGTCAACACAATCTACCATCCTTGAGAGTGGGTAACAGTCAGGTTGTCACACTTAACCTTCCGGTAGTCAGTGCAAAATCTAAGAGAACCATCTGACTTGTTCACCAAGAGACATGGGGAGGCCCAACTGGAGAATGATGGAACAGCGATATCATCAACTAGCATGTACTCAATCTCTTGAGTCCAAGGGACTTAGCTTTTCCAACGTGACGTGATAAAAACGTTGTTTAATGGGAACAGCATCCCCAACATAAATATCGTGCACTGCCAAATGTGTACGAGAAGGTGTGTCAGCAAACAAAATCAGTGATCAAATCAGTTAACTCTGCTTGACAATCATCAGACAGGTGACCCAGCAAACTCTCCAAGTTTGCAAGGAACTCTAAATTCATCAAAATACCCTGTAAAATACCATCAGGGCCCGGTACCCCCTCTTCATCACACTCTGCCACTGTATGTGAAGGTGGAGTGGCTGACCTCAGATCAACAGATTCCACCAAAACAAGACTAACCACGTTAGTTTTAGCACATAGTTCTGATTTAGCCAGTTCAGAAGACAAACAAGCATAATAGGGCTTTAACAAATTGACATGGCAGAGCTGATTCGCCTTTCTGCGCTCAGGGGTAATAATCAGATAGTTCAGATTGGACAGTTGGTGAACCACAGTGTATGGGTCGCTGAATTTGGCCTGAAAAGGAGAACCGATAATGGGCAGCAGGGCCAGAACCTGGTCCCCTGGACTAAATTGTCGCGGCTCAGCTCGCCGGTCAAACAACCTTTTCATCCTCACCTGAGAGGATGCTAGTTTTTCTTAAGCCATTTCACAAGCTGCATACAACCTGTGTCAGAAACCACTAACATATGACACAAATTTGGGAGAGGCTCAACCACCTTCCAATCCTCCTTTAAGGAGTTATCCTTTAAAACTTCTTGACGCACGAATCCCTTAGTGGTCATGTTGCAAAGTGGATAGACTGCAGGATATCTCGTAGCCTGACACATCAGTTAACATGTAGGTGCTACCAGCTTTAGAATGGGTTAAGGGTCCAACACAATCAATAATCAATAATCAAATGCTCAAATGGCTGGCCTGTAACAGGAATAGGTTGTAGCGGGACTGGCCTTAACATCTGATTAGGCTTCACAGTTAGCTGACAAACATGGCATGTTTTGATGTAAGCGGAAATGTCTTTCTTTAAACGAGGCCAATAAAAATGTCGCAAAATTCGATCATAGGTTTTACTAACCCCTAAGTGACCAGAAATGTCATGAGATGTTGTCAAAACTAGATCTCGAAACTTGATCTGAACCATGATCTGAACAATAGCGTCACCCACAAAACTTTTGCTGTGAGGTGTCCATTTCCTCACCAACAACTGATCTTGAATGTAGTAACCCTGGGCAGTACTCCTTACCTCTTCAACCGGAAGTACTTGATCAAATAAACCTTTTAAGGTAGGATCAGCAAGATCACTATAGGACATAGGCAAAGGTAAATCATTTAATGGATTATCAAACTGTTCGGCTATGTGTTGTGTATGTTCTGTTTTGACCGTAGTGTCAGCACGGCTCATAGCACGAGTCACAGCGCGCACAGAGAATACCTCCGGGAATCTCTGTATATTTTTATCGATAATCCCTACATGGGATGGGGTATGAGAAACCGCCAGAGGAGATGCATCACGCCAGACACGACTACCGGCTAAATTGTTACCCAAAATCACATGAACACCGTCAACGGGCAGAAAGGGACGCACCCCAAGGTGAACCTCACTTTGCACTAGGTCAGATATAAGTTTGAATTTGTGCAAGGGTACAGACAATGTATTCAAACCTATCCCTTGAATCAGGACACTGATTTCTGTATCTGTCTCCAGAGAAAAGGCAGAACAGACTCCAAAACAAACGATTCAGAGACACCAGTGTCTCGCAGAATCTTTACTGCCACTTGCACATCACTTCCCAGTAGTGAAACATAACCCTCTGTGACAAACGGCGAATAATCAGTACTAAAAGGTTTGGACAATTCTTGAGCTTGCGCAACAGGATTAACACGAGGAACAGGCCCAGCTAACGCAACAGGTTTTAAATTTGTTCTGGCCAATCTGCTGACCTTTTTACCAAAGGACAGGACATTCGTTCTTCCAGTGGCCTTTACCTTGACAATAATTACAGATTTGACTTACATCATTCTGTCCACATGAACTACGTTCGGATCTAGATGGAAATGTGTCATTACCAGAACTAAAGGAATTTGCTGACCGAAATCCACTTGAACTGTTCCTTTGCCCCCAATCTCTCATACGGGATCCTCCAAAACTGCCTTTGTGGGTCAGTATGTACTCATCTGCCAAAACAGCAGCTTCAGATGCACTAATTTATATAAGTAGCAAGACGATCAGGGATAGATTCTTTAAATTGTTCAAGGACAACCAGGTTGCACAAATCTTCCAAACAAGTGACTGCTGACGCAGTACACCAACGATTGAATTAAGTTAACAAATGCCGTGAGAAACAGTCCCATGTTGAGTTTTCACCTTTCTTCAACGTTCTGAAATGCTGTCGATACACTTCAGGAACTGTTAGGAATTTTAACTCGTAAGCATGCAGGACAGCAGTTTTAACCTTTAAGTAATCGTCACCATCTGTAGCGCTAAGAGATGAGTTAGCCTCCTTAGCCTTACTGGTCAAAATACACTGTAGCATCAAAGTACGGTCTGCATGAGGCCAAGCCCGAGAGTCTGCTACACATTCTGTCACGATCGTCGTAACGTGGAAGAGAGGAGGACCAAGGCGCAGCGTGATAACAATACATCTTCCTTTTATTAGAAGACGAAACGAAAACGAACACTATACAAACTAGACAAAACAACAAACGACCGTGAAGCTATAAAACGAAAGTGCAGACACAAGCAACTAACGTAAAGACATAGACAATCACCCACGAACTACCTAATGAATATGGCTGCCTAAATATGGTTCCCAATCAGAGACAACGATAGACAGCTGTCTCTAATTGAGAACCAATCTAGGCAACCATAGACACCTAGACTGAACACTGCCCCATAAACATACAAAAACCCCTAGACAATACAAAACACATACATCCCCCATGTCACACCCTGACCTAACTAAAATAATAAAGAAAACAAAGATAACTAAGGCCAGGGTGTGACACATTCAAATAACATATAAAATAGATTAGGATCTTTTACAGTAAATTAAGGCAACAACCGGAGATTACCAGCAACATCAAATGGCGGAGAACGACCAAGGGAAGAGCGTCCCATTGGGGAGCTTGAGTAGCCATTCTCAAAGCACTAGACACCATTGTTACATCCAATACAGCTGGACTAGGTTCACTCAATTCTGCCTTCAAAATACCAGCTGAAAGCAAAATAGCTGACAGAATAGACTTCACTGTATCCTTGAGACATGTGTCACAAATCTCAACATTGATACTCACTCAACTTCAAAAGCGGTTCCTTGTAAACTGCATAAGCAACTCTTCAGAAGGAACATGGACAAAATCCTCAATAGACGCCATAATGCTACTATCAAATGAACAGATTAGTAGCCCAAACTTTGAACTGCCTTAATGAGCACATCGACTACAGAACATGTACATAGCTGACTTAACAGTGCAAAAACAGATGAGTATTACTTGAGTTTCCCCAAATCCTATTGTTAAACTTAACCCTAGTCTTCGGTGGCTTTGCGGCGGGTATTGATGCACTAGAGCCTGCTGGCACGAAGGAGTAACCAGCTTGCTGGTAACCAACTCCGAACCACAGATGTGCTTCCGAGACATCTGCTCTGACCGCTATCACCACACAAAAATAACAAACGATGCACAACATGCCCCCAGTGGGAACACGCCGCTATGCCTAACAGGGGGAAAGACCATAGGTCTGGGCAATGAATTAAGTCTGCCTCAAAACTTCTCACTGTCAGACATTGCAAAGACAACTCACCTCCATAATCCAATGACCCAACAGGGAAAAGAATAAAGTGTCTCTAGACAGTACAGGAAATGCAAGAGAAAGGCCAATATATGACTTAGGAATCTAGGCGCAATTAAGATTTTGGCCACTAGATGACAGCAGTGTATGTGCAAAGTTTTAGACAGATTTAATGAACCATTGCATTTCTGTTCAAAATGTTGTATCAAGACTGCCCAAAGTTTTAGACAGATTTAATGAACCATTGCATTTCTATTCAAAATGTTTTATCAAGACTGCCCTAGTTCATAACTGTGCACTCTCCTCAATCAATAGGATGGTATTCTTTCACTATAATAGCTACTGTAAATTGAACCGTGCAGTTAGATTAACAAGAATTTAAGATTTCTGCCAATATCAGATATGTCTATGTCCTGGGAAATGTTCTTGTTACTTACAACCTCATGCTAATCACGTTAGCTCAACCCACCGATCTTGTAGAGGTTAAGAACAAATTATTTTTATGTTGACGGCCTACACCGGCCAAACCCTAACCGGGACAATGCTGGGCCAATTGTGCGCCGCCCTATGGGACTCCCGATCACGGCCGGTTGTGATACAACCCAGGATCGAACCAGGGTCTGTAGTGAAGCCTCTAGCACTGTGATGCAGTGCCTTAGACCACTGCGCCACTCGGGAGGGCCAACATATTGGCAATGGTAATAGAAGTTACTTTTAGATTTGTATAATTTTTATTTAGATAGAATTTTGATTAACCACATGATATTTATTTTGAGATATGAAGACTTTATTATCAATGAAATTAAACTGTTCCATGAAAATGTGCATATGAAAATCATAACTGTATAAATGGTACGATAACTTGGCACTCCAAAATGGAAAAGGTTGCCGACCACAGGTTGCCGACAACTGACTATTACCAGCAACTTCAGGAGCATAACTGCAGAATCTGCGAAGGCCAGCAGCAGTGGGGGGAGGAAGGTCAGGAACAGGTTTTTTTCTTCTGGTTGGTCTCTGGCTCCCTCTTTAATAATTTGTGTATCTTCATTTTTAATTGCAGTGCTTAAAGCATCAGACAACCTCAGTAGCCTACATATAGTTGATTTTATTCAAACATAGGGTGTGTCTATATATATAAAAATACACATTTAAACATTTTGACCAATCGATTGTTTTAATGAGCAGACGACTCTCGGTCGACCAAGATATTTTTTTGTTGGCGACAGCCCTAGTGTGTGCGTGTGCGTTTGTAGAGTATACAGATGGGCCGGAGATGAGAGGGAGAGTCACATCTGGCTACTCCACAGTGCTGGGTTTCAGTGGGGGGTAAGGGAGGGGGTAGGGTGTGTGTGTGTGTGTTTGTGTATCTTCATAATATGTGTTGTGAAGAGGCTAGGACAGAAAAGAGGTCACATTTCTCTCACACTTGGTGAAGCACCGAATGTAATTCACACCTGAGCCCAGTGTGGGTGGAATGTAAGAAATCCTTCAGTCTCTACCGCATGTTATTTTGAGAAGACCTGGCTGTCATCGACCCTTTTGGGACATACAAGTCAGATACAAGATTTACCATTACTACAACTGTGTAACTTGTAACCTGACTTGCATTCCTCTTAACTTTCCTGTCTTCCCTTCACAGTACTATTCGTTCAATACCACCACAACAAAAAAACAGTAACTGCTTCCTTCAGATAGAATAGCTAGGGGTTTTTACCAATTCTATAGCCAATTGTGCTTAGTGTTTTGGTACTTAATATGCGTGCTGTCACACATTCTAATTCTCCCTGTCTGTCTGGAACATGGAGGTAATAGATTTCTGACCCAGATCCTTCTCCTTAGGGAGGAAGGGATTGTCATGGAAAGGAAAAAGGGGGGGGTGTTAAGACTGCTTTCCTGATTGGAGACGTCTATGGAAAGCCGCCTGCGTCCCCCTTCTCCCCTCAAGCAACACAGCAGGAAAAAGAGGTTTTCATAAGAAAATCATGAAAACACACTGTCCCGTCAGCTTGTTGAAATAGAATAGAACTGAATGCTCAGTGAGTGTTTTAATTTTAATAACATTTTAATAAAAAAACAAAAAAGGAGGAGGAAGAAAAAAGCAAAATGGGGGAAAATAGCTGGAATTGGTTATTTGGAGGCTGTTGGGATTCTCAGGGTTGGAAAACTCCACGGTCCTCACAGAGCGCCAGCAGAGTCTGTTTGTGTGCCCTGTTCACAGAGCCAGCGGCAGCTAGAACAGCAGCTTCATGGGAAAATACTGTGGCGCTCTTACGGAGTGACCCGTTCCTATTGGTCAATCCTCCAACTCTTTCAGCATGGGGACGTCCCAGCAGCCGCAAGGCTCACCATGAGAAACCAGAGACCGCAAAGCTCCCTGGGAGGAGGGCAGCTAAAGCATTCCCCAAACACTGCCAGTGAAGGAGCCTACTGCTCCAAACTATGCTTTAGCTTTATTGAGTTTTCATTTATGTTTTTAAAAACCGGTAAGGAGATTTCCCTGTTGACCCCACTCCCAGAACTCAGAGAGAGGCGTTTTATGTTACAATTGTTAATAGACTCCAGTTTACAAGATTCCTCCTGGTAGTGTACTGGGTCTGTTAGGTAGCCATCCATGGCATTGACTGAAGCTTCAGTTCTCCCTCGTGAATTGGATCTCTACTACTTGACTCTTTGGATACCCCTCAGTGGAAGGACTTTAAGCCTCGTGAATTGGATCTCTACTACTTGACTCTTTGGATACCCCTCAGTGGAAGGACTTTAAGCCTCGTGAATTGGATCTCTACTACTTGACTCTTTGGATAACCCTCAGTGGAAGGACTTTAAGGTAAATTGGCTCTTGGGTGAATTGGATTTCCTTTGTTGAATGGAGTTGAATGTAATGTAGATGGAGTGAGTTTTGTGTTTGGCATTCGACACTTGAGAAGTTGGAAATGCACACCACAGGTATACTGTAAAAAATAAATGACTCTGCAGGAACAACACCATGGTATGCAGTGGCGTGCCGTGGGCCTGGGGCCTGGGCCTTCAGTGAGGTACTACACAGTCCCACCCGAATTAATCCACCTCATTATGATGCCATGGCTCTAGACACTATACATTTAGACAGAAACGCAGTATAACCAGGCGTTGCGTCACCTTGAAATTGACAAATTGACATTTTGGGGTAAACAGTGTTTACCCAAAAACATGACACAATCAATGAGTCTTTTCAATATTTCCCTTCACCTTTTCATTGTGCAGCTCCGTTGCCCTGCGCGCTTGTTCTTTGAGCTGTAGATCCACTCCGGTGTCCCCAAAAGTTTTCAAAAGCACCATTGCTTGTTAGTGCCCAGCCGTACTTTGGGTGTCTCGTTGCTGCCTTGGTTAGACAACTCAAGTTTGCAAAGCCAGTGTGGCTCCAAACACCAAATCGATCACTTGCAAATAATAGGCATTCCCAGCAGTACAGTTTGCAGTGCTTCTCGGAGCCAAGGAGCCTGTGAGCCATTGACAGCGCTCGTAGTTGAAACTTTGAAAGTGGCGAGCGAACAAAGCCCTTTCCCGCCTGTGACAGGCTTTGTGGCGTCGGGCGACCTCTCCTTACAATGTCTAACTTTTCTTGAAAAGTTCGTCTTGATAATGGCGTTATAATTATATCCTCGACCAAATCGATATCTTCTCCTCCTTCCGCCATTGTGGGTTGAAAAAACAGCTTAGTAGTACGCGAATTAATTTGTTTATCAAATTCAGTTTCCTAGATCTCCATAGGACCTGCCTCTCAATATTTGTAATCCAATCAAAAGACGTGCACGCACTACGCCTGCTAGCTGGCTCCTGTGTAACACTGGAGCCAGCCAGAAGGCGTACAATAGCCAACTCTAAAGCTGATTGGTTGACACTAAATTTTCATTTCCATTCACTATAAGCTACAAGCGCCCGCACTGTTGATTCTGAAGGCCTGAGGGCAGATTTTAGACCCCTGGCAACACATGATGGCTGAATATGATTGGATAAAAGATCTAACATAAAGACCAGCCCTCCAAATCTCAACCTGGGGCTGGAAGCAGTGCAACCAAGAGGAAAGCTATGAAATGAAGAGTATAACTCTTACTCTGGGGAATAATTTAATACATATTTGTGGGAAAATATATTTAAAAAAAAATTATATTCTGATGATGTTTAGGCCAGCAGAGAAGGCCTTGCAGGCCCTGACGGCCCACCACTGATGGTATGGTAACTTGTCTCTTTACATGGTCAAATTATTTGGCTTTTAACCATCATACTGTATATGATTTTCATACACATGATGCTATCATCATTTACCTGTTTTTTTTATGTTTTCACTATTATTCTACATTTTAGAAAATAGTAAAAATAAACGTACAAACACACACCCACACACACACTAACACACTCCTGTACACACACACACACACACACACACACACACACACACACACACACACACAGAGACACACACACACACACACTAACACACTCCTGTACACACACACACACTAACACACTCCTGTACACACACACACTAACACACTCCTGTACACACACACACACTAACACACTCCTGTACACACACACACTAACACACTCATGTACACACTAACACACTCCTGCACACACACACACTAACACACTCATGTACACACACACACACTAACACACTCCTGTACACACACACACACACACTAACACACTCCTGTACACACACACACACACACACACACACACACACACACTAACACACTCCTGTAGACACACACACTAACACACTCCTTTACACACACACACTAACACACTCCTGCACACACACACACTAACACACTCCTGTACACACACACACTAACACACTCCTGTACACACACACACACACACTAACACACTCCTGTACACACACACACTAACACACTCCTGTACACACACTAACACACTCCTGTAGACACACACACTAACACACTCCTTTACACACACACACTAACACACTCCTGCACACACACACACTAACACACTCCTGTACACACACTAACACACTCCTGTACACACACACACACACACTAACACACTCCTGTACACACACACACTAACACACTCCTGTACACACACTAACACACTCCTGTACACACACACACTAACACACTCCTGTACACACACACACACTACCACACTCCTGTACACACACACACAATAACACACTCCTGTACACACACACACACACACACACACACACACACACACACACACACTAACACACTCCTGTACACACACTAACACACTCCTGTACACACACTAACACACTCCTGTACACACACACACACACTAACACACTCCTGTACACACACACACTAACACACTCCTGTACACACACACACTAACACACTCCTGTACACACACTAACACACTCCTGTACACACACTAACACACTCCTGTACACACACACACACACTAACACACTCCTGTACACACACTACCACACTACCACACTCCTGTACACACACTAACACACTCCTGTACACACACTAACACACTAACACACTCCTGTACACACACACACACACACACACACACACACACACACACACACACACACACTCCTGTACACACACTAACGCACTCCTGTACACACACACACTAACACACTCCTGTACACACACTAACACACTCCTGTACACACACACCTCGAGGCTGAAAGAAGCACATTTCTCAAGGATGTGCAACACAAAGCCCCCAGAGCCTTTCCACTCTGCTGTCTCATGTTGGTAAGGGATTCTTAAGGCACATTCCTCTCTCTTTCTCGCTCTGTCTCTGTTTCTCTATCTCTCTTTCTCTGCTTCTTGTTTCTCTGTCTCTCTTTCTCTCTCTTTTTCTCTTTCTGTCTTTCTCTGCTTCTTATTTCTCTGTCTCTCTCTCTATCTTTTTCTCTTTTTGTCTTTCTCTATCTATCTCTCTCTCTGTGTTTCTCTCTCTCTCTCGTCTGGCTACACCCTGATTCACATCTGCAGCAGGGACAACACAGCTAGAAGGACTGTTACAGTGTAACAGAGGACTCATCTTAAAAGACCTCTTAAGATGGCGCCAGAGGGGATGGCTGCCGTTTTATGGGCTCTTAACTAGTGATGCACCGATATGACATTTTAGGCCAATACTGATATCCAATATTTAACATTTTCTTTGCCAAAAAAAACGATACCGATAACCGATATTTAAAATTTTAGCGGCCTTTTAAGAATTCTAGTTAAATAGTTAACACACACACATGGACGCAGTGGTCTAAGGCACTGCATCTCAGTGCAAGAGGCATCACTACAGTTCCTGGTTCGAATCCAGGCTGTATCACATCCAGCTGTGAGTCCCATAGGGCGGCGCACAATTCGCCCACCGTCGTCCGGGTTTGGCCGTCATTGCAAATAAGAATTTGTTATTAATTTACTTGCCTAAAGGTTACACACACACACACACACACACACCACACTGACCAAAAAGTTATTTTGTTGGCATTTACATATGTCGCCATTACCAGTAAAACATAATCAAAACCTATTTCTTTCACATGCGCCGAATACAACAGGTGTAGACCTTACAGTGAAATGCTTACTTACAGGCCCTAACCAACAGTGCAATTTTTATAAAAAAAATAGGTATTAGGTTCACAATAGATAAGTAAAGAAAT
Source organism: Salvelinus namaycush (assembly GCF_016432855.1). Classification (NCBI taxonomy): domain Eukaryota; kingdom Metazoa; phylum Chordata; class Actinopteri; order Salmoniformes; family Salmonidae; genus Salvelinus; species Salvelinus namaycush. Next base: position 24,455,897 of record NC_052329.1, read on the forward strand.
AAAAAACAATAGTATAAGACAGTGAAAAATAACAGTAGCGAGGCTATATACATTAGCGAGGCTAAAACAGTAGCGAGGCTATATACTGGCACCAGTTAGTCGGGCTAATTGAGGTAGTATGTACATGTAGGTATGGTTAAAGTGACTATACATATCTGACAAACAGAGTAGCAGTAGTGTAAAAGAGGGGTTGGCGGCGGGACACAAAGTGGTGGTGGACACAATGCAGATAGTCCAGGTAGCCATTTGATTACCTCTTCAGGAGTCTTATGGCTTGGGGGTAAAAGCTGTTGAGAAGCCTTTTGGCCCTAGACTTGGCGCTCCGGTACCGCTTGCCATGCGGTAGTAGAGAGAACAGTCTATGACTGGGGTGGCTGGGGTCTTTTACAATTTTTAGGGCCGTCCTCTGACACAGCCTGGTATAGAGGTCCTGGATGGCAGGCAGCTTAGCCCCAGTGATGTACTGGGCCATACGTACTACCTTCTGTAGTGCCTTGCGGTCGGAGGCCGAGCAGTTGCTGTACCAGGCAGTGATGCAACCAGTCAGGATGCTCTCGATGGTGCAGCTGTAGAACCTTTTGAGGATCTGATGACCCATGGCAAATCTTTTTAGTTTCCTGAGGGGGAAAAGGCTTTGTCGTGCCCTCTTCATGACTGTCTTGGTTTGTTTGGACAGTCCAGTTTGTTGGTGATGTGGACACCAAGGAACTTGAAGCTCTCAACCTGCTCCACTACAGCCCCGTCGATGAGCAAAGGCAGATTAGACACTCGTCGCCGGATCCTCTCAAGACACCCCGACCTCCTTCCAGCGAAACCTTCCGATAATGGAATTCATTGCCCTTGACAATCAAATGTTCTCTGTCGTGGGTGATGTTGGCTTTCGCGACTGCTAATCTTGTAACGTCCTGACCAGAGTTCTTATGTGTTTTGCTTGTTTAGTGTTGGTCAGGACGTGAGCTGGGTGGGAATTCTATGTTGTGTGTCTAGTTCGTCTGTTTCTATGTTCAGCCTGATATGGTTCTCAATCAGAGACAGCTGTCAATCGTTGTCCCTGATTGAGAATCATATATAGGTGGCTTGTTTTGTGTTGGGGATTGTGGGTGGTTGTTTCCTGTCTCTGTGTTTGTGTTCTGCACCAGCTAGGACTGTGACGGTATGTTCTTTTGTTATTTTGTATAGTGTTTTTGTTTTGTCCATTAAATTCATTATGTCAAATTACCACGCTGCACATTGGTCCTCTGATCCTTCTCGCCTCTCCTCGTCTGAGGAGGAGGACGAAGTAGACTGCCGTTACAGAACCACCCACCAAACCCGGATCAAGCAGCGTGAGAACGGGCAGCAGCGACAGCAGCAGCGGTACCAGGAGGAATGGTCATGGGAGCAAATATTGAACGGAGAAGGACCCTGGGCTAAGGTTGGAGAATATCGCCGCTCTCGGGAAGAGATGGAGGCAGCTAAAGCCCAGGAGCGGTGGTATGAGGAGGCAGCACGGAAGCGTGGCTGGAAGCCCGTGAAGAAACCCCAAAAATTTCTTGGGGGGGGGGCTAAAGGGTAGTGTTTGCGAAGGTAGGTAGGAAACCTGCGCCCACTTCCCATGCTTACCGTGGAGAGCGGGAGTACGGGCAGACACCGTGTTATGCGGAAGAGCGCACGGTGTCTCCTGTACGGGTGCATAGCCCGGTGCGGGTTATTCCACCTCCCCGCACTGGGCGGGCTAGATTGAGCATTGAGCCAAGTGCCATGAAGCCGGCTCTACATATCTGGCCTCCAGTACGTCTCCTTGGGCCGGTGTACATGGCACCAGCCTTACGCATGGTGTCCCCGGTTCGCCAACACAGCCCAGTGCGGGTTATTCCACCTCCCCGCACTGGACGGGCTACGGGGAGCATGCAACCAGGTAAGGTTGGGCAGGCTCAGTGCTCAAGGGAGCCAGTACGCCTGCACGGTCCGGTATATCCGGCGCCACCTTCCCGCCCCAGCCCAGTACCACCAGTGCCTACACCACGCCCCAGGCTTCCAGTGCGTCTCCAGAGCCCTGTTCCTCCTCCACGCACTCTCCCTGTGGTGCGTGTCTCCAGCTCAGTACCTCCAGTTCCGGCACCACGCACCCAGCCTCCTGTGCGTCTCCAGAGCCCTGTACGCACTGTTCCTTCTCCCCGCACTCGCCCTGAGGTGCGTGCCCTCAGCCCGGTACCACCAGTGCCGGTACCACGCACCAGGCCTATAGTGCGCATCAAGAGTCCAGTGTGCCCTGTTCCTGCTCCCCGCACTAGCCTTGAGGTGCGTGTCTCCAGTCCGGTACCATCAGTTCTGGCACCACGCACCAGGCCTACTGTGCGCCTCAGCAGGTCAGAGTCGGCCGTCTGCCCAACGCCGCCTGCACTGCTCGTCTGTCCAGCGCCGTCTGAGCTGCCTGCCTGCCCAGCGCCGTCTGAACTGCCTGCACTGCTCGTCTGCTCAACGCCGCCTGCACTGCTCGTCTGTCCAGCGCCGTCTGAGTTGCCTGCCTGCCCAGCGCCGTCTGAACTGCCTGCACTGCTCGTCTGCTCAACGCCGCCTGCACTGCTCGTCTGCCCAGCGCCGTCTGAGCTGCCTGCACTGCCTGCCTGCCCAGCACCATCTGAGCCATCCGTCTGCCCAGCGCCGTCTGAGCCATCCGTCTGCCCAGCGCCGTCTGAGCCATCCGTCTGCCCAGCGCCGTCTGAGCCATCCGTCTGCCCAGCGCCGTCTGAGCCATCCGTCTGCCCAGCGCCGTCTGAGCCATCCGTCTGCCCAGCACCGTCTGAGCCATCCGTCTGCCTAGCGCCATCTGAGCCATCTGTCTGCCCAGCGCCATCTGAGCCATCCGTCTGCCATGAGCCATTAGAGCCGCCCGTCTGTCCCGAGCCATTAGAGCCGTCCGTCAGTCAGGAGCCGCTAGAGCCGTCCGTCAGTCAGGAGCTGCCAGAGCCGCCAGCCAGTCAGGAGCTGCCAGAGCCGCCAGCCAGTCAGGAGCTGCCAGAGACGCCAGCCAGTCAGGAGCTGCCAGAGACGCCAGCCAGTCAGGAGCTGCCAGAGACGCCAGCCAGTCAGGAGCTGCCAGAGCCGCCAGCCAGTCAGGAGCTGCCAGAGCCGCCAGACAGTCAGGAGCTGCCAGAGCCGCCAGCCAGTCATGAGCTGCCAGAGCTGCCCTACAGTCATGAGCTGCCCTATAGTCATGAGCTGCCCTACAGTCATGAGCTGCCCTACAGTCATGAGCTGCCCTACAGTCATGAGCTGCCCTACAGTCATGAGCTGCCCTCCAGTCATGAGCTGCCCTCCAGTCATGAGCTGCCCTCCAGTCATGAGCTGCCCTCCAGTCATGAGCTGCCCTACAGTCATGAGCTGCCACCCAGTCCGGAGCTGCCACCCAGTCCGGAGCTGCCACCCAGTCCGGAGCTGCCACCCAGTCCGGAGCTGCCACTCAGTCCGGAGCTGCCACTCAGTCCGGAGCTGCCATTCAGTCCGGAGCTGCCATTCAGTCCGGAGCTGCCATTCGTCCTGAGCTGCCTCTCTGTCCGGAGTTGCCCCTCTGTCCTGAGCTACCTCTCTGTCCTGAGCTACCTCTCTGTCCTGAGCTACCTCTCTGTCCTGAGCTACCTCCTAAATCATGTGGGGGCCTTGGGGAGGATTCTTAGGCCAAGGTCGTGGGCGAGGGTCGCCACTCAAAGGACGCTAAGGAGGGGGACAAAGACAGTGGTGGAGTGGTGTCCTCGTCCACCGCCGGAGCCGCCACCGCGGACAGATGCCCACCCAGACCCTCCCCTTGAGTTTTAGGGGTGCGTTCGGAGTCCGCACCTCAGGGGGGGGGGTACTGTAACGTCCTGACCAGAGTTCTTATGTGTTTTGCTTGTTTAGTGTTGGTCAGGACGTGAGCTGGGTGGGAATTCTATGTTGTGTGTCTAGTTCGTCTGTTTCTATGTTCAGCCTGATATGGTTCTCAATCAGAGACAGCTGTCAATCGTTGTCCCTGATTGAGAATCATATATAGGTGGCTTGTTTTGTGTTGGGGATTGTGGGTGGTTGTTTCCTGTCTCTGTGTTTGTGTTCTGCACCAGCTAGGACTGTGACGGTATGTTATTTTGTTATTTTGTATAGTGTTTTTGTTTTGTCCATTAAATTCATTATGTCAAATTACCACGCTGCACATTGGCCCTCTGATCCTTCTCGCCTCTCCTCGTCTGAGGAGGAGGACGAAGTAGACTGCCGTTACAAATCTGCCTTGTTATAAATGCAGAAGACACATTTCAGTTGAATGCATTCAGTTGTACATCTGACGCGGTATCCCCCTTTCCCTTTAATAACTCTACCTACATGTACAAATTACCTCAACTAACTGGTGCCCCTGCACATTGACTCTGTACCGGTACTCCCTGTATATATGTCATGATCGTTGTAATGAGCGGACCAAGGCGCAGCGTGATTGAAGTTCCACATCTTTATTACGGTGATACTTTAAACAAAAAACAATAAACCAATAACAAAACGTGAAAGTAGTGGTGCACATGCACAAACACAAAACAATATCCCACAAACACAGGTGGGAAAAATGGCTACCTAAATATGATCCCCAATTAGAGGCAACGATTACCAGCTGCCTCTAATTGGGAACCATACAAAACACCAACATAGAAATATTGAGATAGAACACCCCCTAGTCACGCCCTGACCTACTACACCATAGAGAACCAAGGGCTCTCCGACTAGTGTCGGTGGTGGCTCCGGTGCGGGTCGTAGCCCCCCGCCAGACCCCGGATCCGACCATGGCGCCGGGCTGAACGCCGTGCCTGGACTGGGCACTGGCGCAGAGGAGGGCTCCGGCCCTGGAGCTGGGTTGGATGCCGTGCCTGGACTGGGCATCGGCGCAGAGGAAGGCTCCAGCCTTGGAGCTGGACTGGACACCGTGCCTGGACTGGACACCGGCGCAGAGGAAGGCTCCAGCCTTGGAGCTGGACTGTACACCGTGCCTGGACTGGGCACCGGCACAGAGGAAGACTCCGGCCTTGGAGCTGGCACCGGAAGTACCGGGCTGAGGACACGCACTGGAGGCCTGGTGCGTGGAGCTGGCACAGGTGGCACCAGACTGGTGACACACACTTTAGGGAGAGTGCGGGGAGCTGGCACAGGATGTACCGGACTGGGGAGGCGCACTAGAGGCCTGGTGCGTGGAGCTGACACAGGTGGCACCGGACTGGTGACACGCACTTCAGGAAGGGTGCGGAGAGCTGGCACAGGACTCACCAGACTGCTGACAGGCTCTTCAGGTCGGATGGCGTGCAGAACACACCTACATAACATTTCTCTCATCTCTCTGAGCTGACACAGATGGCACCGGACTGATGACCCGCTCTTCCACTCTCCGCTGCTCCGCCAACCACTCCATGTGCCCACCCCAAAAAAATCTTGGAGTTTCTGTGGCCGCGGCCCCCTGCGTCGTCGCTGTCCTTCCACTTTCCTTTATTTAACCAGGTAGACCAGTTGAGAACAAGTTCTCATTTACAACTGCTACCTGGCCAAGATAAAGCAAAGCAGTGTGACACAAACAACACAGAGTTACACATGGGATAAACAAAGTCAATAACACAATAGAAAAATCTTTATAGTGTGTGCAAATGTAGTAAGATTCGGGAGGTAAGGCAATACATAGGCCATAGTGGCAAAATAATTACAATTACAACAATTTATAACAGCTAGACTCACCTTAAAAGACTTTGACATCTCTGTGAAAGTGACACACTGTAAAAGGTGAAAATAAAAGCTTTACTCATTCAAGCTGAAATGCTTGAAAGCTAACATCACATAGCCTTACTAGCATAGCATTAGATTACAATAGCTTTATTCTCTTGTTATCAACTTTGAGCTTTGCTTGCAGCTTCTCAAGGCCATGAAGTGATTAAGGAGAGGGAGAGGAGGGGGAGAGAGAGGAGAGAAGGTTAGAGAGTGTCTTTCAGAGAGGGGGAGAGAGAGAAAACACTAGAAATGTTCCTCTGTAAGAGAATCAAACCGTGCACTGCGTGATGCTGTTGGACTATAATTCTGTTAAAGAGCCACAGTGAGTCAACACTTCTGCCTGATGCCTGCAGTCTGACAAGTGCCTAGTGACGGGGGGTGCAGTATGCCAGCAGGGGGTTTAGAGACAAGTGTTCTCTCTAGAACGAGGATTAAAGCTGTTTGCTGCATGGCCTTAGATATCAGTGTGTTATTTCCCATATTACTGATGTAGAATAATTAAGCAATAAGGCCAGAGGGGGTGTGGTATATGGTTCTTAAGCACGACGCAATGCAGAGTGCCTGGACACAGCCCTTAGCCGTGGTATATTGGCCATATATCACAAACCCCCGAGGTGCGTTATTGCTATTATAAACTGTTTACCAATGTAATTACAGCCGTAAAAATAAGTGTTTTGTCATACATGTGGTATACGGTCTGATATGCCACGACTGTCAGCCAATCAGCATTAAGATCTCAAACCACCCAGTTTATAATGGGACTCATGTGACATGATCTGTTGTAAATCAGAACTGATGGATAGCACAGCAGATTAAATTCTTAACTACATAATGATGTATGATATAATATTGTATACTGTAACTGTAATGTATGGCTCTGTGGCAACTATTTACGTCACCCAATCGCTTCATTTTAAATTTGTTAGGCTCTCTCCCTCCTGACCATGCCGCTGATGTGAAACATTTGTGTTTTAAAAGTGGGGACTTTTTGCAGGGGGATCAGTAAGGAACTGAGAAGCGTGACACATAACCTTGAAACCTGAAGGGAGCAGTGCTAGAACAGTATGCGCATCCTGATAGGACTGTTCTGTGTCCTGCCTATATCACTATCTCTCAGTGCTGCGGTAGCTACAAGGTTGTCCACAGAGGCTCTTAACAAAGAGACACCATTTCCTTTGTAAAGATCACCTGAGTTGTTAGGATTCCTATTAGGACACAGACTCCTCTTCAAGGATCATCTTAATTGGCTAAAGGAAATGTTATCTCCCTCTAAACCCTCACCTGATTCGCTGAGGGGCTTCTGTCTCTCCTCCATCCAAAATGGAATACCGGAGTCGCAGGAAAAGGTTGGTAAACTGAAAAGGGAGTGTGTTAGAAGGGTTTTAATCGATTGGAAAATGACCTTTCTGCCTGCCTATGACATCTTTGAGGAATAGGAGATGGAAATGAGTAGAATGAGTTAGGGAGATGGGGGACCCTTTATTGAGTAGTATTGGCTATCCCACTGTGGCTGAATATGAGGAGCTGGTTGTAGCTAACTGACTGAGAAGCCAGTTGTATTTGAGGGGCAGACAGAGGGATGAAGGGAGGTCAGACAGGAGGAGGGGGGATGGGAAAGGCTATGATGTCACAGGGTCACCAACACTCCCAACGGAAGCTGGGAGAGAGAGGGCAGGGACAGGAAACACGTGACTAAAAAAGAAAAAAGAGGCCCCAGAATGCAGCTGCTGCGTGAGAGAGAGAGAGAGAAAGGTATTCATGGTTGTGACAGTGCTGCTGTGTGGTGGTGTGGTTTAGTAATGGCAGGTTTCCTCTTTACGCTATAGCCTATCTAGTCAATACGCTGCTGTTAAGATGAGCCTGTTTCCTGACTGTCATAGCAAGGCCTTGTCTCTGAAGGGAGACATGTCACGAAGGGACCAGCGATACAGGAATCGCATTAAGGGCAAGAAGTAAGTCCTTTTGTTGGATGGATGTACATAAAGGCTAGGATGGGAAGTTATATGGTGCAGATTTGTGTGGTCTGTAGTGGACTCATTGGGGTACTTGGTTCCTCTTGGTTGTAGTTTCTGAACTATTTTTCTGAATTTCTACATTTTTTTATTGAAACAACTCACAGTTTAGTCATGAATACCTTTCACTCGAATAGAGTTGGATGCATTTGCTTACTGATGGAGAAGTGATAGCAGATAGCATGTTGTTAGCATCGCAGACTTGACAGAAGGGTGGTTTGGGTGGGTCTGTGAAATATGTTTGGCCCGTTACAAGTTTCACTTCCTTATTTTTAAACCTTGTTTTCATGTCTGCTTTTCTCACTTTCGTGACCAGAAATATTACAGATGGCTTATTCCAGAATGAATTTGATAAATGCTTGTTAGGCTATGTGTTTATGAACTTAGACCATGTCTCTACTGTGTGTTCCTTTATGTGACAGTATGTGTTTACAATCTCTGTTTGTTTGTCTACCCCTCACCCAGTGTGCAGAAGTGTACATTGTTGAGGCTAGTACACATGTTGACTGTATTCAGGCTGTCACAGTACTGACTCTCCCTCACTCTGCCTGTGTCTCTCTAACTCCCCATGTCTGACTTTGATCATAACTCCCTGTCCACCCTAAGCATGATTTCCCAGCCTCTCAGCTGTTTGCAGTGTGTCAGGCCCAGAGAGTACACCACAGTATGAATAAACTAGATTAGGGATGTAGAGAAGCTTTCCTGTGTTCACTGACTCCAGCTTGTGTGTGTGCGTGTGCGTGCCTTGTGTGAGTAGTCAGATACTGTAAGCATGTTATCCAGCGACAGCCAGACCATCTTAGGGGAAATTGTTCATCATTTATAAATAGTGGGTCCTATAATCACAAAGCTGTGAATGGGTGTGTTGTCTTCCATGGATTTTGGAGAATACTATGGTGAATTGTAGTTTATGAGTTATTCTTCATGCTTTCACACATTTTCACACATGTTGTGTAAACACTCTTTAGCGTTGTCACTTTCTCATCATATGATGCAAAATTAATAATACCAGCCAGATTTCTGTATTTTTAAAGTTATATATCTGGAAAACTTGATTGTTGACATGCAAAACATTTTGGGACTATATCAACAATGGAATAATGAAACAAATACCAAAAGATAGTTTTTTGGTGGAGTTTTCCTTTTATAGTAATGTTCATAACGGTGATCATTTGCAAGCTGTGTGCAGGAGCTTCCTCATTTGAATCACATCATACACTAATCCAACAGGTGCATTCCTTTTGAAGTAGACATGAATACTCAGATTAGGAGTTTAAACCTGATCAGATCATAAAATGTACACGTACAGTACAATAACCCCTTCAAAAAATGTATTAAAAAAAAAAAAAATCACCTTCATTTAACCAGGTAGGCCAGTTGAGAACTAGTTCTCATTTACAACTGCGACCTGGCCAAGATAAAGCAAAGCAGTGTGACAAAAACAACAACACAGTTACACATCAACAAACGTACAGTCAATAACACAATAGAATAATATATGTACAGTGTGTGCAAATGCAGTAGGATTAGGGAGGTAAGGCAATAAATAGGCCATAGAGGTGAAATAATTACAATTTAACATTGACACTGGAGTGATAGATGTGCAGATGATGATGTGCAAGTAGAGATACTGGGGTGCAAAAGAGCAACAAAAAAATATATATATGGGGATGAGGTAGTTGGGTGGGCTATTTACAGATGGGCTGTGTTCAGGTACAGTGATCGGTAAGCTGCTCTGACAGCTGATGCTTAAAGTTAGTGAGGGAGATATAAGTCTCCAGCTTCAGGGATTTTGCAATTCGTTCCAGTCATTGGCTGCAGAGAACTGGAAGGAAAGGAGGCCAAATGAGGTGTTGGCTTTGGGGATGACCAGTGAAATATACCTGCTGGAGCGCCTGCTATGGGTGGGTGTTGCTATGGTGACCAGTGAGCTGAGATAAGGTGGGGCTTTACCGAGCAAAGACTTATAGATGACCTGGAGCCAGTGGGTTTGGCGACGAATATGTAGCGAGGGCCAGCCAACGAGAGCATACAGGTCACAGTGATGGGTAGTATATGGGGCTTTGGTGACAAAACAGATGGCACTGTGATAGACTACATCCAATTGGCTGAGTAGAGTATTGGAGGCTATTTTGTAAATGACATCGCCGAAGTCAAGGATCAGTAGGATAGTCAGTTTTACGAGGTTGTGTTAAGCAGCATGAGTGAAGGAGGCTTTGTTGCGAAATAGAGACTGCCAGAGGTCCGGACAACAGGCCCTCCGATATGACACACTGAACTCTATCTGAGAAGTAGTTGGTGAACCAGGCGAGGCAGTCATTTGAGAAACCAAGGCTATTGAGTCTGCCGATAAGAATGTGTTGATTGACTGAGTAAAAAGGCTAGGCCGATGAAGACGACTGCACAGTACTGTCTCTTATCGATGGCGGTTATGATATCGTTTAGGACCTTGAGCGTGGCTGAGGTGCACCCATGACCAGCTCGGAAACCCGATTGCATAGTGGAGAAGGTACAGTGGGATTCGAAATGGTGTCTGATCTGTTTGTTAACTTGGCTTTCCAAGACTTTAGAAAGGCAGGGCAGGATGGATATAGGTCTGTAACAGTTTGGGTCTAGAGTGTCTCCCCCTTTTAAGAGGGGGATGACCGCAGCAGCTTTGCAATCTTTAGGGATCTCAGACGATACGAAAGAGAGGTTGAACAGGCTAGAAATAGGGGTTGCAACAATTTTGGCGGATAATTTTAGAGAGGATCCAGATTGTCTAGTCCAGCTGATTTGTAGGGGTCCAGATTTTGCAGCTCTTTCAGAACATCAGCTATCTGGATTTAGGTGAAGGAGAAGCAGGGGGGGGGCTTGGGCAATTCACTGCGGGGGGTGCAGAGCTGTTGGCCGGGGTAGGGGTAGCCAGGTGGAAAGCATGGCCAGCCGTAGAAAAATGCTTATTGAAATTCTCGATTATCATAGATTTATCGGTGGTGACAGTGTTTCCTAGCCTCAGTGCAGTGGGCAGCTGGGAGGGGGTGCTCTTATTCTCCATGGACTTTACAGTGTCCCAAAACTTAGTGGAATTAAGTGCTACAGGGTGCAAATTTCTGTTTGAAAAAGCTAGCCTTTGCTTTCCTAAATGACTGTGTATATTGGTTCCTGACTTCCCTGAAAAGTTGCATATCGTGGAGGCTATTTGATGCTAATGCAGTACACCACAGGATGTTTTTGTGCTGGTCAAGGGAAGTCAAGTCTGGAGTGAACCAAGGGCTATATCTGTTCTTAGTTCTACATTTTTTGAATGGGGCATGCTTATTTAAGATGGTGAGGAAAGCACTTTTAAAGAACAACCAGGCATCCTCTACTGACGGAATGAGATCAATATCCTTCCAGGATACCCGGGCCAGGTCGATTAGAAAGGCCTGCTCGCTGAAGTGTTTTAGGGAGCGTTTGACAGTGATGAGGGGTGGTCGTTTGATCGCAGACCCATTACGGACGCATACAATGAGGCAGTGATCGCTGAGATCCTGGTTGAAGACAGCAGAGGTGTATTTAGAGGGCAAGTTGGTCAGGATGATATCTATGAGGGTGCCCATGTTTACGGATTTAGGGTTGTACCTGGTAGGTTACTTGATAATTTGTGTGAGATTGAGGGCATCTAGCTTAGATTGTAGGATGGCCGGGGTGTTAAGCTTATCCCAGTTTAGGTCACCTGAACAGTACGAACTCTGAAGATAGATGGGGGGCAATAAATTCACATATGGTGTCCAGGGCTCAGCTGGGGGCTGAGGGGGGTCAATAACAAGCGGCAACAGTGAGAGACTTATTTCAGGAAAGGTGGATTTTTAAAAGTATGTTTGGGCACAGACCTGGATAGTATGACAGAACTATGTGGAGAGATATCGAGTAAAGGAGAAAGGGGAATGACTCTTAAAGGGGGGACACTGGGTGCTTCTCTTTTCTCCTCCCTCCTTCCTTTCTTCCTCTTCATCCTCCATCACTCTATCAACATTTTCTTTCCTCCTCAAATTTATCGTCCATCATTCCATCACTCTTTCTCTCCTCCTCTGCCGTTACTCTATTTGTCCTTGAGGAGCTTGTAGGGGTCAGAGACACCGTCTGTTTCCTTTCTCTGGCTTTGCTCACCTAAATACAGTGGGGCAAAAAAGTATTTAGTCAGCCACCAATTGTGCAAGTTCTCCCACTTAAAAAGATGAGAGAGGCCTGTAATTTTCATCATATGTACACTTCAACTATGACAGACAAAATGAGAAAAGAAATCCAGAAAATCACATTGTAGGATTTTTAATGAATTTATTTGCAAATTATGGTGGAAAATAAGTATTTGGTCAATAACAAAAGTTTATCTCAATACTTTGTTATATACCCTTTGTTGGCAATGACAGAGGTCAAACGTTTTCTGTAAGTCTTCACAAGGTTTTCACACACTGTTGCTGGTATTTTGGCCCATTCCTCCATGCAGATCTCCTCTAGAGCAGTGATGTTTTGGGGCTGTTGCTGGGCAACACGGACTTTCAACTCCCTCCAAAGATTTTCTTTGTGTACCTATGATGACAATTACAGGCCTCTCTCATCTTTTTAAGTGGGAGAACTTGCACAATTGGTGGCTGACTAAATACTTTTTTGCCGCACTGTATATTATATTAGTCCAGAGCAAATTTCAAATTAATTCTTTGGTTAGCTTTTGGCTTATCTCCTAGCTCAGGCCTAGCTTGCCACACAGTTCTTATCTAGTTGGACAATGGCTAGGTTTGGCAGTTGCAGTTGGGTATTCTTAGGGCTCTGGTAATGGCTATGGCTCAGGGCTAGCTCGCCCGAAAGCTCCTTATAAAATGATTGACTTCAGAACTCATCTGGTTTGTGGATTTAAAGATTATAGAGAAAATGTGGTGCCAGGTTTATTTCCCCCCCATTTTTAGACTGAGGTCAGTGACTGACACACTGTCTCTGTTCTGTCTCCAGAACCAAGGACACAAAGTTCAGTTTAATTAAGTATTTTTGCAGACCGACTGCAACGTTCCATTGTTAATCTGAGGCGATGACATTTGCAAAGGAAAAGGGACATGTACATGTAGGTTCAAACTCCCGAGCTTTACACTATTGGCCTCAATAAAAGCCTTTAATCAGACTTTCAGAAATTATATTTCACCTCCCTTATCTCAATGTTATATATAATTTATTCACTACTTCACTCCTACACTTTTTCATTCACTGTACCAGTTATATCAGTCCAACAGTGTCCAAAATCCAGGACTCAACATGTTTGTATGCTGAACTGAATAGATAAAAAGATGTTATTTGACTATTTAAAAACACAACTCTAGCTGCACAAGTGGATACACTGTATTTGAAATCTTTGAGGATAACACAAAATGTTGTACAACTTCTATGCATTGAGGTCCTCTGAACAGTGACTATTCACTGATGCTAGGACAGATCCACAGCCAATGTTGTTGGCCCCTGATTGTCTCCATCACTCATGTCTTGTTTTTCCCGTGGTCATGGAATATTGGAGAATGAACGGCCATTCTCTTTTTCCAGTCCAGTCCAGTGTGCCCCAGACAGACAGAATGTGCATAGATAGCCGTGCTGAAAGCCAGACAGAGACAGGGCTTAGCGAGCACAAAGGAATCTGCCTCCATCTACACTATTCACCCCCCAGCCTACAGCCACCACAAGGCTCAACAAAGCTCCTTTACCCGCCATGCCCCTGCTCAATAGACCAATAGACTGCCGGTGCTAAAACAAAAACTGTTCACCATTGACAAAAGCGTTCAGCAGCCATCTTAGAACTGAACCCAGCCAACCAGCTACTGTGTTAAAAATACACAGACTAGCTTTCCCCTGCTCTTGTTGTTCTTGAGAGCTACAGACAACAAAAACACAGAGATGGCTGAGCCTGGCACTGAGGGGGTTAATGCCGGCTCTTTACTGAGCTTGCAATTGGGAGGGGAGGGGGTTCGACCTGCGTCTGATTGGCTGTGGGATTTCCTGGGAGGATTTGAAAACACCCAATGGGGAGGGGCCACCAAGATAATGAGGTCATGCTTTTTCTTGGGAGTGACATCAAGGGCTGGGGGTCTGGGGAGACAGCAACGAAGGAATGATAAAAAAGATTGGAATGATAATAAAGGGGTGCAGAGAGGGGGGAGTTGGTTGGGATCGTGATAAATGTGTCTCATTTTGTGGGTTGCTCTCTCTCTTTCTGCACCAATAATGCACATCCTTACCTCACTACACATCCTTATACATTACATTTACATTTAAGTCATTTAGCAGACGCTCTTATCCAGAGCGACTTACAAATTGGAAAGTTCATACATATTCACCCTGGTCCCCCCGTGGGAATTGAACCCACAACCCTGGCGTTGCAAGCGCCATGCTCTACCAACTGAGCCACACGGGACCACGTGACCACGTTATACTACTTAGTAGTAGGGAATTCCTTACATCCATCCTAACCATCTCACTGTAGAATCTACTCTATTCCCAGCGCGCAAATATTGTTTAAATTATGTTATTAGCAGAACTGGTTGTAATCTTGTTGTAATCTGCTGAATTCCCTTTTCCCTGTCTGGTTGGGGAAATGTAACATTTTATTTTGTTCCACTGAGGAAGATTTGTAGGAAAATGTGGCCTCCTGCCAGGAATTCCCCCCTCTATCCCTGTCTCGGTATTCCCTTCCAGTGGGATCGTCACTGGCTTGTTGACAAGATGCGAACAGGAGAGCGGTCTCCCTGGTCTCCCTGACGCTGTCGTTTCCTCATCTTGTTTTCCATTACATACTCTGACGCTCTCTCTTTCTCTCTCTGTATATCTTTCTCTATCTCTCTCTCGCTCTTTCTTTGTATATCTTTATCTCTCTCTCGCTCTTTCTTTGTATATCTTTATGTCTCTCTCGCTCTTTCTCTCGCTCTCTATTTCTTCTCTCTATGCCTTTCTCCTCTGACCTCTTCTTTATCTCTCCCTCTTTCTCTCTCCCTCTCTCTCTCTGCCTTCATATGCCCTCTCACTCTTTCTGTCTCAATCTTTCTCTTTCTCTCCTCTCTCTCTTTTTCTTTCCCCCCTCTCGTAAGACATAGGTCATATTTCCTCATAGTCACATGCTTGTTGTGGATTGCAGTCTTGCCAGCAATACCCACTCACAAGAACAACAAGCACTGTATGTAATATAGACACAAATTACATTTTAGATACTAGTCCGGCCGACTGATTAAAAACAAATTGAGAGTGAGAGAGACAGATGGGAGGCTACATGTATAGCACATGATTTCTTGCGTTTTTCGTGATGCTACATCGTAAAAAATATTTCAAACTTAAAATCTTTCAACACCTTGTTGGAGGTTCTCTCCTCTCTTCCTCTCCTCCCCTGCCCAGTACAGAGGGTCCTTCCTGTAGACATGACTCACTTCCTTCAGAGGTGTCTCTGCCCACGTCATACCATGACCTCTATCTTCCAGACAGAGAGAGAGGATGACCAGACTGACATTTTGAAGAGTCCCACCAGAAAGTCTGATTATTAAACAGACAATGCTTTTTGGGTTACGGTGACGATTCAATAGTTTGCACGGTTGACTTGTGATGTATTTTTTCATCTTTATGAATACATTTTTGTATTGAAATGTAATCTCCAGCAATACTCCGTTCAACTCAGTGATGTGAGGGGTATCAATGGAGTCAACACATTCTATGTGATCTGACTGCTGCAGTAACAGTAATACAAGAAACAGGAAACACAGCTTAAGGAATTGCTGTTGTTTAGTTAGAGATTATGGTACTGGTTTAGAGGGTGACCAATACATCACATTACACAGCTGAGATGGCAGGTTGGTGTTGGAGTGAGTGGTTCTGTGTGGGAAACTTTCAAGCTAGATGTGTCTGTCCCCTGGAGAGCTGGGGAAACCACAGAGATCTGTGTGTCTACTCATTCTGAAACTTTTGTGGGTGGGCTTGTGTTACTATCCTTGTGGGTACCGGAAATGTCCCCACAAAGATAGTAAAACATTGAAAATTCTCCCTCATGGGACATTTACCACGAGGACAAACAATCTTTTAAACTTAGGGGTTAGGTTTAGCATTAGGGTTACAATTAGGGTTAGAGTTAGGTTTAGGGTTATGGTTATGGATAAGGTTAGGGTTACGGGTTAGGGAAAATATGATTTTGAATGGAAGTACCCACAAGGATACACTCAAAGAGTGACCTACCGTAGTGACAGGTCAAATTGGCATCATTTTATTATTGTAAACAAACCGAATTATTATATTCATTGATCTTTTGCTTTGATACCCATTTAAAACACTGGCAGCAGTTGATCTTGGTCAGATATCTGAGTCAAGTGGTTTACATGGTAAATAGACAGGGCTGGCTCCAGGCATAATCAAATCAAATTGTATTAGTCACATGCGCTGAATACAACAGGTGTAGACCTTACAGTGAAATGCTTACTTACCGGCCCCTAACCAACAATACAGTTTCAAATAAATAATTTTGAGTAAGAATAAGACAGAAAAGTAACAAGTAATTAAAAACCAGCAGTAAAATAACAATAGTGAGACTATACACAGGGTGGTACCTGTACAGAGTCAATGTGTGGGGGCACCGGTTAGTTGACGTAATATGTACATGTAGGTAGAGTTATTAAAGTGATGATAGATGAGTGATGATAGATGATAACAACAGAGAGTAGCAGCTGTGTAAAAGCGAGGGGGGGGGGGCAATGCAAATAGTCTGGGAAGCCATTTGATTTAGTTTAGTTTAGTTTATTAATTCGACCATTTAAAAAAATATGCACACATAAAACTTAAAAACCATACATGCACATTAATAAAATCATTGAGGATAACACACAATAAAGTCTGGGACTTATTTCCATTGTGGTCCTCTTGAGACAAGATGGAACACAGTACGGCAGAGAAATAATAAAACAAGAACTGAGAAGAAGAACATCGATCTCATCATTCCAGTTACATCATAGGGGTTATTCATATGGGCACAGAGGACATCAAACATATTTTTACTTTGTTTTTATAGGCAGAGGCAACTCATTCCATTCTGAGGCTCCAGTATACAAGAAAGTACCTTTCCCAGCATTACTCCTGAACCTGTATAAGCACGCATCAGCAACACCTGATCTGGTGCTGTGATTGTGTGCATCCCTAACACGAGGAAAGTAATCACTTAAATATCTGGGCGCAGGACCATAAATACTCCTGTAAACCAAACCTAGTCTAATCTGGGACACCCTATCCTCAACAGGCAGCCAGTTTAGTTCCTGAAAACAGCTCCTGCCTATGTGAGTACGTGGACTCACGTTCAATACTACCCTGATCAACTTATTCTGGGCTATCTGGAGCTTCCCCTTCATAAGTTTAGATAAGCGCCCAAACCAGGAAGTACTAGCATAGTCAAAATGGCATTGAATGAGGGCAGTAGCTAGCACTTTCATGGAGTCCTTATCAAGCAGCTTGGACTTTCTAGCCAAAAACTTAGTCCTGGCATTAACCTTCCCTAGCACCTTATTGGCCATGCTCACACCTCCCAAGCTTCCATCAAGGATACATCCCAAGTAGCTAACAGAGGTTTTAGTAGTCAGCACCTCACCCCCTAACTCCACTCTGATTTCAGACAACCTACACAATTTAGGTCTGGATCCAAAAATAATTGCTTCAGTTTTCCCTAAGTGCAGAGATAGCTTATTATCTCCAACCATTTGCTAATGTTAGTAAGCTCTGTGCTAAGTATGCTCTCCAACATATATATAGAGAGATTATATATTCAGGAGTCTTATGGCTTGGGGGTAGATGCTGTTTAGAAGCCTCTTGGACCTAGACTTGGCGCTCCGGGACCGCTTGCCGTGTGGTAGCAGAGAGAACAGTCTTTGACTAGGGTGGCTGAAGTCTTCAACAATTTTCAGGGCCTTCCTCTGACACCGCCTGGTGTAGAGGTCCTGGATGGCAGGAAGCTTGGCCCCAGTGATATACTGGGCCGTACGCACTACCCTCTGTAGTGCTTTGCGGTCGGCGGCCAAGCAGTTGCCGTACCAGGCAGTGATGCAACCAGTCGGGATGCCTCGATGGTGCAGCTGTAGAAGTTTTTGAAAATCTGAGGACCCATGCCAAATCTTTTCAATCTCCTGAGAGGGAATAGGTTTTGTCGTGTGCATGACTGTCTTGGTGTGCTTTGACCATGTTAGTTTGTTGGTGATGTGGACACCAAGGACCTGCTCCACTACAGCCCCGTCGATGAGAATGGGGGTGTGCTAGGTCCTCTCTTTCCTGTAGTCCACAATCATCTCCTTTGTCTTGATCACGTTGAGGGAGAGGTTGTTGTCCTGGCACCGCACGGCCAGGTCTCTGACCTCCTCCCTATAGGCGGTCTCGTTGTTGTCGGTGATCAGGCCTACCACTGTTGTGTCATCGGCAAACTGATGGTGTTGGAGTCGTGCCTGGCGGTGCAGTCATGAGTGAACAGGCAGTACAGGATGGGGCTGAGCACGCACCCCTGAGGGGCCCCTGTGTTGAGGATCAGCGTGGCAGATGTGTTGTTACCTACCCTTACCACCTGGGGGCGGCCCGTAAGGAAGTCCAGGATCCAGTTGCAGAGGGAGGTGTTTAGTCCCAGGGTCCTTAGCTTACTGACCAACCTGCCCTCTAAATACCCCTCTGCTGTCTTCAACCAGGATCTCAGCATTCACTGCCTCATTGCCTGCGTCTGTAATGGGTCTGCGGTCAAACGACCACCCCTCATCACTATCAGAAATCAAACCGGATGGAGATCATAAATATATGGGAGAGGTTGAAGGGTGATGGAAGAATTAAAAACAAAACAAATAAAACTATTGTAAAATAGACTGTCCATAAAATGTATATAGTATGTATAAGCTGGAAATACAGGCCTAAGTGTTGTTGTTCAATAGTTTTCTCCAATTGGGGGAGGGGTTGGAGGGTAATAAAGGAAATATTTATATTAAAAAAATATAGTAATAATAAATAAAAGACAAATAAAAAGTGAATAAAACAATTATAAAGTAAAATACACCAGGTGCAATTTCAAAATTGTTTGCGCATCTGCAATATTTATCTTGTTATGTCAGTCACTCAATTAGCTGACAATTCGCCATGTACATTTTTAGATTGGTAGTTAGTCTAGTCAGCTGTTTAATCTTGTAGTAATCATGGCCGAACACCGATGGTGCACGCAAGGCATGTGCCCAAGGGCCCTGATCTCCAGGGGACCCCAATTGATTTTGTTAGTCATTCTCACTCAGATATGATATTAACATGGCATAACTCATGGCAAAAGGTCTAGATTTGGGAATTTAGCTTTAAAGGCCCCCACCAGAGGGCAATGCGGCCCTTATTTCAACGGAAATTCCTGTCCTATAACAGAAATTCTCGTTTAGGTTCCACCTCCAAAGAATGGCGCAGGTTGCTAATACATTTTCATGAATTGGGGGTGGGAACGTTGTGGTGATTTCCAGGTGGAGTGGAGAAATAACAATAAGTAGGGCACTGACAGCAGTCAGTGTCGATAGCGAGCATGCTAATCTTATCTAGCTAGCTAAAGTTATCTGTTGTTGCTACACTGTATTCAAAAGATTAAACAGCTGGCTAGGCTATGGCTGGTTCTGGAGCTGGATTTGTCATTAGCATTTAGGGAAAACTTTGCCACAGATGAATAGGGGAAACCAGTATCTTTGACTTTGCCATCTATTGTTATCTCAAAAGTTTTGTCACGTTCCATAAATTGCGGCCACGAGTCCGCCATAGAAATAGAAAGAATAAGATGAAGCTCTGGTAATATGGATAGCCTAACTGTACAGTGCGAAAAGAGTATGAAAATGTATGCATAAGAGCGTCTGGATAATAGCTGCACCAATCGAAACAGTGGAGCGTAGGCAAAACCATTAATCTTGGGGCAACGGGGGGGAGCGGGGGTTACAATTCAATCTTATCATATACAATTTTAACATTTATAAAATAGTCATATCTTTTTTTTATACAGACTAGCAAAACATTTTTGAGAAACTTGACAAATTATCCAATGGATTAAGGATTTGCTGGTAAAAAAGTGGAGGTGCAAAAACATTGCACCCCCTATTTTAATTTGCTCCATGGCTCAGGTATCTACCGCGAAAAGCTGTTTGACTCAGCCAAATATGATCTATTACATTGCTCAGTTCAGTCACGACTCACGAAGAGGAAGGACTTTGCAGGTGTTTCTGATATTAGCACAACATATCATAGAGGAAACATCATTGGCATGGGACATTTCTGAAGTTACCACTTTGGATTTCCCACTTCAACCCCAAATATATACTCTGACTAAAACAATGACTTATTGACTTAAATCGTTGTGCAACATCATGGGTAAGAATGGGCATTGTCTTTCAGCTCTTGTGGATGTTTAAAACTGATACAAATTCTTGCCACCAAATTCTTTTATTAAATTGCTACATTTTCTCTCCACCATGGAAAAACGTGTAAAATTGCGGAAAATGTACTTTTAAAATGTTTTGCAGAGGTGACAAATCTCACTTAGGGCCCCCAAAAGGCTAGAACCGGCCCTGTAAATAAGATACACAGCAGGCAGTTCAAAGATAATTACAGTATACAAACATCAAGCTAATTAAATAATCTCTGAATCTAATATCTCCACATAAAAGCATCACTGTGATCATAGAGTCAGGCAAAAAATTTGACGAACTATGTTGATTACACAGTGTGTTTTACATATCAATATTTTTTATATATACAGTATATCTAAAGTGAATGGATGATGTGAAAAGTGCATTTTCTTCTCACTTTCTCTATGAATCCAGTGTTTTGGTGGAACAGTTGTCTCTATGAATACAGTGTTTTGACCAGTCTTTCTGTCTCGGCCTGTCTCTATGTGAGTGGTGATTTAATATGACATGGGTTTCCCTGGGGCTGGGGGGGGGTCAAGGAGAATGAAGTGGAGTGGAATTTTATTACAAGGCACTTTGGCTGATTCCATTTGGCAATAGAGGTGTTAGAGAGGGGTCTCCAGATTTTGTGACTCCCTCCACCTCTCCTCTCCCCCTTCTTTGGATGTTTCTAGGCCCCTAGGTAGTTGCAGCTGGGTGTCTGACATCTCAGAACCTGGGATCTTTCCTAGTTGCTTGTCTGTTCGCTTGTGGAATAGTCATTTTTTTGCCTTTTTGTTTATTTCTCTTTCCATCCTTCCACTCCTCCCTCAGCTCATCCCTCCTTTCACTGCCTCTCTCTCTCCCTCTCTCCCCTCCGGCCCTGATAACAGAGCCCTAGGAACTTGTCACCCAAAGCTCATCTCATCAAGTAAAAACCCTGACTCTACCTTCCTCTTTCTCTACCTCCTTTAAGCATTGCGCCTCCTCTCTCTGTCCCGGCATATCCTTTCCTTCTCCTATCTATTTCAGCAGAGCTAAACTTCTTTTTCTCTCATCTCTCATCTCCTGCTTTACTCTATCCTTATGTGTGCTCTTTTTCTCTCATCTCTCATCTCCTGCTTTGCTCTATCCTTATGTGTGCTCTTTTTCTCTCATCTCTCATCTCCTGCTTTGCTCTATCCTTATGTGTGCTCTTTTTCTCTCATCTCTCATCTCCTGCTTTGCTCTATCCTTATGTGTGCTCTTTTTCTCTCATCTCTCATCTCCTGCTTTGCTCTATCCTTATGTGTGCTCTTTTTCTCTCATCTCTCATCTCCTGCTTTGCTCTATCCTTATGTGTGCTCTTATTCTCTCATCTCTCATCTCCTGCTTTGCTCTATCCTTATGTGTGCTCTTTTTCTCTCATCTCTCATCTCCTGCTTTACTCTATCCTTATGTGTGCTCTTATTCTCTCATCTCTCATCTCCTGCTTTGCTCTATCCTTATGTGTGCTCTTTTTCTCTCATCTCTCATCTCCTGCTTTACTCTATCCTTATGTGTGCTCTTTTTCTCTCATCTCTCATCTCCTGCTTTACTCTATCCTTATGTGTGCTCTTTTTCTCTCATCTCTCATCTCCTGCTTTACTCTATCCTTATGTGTGCTCTTTTTCTCTCATCTCTCATCTCGTGCTTTACTCTATCCTTATGTGTGCTCTTTTTCTCTCATCTCTTTTCTCTCTCGATGCTTTCAGCGAGCTCTGCATTTAGCTTACTCTGTGCTGCGTGGAAAAGAAAAAGGCATGACCATTTCATATGAATAGATATGAGGTCTGCCTTGTAGTTCATCAGTATCATATCCAGTACCCACTTTTCTCTGTAGCCATTCCTGTGGTTAACATCAGCATTTGATCTCAGAGTATTTTGGTTATGTGTATCTGACGTGCAGCCCTTAATCTCATTCTAGTCTTCACCACAGACCATTTTGCATTACTCATCTCACATTATCACATCTATATTTACCATTGTGTTTTCTCTGTGGTGGATGGTGCGCCACTGGTCCTGTTCAGGGATTCATGTTCATCCTGTAGATATATGGGGCATGACTCTGAGTAGCATGCTATAGTGTTTGTGTTATGTTGTTACTCTTGTCAGTTATTATTTTGGGTCACCAGCTTTGTCCGGCAATATAGGCTACTGTACAGTACAAGTGCAACAGTTTTGTGTGTGTATAGAAAGTAGTAGTACTGAACTCAGGGCAAGCTCTTAGTCATCCAGCGGGGTAGTTGGTACAATGGGTAAGAGAGTCTCCCTCTGAATCTTTCAAAATGTTAATCCTCTTATGTGCCCCCTGTAACGCAAACACGCACAGGCATGCATGGTACACACACACATACACAGGCATGAATGTGCACACACACACACACACACACACACACACACACACACACACACACACACACACACACACACACACACACACACACACACACACACACACACACACACAGGCATGGACATACACACACACACACACACACACACACACACACACACACACACACACACACACACACACACACACACACACACACACACACACACACACACATAGGCACAGGCACAGGCACAAATCCACCAAAGTTCGCTCCAGACAGACCCTGTCAAAGGGTATCTCACAAACACATACACTCACACTTTCACTCGCATGTAATCCTACTACTATTGCCTGCTACTGTGGGTAACATAAGACTATATTTGGAGAACTAACTGTTTAGTCATAGTCATATGGTATTCTGTTACAGTACAGTTCAGCTCCACATGCCCTTCCCTGATAAAGTGACTTCAGCTTGGATTTAGCTCGAGAGCATTGAAGCCCTGTGTGGACTGATATGCCTGCTGTGTAAAGAGCAGGCCCAGGTATGACTCTGCAGAGGGAGAGGTGTAGCTGGAAGACAAGATTGCTGACTAGATAGAGTAGTGTGTCTGTGTCCTCTGACTACCCTTGATCCAGTTCTTCTGCCTCCTATCATCACACCACATGCTCAGCATACTGCATGCAGCACGCTCAGGGTGTAGTAGTGGGAGCTCTGTTTTTAACGTTACACTGAGATGTTCACTATGTGAGCACATGCTCATATCAGAAAGAGGGAGGTTTAGTGTGTGTACATGTGTGTGTTTCTGCATGGGCGCATGCGTGTGTGTCCTGGCTTGACTTAAAGAAGTCTGATAACTGCTGAAACCCATGGGAATTGACCTGTCCTCTCCTCCAGTGCCTGCTCAATCTGTTCCACTCACTTACCCCCATCAGCCTCTATCTATGTCCTCATCCTCATTTCCCTCTCCCTAGGCGTCCCTCCCAACAGTTGCCAGGCCCCTAAACTTAATCTGTTAATATTACACCCCATACCCTTACACCACTGCCCCATTCACTTTTCCCTCCTAGGCCTCTGGTCTGGATGTTCTGTAGCCCAGCAGAGGCAGCAGATGGGGGTTGATGACCAAAAGTCCCCCTGACTCCCCCAGGTATGTTCCTATTGATCCCTGGCTGTCTGGCAGAGGAAGGACTAGGAGGGCTAATGGACGATGGTCCACTGGAATGGAGTGGAGACACTCGGTTAGTCATGGATGTCTCACACAGATGACCTTTTCAGACTATCACTTTGTCCTATACAGCATGGCCCCAGCCAGCAAATAGGTCATCCCAGTAGGCTATAGCTCAGCTCAACTTGGCTCAGCTCATTTCTATGAAAAGTGTAATGCACAGAGCCGTCTCAAACTCCTGTCCTCATTTCAAGAGCTGAGCGAAGGAGAGCTGATGTCATTTGTTTGTCTTATTTCAACATAGAGCCTGGCTGGAACAGAAATGGGGCAGCAGGTAGCTTAGTGGTTAGAGCGTTAGGCCAGTAACAGAAAGGTTGCTGGATCGAATCCCCGAGCTGACAAGGTAAAAACCTGTCACTCTGCCACTGAACAAGGCAGTTAACCCACTGTTCCCTGGTAGGCCATCATTGTAAATAAACATTTGTTCTTAACTGACTTGCCTAGTTAAATAAAGGTAAACTTTTTTTATTTTTTATTAAAGTGGTATTGTTGTGGTTTAGAATAGCCAACTAAACTACTTCCTCTGGAACTTGTTTTATCTTGATTCATGGTTGCAGAAAGGTGGAAAGCTGACTACCACCCTGAGCTAGATCAATGATGTGTCATCTATCTGGTATGTTCAGTATCGTGCGTGTCTGTGTATGTGTGTGCGCGTGTTTGTCAGTGGAGGCTGGTGGGAGGAGCTATAGGAGGACATGCTCATTGTAATGGCTTGAATGGAATCAATGGAATGGAGTCAACACGTTGTTTCCATGTGTTTTATGTGTTTGGAACCCTTCCATTCATTCCATTCCAGCCATTACAATGAGTATGTCCTCCTAGTTTCTAACATCAGCCTCCTCTGGTGTGTGTGTCTCTGTGATTATTGACTGTGTTGTTGTCTGTGATGTCATCTCCTCTCCCCTTCACTCCTCAGTCCTCAGCCTGTCTATCAGCCAATGATCTCTATCTGCCTGACATCATTACCCAATCATTCAGCTCTGTCCTCTCCTTGAGAAAGATATCTCACTATCAGCTCTCTTAATCCACTGTTACTGACAGCGATAAGTCCATTCCTTAAGATCTCCACATGCAGATAGCCCCTTATGTCTATGATATAATTAAGTAATAAGGCCCGAGGGGGTGTTGTATATGGCCTATATACAATGACTAAGGGCTGTTCTTAAGCACAACGCAACGTGGAGTACCTAGATGCAGCCCTTAGCTGTGGTATATTGACCATATACCACAAACCCCTGAGGTGCCTTATTGCTATTATAAACTGGTTACCAACGTAATTAGAGCAGTAAAAATACATGTTTTGTCATACCAATGGTATACGCATTCAGGGCTTGAACCACCCAGTTTATAAACGTGGTTATATATCTGAGATGTTTTATTCTAAATCAAATGATATTGGAACGCATAAAATCACTTTGCAGTCGTGTGGATCAAAAGCCACTGGAGTAACAACCATGTTGTTATAGTTGGATGTTGTGTTTGGATAGCATTGACATGTGTAGGTGTCATTCATCATATCCTTGTTGTTTCAAGACCTTTATTAGTCACAGTGTTGGGTTTGTCTGTGATCTCACTTTGGTCTAAGACCTAATGTATGTGGAAGTGTTGCTTTAGTCTTAGTGGTTAACGCGTCATGGATCTGAAAGTGATGAAACTTAAATGTTCTTATCTGTTGCATTACCTTCAGTAAGACACATCTCACTGGTTTAGCCCCATGATGGGCTAAAATTAGTGGGGAACTATATAAAAACGTATATATTTTTTTTAAATACAATTTATTTTTCATTTCTACTTCATCTTTTGAATAATTTTTATGATCTTCTGATTCCATCTCATCAGTTTGTGTTTCTGGGTAGAAAAATCTAGCTAGCTCAGCCAACCATTGGTTAGGCCTTCAGAAGCTTTAAAGAAGGCCTCTGCCATTCAATTGTATTAGAGCAAAAATGTGGAGTTACCCAATAGTGAGCAGTAGCCTAATTTTCCCATGCTTTTGTTGTAGTGTGTGTGACAATGGTGGCGACTGTAGTAGAGGTCGACCGATTATGATTTTTCAATGCCGATACCGATTATTGGAGGGCCAAAAAAAGCCGATACCGATGAATAGGTCTATTTTTTTTAAATGTATTTGTAATAATGACAAATACAACAATACTGAATGAACACTTATTTTACCTTAATATAATACATCACTAAAATCAATTTGGCCTCAAATAAATAATGAAACATGTTCAATTTGGTTTAAATAATGCAAAAACAAAGTGTTGGAGAAGAAAGTAAAAGTGCAGTATGTGCCATGTAAAAAAGCTAACGTTTAAGTTCCTTGCTCAGAACATGAGAACATATGAAAGCTGGTGGTTCCTTTTAACATGAGTCTTCAATATTCCCAGGTAAGAAGTTTTAGGTTGTAGTTATTATAGGAATTATAGGACTATTTCTCTCTATACCATTTGTATTTCATATATATTTGACTATTGGATGTTCTTATAGGCACTTTAGTATTGCCAGTGTAACAGTATAGCCTCCGTCTATCTCCTCGCCCCTACCTGGGCTCGAACCAGGAACACATCGACAACAGCCACCCTCGAAGCATCGTTACCCATCGCTCCACAAAAGCCGCGGCCCTTGCAGAGCAAGGGGAACAACTACTCCAAGTCTCAGAGCGAGTGACGTCACCGATTGAAACGCTATTAGCGCGCACCCCGCTAACTAGCTAGCCATTTCACATCGGTTACACCAGCCTAATCTCGGGAGTTGATAGGCTTGAAGTCATAAACAGCTCAATGCTTGAAGCATTGCGAAGAGCTTCTGGCAAAACGCACGAAAGTGCTGTTTGAATGAATGCGTACGAGCCTGCTGCTGCCTACCATCGCTCAGTCAGACTGCTCTATCAAATATCAAATCATAGACTTAATTATAACATAATAACACACAGAAATACGAGCCTTTGGTCATTAGTATGGTCGAATCCGGAAACTATCATTTAGAAAACAAAACGTTTATTCTTTCAGTGAAATACGGAACCGTTCCGTATTTTATCTAACGGGTGGCATCCATAAGTCTAAATATTCCTGTTACATTGCACAACCTTCAATGTTATGTCATAATTACGTAAAATTCTGGCAAATTAGTTCGCAACGAGCCAGGCGGCCCAAACTGTTGCATATACCCTGACTCTGCGTGCAATGAACGCAAGAGAAGTGACACAATTTCATCTGGTTAAGATTGCCTGCTAACCTGGATTTATTTTAGCTAAATATGCAGGTTTAAAAATATATACTTCTGTGTATTGATTTTAAGAAAGGCATTGCTGTTTATGGTTAGGTACAGTCGTGCAACGATTGTGCTTTTTTCACAAATGTGATTTTGTTAAATCATCCCCCGTTTGGCGAAGTTGGCTGTCTTTGTTAGGAACAAATAGTCTTCACACAGTTCGCAACGAGCCAGGCGGCCCAAACTGCTGCATATACCCTGACTCTGTTGCAAGAGAAGTGACACAATTTCCCTAGTTAAAAGAAATTCATGTTAGCAGGCAATATTAACTAAATATGCAGGTTTAAAAATATATACTTGTGTATTGATTTTAAGAAAGGCATTGATGTTTATGGTTAGGTACACGTTGGAGCAACGACAGTCCTTTTTCGCGAATGCGCACCGCATCGATTATATGCAACGCATGACACGCTAGATAAACTAGTAATATCATCAACCATGTGTAGTTAACTAGTGATTATGATTGATTGATTGTTTTTTATAAGATAAGTTTAATGCTAGCTAGCAACTTACCTTGGCTTCTTACTGCATTCGCGTAACAGGCAGGCTCCTCGTGGAGTGCAATGTAAGGCAGGTGGTTAGAGCGTTGGACTAGTTAACCGTAAGGTTGCAAGATTGAATCCCCGAGTTGACAAGGTAAAAATCTGTCGTTCTGCCCCTGAACAAGGCAGTTAACCCACCGTTCCTAGGCCGTCATTGAAAATAAGAATGTGTTCTTAACTAACTTGCCTAGTTAAATAAAGGTGTAAAAAAAATAAAAAATATCGGCCAAATCGGTGTCCAAAAATACAGATTTCCGATTGTTATGAAAACTTGAAATCGGCCCTAATTAATCGGCCATTCCGATTAATCGGTCGACCTCTAGACTGTAGGGGGTGTTATCGAGAAGGATGTGGTGGCTAATTGGTTTTCAAGACTAACTTTCAACAATCAGTTAAATGTTGTGCGGAGGGGGAGGCCAAACCCTGCACTGTCTAATCTTCAGCACCGACAAGACGTCAACCTGGGCCAGTACTGGTTTCAAAGACCTAGCCAGTTTTACGAAGTCAGCTGTGCTTAAAATTACTATCTCTCTCTCTCTCCTTGTTCAGATGCTGTGAGTGCAGTGCCTCCCTGTCCCACTGGTACTATGAGAAGGAGGGACGGCTCTTCTGCAAGAAGGATTACTGGGCCAAGTTCGGAGAGCTGTGCCATGGATGCAATGACCCCATCACCACCGGACTGATCATGGTAACATAGTCTACCGCCACAAAGAGCACAGTAACTAGATCCTCCTAACTAGAGTACTAGAGATCCCTTTCCTCTCTGTCTTCACCAGTCAATCTCTCCAATCAGCCACAGACTTGATACGACACTCCTGTTACAGTCTGTCGGATATGGTTTCTGCAACAACATCCACACAGAAACACTGGTCTCCACTTTACAGTACCTGTAATTAGACAGTATGCTTTACACATCACTGTAAGATTTACAGGGAGAGGCATTAACTATTGTTTCAGTAAAGAGAACAGTCTGAGAGGAGAGGTGTGAAAGGACATGTGGGTCAGTGGAGGATGGACATGAGATCTGCCCTTCTCTGATAAAGGGTGTTGGGTTGGTGTGGAATGGATTGAATAACTTCACTAGTCACTAGAGCAGGGGTCGGTAACAGGCGGGCTCGCAAGTGATTTTTTTGGGGCCCGCAAAGTCTTAAGGGTAAAAAGAGATCTATATATATATATAAATCACTTGTGAGCCCGCCTGTATATACAGCTCTGGAAAAAATTTAAAGACCACTGCAAAATTATCAGTTTTACTATTTATAGGTATGTGTTTGGGTAAAATTAACATTTTTGTATTATTCTATAAACTACTGACAACATTTCTCCCAAATTCCAAATAAAAATATTGTCATTTAGAGCATTTATTTGCAGAAAATGACAACTGGTCAAAATAACAAAAAAGATGCAGTGTTGTCAGACCTCGAATAATGCAATGACAATAAGTTCATATTCGTTTTTAAACAACACAATACTAATGGTTTAACTTAGGAAGAGTTCATAAATCAATATTTGGTGGAATAACCATGATTTTCAATCACAACTTTCATGTGTCTTGGCATGACTTTATGCCACTCCTGGCGCAAACATTCAAGCAGCTCGGCTTTGTTTGATGGCTTGTGACCATCCATCTTCCGCTTGATCCCATTCCAGAGGTTTTCAGTGGGGTTCAGGTCTGGAGATTGGGCTGGCCATGACAGGGTCTTGATCTGGTGGTCCTCCATCCACACCTTGATTGACTTGGCAGTGTGGCATGGAGCATTGTCTTGCTGACGACGCTGGGCCAATTGTGCGCCGCCCTATGGGACTCCCAATCACATCCGGATGTGATAAAGCCTGAATTCAAACCAGGGACTGTAATGACACCTCTTGCACTGAGATGCAGTGCCTTAGAATGCTGCGCCACTCAGGAGCCAGTTCCCCTACTCTGCGTCTCACAAAGACATGGTGGTTGGAACCAAAAATCTCAAATTTGGAATCATCAGACCAAAGGACAGATTTCCACCGGTCTAATGGCCATTGCTCGTGTTTCTTGGCCCAAGCAAGTCTCTTCTTCTTATTGGTGTCCTCAAGTAGTGGTTTCTTTGCAGCAATTCGACCATGAAGGCCTGATTCAAGCAGTCCCATCTGAACAGTTGATGTTGAGATGTGTCTGTCACTTGAACTCTGTGAAACATTTATTTGGGCTGCCATTTCTGAGGCTCGTAACTCTAATGAATTTATCCTCTGCAGCAGAGGTACCTCTGGGTCTTCCTTTCCTTCCTTTCCTGTGTCTTCCTTTCCTCATGAGAGCCAGTTTCATCATAGCGCATGGTGGTTTTTGCGACTGCACTTGAAGAAATGTTGAAAGTTCTTGACATTTTCCGCATTGACTGACCTTCATGTCTTAAAGTAATGATGGACTGTCGTTTCTCTTTGCTTATTTGAGCTGTTCTTGCCATAATATGGACTTTGGTCTTTTACCAAATAGGGCTATCTTCTGTATACCACCTCTACCTTGTCACAATACAACTGATTGGCTCAAACGCATTAAAAAGGAAAGAAATTCCACAAATTAACTTTTAACAAGGCAAACCTGTTAATTGAAATGCATTCCATGTGACTACCTCATGAAGTTATCATTCTACAATGTAGAAAATAGTGAAAATAAGAAAATCCCTGGAATGAGTAGGTGTGTCCAAACTTTTGACTGGTTATGTATAGAAACTCAGCAAAAAAAGAAACGGCCCTTTTTCAGGACCCTGTCTTTCAAAGATAATTAGTAAAAATCCAAATAACTTCACAGATCTTCATTGTAAAGGGTTTAAACCTGTGGAACGGTCGTTAAGACACTAACAGCTTACAGACGGTAGGCAATTAAGGTCACAGTTATGAAAACTTAGGACACTAAAGAGGCCTTTCTACTGACTCTGAAAAACACCAAAAGAAAGATGCCCAGGGTCCTTGCTCATCTGCGTGAACGTGCCTTAGGCATGCTGCAAGGAGGCATGAGGACTGCAGATGTGGCCAGGGCAATAAATTGCAATCTCCGTACTGTGAGACAGTGCTACAGGGAGACAGGATGGACAGCTGATCATCCTCGCAGTGGCAGACCACGTGTAACAACACCTGCACAGGATCGGTTGTAAGACTGAGGGCTTGTAGACCTGTTGTAAGGCAGGTCCTCACCAGACATCACCGGCAACAACGTTGCCTATGGGCACAAACCCACCATCGCTGGACCAGATAGGACTGGCAAAAAGTGCTCTTCACTGACGAGTCGCGGTTTCATCCCACCACGGGTGATGGTCGGATTCGCGTTTATCGTCAAAGGAATGAGCGTTACACCGAGATCTGTAATCTGGAGTGGGATCGATTTGAAGGTGGAGGGTTCGTCATGGTCTGGGGCGGTGTGTCACAGCATCATCGGACTGAGCTTGTTGTCATTGTAGGCAATCTCAACGCTGTAAGTTACAGGAAAGACATCCTCCTCCCTCATGTGGTATCCTTCCTGCAGGCTCATCCTGACATGACCCTCCAGCATGACAATGCCACCAGCCATACTGCTCGTTCTGTGCGTGTTTTCCTGCAAGACAGGAATGTCAGTGATCTGCCATGGCCAGCGAAGAGCCCGGATCTCAATCCCATTGGGCACGTCTGGGACCTGTTGGATCGGAGGGTGAGGGCTAGGGCCATTCCCCCCAGAAATGTCCGGGAACTTTCAGGTGCCTTGGTGGAAGAGTTGGGTAACATCTCACAGCAAGAACTGGCAAATCTGGTGCAGTCCATGAGGAGGAGATGCACTGCAGTACTTAATGCAGCTGGTGGCCACACCAGACTGTTACTTTTGATTTTGACCCCCCCTTTGTTCAGGGACACATTATTCCATTTCTGTTAGTCACATGTCTGTGGAACTTGTTCAGTTTATGTCTCAGTTGTTGAATCTTGTTATGTTCATACAAATATTTACACGTTAAATTTGCTGAAAATAAACGCAGATGACAATGAATGGACGTTTCTTTTTTTGCTGAGTTTATATATTTTTACTCTTAAAACTATAATTTGGGGAAGGATTTCTTTTTTTCTTTTTTCTTTTTAAAGACTAAATCATCAAGAATTCAGTTTAAAAATATTTTCATTCATGAAATCTGTTCCCAAATATTCCTACAAAAGAAAGAGAGACGTGATTGTGCTTCAATGTAATCAAGGTATGACATGTTTATGTTATTTTATGTTATTTTCAAATACAATCTATTTTTGGGCTGTCACGCCCTGACCTTAGAGATCCTTTTTATGTCTCTATTTTGGTTGGTCAGGGCGTGAGTTGGGGTAGGCATTCTATGTTTTGTTCTATGTTGTCTTTTCTATGTGTTTGGCCGGGTGTGGTTCTCAATCAGAGGCAGCTGTCTATCGTTGTCTCTGATTGAGAACCATACTTAGGTAGCCTTTTCCCACCTGTGTTGGTGGGTAGTTGTTTTCTGTGTTGTGTGAGTGCCTGACAGAACTGTTGCGTTTTGTTCCACTTTTGTTTTTTGTTTCAGTGTTCAGGCTATATTAAAACATCATGAACACGTACCACGCTGCGCTTTGGTCTACTCCTTCTTCCTCAGACGAACGACGTTACAGAACTACCCACCACCAAAGGACCAAGCAGCGTGCTGTAATGGACTCCTGGACATGGGAGGAAATCCTGGACAGCACGGGACCCTGGGCACAGACGGGAGAGTATCGCCGTCCAAAAGAGGAGCTGGAGGCAGCTAAGGCGGAGTGACGACGCTACGAGGAGTTGGCTCGAGGAGGCGTGCACGAGAGGCAGTCCCAGACATTTTTGGGGGGGGGTACACGGGGAGATTGGCGGAGTCAGGTCTTAGACCTGAGCCAACTCCTCGTGTTTGCCGTGGGGAGAGATTGACCGGGCAGGCACCGTGTTATGCGGTGACACGTAAGGTGTTCCTAGTGCACACTCATAGCCCGGTGCGCTACATCGCAGCTCCTCGCATCGGCCGGGCTAGAGTGGGCATCGAGTCAGGAGGGATGGTGCCGGCTCAGCGCATCTGGCCTCCAGTATGTCTCCTCGGCCCGGGTTATCCTGCACCAGCCCTACGCACGGTGTCCCCGGTTCGCCAGCACAGCCCAGTGCGGCCTGTTCCAGCTCCCCGCACTTGCCGGGCTACAGGGGGTATCCAGCCAGGACGAGTTGCGCTAGCTCTGCGTCGAGACCGCCAGTGCACCTCCACGGCCCAGTGTAGCCGGTGCCTTGGCCAAGGAAGAGGCCTCCTGCATGTCTGTGCCTGTGCCTGTTCTAAGCCCTAACCCTCCTGCATGTCTCCCCAGCCTGGTGAGTCCAGTGCCTTCTCCCAGAGCCAGGCCTCCTGTGTGTCTCTCCACTCCAGTGATGATCCATGGCACGAAGCCTCCAGTGATGATCCATGACACGAAGCCTCCAGTGATGATCCATAGCAAGAAGCCTCCAGTGATGATCCGTGGCAAGAAGCCTCCAGTGATGATCCGTGGCAAGAAGCCTCCAGTGATGATCCATGGCACGAAGCCTCCAGTGATGATCCATGGCACGAAGCCTCCAGTGATGATCCATGGCACGAAGCCTCCAGTGATGATCCATGGCACGAAGCCTCCAGTGATGATCCATGGCACGAAGCCTCCAGTGATGATCCATGGTAAGAAGCCTCCAGTGATGATCCATGGCACGAAGCCTCCAGTGATGATCCATGGCACGAAGCCTCCAGTGATGATCCATGGTAAGAAGCCTCCAGTGATGATCCATGGCACGAAGCCTCCAGTGATGATCCATGGCACGAAGCCTCCAGTGATGATCCATGGCACGAAGCCTCCTGTGTGTCTCTCCACTCCAGCGACGATCCCCAGTCCGGAGCCTCCAGCGTCGATCCCCAGTCCGGAGCCTCCAGCGACGATCCCCAGTCCTGAGCCTCCAGCGATGATCCCCAGTCCGGAGCTGCCAGAGTCTCCCTCCTGTCCGGTGCTGCCAGAGTCTCCCTCCTGTCCGGTGCTGCCAGAGTCTCCCTCCTGTCCGGAGCTGCCAGAGTCTCCCTCCTGTCCGGAGCTGCCAGAGTCTCCCTCCTGTCCGGAGCTGCCAGAGTCTCCCTCCTGTCCGGAGCTGCCAGAGTCTCCCTCCTGTCCGGAGCTGCCAGAGTCTCCCTCCTGTCCGGAGCTGCCAGAGTCTCCCTCCTGTCCGGAGCTGCCAGAGTCGCCCTCCTGTCTGGGGCCCGCTGCGAGGGTCACCAGTCCAGGGTCGGCGGCGAGGGTCCCCGCTCCAGAGGCGCCACATAAGTGGGCCAAGCTTAAGGTGGAGCGGGGTCCACGTCCCGCACCAGAGCCGCCACCACGGAGAGATGCCCACCCAGACCCTCCCCTATAGGTTTAGGTTTAGGTCTCAGTTGTTGAATCTTTGGGGGGGGGGGGGGGGGGGGGGCCTGACAGAACTGTTGCGTTTTGTTCCACTTTTGTTTTTTGTTTCAGTGTTCAGGCTATATTAAAACATCATGAACACGTACCACGCTGCGCTTTGGTCTACTCCTTCTTCCTCAGACGAACAACGTTACATGGGCTTACTTGTGGTCAATTTGCTGGGTACAAATGTTTATAATTATGTTTCGGCAACCGACCATCTGCTCAGGCAAAAATTGTGGCTTAATCTAGTTGCCTACCCCTGCACTAGTGGGAGTGCATTCATGTTTTGTTGATGATTGTTTCAAGCACTTTCAATGCTCAACAAAAATGATGCCACACTTTGCAATATGCTTTAACTGCATTGCTGTTCATTCACCTCCGATTTTCTTTACATAGGTATTTTTCATTGGTAATCACTAGCTTCTAGTATTCACCACAGTTTCCTAGTACATAGTCAAATATGAATTATCAATAGACAGATTAAAGCTTCCGCTTAGAGTTCTTGGAAATATATCAGTCTACATTGTGAAAAATCCACGTGTGAGTGTAGCCTGTGACAAATAATGTTAATTGTGCGGTAACCATTTGTATTCTCCCCAGCAGTAGCATGTCACACTTTGAAATGTGGTATTTTACCGTCAAGCCATTTGAAGTGGGATTTCGCCTGGTTTCTCTCTTTAGTATGTCAAAAAGGGTGAAATATTACAGTGACTTAATCCATGTTTATGAGCTGTGGTATGCTCAGTATGCCATCAGGGTTTCCAGCCCAGGTAGATAAAAATGTAAATAGGTATTTTGTATTGCAAATCAGCCGTAGGCAGGCGGCATAGAGGCGGCATGAGTTTTAAGTTTGGGGAAGCTAATTCTCACCATGAAAATGCACCTTTAGTATAAAGCATTCCATGCATCGTTACATTTTCAGAGTTATGTTAGATAGCCTACTATTCCTAATGTGATGAGCAGATTAGATAGTCATAATTTAGGCTAATAATGCAACTCAACTGTTTGCAAAAAAGAGAGCGTAGAGTAGGCTATATATAGTGCCTTCAGAAAGTATTCAGACACACAGTAATGACTAAGTTAAAACGTGTATTTTGAAATGTAGGATATATATTGTAAATTAAATACAGAAATATTGAATTTAAATAAGTATTCACACCCCTGAGTTAATACTTTGTAGAAATACCTTTGGTAGCTATTACAGCTGTGAGTCAATTCTGGGTAAGTCTCTAAGAGCTTTCCACACCTGGATTGTGCAACGTTTGTTCATTATTCTTTTCAATATTCTTCAAGCTCTGTCCAATTGGTTGTTGATCTTTGCTAGATAACCATTTCCAAGTCCTGCCATGGATTTTCAAGTAGATTTAAGTCAAAACTGTAACTTGGCCACTCAGGAACATTCACTGTATTTTTGGTAAGCAACTCCAGTTTAGATTTGACCTTGTGTTTTAGGTTATTATCCTGCTGAAAGGTGAATTAATCTCCAAGTGTCTGGTGGAAAGCAGACTGAACTAGGTTTTCCTCTAGGATTTTGCCTACTTTGCTCCATTCCGTTTCTTTTTTATCCTGGAAATCTCCCCTGTCCTTAACGATTACAAGCATACGTAAAACATGATGCAGCCCCAACATAACACTTTGTATTCAGAACAAAAAGTTGGTTGCTTTGCCACATGTTTTGCAGTATTACTTCAGTGCCTTGTTGCAAACAGGATGCATGTTTTGGAATATTTTAATATATTCTTCTTTTCACTCAATTAGGTTAATATTGCGGAGCAACTACAATGTTGTTGATCAAATCTCAGATTTCTCCTATCACAGCCATTAAACTCTGTAACTGTTTTAAGTCACCTTTGGCCTCATGATGAAATACCTAAACGTTTTTTTTTACCCATCTGCTATTAGGTGCCCTTCTTTACGAGGCATTGGAAAATCTCCCTGGTCTTTGTGGTTGAATCGGTTTGAAATTCACTGCTCAATTGAGGGACCTCACAGATCATTGTATGTGTGGGGTACAGAAATTAGGTAGTCATTAAAAAATTATGTTAAACGCTATTATTGTACACACAGTGAGTCCATGCAACTTATTATGTGACTTGTTAATTAAGCAAATGTTTACTCTTGAGCATATTTAGGCTTGCCATTTAAAAAGCCTTGAATACCTATTGCCTCAAACATTGAATTTTCTTTTTTATTCATTTGTAAAAAATCCAAAAACATAATTCAACTTTGACGTTATTGTGAGTAGGCCAGCGACAAAAAATGTCAAGGCTGTAACACAACAAAATGTGGAAAAAGTTAGGTGGTGTGAGTACTTTCTGAACGCATTGTATAGGCTATATAATTAGGCTATATCATTTTGGCAAATTAATTCAATTTACTTCAGCGGAAGCTTAGCTAGCCTTATGGACGTGCTGCCTATGGCAGACGGTATGTCGGGTTGGTTGGGATTCTAGCCTGAATTGTAACATATCATTTTTCTTAGTGTAGAGTAAAGCTATTCTGTTGTATATCGATTCCTGTTTGAACCGACTAGCCTTCTAAACTCTCACCTTAGAATATCCTTTCTTTCACAATCTACTGAGACACCTCTAATTCACAACACTTTTCTTATCTGGCTTCCTCTTCCATATAATGTCTGTCTGATTTCATCTTTGATAGCAGGGTGGTGGTGGGAGAGTACATCTTGTGCTTGTTGTTAAACTGTAAGAATGAGTTGTTTGGGCACCAAGTTCAAATAAGGGTGATATATTGAGAAATATGTTAAAGATGACAACAACATTTGAGCCTGGTTGATTTCACATTGAGCCTGCTAAGTTTCTACATTAGAATGTGCTTTCTCTCTGCAATGTGTGAAGACATGATGTCACCTCCTTTCATTCCATGACCTCTGGGTCTGAAAAAAACTTCTCACCAGAAATAGATTAGTCTAGTCTGCCTCTTTCTTCTTTTACTCTCTGTCCTTTATTGTTGTCTTTGTTCAATCTCCCAGAAGCCTTTTCACTGGCGACCTTGACCTGACCTCTGGACAGAACAATCTCACCACACTAAGATTAGGATCACTCCTACCAAAATTTGACCACCGCTTTTAACCCAACCTCTCTGAAAGACACACATACATATTCACACACATACATAGGTTTTGGAGAGGTGCGGGGGGCTGCCACACTGGGCACCCGGGGAGCTGTTGTTGTGGGGAGTTTAAGTGCCTTGCTCAAGGGCACAACGGCAGGCAATGGCATGTAGGATTTGATACCTGCAACCCTCCAGTTGCCAGCTGACTTCCAAAAAGATTTTTCCCGTCTGACCCGGGATTTGAACTGGCAACCCTCCAGTTGCTGGCTCATCTCTCTAACCTCTAGGTTACCTACACTATCTCCAATAACACAGCCACCTTACTACACTGTTATGTAGCGTTTCTATTGGCTAAGGTGCCATTGATCAACCATTGTAATACTGTCTGGCACTCTATTTTTGCTTAATGTTCTATTTTTCTTCAGGGTCAGTCATTTCCAAGAGAAGACTGTATTGAAAAGTGATGCTGTTTGCTCTTGGAACCATCTGACCCTGAAGATAACTTTTTCAAAATGTTGTTACGTTACAGCCTTATTCAAAAATGTATTTATTTATTTTTTTAAATACTCAGCAATCTACACACAATACCCCATAATTACAAAGCGAAAACAGGTTTTTATAAATTTTAGCAAATATATAAAAATATAAAAAACTGAAATATCTTATTTACATAAGTATTCAGACCCTTTGCTATGAGACTCGAATTTGAGTTCAGGTGCATCCTGTTTCCATTGATCATCCTTGAGATGTTTCTACAACTTGATTGGAGTCCAAGCGTCAAGCGTCACGTCTGGAGGAAACCTAGCACCATCCCCACGGTGAAGCATGGGGGTGGCAGCATGGGGGTGGCAGCATCAGGCTGTGGGGATGTTTTTCAGCGGCAGGGACTGGGAGACTAGTCAGGATCGAAGCAATGATGAACGGAGCAAAGTACAGAGAGATCCTTGATGAAAACCTGCTCCATAGCGCTCAGGACCTCAGACTGGTGCGAAGGTTCACCTTCGAACAGGACAACAACCCTAAACACACAGCCAAGACAACGCAGGAGTGGCTTCGGGACAAGTCTCTGAATATCCTTGAGTGGGCCCAGCCAGAGCCCGGACTTGAACCTGATCAAACATCTCTGGAGAGACCTGAAAATAGCTGTGCAGCAACGCTCCGCATCCAACCTGACAGAGCTTGAGAGGATCTGCTAAGAAGAATGTGAGAAACTCCCCAAATACAGATGTGCCAAGCTTGTAGCATCATACCCAAGAAGACGTGAGGCTGTAGTTGCTGCCAAAGGTGCTTCAACAAAGTACTGAGTAAAGGGTCTGAATATTTAAAACTTCTTCTTAATAGGGGGCGCCATTTCCACTTTGGGAAAAAATAGTGCCCAAATTAAACGGCCTCGTACTCTGTTCTAGATCATATGATATGCATATTATTATTACTATTGGATAGAAAACACTCTGAAGTTTCTAAAAATGTTTGAATTATATCTGTGAGTAAAACAGAACTCATTTGGCAGGCAAACTTCCAAACAGGAAGTGAAAATTCTGAAATGGGTCTCTGTGAAAGGCTTCGCCTATTCAATTGCCTTGTATTTATGGATATGTATGCACTTCATACGCCTTCCACTAGATGTCAACAGGCAGTAGAACGTTGAATGAGGTGTCTAGCCTGATGTGGGACCGAATGAGAGCTTTTGGAGTGACAGGTCAGCCATATTGGCAGTATTTTGCTGCGCACCTGGGTGCACCATATCGTTGTCTGCAATGCCTTAGGTAGACACGAAGAAATGCTCCGTCTGGGACGTTATTGGATACATACGAGAAAAACATCCTAAAGATGGATTCTCAACTGAGTTTGACCAGTTTATTCGACTTTTATTATCAGTTTTTGAATTTTTCGTTCCATGCGTCAAACATTCATGGACACGTGAGCTCCACTATGCTAGCCAAAGTTGCTAATTCGAAAGAAGAAATGGACATTCTAAAACAAAACAACAATTTATTGTGGAACAAGGATTCCTGGCACTGCATTCTGATGAAAGTTCATCAAAGGTAAGAGAATATTTATGATGTTATTTCGTATTTTTGTTGAATATGTTGACTCCAACATGGCGGAGAATGGCTGAGCGCTGTCTCAGATTATTGTATGCTGTGCTTTTTACTAAAGTTATTTTTTTAAATCTAACACAGCGGTTGCATTAAGAACCAGTGTATCTTTAATTATATGTCCAACATGTATTTTTCAGCAAAGTTTATGATTTTTTCTGTTAGATTACGTGACTCTCTAAAATTTCTCCGGACAATTTGGAGCATTTTGGCGCCATGTTCACAATGTAAAACCAGGATTTGTAGCTATAAATATGCACATTTTCGAACAAAACATAAATGTATTGTATAACATGATGTTATAAGACTGTCATCTGATGAAGTTGTTCAAAGGTTAGTGATTATTTTTATCTCTATTTGTGGGTTTTGTCTTTGCTGTGAAAAAATGGCTGTGTTTTTTTGGATATGGTGGTGAGCTAACATAAATATATGTTGTGTTTTCGCTGTAAAACATTTTAAAAATCGGACATGTTGGCTGGATTCACAAGATGTTTATCTTTCATTTGCTGTATTGGACTTGTGATTTCATGAAATTATATTATATGATATTCCCTGTGGCGCTAGGCTAGGCTATGCTAGTCAGCGTTTCTGATGAGGAGGATCCCGGATCCGGGAGGGGGGGTCGGTAGAGGTTGTAAGTAAATGTGATATTTCATTTTTATTTTATATTAGCAAACATTTTTACAAATCTATTTTTGCTTTGTCATTATGGGGTATTGTGTGTAGATTGATGAGGGGGGGGGGGGGGAATATTTCATAAATTTTAGAATAAGGCTGTAACGTAACAAAATGTGGAAAAAATCAAGTGGTCTGATTACTTTCCGAAAGGCACTGTATATTGTTATTGCTTATGGTGAACCCTGTTTTGAGGTAATATGTTCAGTAACTCTAGCCACTCTTAGAGAGAGTTAGTGCTTGTTGTGGTCGCTTAGTTAGGAACAAATATATATTTTTTAATATCCTGGAGCAGACCTCTTTGACGTGCACACACACACACACACACACACACACACACACACACACACACACACACACACACACACACACACACACACACACATCCGTGCAAGAGTGTGTGTCATTTACACTCAACCCACAGCCGGGCTTCTGCAGTGCAATCTTAGTAATTAACCACCCACCCAGCGGAGGCCAGTAGAGTCCAAAGGGAATCAGAGATGGCAGCTAGAGCTCGCCCTTCCCTGCCCTGCCCCCTGCTACCCATTACCCAGAGTCCTCTACAGGGCCAGATGTGTCCCTCACATTTCCCTTACAGTGCAAAGAAACTACTGACGGCCGACCACGGTTCAGTCCAACTAAAACAGTCAGGCAATCACGTTATCACAAAGATGTCAGACCAATGGTGTTATAGATGGACGGACCTACTGACCGACCGAACCGAATGGCAGACAAGGTCAACTTCCTCTGCTACTTTTCATTCCCTGTGCCCTGGACATATGGCGTGATGCAGTCCAATCCCACACGCCCTCTCTTGGCATCAGGCCAGCCAAACAGGGCAGACTGCATTTCGTCAGCCCACAAAAAGCATCCTCTGAAAGAGTGTTTTGTTTGTTGGAGCCGGGATAGAGAAAGCACTCCAAAACCGTGTGATGCAATGTGGCTGTGACTCAGTCTGCTGATTGAAATGTTACATTGATTAGGTCGTTTTGGTCGGACAAGAGAACAGAATGAATAGAGACATTTCTCACCGTGCCTCTGCTTTCGGTAAGGTTTTCCTATAAGGAGTCCAGAGCCTCAGATCAATGTAAGCAGCCATAATGCCTCATTCAACCACTGTTTGTGGTTGGATTTGTGAACCAGTGCCACTCACCCTACATACAAGATTATATGGCCGTCTTGTACATTTTCAAGAAGCTTAACACTTGAACTTACATCTGTATGTAAGCCCTATCCTCTGTCAACCATGATCAAAGAATCCTCCTCATGTAGGATGAGCTCAAGTAATTTCACAGATGAAACCATTTCCTGTGTGCCCCCCCCCCCCCTCTCCCCCGCCACCTCTCTCTTTCTATCTCTCTGTTTTCGCCATTGACTTCTGCAGCCTTGATTAGATGAGTGGTCAGAGTTAGGGGCCAGTTATTTATAACGCCTGTTCTGTTCAAGGTGATTTATGACTTGGACACAGAGCCAAGTGCAGTAATTGAATCCACTGTCCTGCTGCCTCCCTCCCCATTGCCTCCCTTTCTCCTGCCTCCCTGGCTTCTACCTCCCTTACTGCTGACTACAGAAGAACCTCAGAGATAGTGTTTTTTGGACATTAGTTAGCAGTAAAGAATTGTGCCGTTTCTCAAACCGCTTAGGTTCATTTCTTCCACTCTGGTATAGTGTTGCCGTGTCCGGCGGGAGTAGGTAGGCTATGTCCCTGCAGGTATTCAAACGGGGTCGCCATGACCCAAAGGCAAGCATGCCAACCACAGCCCCAAGAGAATGAACTCCCTTGGGTGGTTAATAATGCATTTAAAGGCCAGGGTCATTTCAGTATTGTTATGAGTGGATGGATATTGGGAAATATACATATTTTCAAGAAACTTTACAGTACATGATATGTCCCTCCCTTTCACGGACAATCCCAGTTTAGCCACTTCTTATAACAACTCCCACTGATGTGAGACCACATTGTTTAGGTGGGAGTAGTGTTGTTTTCTAAATGTCTCATAATTGTCTCTATTGTCTGATTAGCCTTTGGTGACTGTTGGGAAAGACACTCACTTTCAGACATTAAGACTGTACGATTTTCAGTTTGTCACCATGGTGATTGAGCAATAGTCAGTGAACAAAATGTCAGATTCTGAAATTAGGGTGGGAGCTGGTTTGTTTGTGTCTGATCAGATATGCCTGGGAGTGAGTGTTGGGAAGTAGACTTGAGTGACTGTAAGGGTTTCAGCATGTCACCATAGAGGTTGAGCAACATTGGAAAGGTAGCAGGAATGTGTATGATTTACAGAAAGGGGGCTTACACTTCCTTCCTGCTAAGGTTTTAGTGAGATGGAATTTATTTACCGTGACCTGCCTGCCTAGTCTTGTTTGACTGCCTACAATGACTTAGTCAACATTTTCCATCCCACACCATAGAATGGAGAGATCTTTACATATTCACACGTATCCACGCATAACAATATGAACTTCAACCTGGTCTGACACTGATGAGCGTCTTGAAAACTCCATCATTTATAACATTTTGGTACCTTTTCAGATTCAATATTCTTTGCTTTTTAGTGGGGTTTTCCAATTCTATTATACTTGTGGTGGCATGTTCACATTCCTCCCCAATAGAAACCTCTATCTAATGACTTTTTGACCACTTCTGCTTTATTTAAAAATAGAAACCACCTCCATGGAAATTATTTTATTTCCCTGCTAGTGAAATTCTCCAAACATGGTGTGTTATGTGACTGCTTCTCAGTAGGTTGTCTTTGTTAGCTTCAAGCAGCTAAATGTTAGTCCTCCACGACTGATGTCTGTCCAAAGCAACATTTTGAAGAAGGAGAACACCGTCTGGCACTCGTCTCCTCCACCACTGTCTGCCTGTCTTCCCTCCTGATTTGTAGTGTTTCATTTTTTACTCCTTTCTAGGGAGGGGCAGAGAGGTGGACAAAGTTGAGAGAAAGAGGGAGAGACACAGAGAGAAAAAGTGAGTAGGGGAAAGAGAAATAGACAGAGAGATAATAAAGTGTGTGAGGAAGCAAATGAGCAGCAGGGAAAGTCATCCAGCCTGAAATAATGTATTAAGACCGCTGTCTGTCTGTGACTCTGTGGCACCTGGACAGGATCACTGATGCTATAGATCCCTAAATAACATGTAAACACGCCACTGCCACACCCTGGCCTGGCACTCCACAATGGTCACTGTGTTCAGGCAGTAATCACGTCATCATGTTATAGTGTGATGTGGTGATGCGTTGTGTTCCTCTGCTTCACATTTTATATTTCAAGAGCAGACAGTATTAACAATTACTGTATTCTTAAAGTCACAATCTGGGATATTTACAGTGCCTTCGGAAAGTATTCAGACCCCTTGACTTTTTCCACATTTTGTTACGTTACAGCCTTATTCTAAAATTGATTTTCTTTAAATTAAATCCTCAGCAATCTACACACAATACCCCATAATGACAAAGCGAAAACAGGTTTTTAGAATATTTTGCAAATTTATAAAAACAAAAACAGAAATACCTTGTTTACATAAGTATTCAGACCCTTTGCTATGAGACTCTAAATTTAGCTCAGGTGCATCCTGTTTCCATTGATCATCTTTGAGATGTTTCTACAACTTGATTGGAGTCCACCTGTAGTAAATTCAATTGATTGGACATGATTTGGAAAGGCGCACACACCTGTCTATATAAGGTCTCACAGTTGACAGTGCATGTCAGAGCAAAAACCAAGCCATGAGGTTGAAGGAATTGTCCGTAGAGCTCAGAGACAGGATTGTGTCGAGGCACAGATCTGGGGAAGGGTACCAAAAAATGTCTGCAGCATTGAAGGTCCCCAAGAACACAGTGGCCTCAATCGCTCTTAAATGGAAGAAGTTTGGAACCGCCAAGTCTCTTCCTAGAGCTGGCCGCCTGGTCAAACTGAGCAATCGGGGGAGAAGGGTCTTGGTCAGGGAAGTCACCAAGAACCCG
Organism: Salvelinus namaycush; assembly: GCF_016432855.1. Lineage (NCBI taxonomy): Eukaryota > Metazoa > Chordata > Actinopteri > Salmoniformes > Salmonidae > Salvelinus > Salvelinus namaycush. The sequence goes on from NC_052329.1 coordinate 24,499,659, forward strand.
ATGGTCACTCTGACAGAGCTCTAGAGTTCCACTGTGGAGATGGGAGAACCTTCCAGAAGGACAACCATCTCTGCAGCACTCCACCAATCAGGCCTTTATGGTAGAGTGGCCAGACAGAAGCCACTCCTCAGTAAAAGGCACATGACAGCCCGCATGGAGTTTGCCAAAAGGCACCTAAAGACTCTCAGACCATGAGATACAAGATTTTCTGGTCTGATGCCACCAAGATTGAACTCTGTGGCTTGAATGCCAAAGAAGCATGGTGGTGGCAGCATCATGCTGTGGGGGTGTTTTTCAGTGGCAGGGACTGGGAGACAAGTCAGGATCGAGGCAAAGATGAACGGAGCAAAATACAGAGAAATCCTTGATGAAAACCTGCTCCAGAGGTCTCAGGACGTCAGACTGGGACGAAGGTTCACCTTCAAACAAGACAACGACCCTAAGCACACAGCCAAGACAACGCAGTAGTGGCTTCGGGACAAGTCTCTGAATATCCTTGAGTGGGCCCAGCCAGAGCCCGAACTTGAACTCGATCAAACATCTCTGTTGAGACCTGACAATAGCTGTGCAGAAACGCCCCCCATCCAACCTGACTGAGCTTGAGAGGATATGCAGAGAGGAATTGGAGAAATTCCCCAAATACAGGTGTGCCAAGCTTGTAGCGTCATACCCAAGAAGACTCAAGGCTGTAATCGCTCCCAAAGGTCCTTCAACAAAGTACTGAGTAAAGGGTCTGATTATTAGCAAACATTTCTAAAATCTTATTTTTGCTTTATCATTATGGGGTATTGTGTGTTGATTGATGATGAAAAAAAACGATTGAATCAATTTTAGAATAAGGCTGTAACCTAACAAAATGTGGAAAAGGTCAAGGGGTATGAATACTTTCCAAAGGCATTGTACAATGGCATTTCAATTAATGATATACATGTATCTGTTCCCTTATTTTGGCAGTTACCTGTAGGTTACCCATTGATTCTTGATGAACAAAGAATGTATAACTGCCTCATGAGCATAGTACAACTGTCTTACCCTATCATAGCCCCAAATATAAGATTGTATTACCTCATTATGGTGTTGACTTTTCTTCTTAGGTGTTTGCTGTTCCAGGTGGTTTGTACAGTATATTGTGTTTAGGTTTTAAAACGCATGTTTGAACTGTAATCTTTCAACGTGTGCTTTTACAGATGTAGGACCTTCATTTTATCACCGAGGAAATATCAAATGTCTATTGTAATTTTGAGGTTTAAAAAGGCTTCGGAAGTTTGTAGTTTGAAATTTGAAATTTCAGAGTTGATTTTCCCTTATGAAAAATGAATCAACCCCAACAAAAATGTCCATTCATTATAATCCACATAATAATTCACATTTCCTGTTGCTGCGGGATTCTTTTCCAGCTGTAGCAAACTGGCTCAAATTAAGATCCTACGTTTGTAGAATCAGTCTGTCATCCTCCCCACTAGTACAGTAAGCCCTCTAAAACAACCAATGTTGGATGACATGATGGTGTCGCATGAGGGCTTTGGCTAGCCCCCTTTTTTTATTTGACATTTCAGACAGAGGATTAAATATGATTGCCTGTCAGCTAGAGGAGCTTTGCAATCAGGGGAACTAGGGAAAGGGGGATGGGGAAGAGAGAGGGAGAAATATAGGAGGGGGTATTTTCAGAAGACATCAGAGGTGGGGAGGCCAGGCAGGAAACGATGAGGTCATAGAAACAGAAAGCGAGAGCGGCTGCCGCTTGTTAGAGTTAGAGAACGAGGGAGGGGGAAGAGCAGCCTGTGATGTCGTTTCTGAGATGAGCTCAGCGGCAAAGGCGTGGGCAGCTCCTCGCTCTCTCTCATTTGGCCGCTGCTTCTGTGTTGTGACAGCGGTGTGGGCTCACCAGAATGAACTAGTCTTGCCGGGAGTAGAGTGGACTGTATAGGAAAGCAGTAGCAGGCGGGAGGCTGCCATGGTGTCAGATTTATTTTTCTGGGGATTTTGCTGTCTCAAGCTGTGGAAAAGGGACAAAAAGGTAAAATGGCTTTCCCTCTGTAGACTGTGATTGAGTGAAAGGGCTTGGCTAGCTTCAGCCGGGTGACTAGCAGAGAGGCAGTCGGGCTGTCTCAAATGGCTTGTGTTGAGTGGGCAGGCTTGATTTTGCTGCGTTTGTGCTTTAGGTCTCTCTCTATTGCATGGTTTTAGTAGAAATAGAACATCAGTATTGATATTGTATCGTTCCATAAAATTATGTTGTTAAGAGATATGTTCATGTTGAAAGGGTTGCAATGATCTCTAAGAAACTGGGTCTATGAAATACATTTTTTGTTTGTTTCATGAAATAGAAATGAGCCGGGGCAGGCACATGGTCTATATTTAGAGTAGGTTCTGCCATGAGCCCCAGCTACAGTAGGCTAGGCTTGTTAAAGCTTGATTGTAATGCTGAGATGACTGCAGCCCTGCACTGTATATATGCACAGTATAAACACACATGATCATGTACACACAAGTGTGTGCTTCTACCGGATGTCCACCTATCTATCAGATGGAACTCAACACTTCATTGACTGACCATGAGGTATCATGCTGATTCCATTAACAGCAGTTCTAAAGCAGCCATAGCTCATCATGATGGTGTTGATGCTACAGGATGGTCTTAACATGCTGTTGATGCTACTGGATGGCCTTAACATGCTGTTGATGCTACTGGATGGCCTTAACATGCTGTTGATGCTACAGGATGGCCTTAACATGCTGTTGATGCTACAGGATGGCCTTAACATGCTGTTGATGCTACAGGATGGCCTTAACATGCTGTTGATGCTACAGGATGGCCTTAACATTCTGTTGGCTAAGTGGTAGGCAGGGGTTTTCCAATGAACAGGCTTGAATTCTAGCCCTGTTTGGGGCTGCTGGGTGCTGTTTCTGCCACTTGGTCTCGTCTAATCATATTTTCCCAGTTTATTCTTTCTAAGTGAGTCGGAATCAGAAACAAAATGAAAGCCTGTGTTGACACATGAGATCTAAGTAGGAAAGAAGGCAGTGAACGGGGGAAGCCTAATGGTGATTGGAGGCACTATCTAGAACCATAATGTGATTTTTTGGCTGTCCCCATATGATAACTCTTTGAATAACCCTTTTTGGTTCCTTGTAGTGTCTTTCTACAGAGGGTTCTACCTGGAACCAAAAAGGTTTATCCTATTTGGATAGCCGAATAACACATTATGGTTCTAGATAGCACCTCCAATCACCATTAGGCTTCCCCCATTCACTGCCTTCTTTCCTACTTAGATCTCATTTGGCAACACAGGCTTTGTGTTGCCTGTGTATCCTATCCATACATATGTCCTTTTTCTACTCAAGATCCAGGCCATGCTCCACTTCTCTTCTCTCCACAGTTTTGGTTTGGAAATTGAAAAGCAAAATTTCATTCCATGATGAATTGATTTAAATGCAGGTTTCTATATTATAGATGTTCTACCCATCTGTTGTATTGAGATTTGACTGATCCTGATCCCTCAGCACCTCAGGAAATGGATTTAGAATGTGGAATCCCCCATGAAGCATTTTTGGAATTTGACCTAGAATTAACTCTCATGGAGTATCTATTACCTGCTGAATGTGCTGCTGATTTAATCAATTCCTGATGTCAACATCAGCTTGTGTAGCATGACAAGTACTCATTTTCCATCATAGTTCTTGTGTGAATGCTTGGTGGAGGTTTATTGGTTTTATGTGTACTTGGCAGTCTCAGTAGGCCTCAACAACAGAACATGTTGACGCCCTGAGCTAAACTATTGCAACAGTTCCATTGAACCTCAATAGGTCACTGGAATAGCTAGTCATCTCCAGGTTTCCCATAAAGTAGTTAGTTACACCAACCGGATCCCCTCTGTGCCAGCTCTGCATCACCTCAAGGTGCTGTGTGTTAGAATTAGGTCACTGTTACAGATTTATCCTGCCTGGGATGGGTTAGTGAAGTCATGGCGGTGTGTGTGCAATGTTTATATCAGATTAACTGACAACGTGCGTGTGTAGTGTTTATACCAGGCTAACTGACGTAAGGGGTCATACCCTATGTTGCTAGTGTTTATAGTCCCCATGACCCTCCACACATGGTCCATATCACTAAATCGGCAAGACCCTTTACAGGCCCACAATGCATCAGTATAACTGGAAGTTGTCAAGAGAATTATGTTCTCGATGTTCATAAACCAATTCAATTAAACTACTCAGTCTGCTAATCAGGATTTGTAAGATACTGATTGAAATGAAAAAATAATCAATAAGGTTTATTCACGAGAGCGCTGGTTAGTTGTACAAAACCATTCATTTTATACTAGCTCCTTACGCACATACTCTTGCACACAAACAGAATTCATACGCACATACATTTGCACACAAACAGTAGGTGTCCTACGCACATACTGTCCTGCTACCCAGCTGACAAAGATTAGTGGAGTCCGTGAGAATCACTCCCAGTCCTCCCTCAAGATAGGGAGACCCTGGGAAGTACTCTCAGTGGCCCCCCAGCCAAGGTCGGCACCGAATCTTGCTCAGACAGTCTGTGTTTTAGACACTGTAGAGACATATTGTTTTACTGACTAAAACTACACACATCATTAATTATAACTTTATGATTCTAGTCAATTTCATACAATTATATGGTTTCAGGGTGGAGTATTCTAATCATTCATTTAAACATATAAATTCCAACAACAGAAGTCCATACAGGAAACAGAAGTCAACAACCGGCTAAAGTTCCAATATCCACCACACTAATAAGCAATGTAGTGGGCAATGGGCAAGCATTCTAAATGGTATGCTAGTATGGATATTAGAATATACTGTAGCATTGGCTCCAATTCCCCTAGTTTACAAGGTTGGACTCAACCTTTTAGAATGAATCCTAAAAAAACTAAGATGCAATAGTTTTGGGAACTGAAAATGACCTAAACTCAATATGGAGAATTCCCCCTCATCTGTTGTTTACACCAGAGAACCTGAGAGTATCATAGTGACACCAGAGGGTCATAAATACCTCTGATTGGTCCAACAGGGGCCATACACATTCCATAGGCTGTCTGAAAACACACACACCACTAAACGGATTAGCCTCCCAACTTATTGGTCGTTACACTTAAAGTTTATATATTTGTTGTATACATGAGTAGTTTCAGGCAGGTTCCTGCTTTCTATTTTGAGATGAGTTACATTTCTCACCACTGTATCTTCATCACAAGTCCCCAGCTGGTGCAGTTAGTGTTCATTATAGGAGCTCACCATGGTAACAGACCAACACACTGTTTCCAGATGCTTCTCCATGGCGACCGACCCAGTTCTTCCTGGGTACTGTCCGCCCCCTCACTGTTACCAAAGGAAACTTGCTGATAATTTGGATTGTTGTCACAGAGGTCCTGTGTGCGCCACATGCCAAGCCACACTGCTCTCTTATGCACACACATACGCATGACTACAGAGGGCGGGGGAGAGACCAGCTGTGGGTAGTTACAGTATGTGCTGTAAGTTATCCCCGCTCATTTGTAAATGGAAGATTTTTAACCAATGTTTTGGGCAGGTTTCTTGGAATTTCCAGATCAGGTGGTCTCATGCCACATAGTTTCGTTCTGAGTAATTGTAAATGAACTAAGTTAGCAGTGACAGAAAGATAATAGAACATTCCACCCATAAGAGACGTACAGGGCTATTGTTAGCGTCTCTATCTTTTCTTTCTCTCTCTTTTTCTCTCTCTTTCTGCTCTGTTTTTTTTTTGTGTGTGTGCGGCAGTAGCAGCTGTCAGTTGTCAGATGTGGTTGGAGAGATGTGTTTGTGTGTAGGAAAGAAGTGTCGGGGGTCGACAAATGGCAGCAGCCACAGTGTCCGAGTGGCAGGCGTCACACTGTCTCTTCCTCTACGTCCAGATGTTCTTCCTCTCCTCCACGCGGGGGCTCACACCTGAGACTGGCCACTGCCTGCTACACACACACACACAATTCTACAGTGTTAAATCAACACTGATAGTGTTAAATGTGTCACTGGTCCAGTGTCTATACAGGCCCACACTTTGCAGTGTTAAATTAACACACCGCTTAGTGTATTTGTTCATGACAAAGACATGGTTATTGCATTCATCCATTTTCAGTTCAGTGGCCTCCACTAAGTGAGATCCTAAGTGAATATATTGTCAGAAAAAAAGTATTATTTAACTAAATACAACAAGTATTTAATAAGGCCTTATTTTGAGGGCCTAGTTTTACCCTATACAGTGGCCTGAAACTCATGGTTTTCAGGCCTGCAAGTCACATTATGATGTGACTAATTCTGTAATTCCTATTGGAATCCAACCCGAGTGGGAATATCCAACATGAATGCCGCAACCTGTATTCAGAATGACTGCCGGGTTGGGAAGATTAAGATATGAGACTACCTAAACTATCTAAACTGGAACAACCATTTCAATAAATCAAGTCAAATAAAATGTTATTTGTCACATGCGCCGAATACTTACAAGCCCTTAACCAACAATGCAGTTTTAAGAAAATACCTAAAAAACAAAGTAAGAGATAAGAATAGCAAATAATTAATAAGCAGGGCGCACCGGTGCACCGGCAATGCAAATAGTCTGGGTAGCCATTTTATTAGCTGTTAGTCTTATGGCTTGGGGGTAGAAGCTATTTAGGAGCCTCTTGGACCTACACTTGGCAATAAAGTAATAGATTGGATTAGTTTAGAAAAATGTATGTTATTTATATTTGAGTAGCATATGATCAATCAATCAATATCCATGCAAAAACATAGATATTGAAACAAGCAATTCAAAAAATCTACCTGCAATAGAGCATGCTGGGAAATATGCTAATGTTGGCCGTGCTTTTGGTTTAACACTGGTTAACACCAACACTGGGGTTCACTTACAGAGTTAATTCAACACCTGAATCACCACTAGAAATGTTACTGAAAAATCAACGCTAGGTAACGCTGGCCAATGTTCTGTGCAGACGCACACACACACAAACACATGCATATTCTACTATTTTACTTTACTCTATATCATACCTTAACACAAGGATAGCATGGTTGACATTACAGCGTATGCTTATTCATTATCAACTAGAAGACATTTTGACCCCTATCTTTCATCATTCATTGTACTTCAATTATAATTCATTGTACTTCGTTATAATTTCACCTCCTCCCCCTGAGTGCCTGTGATGTGGTGTTTACACACACTGTGATCATAACTGACATAAAGAACTCAGACACTTATCATTGTTTACAGCCCATGTTTTACCCTCCCTACTCTACTGCAAAATACAGTGACTGTGACTCACCAAGCCCCTGAGGCTGCTTCTCTTTACCAACTCATTCTGTGTTCCATCTGCTCCAGAGCTAATGGAAGCCAATTACACAGTCATTACCTTCTCTCTTCTCATTCACTATCTGAGTCCATCTGCTCTGTTAACATGAACAACCAGGATTCAAAAGGTACACAATTAGGTCAGGGAGTCAACCTATTTCTCCCATTTCTCTCTCTCCCATTTCTCTCTCTCTCTCTCTCTCTCTCTCTCTCTCTCTGGTTTCCATGGGAACGCTCCCTGGGGGGCAGGGTAGACACAGGGCTGTAGATTTTATTGATTACCAGGAATTTAGTTTTTTCTGTTTTATCTATATTGTCGACCACTGTGCCACTCTTAAAGGGAATTGCTAGTGCCACATGTACATTTTTATGAGGCTTGCAGCAGTGGAAGCCTCGAAGGGCTCAGCAGGGGGGTATTTTCCAAACTCATAAGAGCAGTATTATTTTAAAGTTTCCTTAATAGTGTCTGAAAAATCCCCCCTTGAATTGTTCTTCTTTTTTTCCCCTTCATATTTCATAGATTACTATTCTTTGTTCATCCCAGAAAACTGAAAACTCCCCCCCAGTGGAATTTGAATTGCAGATCATTGCAGTTCTTGAGTGCCTCTGATCAGAGCAGAGCGAGAGAGAGAGAGGTCTTCAACCTCTGTCTCTGAGGAGCTATGAGGTCACCAGTTTCTTGTTTAAATAAAGCCCTGCTAGACCTGTCCAACCAGCGATGTTGGTCATTTGCATTTAAGGTAATTTTACCTGGGGGGATTTTATGTATAGATTAGCATTCCATGTGTAAATCAGCCTCTAGTGGGAATCTGACATCTTTCAATCGATTACCAGTAAACCCTGTGCCAAAAGCTTTCTCAAGTGGGACCATTTTAGACCAATTTGCCTGGTTACTACGTTAAGCATCTATAAGGAGCATGTGTGAATGTGGTATCTGTTCGTTTACAAATCTGGTACTGGTCGGTAATTTAACTCTGGCTGTTACATTAATCTGGTCGTTGGTTGTGCTGTTTTTGGCCGTTATTCAATTATCAGCTCTATGCTTCTGCCAGTGATTGGATAGCGCTAGATAGAAACTAACCGGAAGCTAATAACGATGATATCAACCACAGCAATCTAGCCCTACTTGCACTGGTTAACCTGCATCTGCCCTAGTTTGTTGCTCTGTTTATTGCTGGTTTTGTGATGTGATGCATCTACTGACCTGAACAAGTAGTGAACTTGTAGTTGACTTGTAGTATATTCTCTTTGCTTTGTTTGACCTTCCGTTGTGTTTTGTAGATTTCTCTTTGCCTTGCTTTTCCGTCTTGGTCAGGTGGTCATTGCAAGAGAATAATTTGGATCGCAATTGACCAACCTGCTGAAATAAAGGTTGTGTTATTTAGCTGACTCTTAACCCTACCTAAGAATCCAACCTAACTCTCCCTCTGTGTGTGTCCTCCAGGTCGCAGGGGAACAGAAGTACCATCCAGAATGCTTCACCTGTCTGAACTGCAGAGCCTTCATTGGAGACGGAGACACCTATGCACTGGTGGAGAGGTCCAAACTATACTGGTACATTATAACGATCATAAAATGTATTTATAAAATGGTCTTCATACATAATAGTAGGGTGTAGAGATTCAGCAGACTCAAGGGAAGGGCATTATTTATCATCGAGATGAGAGGTTATAATTTGTTCATAACGTTATTACAGTAACACCATTGCTGTGCAGCCTGGCCACTGTAGCCTAAAGCAGAACTAGAAATGTGGAAATAACAGTAGTGGTGGATAGAAAAACAACTGACATGAGGTGAGGAAGTGGGTACTGTATGACACACACACACTGACACGAGGAGGGAGGAAGGGATGTTGAAATACAAAGCAGTCATTGTGCTGTCAGCTCTGAATGGAAGTGTGTGTGTGATGGGAGGCTGACTAGATCATTATTCTGCCACTTGACATTCTGGCACGATGTTAAAATATTATTTAATTCTATCAGGTGATGCACACAGAAATGTAAATTGTCACTTATGTCCAAAATAAAATGTGTAATATGCGTACATGACATTGTGTAAGAACAAATCACATTTGCATTCCTATTTCTCCGTATTAATATTGCTTTACGGATATTCGTACACTTTTCTGTTCTATCTATGCTGACCTCCCCCTGCCTCTCTCTCCCCTTTCTCCCTCAACAGTGGCCTCTGTTACTACCGGACCATCGTGACGCCGGTGTCCCTGCCAGACTCACCATGCGCCAGGATTCCCCACACGGTGACCCTGGTGTCCATCCCAGCCTCCAAAGACGGGCGGAGAGGGATCTCAGTCGCCATCAACCAGCCTGTCAGCCCCAACGGCTACGGCCCCGAACGCACTGTCAGGGTATCACAGTGAGTATAGAGAAAGGGTGGGGGTGTAGGAGTGATGGTGGGTTGAGATATGGTGGGAAAGGGAGAGAGATGGAAAAGAGTATTCCTTATCTCAGTGGGACTTCCTGGTTTAATTAACTATTGAATAGAATTGTAATAAATACACCAAGGGAGGGATGGAGTGGGGGAGGGAAGGGGGATGGAGTGGGGGAGGGAAGGGGGATGGAGTGGGGGAGGGAAGGGGGGTGGAGTGGGGGAGGGAGGGAGGGAGATGGATCGGGAGGCTAACGGAAGGATGGGAGATGACTGAATGGGAGACATGGAAGTCAGAGACTCAGCATGGAAGGCTCAGAATGGAAGTGAGGGAAAATGAGGACATTGTTATTTAAATCAAGTGTAGATTAAATACTATACCCATGTCCTTGTACAACAAAAGGGATGGAAAGGATCTAGCAGTGTGTATGTACGCTGTTCTGTCTTCTATCTTTCCAGTGGACCAGTATACCATTCTGTACATGCTAGATTTTCTAAAGTCTCACATTGTCATACTTCCTAGACTTATGATGTAATCACTCGGCTAATGGACTGGGAGAAAGATGGATATCGAGGTTAAATCTACAGTTGAAGTCGGAAGTTTACATACACTTAGGTTGGAGTCATTAAAACTTGTTTTTCAACCACTCCACACATTTCTTGTGAACAAATTATAGTTTTGACAAGTCGGTTAGGACATCTACTTTGTGCATGACACGTAATTTTTCCAACAATTGTTTACAGACAGATTATTTCACTTATAATTTAAGGTATCACAATTCCAGTGGGTCAGAAGTTTACATACACTAATTTGACTGTGCCTTTTTAAATAGCTTGGAACATTCCAGAAAATGATGTCATGGCTTTAGAAGCTTCTGATAGGCTAATTGACATCATTTGAGTCAATTGGAGGTGTACCTGTGGATGTATTTCAAGGCCTACCTTCAAACTCAGTGCCTCTTTGCTTGACATCATGGGAAAATCAAAAGAAATCAGCAAAGACCTGAGAATTTTTTTTGTAGACCTCCACAAGTCTGGTTCATCCTTGGGAGCAATTTCCAAATGCCTGAAGGTACCACGTTCATCTGTACAAACAATAGTACGCAAGTATAAACACCATGGGACCACGCAGCCATCATACCGCTCAGGAAGGAGACACGTTGTGTCTCCTCGAGATGAATGTACTTTGGTGCGAAAAGTGCAACTCAATCCCAGAACAACAGCAAAGGACCTTGTGAAGATGCTGGAGGAAACAGGTACAAAAGTATCTATATCCACAGTAAAATGAGTCTTATATCGACATAACCTGAAAGGCCGCTCAGCAAGGAAGAAGCCACTGCTCCAAAACCGCCATTAAAAAGCCAGACTATAGTTTGCAACTGCACATGGGAACAAAGATCGTACTTTTTGGAGAAATGTCCTCTGGTCTGATGGGGAAAAAAATAGAACTGTTTGGTCATAATGACCATCATTATGTTTGGAGGAAAAAGGGGGAGACTTGCAAGTTGAAGAACACCATCCCAACCGTGAAGCACGGGGGTGGCAGCATCATGTTGTGGGGGTGCTTTGCTGCAGGAGGGACTGGTGCACTTCACAAAATAGATGGCATCATGAGGAATTAAAGTTATGTGGATATATTGAAGCAACATCTCAAGACATCAGTCAGGAAGTTAAAGCTTGGTCGCAAATGGGTCTTCCAAATGGACAATGACCCCAAGCACACTTCCAAAGTTGTGACAAAATGGCTTAAGGACAACAAAGTCAAGGTATTGGAGTGGCCATCACAAAGCCCTGACCTCAATCCCATAGAAAATTTGTGGGCAGAACTGAAAAAGCGTGTGCGAGCAAGGAGGCCTACATACCTGACTCAGTTACACCAGCTCTGTCAGGAGGAATGGGTGAAAATTTACCCAACTTATTGTGGGAAGCTTGTGGAAGGCTACCCGAAACGTTTGACCCAAGTTAAACAATTTAAAGGCAATGCTACCAAATACTAATTGAGTGAATGTAAACTTCTGACCCACTGGAAATGTGATGAAAGAAAAAAAAAAAGCTGAAAAAATCATTCTCACTACTATTATTCTGACATTTCACATTCTTAAAATAAAGTGGGGATTCTAACTGACCTAAAACAGGGAATTTTTACTTGGATAAAATGTCAGGAATTGTGAAAAACTGAGTTAAATGTACTTGGCTAAGGTGTATGTAAACTTCCGACTTCAACTCTATTTACAACTGCTTATCGCTGTTCTCTCATTCCTTCTCCAGGGTGGACTCTGAGTTGATCAGTCCAGATGTGAAGAACTCCATACATGTCGGAGACCGGATCCTGGAGATCAACGGAACACCCATCAGGAATGTTCCTCTCGATGAGGTAACCTAACTGACATCTCTTTACTTGTGTTGCTGATAGACATCAATGACATTGATTTTAGATGTTAATGAAATTTGAGTCTTGATGTTACAAGATCCAAGTTTAAGTCCTTACTTTTGTTTAATCTACTGCATCAGAGCATGGAGTTGATAGACACTAAGGGGAAACATCAACACTCTACTACATGTTATGCTATATGCTATTCTACATTCTATATGTTATGCTACATGCTAATGCTACACTGATCATATTTTTCCTCCGCTCCACCAGATTGACCTGCTCATCCAGGAGACCAGTCGTCTGCTCCAGCTGACCATAGAGCACGACCCCCACGACCAGGGGGGTTTAGAGGGTGAGACAGTGGGCGGACCCCTGACCACCCCCCTGTCTGACGGTCCAAGCCCCATCCTCCCCATCACTCAGCCCCCACACCCAGATATCAACAACCTGCGCTCACGCATGATCACGTAAGGACTAATCTCTGTGACATTTACAGGCGCACAAATACAGGCTGTTGTAGTCATGGTGTTTTGTTTTATTTGAACCTCAAATACAGTATGAATAGAAAAGGAAAGAATTACGCAACAAAATACAGATTTATATGAAATCTTCAACTAAATGAGATGTATACATAAATAAAAGCATTCAACGTGTACTCAACACATTTTAGACATACAGTACCAGTCAAAAGTTTGGACACACCTACTCATTCAAGGGTTTTTCTTTATTTTTACTATTTTCTACATTGTAGAATAATAGTGAAGACACCATTCTGTATACATCTGGCCCTTCTTTGGACACTGTGTTAACTAACTTCCAAACGAGCTTCAATGCCATACAACACTCCTTCCGTGGCCTCCAACTGCTCTTAAACGCTAGTAAAACCAAATGCATGCTTTTCAACCGTTCGGTGCCTGCACCCACCCGCCCGACTAGCATCACTACTCTGGACGGTTCTGACTTAGAATATGTGGACAACTACAAATACCTAGGTGTCTGGCTAGACTGTAAACTCTCCTTCCAGACTCATATTATACATCTCCAATCCAAAATTAAATATAGAATCAGCTTCCTATTTTGCAACAAAGCCTCCTTCACTCACGCCACCAAACATACCCTCGTAAAACTGACTATCCTACATCGACTTCGGCGATGTCATTTACAAAATAGCTTCCAATACTCTACTCAGCAAACTGGATGCAGTCTATCACAGTGCCATCCGTTTTGTCACCAATGCCCCTTATACCACCCACCACTGCGACCTGTATGCTCTAGTCGGCTGGCCCTTGCTACATATTCGTCGCCAGACCCACTGGCTCCAGGTCATCTATAAGTCTATGCTAGGCAAAGCTCCGCCTTATCTCAGCTCACTGGTCACAATAACCACACCCACCCGTAGCACGCCCTCCAGCAGGTATATCTCACTGGTCATCCCCAAAGCCAGCACCTCCTTTGGTCGCCTTTCCTTCCAGTTCTCTGCTGCCAATGACTGAAACGAGTTGCAAAAATCGCTGAAGCTGGAGACTTATATTTCCCCCACTAACTTTAAACATCAGCTATCTGAGCAGCTAACCGATCGTTGCAGCTGTACATAGCCCATCTGTAAGTAGCCCACCCAATCTACCTACCTCATCCCCATATTGTTTTTATTTACTTTTCTGCTCTTTTGCACACCAGTATTTCTACTTGCACATCACCATTTGCTCATCTATCACTCCAGTGTTAATTTTCTAAATTGTAATTACTTTGCCACTATGGCCTATTTATTGCCTTACCTCCTCACGCCATTTGCACACACTGTATACAGTATAGACTTTCTTTTTTTTCTATTGTGTTATTAACTTTAACTGTACGCTTGTTTATTCCATGTGTAACTCTTTGTTGTTGTTTGTGTCGCCAGGTCGCAGTTGTAAATGAGAACTTGTTCTCAACTAACTTACCTGGTTAAATAAAGGTGAAATAAAAAATAATCATAAATAAATAAAACTATGAAATAACACATATGGAATCATGTAGTAATCAAAAAAGTGTTAAACAAATCAAAATATATTTTAGATTCTTCAAAGTAGACACCTTTGCCTTGATGACAGCTTTGCGCACTATTGGCATTCTCTCAACCAGCTTCATGAGGTAGTTACCTGGAATGCATTTCAATTAACAGGTGTGCCTTGTTCAACCTTAATTTGTGGAATTTCTTTCCTTCTTAATGCGTTTGAGCCAATCAGTTGTGTTGTGACATGGTAGGGGTTATATACAGAAGATCGCCCTATTTGGTAAAATACCAAGTCCATATTATGGTAAGAACAGCTCAAATAAGCAAACAGAAACGACAGTCCATTATTACGTTATTGAAGGTCAGTCAATCCGGAAAATTTCAAGGAACTTCAGTTCTTCAGTGAAATGGATGAGCAATTACATATGTAACTGCAGTCATGCTGTCGCTCCCATTTCCTAATTAGTCTATAACAACAATTGCTGCTAGAATGGTGCCTTATGACAGGGTTGGCAGTACCATTTAACACTGTGAAACACAATATGGATGCGCGTCAGTTATACTGTGAGACTGACTGATGATTGCTTCTCCACCTGTTCCATCTTTCTCTCTTTTTCCTTCTCTCTGCCTCTCACTCACTCCCTCGCTCTTATTTTATCTCTTTCTCCCTCTCTCTTTCTCTGTTTCTCTATCTTCCTCTCGGCCCTCTCTCTCCAGGCGAAGCTACAGTATTGATAAGTCTCCGTGCTCCAGTAACGCAGCGTCCCCTCTCTCTCAGAGGAAGGACTTTAACCGCTCCGAGTCACTGCGGGTTGTCTCCAACAGTCGAATGCACCGGATCTTCCGGCCCTCAGACCTCATCCATGGAGAGGTGCTCGGAAAAGGCTGCTTTGGACAGGCCATCAAGGTAAACACACCAACCTCTACACACTCTGGTTTTGATTTGTTGACTGATGACTTGGGTATGACGTGGCCATTGTCTGTTCAACTGTCCTCTTTGTTAAAGATGACCTTGGAAAAGCAACTCATTTTGGGGGACAGTTCCAACACCTTAAAAATCACACTTCACACTACTAAATGTGTGTCAAATATTACTGCGTAGGAGCAATATATTCTGTATTCAAAAGTTCCAGAAGATGGCAGCATTGAGATGTTTTACAGAATGTACAGTAGCCTATATGTCTGCATCTGCTGCTTGGAAGATGCATTCAAGCAGGGAGCAAATATCAGCTTTGAGAGGGGGACAACATATATCCAGAGTTTTTATACCTTAACAGTTCTTAACAAATTCCCAGACGTTGCCTGTTGGGGTGAAATTAGCTTTGAACGGAAAGTGTCCCCATGCCCTGTGGCGCAGGCTGATGACATCACGCTGTGTGTGTTTCTGCAGGTGACCCACAGAGAGACAGGGGAGGTGATGGTGATGAAGGAGTTGATTCGTTTTGATGACGAGACACAGATGACATTCCTAAAAGAGGTGGGTGACATTACTCTATTTGACCCTTGACTTCTTTTGCCTTTGTTGATGTGTCACCATCAGGGTTCAACGGGATCAATTCAGGAGATACATTCATATTCTAAATTCAATTTGCTTAAGAATGATTTCAGAAGATTTTAAATTGGTCTTATATATTAACGGTTTATGAAGGCACACCATCCATCTCTTTCTCTTACTCCAATGATTTGAACGACCACAGTCAATGACAAACTTTGTGCTTGTCCCAAAGAGCTCCCACTTCTTCTAAGAACAATACAATCCTGTGCTATGTGTCTACAGCACATGTATCATCAATAACAATGCTTTGGCTTAGTTTACTGACAGAGATCACCTACCATGTTTCCAACCCTGGCCACTATTGTTAACCCTCCTGGGCTAGGTTTACCACAGAATGCAGTTTGTCAAACTCTGAATGTCATGTTTAGATGATCGTCATACACACCCCTACAGCTTGTAAAAAGTACACCACCCTAATTAGGCTATGAGGGGTGCTTTTTAAAACCGTTGGCCTTTTTGGCCTTGGTGGCCATTTTAAATCATAGCCTTTAAAGAGTTTTCTCCTTTCCTTGACTTCACAGTAGCTTATGTAATGTGTACCTGCTTTAGGAGCTAATCAGTTCGTCTCGCTCTGGGAGGCTGTAATAACCACGTATTACTCCTCTTTCTTGTTACAATTATGTCAAGTTAATGACAGGAGAGGAGACATCTTGTATGTTTTAGACCAGGAAGAAATGGTTATAGACTAAAATCAAGGTCTGGAAGGAGGAAGTTCTATCTCACAGAGACCCTCAGGGCGGGAGACAAGGAGGTCTAGGTCTTTCACTAATTATCTAGCTACCCACCCAGTTCATTTAACTAAATACTGCCTTTACTAAACCCACACAACACAACCACTCCCCCCAGCTCCTAGATGATGGGTCTTTATGAGGAGTCAGGGCTAGGACAATAACTAACATTTAAACCAAAAATAACTTCCAAGACTTAAAACTTCTTCTGGCTGCAAGCCCGAGGCCGCCCACAATATGACAACAGCCAGCTCAAGTGCAGGGCGCGAAATTCAAAATATATATTTTTTTAAATATTTAACTTTCACACATTAACAAGTCCAATACAGCAAATGAAAGGTACACATCTTGTGAATCCAGCCAACATGTCCGATTTTTTTAAATGTTTTACAGCGAAAACAGCACGTATATTTATGTTAGCTCACCACCAAATACAAAAAAGGACAGACATTTTTCACAGCACAGGTAGCATGCACAAAGCCAACCTAACTAACCAAGAACCAACCAAACTAACCAAGAAACAACTTCATCAGATGACAGTCTTATAACATGTTATACAATAAATCTATGTTTTGTTCGAAAAATGTGCATATTTCAGGTATAAATCATAGTTTACATTGCAGCTACAATCAGAAATTGCACCGAAAGCAGCCAGAATAATTACAGACACCAACGTCAAATACCTAATTACTCATCATAAAACATTTCTGAAAAATACATAGTGTACAGCAAATGAAAGACAGGCATCTTGTGATTCCAGCCAATATTTCCGATTTATTAAGTGTTTTACAGCGAAAACACAATATAGCGTTATATTAGCTTACCACAATAGCCAGAAACACAAGCCATTTCCCAGCAGTAAAAGTTAGCGATCGTAACAAACCAGTAAAAGATATATAATTTTTGACTAACCTTGATATTCTTCATCAGATGACAGTCCTATAACATCAGGTTATACATACACTAATGTTTTGTTCGAAAATGTGCATATTTAGAGCTGAAATCAATGGTTATACATTGTGCTAACTTAGCTACTTTTTCCACAACGTCCAGATATTTTTCTGACACTTTTTCTGACACATATTCTGACCAAATAGCTATTCATAAACATAACTAAAAAATACATGTTGTATAGGAAATGATAGATCCATTAGTTCTTAATGAAATCGCAGTGTTAGAATTCTAAAAAATAACTTCATTACGACATCCAGCTTCGGTATAACTAGAGTACCCAAAAGTTGGGCGCCGACGACTACTTCACATGTACGACAGATATATGAAATAGCATCATAAAATGTTTCTTACTTTTGCTGATCTTTCATCAGAATGTTTCATCAAAAAAATTCAATAATCTGATTAAACTATATTGAAAAAACATACTTTACGATGATATGGTCACATGTATCAAATAAAATCAAAGCCGGAGATAGTAGTCGCCTATAACGACAGCTTTTCAAAAGGCAAATCCATGTCCCTCTTCGCGCCTTCCTGAAAACAGGAAATGGAGGACACGTCATTCCATGAGCTGTAATTCGAGTCCAGATCAAGTTACACAGTCCATTTCTTCTCTCACTCCTTGTCGACATCTAGTGGAAGACGTATGAAGTGCATCTAAACTAATAAATAACATGGACTTTAATAGGCAGCCCCTGGAACAGAGCCTCAATTTCAGACTTTCCACTTATTGTCAGGAAGTTTGATGCAGAATGAGTTCTGTTTCACTCACAGATATAATTCAAACGGTTTTAGAAACTAGAGAGTGTTTTCTATCCAATAGTAATAATAATATGCATATTGTACGAGCAAGAATTGAGTACGAGGCCGTTTGAAATGGGCACCTTTTATCTGGCTACTCAATACTGCCCCTGCAGCCAAAACAGGTTAAAAGGTGTACCCTCCTCCCTCTCCAGGTGAAGGTGATGCGTTGTCTGGAGCACCCGAACGTGCTGAAGTTCATCGGTGTCCTCTACAAAGATAAGAGACTCAACTTCATCGCAGAGTACATCAAAGGAGGAACCCTGAGGGAGATAATCAAGAAAATGGTAACGGTGCTGTGTGTGTGTGTGTGTGTGTGTGTGTGTGTGTGTGTGTGTGTGTGTGTGTGTCTTTCTGTGTAGGATTGTAGTACTTTGTTGCATGCACTTCTGTATGGGTGTGCCACCGCACCAGCTTGTGTGGTTGGGTGGCTGTGTGTCCCCATGAGTGCATAGTTGCGTGTTGTACATTGTGTCTCAGATTCATCAGAGGATACAGGATTAGGATTAGAGAACCTCTCTTTAGTTTTAATCACTGGTGTTTATGTTCTGTGAAACATCCAGAGTCTGATTCTATCCTTGTTTTGTCTTACTAACAGGACACCAACTACCCATGGAACCAGAGAGTGAGCTTTGCTAAAGACATCGCTGCAGGAATGGTGAGTGAATGATCCATGCCTAATAGAATGTATAGAATGCCTCTAGAATGGGTCTTTTCAGGACCAGGGCACCATGGGCTCACTGCTGCAGTCAGAGAAACTGCAGTGCAGTGGTGGTGAATAGAATAACAGACAGTGCAGTCAAACTAACCATGCTCACACTGCCCTCTAGTGGAGATCTAGAGGAAGTGTAACAGCAGTGTTGATCATGTGTAGAAGAATTTCCCTATATGAAAATTACATCTTGAATTCCTTCTGGATTAAGGCATCATGGGTAGTCATAGTGTGTTGCCTTTGATTTGGGTTTACAGTGATGAATATAGCACATGACTGTAGATTAGTGAATTTACAAAGGCTTTACTCTGAAAAGGGTTTGAGAGAAGGAGCAACAACAATGCACATTTGTTCCACTAGGCACTGGTTTGAGGTTTAGGCTTAATACCTAACTCTTGTTTTCTTTCTCTCTCTCTCTTTCCATCCCTCTCTCTTCTCTCCATCTTCCAGTCATATCTGCATTCCATGAACATAATCCACCGCGACCTGAACTCATACAACTGTCTTGTCAGAGAGGTGAGTAAATAGATGTTAGGTGTGTTCTCTCTAAAGGGTGTGTGTTTTCTTTGAGGATTAAGACTTTGCACCTGTATGTCTAGATCACATACAGGTTTGTCTCTCGTTGAGAGAGATGTGACAATGGAGATTCCTTGACGTTAGAAAACAGAGAAACCTTTGTTAGGGTAAAGTACTGGACAGTAGAGCCGCCCTTCTTAAATCAGAGGCCTTACAGGACTAGTGACATGCCATGTACTGTACACTTCTTCACCTAGACCTGTTCAAATAGAAGGTAGAAAATATATCAATTTCTATGAACTGACAAGGTAAACATCCATTTTGAAGAAAACACTGGATAAAGATATTGTGTCCTAATGTATTAGATAAACAGACCAGGATGAGGATTCCTATGTCCTGTACAGTATTTGATAAAACACTAACCCGGAGATCTGATAGTGTTATATTGAACCTGAATAAGCAGGTGACTAGTCTGGGATCTCTGGGGTATTCTGTATTGACAGGTGTTATCTCACTGACACACTGTCTTCCTGTCTGTCTGTGTTTTTACCTCTCAAAGTCAACAGTCATAGTATTCACTCTCTTTATTCCTCTATGTTGTTGAGTGTGCCCTCTCTACCTTTCTCTCTCTCTCCAACTGGCATTTGTCTTTATGTCTGTGGTAAGATGTATAGTCTTGTAGGTAGGTTTGCAGTGTGTTTGGTATTCTAAGTATTGTCATGCAGTAGATGTGACTCTGTCTGTGTGTCCTCTGTCTCCCTGCAGAATACCAGTATGGTGGTGGCAGACTTTGGGCTGGTGTTGTTAGTATTGTGTTGTACTAGATGTAACTCTGTCTGCTCTGTTTGTCCCCTCTCTGTCTCCCTGCAGAATAACAGTGTGGTGGTGGCAGACTTTGGGCTGGTGTTGTTAGTATTGTGTTGTACTAGATGTAACTCTGTCTGCTCTGTTTGTCCCCTAACTGTCTCCCTGCAGAATAACAGTGTGGTGGTGGCAGACTTTGGGCTGGTGTTGTTAGTATTGTGTTGTACTAGATGTAACTCTGTCTGCTCTGTTTGTCCCCTCTCTGTCTCCCTGCAGAATAACAGTGTGGTGGTGGCAGACTTTGGGCTGGTGTTGTTAGTATTGTGTTGTACTAGATGTAACTCTGTCTGCTCTGTTTGTCCCCTCTCTGTCTCCCTGCAGAATAACAGTGTGGTGGTGGCAGACTTTGGGCTGGTGTTGTTAGTATTGTGTTGTACTAGATGTAACTCTGTCTGCTCTGTTTGTCCCCTCTCTGTCTCCCTGCAGAATAACAGTGTGGTGGTGGCAGACTTTGGGCTGGCTCGGCTGATGGTGGAAGACAAGATCCAGGACAAGAGTCTCCTGCAGAAGAAACCTGACCGCAGGAAGAGATACACTGTAGTGGGCAACCCCTACTGGATGGCCCCGGAGATGATCCACGGTATGTTGGTGTGTGTGTAGGCGTGTGTGCGTGTGTGTGTGTATTCAGGGCAGTGGTGGAGAAAGTACCCAATTGTCATACTTGAGTAAAAGTAAAGATACCTTAATAGAAATCTACTCAAGTAAAAGTGAAAGTCACCCAGTAAATACTACTTGAGTAAACGTATTTGGTTTTAAATATACTTAAGTATCAAAAGTAAAAGTATAAATCATTTCAAATTATTTTTATTAAGCAAACCAGATGGCACCATTTTCTTGTTTTTATTTTTATTTACACATAGCCAAAGGCACACTCCAACACTCAGACATTATTTACAAACGAAGCATGTGTGTTTAGTGAGTCCGCTAGATCAGAGGCAGTAGGGATGACCAGGATTGTTCTCTTGATAAGTGTGTGAATTGGACCATTTTCCTGTCCTGCTAAGCATTCAAAATGTAACTAGTACTTTTGGGTGTCAGGGAAAATGTATGGAGTAAAAAGTACATTATTTTCTTTAGGAATGTAGTAAAGTAAAAGTTGTCAAAAATATAAATAGTAAAGTACACATAACCCCAAAACCTACTTAGGTACTACTTTAAAGTATTTTTACTCAAGTACTTTACACCACTGGTTCAGGGTCGATCTATTTTAACCATTGCTTGAATTGCATTTAAATCGAATGACAACCATATGGCTTTTAAACAGAAAGATGTGAATTCTTCAGTTGTTTCAACTCCACATACTGTAATACATTATGTCAGTACTCTGAAACCAATAGCCTCACGAGTGTCTTCTCTCACAGGGAAAAGCTATGATGAAAAGGTGGACATCTTTTCCTTCGGGATCATGCTTTGTGAGGTGAGTGCCCGTGACAGCAGAATATGAACGTAATCCCTGCTGCTGAGAAAGTAAAATAGTCGAAAGTATTCATATTCCTCATTAAATCCTTTTGAGTTATGTTAAAATAGAGAGACCAAGCAGCATGGTAACCATTAGGGTTGGTCCTAGCAGCACTGTGTTGAACTACTCTGTTGTCAGAGATGCAGTGAGTCTATCTCCACATGGATGTCATTAGGCAGGGACTCAACAGAGGCAGGATTACAGAGGGGAAATTCTCTTTAAGTGGTGGGTGACTGATAGGGACTGGGGCTACCTGTAGTCTAGCTAGCTGATCTGACGCCGTTTGGTGGTCCCTTGGGGCCCATTGGGCATACCCTCAGTCCCTCTATGATTGGTATACTCTGTTATTGTGGACTCCCTTACCCCTGGGCCTGGAGTCTCACAACAGTAAGTCAGATGTACATGTAGGATCTTCATTTCACCTATATTGTCACAGCAAAATAATCCTGCAGCAACAGGATTTGAACGGTTAGTCCATAATGTTGTTTGATTGGTGGCTAGGCCATAAGCTGGCCAAAAGCAGGCTACATGGAAAGTGAAATAATGTTAATATAACGATCTGTTAGTGTGGGTTTCCAGTGAATTTATGTCAATCACAAAGTTCTATTGCATTTCCTACAGTGCATAAAAAATCTCAGCAACAAAAGAGTGATCGAATTAAGATCTTACATCTGTAGGCCCTCCCAAGTGGCGCAGTGGTGTAAGGCACTGCATGTCATTGCTAGAGGCATCACTACAGACCCTGGTTCAATTCCAGGCTGTATCACAACTGGCCATGATTGGGAGTCCCATAAAGCGGCGCGCATGTGGTCCAGCGTCATCCCGGTTAGGGTTTGGCCGGGTTAGGCCGTCATTGTAAATAAGAATTTCTTCTTGACTTGCCTAGTTAAATAAAGGTTAAATAAATAAAAAATGTATAATAAAATGAGAATCTGGCGAGCAGTCGTGATGTCTGATATTAGTTTATGACTAATGATCCAGCTTCATAACTGGTGTTATAACTAGTCTGAGGTTGTTGCCCTAGCATATACAACAGTGTCTTTTGCCCTTTCCTTACTGTGTACCTCTCCCTCACTCCCTCGCTTTCTATCTCGCTCTCTTTTTCTTTCTTTCTCTCGCTCTACCTCTACCTCTCCCTACCTCCTACCTCCAGATCATTGGTAGGGTGAATGCAGACCCAGACTACTTGCCCAGGGCCCATGACTTTGGGCTGAATGTGACAGGCTTCTTAGAGCACTTCTGTCCTCCAGACTGTCCCCCAGCCTTCTTCCCTATGGCTGCCCTCTGCTGTGACCTGGATGCTGAGAAACGGTGAGTGTGTAGTCTGACACTGACCTGAGTCATGTATCACCATGCTGTGTGAGATTTTTTGGGGTGTAGATTACTAAAGTTTACTTTCTGTACACGGATTATGTAAACAGGAACACTTTTCCAGGTATTTGTCTATAAAGTTACTTATGAGTGTGAACTGTATTCTAACTTTGATTGTTTGATAATACTATACATGTTGAGTGTTGGTTTATTATAAGTCTCCTGTCCCATTGCTGCCATGGTAACTGACTTATGTGATCTAGGTTGACATCACTAACCTATGACTGATTGGCTCTTCTGTCTGTAGCCCCGCCTTCACCAAGTTGGAGGGGTGGCTGGAGAACCTGAAGATGCACCTGGAGATCCGCCTGCCGGTGGTGTCCGAGCTCGACACGCTACACAAAGCGTTCTGGGGAAACCACACCGCCCCCACCATGGCTTGCACCGCCATGCGGTCCGAGAACGGCCTGCCCCCACACCCCGAGACTCCGGAGTAGAAGGGATCTGTAACAGAGTGGAATGCTGCTGGTCTCAGCCCATGAGAGTGGGCAGAGAGAGGGGGTTATGGTGGTCATTGAGGAGGGTAGTAGAGCCTCTGGCAATGGAGTAGTTGCATTGCATTGTCCAGGGAGGGGTGAGGCAGGAGCTCTGTACATACCTCCTCATGCCACAGCAGTCAGTGGTCATATAGGCTAACAGTGGGCTGTTGATAGGCTGTATAGACTCAGGGGGAACCGAGGAAGGTAAAAGCCAGCCTTGCCTAAAGGCACTCACTCATTCAACTCCAACCAAGAGAGACTCACTCAGACTACCATTACCACTACCATAGCTTCAGTCTCATGATTGCTGTACCTTAACTGAATGTCAGGCTGGTAACTGCTAGCTAGCAGTATCAGTCAATCCCAGCTGTGAAATCATCCATCTTAACACTCATGTCATCTTTATCTTATTGAGATGGTGTTCAAGCATTTTCAGATCTCTTTCAGTCTCTTAAAAAAAAAAGAAGATGCTTCAGCCTCATTGGTAGGTGTCCCTCCTCCAGAGTATTTGTACAATATCATGTGTTTGAAAAGTATTCCTCTGTGTGACTTTGGTTTGATTTAATTTGATGATATCAAAACCACTTTTTGAAATGCTAAAGGAAGGGGCCTTTTATGTGGATAATACGAAACACATAAGTTGAGATACACAATCCAGATGTACAATATAATCGAGCAAAGGCTTTTGAGCATAAACAAAAAGCTTTTTAAACACTGCATGACTGTAAATAGCCCTGTCTGTGTCCAGTAAGCCTTGTCTGTTGTCTCCTCCTCTCCCCCTCTACTGGTGACATGTGT
This sequence comes from Salvelinus namaycush, assembly GCF_016432855.1. Lineage (NCBI taxonomy): Eukaryota > Metazoa > Chordata > Actinopteri > Salmoniformes > Salmonidae > Salvelinus > Salvelinus namaycush. The sequence continues at coordinate 24,523,987 of NC_052329.1, forward strand.
GTCCCAAATGGCATCCTATTCCCTTTATAGTGCACTGCTTAAGACCAGTTCCTAAAGTGTATTACCAAAGTAGTGCACTATACGGTGCCATTTGGGATGCATTCTGAAAGTGATGCCCCTGGTAGTGTAGAACACATGGTCCATGAATGACTGTTCCTTCTCTCACTGTGCAGCACTGACTTGACTTTGAGGTAAACTTCTTTCATACCTTTCGTACATTTTTCCATTTCATATGAGTTTATTACTCTCTTTTTCCTTCTCGTTCACGTCGAGGTGAAATCTTATGTATTCAAACTCAACCCACCCAATGTATATAGCCGGTGATAATATCATATTGTAAATGTTTTAAATATTCTAAATGTACAGACATATTTTGTATACTTATAATGTATGCTACATTGCCATATTTTTATTGGGCTACCTGTTGAAATGAAGGAGAATAAGAAAAGTCAGGCAGTGGTAGCTGATATGGAGCAGATAACTTTCGACAGGGATGATGACTTCCTGCCTCGGGTTGCCATGGTGACAGACAGTGGTAGGGGGCTTTTAGGAAGTTAATGCGAAGTAAGAGAGCATCTTAGGGTCCTAGCTCACTCCTACCGACCATCACTGTAAGTGTAAGCATTCTCACAAGATGTGTCCCATTTACTCCCGTCGTCTCCTCTCTGCATATCAAGTTATTTTGTTTACATCAGCCTTTGATCTGGTCTAGACTCCAGAGAGTGCCCTGACTATGACCTTGGATATAACTACTCTGTGGGTATCGCCTCAATTGAATGCAATCATAACAAGAGAATCAACACAGTCACAAAATTAAGGTTATGTAGTTTGGCATTATATGCCAAGCCACATTTACCGTTTATTGTTCTCAAAAGAAATTGAGGATAATTTGTTAGTTGTTACTATAGAGCTCTTTAGTCATCCATAGCAGGGTGGATGTGTTGTGGAAGTTGGAGACAGCCAGACAGTCACATCATAGTGTCTCTCTGACCACAAGCCTCTCTCAGTCCTACAGTACATGGAGACAAACTTAGTCACAATACAAGTCTCCTCTACATGGAACTCCCTATGGGAGGCCCTCTGTTTACACACAAACTGCTAGCTGTAAATAATATCTATATTGTATGTCTGTCGTTATGCATCTCATACTACACTCTCTTGAAAATAATCTCTTTCACTGTATGTGAATCTTTCTCTTGAACACATTGTCACTCTCATTCTCTCACGCGTGTTCTTTTTCCATCAAACATTTTCTCTATTCCCTCTTTTCCTATTTGAAGATGAGCTGCATGGTGTACTTGCTATTGCGATCACTTCTGCTGTAAAACCAAGCTATTCTTTTCATTTTAAAGCTAAAATTGTGATTGAAAGGAAAAAAAGGAAAGAAAGAAAGAGTCAGGAAAGAGTGTACAGACAGAGACAGGAAAGAGTGTACAGACAGAGACAGGAAAGAGTGTACAGACAGAGACAGGAAAGAGTGTACAGACAGAGACAGGAAAGAGTGTACAGACAGAGACAGGAAAGAGTGTACAGACAGAGACAGGAAAGAGTGTACAGACAGAGACAGGAAAGAGTGTACAGACAGAGACAGGAAAAAAGACAAAAGAAATTTAAAAAACACAGCATCACTTTTTATATATAATGACTGAAATCTTTTTGTATAGATTTGAGTACTTTGATTTGCACTTTCAATTTTGGGTTACTTGTGATAAAGAACTAAAATGACGGTTGATAATATGAATGCAAGTCACTGATGGAGCCTTTCAATTAAATTGTAAATGTGTCCTGGGAAATTATTCCTTCTTTGTAGCAAACCAGAGTTAGGTGTCCATTCTGATGCCTGCAGGTATTGATTATTAGATAACTCTAATGTCATAGCATGTCTGTGTCTAACTTGGTTCTCATTTCACACATATCCTCAACTTTAAAAACATGGTACATGCAACATTGAGGGGTTCAAAAGAGATACCTCACAGGCCTACCTTCTAATTGTCCAAACTATTCAGCCTTGTTAGTTAAAATTCTTCTAGTTTGCTACAGAGAGGATGAGATAACCATGGTCTGTCTGCTGCCTATAGACCGATCCTTTGTGAATTAAGTTCTGTGTCTTCTTGACTGTTTCACCTTACTGTGATGTCCAGAAAGGGTTAAACCACGGTTAGTCTGTCATCAAAAGAGAGCACTTGTACGGTGCCTTTTTCACATTATTGTGCCGACCCGAACAGTATTGAGCTGGCTAGATATCTTCCTTTCCAAAACAATTCCAGAAACATGGGTGGATGTGAAACAAGGCCAGTGTAGTGCACATCTGTTTGGCTTGTCATGGAATCGGCTCAGTTGTGTGAAAAGGGTATACTTACTGGCCTATTCAATCACCAAAATCACAGTAGTACAATAAGCCTCCAATGAGCATGCAGTCCTCTACCTACCTGTCAATGTATAAATCAGTACAGAAAATATCTCTCTTATGCACAACTTCTGCTAATGTGTTTATCAATGGGCATGTATGGGAATTCAATTGAAGTATGTATGGGACTTTGCCATGTTTGTAAATATGTATCACCGTGTATGTCAAAGCCACATTGTCAAGCATGTGTATGGATGAGAATGTGTCAGCAGCACTTCTTTGCAAAGGATCCTTACCGCTGAACAATATGCTGTGCCTTTGTTTTAAAGCTAGCCTTGCCAACGACTCGAAACGCGTTTGTTTGAACTGATTTTTTTGTGTAAAATTCAAACCTGATGATAATGAATGGATTTAACATCCTTGCTGATATTTTGTTTTATTATGAGATTTTCCTCTTGTTCTATTTCATATTTATATTTTCCATATTTCTCCATTTTTGATATCTTAGGGATTATGGTTCATTTTATTTTCCTTTTATTTAAAAAACAAAAACAACACAAGCTGTGAACTTTTCTGCACTTTAATCCTGAACGTGAACATTGAGAACCCTAGAGGACCACTGTATTTCATCACAGCTGGAATAAACGTGTTGCTCCTTTAATGAAATTGATCAGTGTGTGATTTATTGTATAATTATTTATATCCTTTACATTTGATATGACTACTATACAAAAAAGTACTACTGGAGGAGGAGGAGATTGTGTATGCAATGGAGGCACATTGCATACACAGACATCAGACATCACCTCAGTGCGATACTTTCATTTTCTCACTGAAGTTAAGTAGGCTACTGTATGACTTAATGTAATTAATACATTTTGCTTTTGCGCTCAAGAATTAACTCATTTCAAATGACCTGAATAGCTGAAAAAACATTTTTCTCTTCTACCAACAGGTTATATTTTCCTACACAGTAGAGATGGCCATGCCTCCTGGAAAGCCACTGTGTGTATGCTTTTGTTCTAGTCCTGCTCTAAGACATTTTATTCAGCTACAGTAATCGTGTTCCTGGTGAGCAGCTGTGATTGATAATTAAGTATTTAATATCCATTATTGAAAATGTTATGAAGAAGCAGTCATTATAAAATGTCAATAGACTATCCAAAATAAGACATTAATTGTGCCACACTGGCTACCCAGACTCCTTGCTCCGGCCAAACACTATGCCACGCCCTCAGACGTTCGTTTCGTATGTAGCGAACGACAGAGCATGGAATAAGTTAGTGTGAATCGAACCGTCGGGCTAGTTTTTATTGTATTTAACTAGGCAAGTCAGTTAATTAAGAACAAATTCTTATTTACAATGACGGCCTACAGTGGGTTAACTGCCTTGTTTAGGGGTAGAACGGCAGATGTTTACCTTGTCAGGTCGGGGATTTGATCCAGCATTATTTCGGTTACTGGCCTAACACTCTAACCACTAGGCTACCTACCGCCCCAATATAGCCTAACCTACATGTACACTCTCTTATTATGTAATGAATGCAAACTTGACAATGCAACCTTCCTCCCTGCGGAGGGAAGGGTACATTTCTCAGGCACACGTGACCATATCCATCCTGCTCATCCATGTGCGATTGTTTTCATTCCGATGGTGGTGCAGGCTGTGCCGCGTGACGTCACGGTAAATCTGGTTGGGCAGTACTGCTACTGAACAGTGCGCTGTTAAAATCGCTTCACACAGAAGCTGCCATTCAGTGTTTTTGCACTTTAGAATAGGCATCGGTGCAAGGAACAGCAGTGGAAGACGAAGTGTAACATTTAATATAGGGTAGGTTGGTCGCAAACCTCTCATAATCCTCATTGTCCTGCACAATAAACACACGGAATACACCACGTAAACCCCAAACGGAGCCTTTGAAGAGTGTTGGCATAGCATTCATTCATACTGCAATTGCAAAATGGAATATTCGTCTTCCAACAACCGGTTTAGGACAACAATGTTCAACCACGGTGAGTAGTCAATCTAGTCTCTAGGAATGTGAATGTGCCAATAAGTAGCCTATGCAGGTGTGATCGGAGTAGAACGTCGGGAAAACAATTCCAAATGTGTCCGTTGGTTTGCATCGTAGGGGGTTCAGCGCCCTGCAGCATCTCTGCAGCATCTCGTGCGCTCTCACTCCCGTATTGGTTTGTTTTGGGCTCGTATTTATCTAGGCTGGCGCACATATTGCTGGTCGCACGAGTATTGCTTGTTAAAGTGGTGTCCTCAATTGATTAAACTGTGTCGGCTGGAGTTTCAGGCAGACGAGAAAAGTAACCAAAATAGCTACAGTGTGCCACACTGTGCGGCCCAAATGGATATGTCTATATTGTGGACGTTAGATAATTTTGCTCTTCAGATAATTTGCTCATCTTTTTTTTAAGTGTCCTGTCAGTTTGACAATAGAGGGGAGTTTTTTTTGCCCATGTCAAACTAACGTTACACTTTTTTTGTGTGTGGGCATCCCACGAAAACCTGCTCCCTGAGTCGTTGCATATTTACTTTAAACAGAGGTCATAAACCAGACTTTTGGCTCAGACTTTTGGCCCATGCTGTCCTGTTGGGCTGAGTTTTACCCTTTTAAGGCAGGAAAGTAGGTGAAAGAGCCATACATCCAAGTGATGGGCTGTGCAGTTCACAAGAGGTGGTGGATATATCATTTGCTTGTGTAATCAGCATATTGATTACATTATTGGTTACCTCATCCATCAAATGATGTGATAAACCCAAAGGTTTTATAGGGCTAAGCCAAAACTCATGATCAAAAGTTTACTTCTGTTGTGTGTATTTATGTTGTTATGCAAATGACCCCATAGGCTATGCGCATGTATAGTTCACTCAGGATGAGGTCGGCTGACAGGGACTAGCTAGTGCTCATATACACCTGAGACTCCGTTTACTCTTTACATGAACTCTGTTTATATAATCACAACTCTGTCATAGCAATGACAAAACAACCTGCCTCCAGTCCAGTCCCATCACAGGTATGGTGCTATTTGACCATACCTATATGACCATTACACTGACTGATATTTTGGAGAATATATTTCCTCCAGTTGCATAAAAGTGCTTTATTCTCCAGCCAGACTCTGGGAAACTGGCTCATCTGTGTCTACACTGATAATCTCTGTATCAAGATGAGCATTGTTTTTACTGCTGAGTGACAGGTAGCTTGCCCTCTGACGAGGCCTTATCCTATGATGATGGCCTGAACATGATGACCTGACCTTTTTTTTCTTTTGCATACAACACAAGCCATGGCGTGAATGAACCATTCACAATTCCACGCTGATTGTGTGTACTTGTGCCCAACTAATAATTTTCATTTGAACTCTGTGCCCCAATGATGCCCCCACGGATAAACATCTGGTTAGTCCAGACTGTTGCCTTAAAAGAAAGAGGGAACAGAGAGAAAGGGGGATATACAGAGCCTGATCTACACCAGCAAAAACAGCCTGTCCTCTGAGTCCCACCCTTTAGAGCGAGAGACACACACACACACACACACAGACACACACACAAGTCTGACATCAGATCAGTGTGTTGATTTGTGAGGGAGGGCTCCATGCTGTTGGCTCATATGGATGTACTTTACAGCAGCTAGCCCAGTCAGCTGACGGTCGTGTATTCCTTTTTATATGGCATAAGTAGACTGAAACAGTAGCTTTTTCTTAGAGTCCATTGTCTCTTTTCCAAAGACAGGTTGTAGGTTTCTGTGAACTTGACGATCCTCACTAAATTCTATTACTTTCTGAGACGGAGCAAAGTTTTAATTTGATCGCCTTCTTCTAACCGTTTTTAGCTGTCGACTGTCCCTGTTTATAGTAGCTCAAATTGGAATCTAGGCCGGTGTAATTAACCCATTTGAACTGATTTAACAAATGAAAAAAGGTCTCTTTCTTAAACAAGTACAAATCTCAGACCAACCCAACCTGTGATACCCAAAACAATGGGAAGGAACCCTACTACTTTACAGTAGGAAGTTAAAGTAGAGGAAGCGGCTTTCCTCTGTAGTCCAGCTGGGAAAACATCCAGTAGTGGTAGAGACAGGAGACTGATGAGCAGAGACTTGGGTTCAAATAGTATTTCAAACCTTACAAACACTTTGAGAGTTTGATTGAGCCTGTCTGAAGTGCCATATGGGCAGGATTTGGCAATTTTGTGACTCCCATTGACCACTGCACCAAGCAAGCTCAATCAAGCGTGGCTAAAGGTATTTGTAATTAAACAAATACCATTTGAACCCAGGCCCAGTCATAGTGGCTAGCGGTGGACATTCCTCAGTGAGAGCTTGTTGGAGAGACGCAGCCATCCCAGACCACTGTGGCTTCACTAACAGCATCATGGCTAGAGAGGCACTCCATGTAGGTCATCACACAATCCACACTGAAATCAAGAAGGCCAGCCTATATATTATGAGTACAGCCATTTTACAACAAAATAGCTATATACAGTACCTGTCAAAAGTTTGGACACCTACTAATTCAAGGGTTTTTCTTAATTCTTACTATTTTCTAAATTGTTGAATAATAGTGAAGACATAAACTATGAAGTAACACATGGAATCATGTCGTAACCAATAAAGTGTTAAACAAATCAAAATATATTTTAGATTCTTCAAAGTAGCCACCCTTTTCCTTGATTACAATTTTCCTCACTCTTGGCATTTCCTCAACCAGCTCCACCTGGAATGCTTTTCCAACAGTCTTGAATGAATTCCCACATATACTGAGCACTTGTTGGCTGCTTTTCCTTCACTCTGCGGTCCAAATCATCCCAAACCATCTCAATTGGGTTGAGGTCGGGTGATTGTGGATGCCAGGTCATCTGATGCAGCACTCCATCACTCTCCTTCTTGGTCAAATAGCTCTTACACAGCCTGGAGGTGTGTTGGGTCATTGTCCTGTTGAAAAACAAATTATAGTCCCACTAAGCACAAACCAGATGGGATGGCGTATCGCTGCAGAATGCTGTGGTAGCCATGCTGGTTCAGTGTGCCTTGAATTCTAAATAAATCACAGACAGTGTTACCAGCAAAGCACCATCACAACTCCTCCATGCTTCACAGTGGGAACCGCACATGCAGAGATCCTCCGTTCACCTACTCTGCGTCTCACAAAGACACGGCGGTTGGAACCAAAAATCTCACATTTGGACTCGTCAAACCAAAGGACAGATTTCCACCGGTCTAATGTCCTTTGCTCGTGTTTCTTGGCCCAAGCAAGTATCTTATTATTGGTGTCCTTTAGTAGTGGTTTCTTTGCAGCAATTCGACCATGAAGGCCTGACTCCTCTGAACAGTTGATGTTGAGATGTGTCTGTTACTTGAACTCTGAAGCATTTATTTGGTCTGCAATTTCAGAGGCTGGTAACTTTAATGAACTTATTCTCTGCAGCAGAGGTAACTCTGGGTCTTCTTTACTTATGGCGATCCTCATGAGAGCCTGTTTCCTCATAGCTATTGATGGTTTTTGTGACTGCACTTGAAGAAACTTTCAAAGTTCTTGAAATTTTCCGGATTGACTGACCTTCATGTGTTAAAGTAATGATGGACTGTCATTTCTCTTTGCTTATTTGGGCAGTTCTTGCCATAATATGGACTTGGTCTTTTACCAAATAGGGCTATCTTCTGTATACCACCCCTACCTTGTTACAACAACTGATTGGCTCAAACGCATTAACAAGGCACACCTGTTAATTGAAATGCATTCCAGGTGATTACCTCATGAAGCTGGTTGAGAGAATGCCATGAGTGTGCAAAGCTGTCATCAAGTCAAAGGGTGGCTATAAAATATATTTTGAATTGTTTAACACTTTTTTTGGTTACAACATGATTCCATATGTGTTATTTCATAGTTTTGATGTCTTTGATTCTACAATGTAGAAAATAGTAAAATTAAAGAAAAACCCTTGAATGAGTAGGTGTGTCCAATCTTTTGACTGGTACTAATATATATAACACACAGTGCATTCGGAAAGTATTCAGACCCCTTTACTTTTTCCACATTTTGTTACGTTACAGCCTTATTCTAAAATTGATTAAATTGTGTTTTTTCCCTCATCAATTTACACACAATAATCCATAATGACAAAGCAAAATCAGGTTTAAAAAATATTTAAAAAAACTGAAATATTACATTTACATAAGTATTCAGATGCTTTACTTAGTACTTTGTTGAAGCACCTTTGGCAGCAATTACAGCCTCGAGTCTTCTTGGGTATGACACTACAAGCTTGGCTCACCTGTATTTGGGGAATTTCTCCCATTCTTCTCTGCAGATCCTCTAAAGCTCTGTCAGGTTGAATGGGGAGCGTCGCTGCACAGTTATTTTCAGGTCTCTCCAGAGATGTTAGATCGGGTTTAAGTCCAGGCTCTGGCTGGGCCACTCAAGGACATTGAGACTTGTCCCGAAGCCACTACTACATTGGCTTCACCCCAATCTGAGGTTCTGAGCACTCTGGAGCAGGTTTTCATCAAGGATCTTTCTGTACTTTGCTCGGTTCATCTTTGCCTCAATCCTGACTAGTCTCCCAGTCCCTGCTGCTGAAAAACATCACCAACACATGATGCTGCCACCACCATGCTTCACCGTAGTGAACCTGATGGTGCCAGGTTTCCTCCATATGTGACATTTGGCATTCAGGCTAAATAATTCAATATTGGTTTCATCAGACCAGAGAATCTTGTTTCTCATGGTCAGAGTCCTTTAGGTGCCTTTTGGCAAACTCCAAGCGGGCTGTCATGTGCCTTTTACTGAGGAGTGGCTTCCGTCTGGTCACTCTACCATAAAGGCCTGATTGCTGGAGTCCTGCAGATATGGTTGTCCTTCTGGAATGTTCTCCCTTCTCCACATAAGAATTCTGGAGCTCTGTCAGACTGACCATCAGGTTCTTGGTCACCTCCCTGACCAAGGCCCTTCTCCCCCGATTGCTCAGTTTGGCCGGGTGGCCAGCTCTAGGAAGAGTCTTGGTGGTTCCGAACTTCTTCCATTTAAGAATGATGGAGGCCAGTGTGTTCTTGGGGACCTTCAATGCTGCAGACATTTTTTGGTACCCTTCCCAAGATCTGTGCCTCAACACAATCCTGTCTTGGAGCTCTACAGACATTTCGTTCAACCTCATGGCTTGATTTTTGCTCTGACATGCACTGTCAACTGTGGAACCTTTATATAGACATGTGTGCGCCTTTCCAAATCATGTCCAATCAATTGAATTTACCACAGGTGGACTCCAATCAAGTTGTAGAAACATCTCAAGGATGATCAATGGAAACAGGATGCACATGACCTCAATTTCGATTCTCATAGTAATACTAATGGAAAAATGTTTATTTTATAAATACATTTGCAAAAATTTCTAAGCCTTTTTTTTTCACTTTGTCAATATGGTATTGTGTTTAGATTGAGATGTGAGATTTTTTTTAAATATCCATTTTAGAATAAGGCTGGTACATAATATAATGTGGTCTGAATAGGCTTCCCCATCTTATAATTATATTGTATTTGTCTACTGTCTTGGAAGACATTTTGTGACATGCCTTGCCAATTGCCACAGATTTTCAAGTAATGCATTTCAATCGGTGAAAAGGTAGACGGACACAACTTAAGGAAGTCACTTGGCCGGGCATTGCAGAGGGTCTTTGACCTAAAATGGGGTTTTACTGTAACTTCTTTTAAAAAGAAAGAAAACGTGCAGCCCTTTGGTCGGCTGTGGGGATAATTGAGTGAGTGTGGATTAGGAATGGCTGTGTCTGAAGTGATCATAGCATACATACATGGTGATGCTGTGAGTCTATAATCTCCTTATACCAGCTCCACATGTCCCCTCTGCTCTGGAGCGTGTGTTCTGTAGCCCCTCTGTAAGCCCAGCAGCCCGGACTCTGCCTTGCTTTTCATTGAAAAAGTATTACTGCATGGAGGGAAAACTGTACTGAATAGAAAATCTCCAGCACACTGGTGACGTTGATGCTCCATATAATCTATGTGGTATCTAGATCACCCGTGTGCTGGATGTTCCTTTCTGTCAGTGCCTTGCTTTCAGTCAGGCCACATCTCCTGAGAAGGCCTAGGTAGGACTTGTGGGTTTATGTCAAGCCACTGCCCCTTTTGACGTAGGATGCTGTGTATTGTATAACCAGTAAGCATGCACTGTGTACAAGCACGCACAGTCTCTAGTACACACTGAGGTATGTGTATATTTTTCTCTCCCTCTCTAACACACATTTGATCTATTCACACACACAATCACTCTCCTAGATCCACAAACACTCTGTCACATGCACGCAAACCCACACAAACACATACTTGCTTTCTGACACTCCCTTGTGTTCTCTCTCACACACACACACACACACACACACACACACTGCAGTTTTTTAACAGCCAGGGGGTCTTTTAATAGGCATCAACAGCTGGTTAGTCAGACATTCAGTGTCAGCGACCTTGATAGCGATGATAAAGATGCTTTCGTCTTGTCTCCCTGGGTCTGGCTATCCAAGAACAAACCAGGCTAGGAGGTAGATCGGTATTATGATAACATCTCAGTGACATAACCTGGTATTCATCTCCTGTACTTCCCAGCCAAGCCAACACCACAATCTGAACCTAACCAGATCGTGTAATACATGAGCCAGATCAAACACAGATTGAGATTAACGTCCATCTGTTCATCCCAGACCAGCGCTAACATATTTCTCACTCGCTTAAAGTCCCATTCTCACAGGTGTGAAATTAAGTGTTTAGATAATAACATATTTATAGAATTGTGTTATGCTGTAATATGTTTTGGACATCTCAGGATTTGATGGAATTTCAGATGGTGTCAATTTGTAGTGTTGTAAATAATGTATTTCCTTTTCCTGTATCCATCAACCTCCTTCAACCTGTGTGTGCAATCTGGAACCATCTCCTGCTTGCTCTGCCATCCAATCCGATCTTCCTCTGGACAGATGATGAGGTAATTAAGACATTATTTTTCTTTCTTTTACTCACACGCCTACTGTACACATTGCATCATTATTGGTGATGTTGATTGACAGCCCTGATAATGGTCTGGACCAAGGGGTCGTTAAGGTTCAATAAAAGGAAGCATTTGAAGATTTGCTTGACCTTTTGATGTACTGAATAGGCCTGCAAGTGACTGATAACAACTTGGTGGTTTGGTTAAAGGGAAGCTAACTGTAATTGCGGAAGTGAAAAGGTTATTTTTTACAGTGAAAGGTGTTGAGTTGGGTAATGATTGTTTGCCGTGAGGATTTGTGTTGGCCGCCACATACCTGACAGGGTAACAGGTGTACTGCTGTGTGGAAATGGGTGTGGTCTGCTGTTGAACCCAGTTTGACTAGTTTCATGTCCCACGCAAGGTGACAGCTGAGACGTCTTACTGAAGGAGCGACAGGTCTGTTTTTGACCCCATATGTGTGTGTGTGTTGACGGTGCCAACTTCCACTCCTACAATTCCACTGTCAGTAGCTTCCCATGAGGGCACCCAGTGAGTGATGGAGCCCTGTCACACAAACACACATCCCAGTGTTGTCTACATCCCACGGCCCTACAGAAGTTTGGGGGAAGAGGGGGAGGTTTGTCTCCAAACACAGTAGACAAATCTCTGAGGAGGGAGGAGGACAGGGAAAGAAGAGTAGCGGGTAGCTGAGGAGGGGAGTGGATCCGTATGGGTGTGTGACAGAGCTGTTCCTTCCTCTAAGCAGCATTCCTTACCCCTGGGACACAAAGCGACTAACTGCTGCAGCACCAAGAGGGAACGCCCAGAGAGGAATTTTCAGTTCTCTACGGGATCCAGTCATGAGCTACAAAGAGGGTACAGAGCCACGTGATCGAGTCATGAGCTAGAGGCTAGAGAGCCACTGGATCTACTGAGGTTTAGGTTTATGTAACAATGTAACAACCCCTCCTGGATATGAGAGAAGATCAATGAGGTCTTCAGATCCATGAATGTACTCCCTGTTCATTAAACGTCACCGATGGTTTGACCACAAAGAATAAAGTGCAAACTTCAGCTCTGCAGTGTAGCCTATCCTCTTCCACTGTGACCATCCCTGGCTTCAGCCCAGCACATGCCGGACTCTGGGATGTGGTGGGAAAGAGGGTGGCTGTGGTTTCCTCTCTCTCTAGTTGGAAAAAGACACACACACACACACTCTCTGAGTGATGATGTCATCACTGTCCCTGGACAGTGCCAGTTCTGGGCAGGGAAGCACAGCAACTGTAATCACAGATCTCTTCAATGTCAACGAGGAAACCAGGGTTTCGCACTCTCTCGCGCGCTCTCTCTGTCTCTGTGGCTTTTAGTCAACCCAGCATTCGGCCTTTATCCCTCGCCTTCACTGTGGCCATGGTGGAGGGACGAGGCTATCGTTAGACTTTATTAGCCTATTAACTAGCAGCTAGTACGTAGCTACTGCAGTGGATGGAAGCTGGGTGTTTTCCTTCCCCGTGTGTGTGTGTGTGTGTGTGTGTGTGTGTGTGTGTGTGTGTGTGTGTGTGTGTGTGTGTGTGTGTGTGTGTGTGTGTGTGTGTGTGTGTGTGTGCCTACATGCGTGCCAATGGGTATCCTCCGGACGTCAAGTGTGTGTGTGTAGCCCCACCCTGTCCATCCCTCGCATGATTGACCGTGGTAAGCCAGTGAAGCCAGTTAACACAATGACAATGGCTGTAAAAATAGATGTGTGGGGTGTCGCCACCAAGCAGGCCTGGCTAGGGATGGGTGGTACGGGTTGGTTTTGATATCATGATTTGCTTTTGATGCTTTTCAACTACTCAAAAGTACTTTGTGATCTAGATCAAGCCTCAACAACTATAGTGTAATTGATTCATGCTCATATCCAAAGTTAGAGAATAATACATTATATACAGTACAGTTGATTCACTGCAAGGATGGAATTATATCATCCAATACAGTACATTATCCTAGCTATCCCTTTATCTGAGGACCCATGCCAAGTAATGGAGCCATTCTTCATCATATCACCAAACTTTGGGTTATTAGCTAAGTGGGTGGCGTACTGTGTCACTGCAACCAGAGTTGTCATTGTGTATTAAGCTCAGTGGGGAAGTGCTTGGGCTTAATTATTCTCTCAGCTGGGGAAATGTGGTGTGTGATTGTGACATTGCGATTCGGACACCAAGTCTCTAGCTGTGGTGGTGGCATTTTGTGACAGACCACCCTCAGGCTCTGTTTGACAAGAGGGGAGGGACACAATTGAGTTAGGGAGCTGCAAGACACGCAACACCCCACTGCGACACCTAAGGCTGTCGGAAGTCAAGAGCAGAGTGAAACTAAGTTAAGAATGAGTGTCTGTGAAGAACTTAGAATCAGCTCTCCGGGAGTCAGAATGGGTGCTTAGTTGAAGTTATCTGCCTCTCTCATCTCACGAGTTAAGAATGTGTCAATGTAGAACTTACAACGATCTACTACACTATAGTACACGGGCGTCACTATTCCTTGTCTCCTGTCCCCACCTCTAGCCTCCATCTAGCAGAGTGGCTGTGGTTCTATGTTACTGAAGTTCTGTCCCTGTGTAAGTCAGGATGGGCTGTTCATTCTCATCAATTACGAGAAAGCACTACACTTATTAAGTGCAGCTCTACATCTATCTGTTTGCCCCTCCTCCCTTTTCTCTTTCCTCCCTCTCTCTCTGCCCCCCACCCCCCCATAAATCCACCCCAGGGGATGCTGGGTAATGAGGGTTGACACTAATGACCTCCTCAGGTTGTTTTGATGCTAGAGCACTTAATCCTTCCAAGGATGTTTTGTTGTCGTGGATATGTAGCTGTGTCTAGCACCTGAAAGAATATCCTCTTGATGGACAATAAACATTGTCTTTATAAATGTTCCTCATTTGTTTCCATATGAAAGTGGTACGCTATAGATTTTAAATTCCAAGTCAACACGGATGTGAAGTCAAACGAAGGCTCAATACTTTATAACTTAACTTCCTGTGATCAGTCACTACTTCCTGTCCCGATTATGGCCTGTTAGTTCAGCAGACTCAGGGCTCGGTCCCGATCCAGCTCCACAGATGTCCCATGTCAGTTGGTGGCCACCCTCTGGTCCTCCTTGAGCCTCCATTCCCCAGGCTTTCAGTCGGTCAGAGGGTGACCCGGACATTCCTCGGAACCTCCAAAGAAATGGGCCCTGCCAAGCCTCTCTCTCCCCTCTGTCCCCCAAACAGAGAGGGGCCTGGCTATAAATATACCCCAGCTTGATTCCCATGGCCCCTACTGGGGTCCCAGCAGTCACCCAGCTGGCCAGGGCGAGGGGGGGGCACCACCAGGCTTGGACCAGAGAAGCCACCATCCTGCTCCAACTACCTCAGAAAGGATGAGGCTCCTGGGGGAAGAGCGTGGTGGAGGGGGAGGGGTGGATGTTGAATGGGGTCAGATAGGATTAAAAGGTCCTGTAAATCCTCTACAGTTTAAATGTGACTAGTGGTCAACTTCTTTCCTTTTTTAAGGACGAGCCTTAAAACCTGTCTGCTGTCCATCCTAGAGATTATCCCTGTTGACATACAGTATGTTGGGTAGTTTTCTGACACCGTGATTGCATTTGGAGCTGCAGAAAAAGAGCATGCCAGGTCTGCGTGTGAATCGTCATCTATTCTGTGTTGAACTGAATTCTCTTCTCTAGAGTGTTAG
Source organism: Salvelinus namaycush (assembly GCF_016432855.1). NCBI lineage: Eukaryota > Metazoa > Chordata > Actinopteri > Salmoniformes > Salmonidae > Salvelinus > Salvelinus namaycush. The sequence continues at coordinate 24,539,030 of NC_052329.1, forward strand.
AATTGTTTAGTAGTTGCTGCATTTTCGCACACAACAGATGCTAAATTCCCAGTAACTTCTAGATATGGGTAAAAGGTGGTTTTGGGGGAATCCTTTTCAATCCCAGCAACTGTAATGTAATGCTTACTGCAAACCAACAGACAGACACTGATCCCTAATCGTTTGTATGCATGCTTTGGGCTCTGGGCTCTCATTCTCTCTGACAAACTCCCTGCCTATATGCTATTGCTGAGTTCTGCTGACTTCTATCTACTGTAGACTGAATTCCCATCTAGGCTGTGTATCACAGAGAGAGCTAGATGTGAGGATTGATTGACTGGTGTGTTTGTGCTGAATTTGAGACTCTGACACAGACACCCGATCCTGTCAGTCTGCTGTATGGGGAGCTGAGTGATGGAACACTAACTACAACGCTGCACTCTGCATTCTAACATCCAGACATTCTATCATTCCAACTAAATGAAACAGAGCAGACTGACTGAGTCCCTCCCTGTCAGACTGAGGCAGTGGTATATCTGATCTGCAGTATGGTAACTACACCTGACTGTCTATGAGATCCTGTATTAGCTAATACGACTTGTGAAGCAGTTGGTGTAGAACCATTACTGACATCTTTCTCTATGGTTGTTCATGAGCCAAACAATGTTCTCACGTTTCATTTCTCCACAAAGATCACTCAACGGTGTGACAATGACCTCTGAGAATTTTTCTTTGGTCTCAGCCTCTCGGGAATAAACCATCAAAACAACAAACCCAAGTGTGGCGTCTCTGCTTCAGCCGAGGGCGTGCGAGACGAGGTGACACAGCGCTTCTGGAACCAGCGCAGCGGTCGAGGCTTAATGCTACCCAGCTGCAGCTGTGCCCCTGAACACTTCCAGATGCCCCCAAGATGCACCAGGTCAGCATGAGGAAATACCAAGCGAGCCAAGAGGAGGAGAAGAAGGGTAGATGAGAAGAGGATAATAAACGAGGGGAAGAGTGGAGGGAATGATAAATGAGAAGGCAATAGGAGAGGAGAAGAGTAGGTAGACAAGGAGACGAAGAGTAAAGGGCAGAGGAGAGACAGACAAGGGACCACGCCAACTCAACCACTGGCATCCAGTGTGCCTAGACTGGACCAAACCACTAGTTACTCAATAGTCATTCCATCCCATTCCTCTGAGACAGACCGAGAGACAAGAGGGCTGCTCCTGCATGGTGAGGATTTAGAGGCTTGGTGTAGTAACTGTAGCATGGAATGCGGTAGCTTGCTGTGACATGATGACGGATGGAATTTGTTGGTGTTTTATTAGGATCCCCATTAGCTGTTGCAAAAGCAGCAGCTACTCTTCTTGGGGTCCACATGAAACATGACATAATACAGAACATTAATAGACAATAGACAAAAATAAATAAAAGGCACACGTAGCCTACATATCAATGCATACACACAAACTATCTAGTTCAAATAGGAGAGAGGTGTGATGTGTGCCGTGAGGTGTTGCTTTATCTGTTAAAAAAACAACCAGGTTTGCTGTTTATTTGAGCAATATGAGATGGGATTGGAGTGCAATAAGGGCTCTATATAATACTGTACACTTTCTTGAATTTGTTCTGGATTTGGGGGAGAGAAAAAAGACCCCTGGTGGCATGTCTGGGGGGGTAAGTGTGTGTGTCAGACCTGTGTGTAAGTTGACTATGCAAACAATTTGGGATTTTCAATTCATTAATGTTTCTTTATAAAAAGAAGTGATGCAGTCAGTCACTCCTCAACTGTTAGCCAAGAGAGACTGGCATGCATAGTATTTATATCAGCCCTCTGATTACAATGAAGAGCAAGACGTGCCTCTCTGTTCTGGGCCAGCTACAGCCTAACTAGGTCTTTCCTTGCAGCACTCGACCACACGACTGGACAATAATCAAGATAACACAAAACTATAGCCTGCAGAACTTGCTTTTTGTAATGTGGTGTCAAAGCAGAGCATCTCTTTATTAAATGACAGGAGGGAGGTAGGGGTGTAGCACCATTTGTGTATGGGAACGTTATGATGTGATGTGGTAGAAATTGGTGGAGCTACTACACTTAGGATGCATCTCAATAGTCAGATAACATGTTGTCTTCAATGTGATGACAGGTATTGGAGGCTAGACTGATTCACAGGCCAGCCACAGAACTCCCGCGTAGTCTCAGCCCAGTGAAGTGTGTAGGGGGGGCCGCAGTGGTAGCAGTAGTAGAAGCCAGACGGTCGGTCAGTGAGGTGTGTGCGTGTGATCCGTGTTGTTCCCTATTTCCTGTGCTTTGAACGGCTGCCCTTTGAAACTTAATTTCCTTCAAGTCGCCACACTACCCTCCCTGTCCCACCCTGTCATTTAGACGCAGCCAAATTAAGCAGCAGACCCCAGCATCTCTCTGAACACACACACCCTCCGCCACACACACACACACACACACACACACACACACACACACACACACACACACACACACACACACCACTCCATCCCACTCACTCACTCAAACACACGGCTCAAAACTATCCCATTACACATGGGATAGATCTCCCACACTGTTTACATCTAGTCCATGACTCTCCAACAGTCTATCTCTTCCTGTAGGACTACTGTAGGTTTGTCTCAGTACTGTATCCCTGCCTGTACTAACTCTAGGTTTGTCTCAGTACTGTATCCCTGCCTGTACTAACTCTAGGTTTGTCTCAGTACTGTATCCCTGCCTGTACTAACTCTAGGTTTGTCTCAGTACTGTATCCCTGCCTGTACTACTGTAGGTTTGTCTCAGTACTGTATCCCTGCCTGTACTAACTCTAGGTTTGTCTCAGTACTGTATCCCTGCCTGTACTACTCTAGGTTTGTCTCAGTACTGTATCCCTGCCTGTACTAACTCTAGGTTTGTCTCAGTACTGTATCCCTGCCTGTACTACTCTAGGTTTGTCTCAGTACTGTATCCCTGCCTGTACTAACTCTAGGTTTGTCTCAGTACTGTATCCCTGCCTGTACTACTGTAGGTTTGTCTCAGTACTGTATCCCTGCCTGTACTAACTCTAGGTTTGTCTCAGTACTGTATCCCTGCCTGTACTACTCTAGGTTTGTCTCAGTACTGTATCCCTGCCTGTACTAACTCTAGGTTTGTCTCAATACTGTATCCCTGCCTGTACTAACTCTAGGTTTGTCTCAGTACTGTATCCCTGCCTGTACTAACTCTAGGTTTGTCTCAGTACTGTATCCCTGCCTGTACTACTGTAGGTTTGTCTCAGTACTGTGTCCCTGCCTGTACTACTGTAGGTTTGTCTCAGTACTGTATCCCTGCCTGTACTACTCTAGGTTTGTCTCAGTACTGTATCCCTGCCTGTACTAACTCTAGGTTTGTCTCAGTACTGTATCCCTGCCTGTACTACTGTAGGTTTGTCTCAGTACTGTATCCCTGCCTGTACTAACTCTAGGTTTGTCTCAGTACTGTATCCCTGCCTGTACTAACTCTAGGTTTGTCTCAGTACTGTATCCCTGCCTGTACTAACTCTAGGTTTGTCTCAGTACTGTATCCCTGCCTGTACTAACTCTAGGTTTGTCTCAGTACTGTATCCCTGCCTGTACTACTCTAGGTTTGTCTCAGTACTGTATCCCTGCCTGTACTAACTCTAGGTTTGTCTCAGTACTGTATCCCTGCCTGTACTAACTCTAGGTTTGTCTCAGTACTGTATCCCTGCCTGTACTACTCTAGGTTTGTCTCAGTACTGTATCCCTGCCTGTACTACTCTAGGTTTGTCTCAGTACTGTATCCCTGCCTGTACTACTCTAGGTTTGTCTCAGTACTGTATCCCTGCCTGTACTAACTCTAGGTTTGTCTCAGTACTGTATCCCTGCCTGTACTACTCTAGGTTTGTCTCAGTACTGTATCCCTGCCTGTACTACTCTAGGTTTGTCTCAGTACTGTATCCCTGCCTGTACTAACTCTAGGTTTGTCTCAGTACTGTATCCCTGCCTGTACTACTCTAGGTTTGTCTCAGTACTGTATCCCTGCCTGTACTACTGTAGGTTTGTCTCAGTACTGTATCCCTGCCTGTACTAACTCTAGGTTTGTCTCAGTACTGTATCCCTGCCTGTACTACTCTAGGTTTGTCTCAGTACTGTATCCCTGCCTGTACTACTCTAGGTTTGTCTCAGTACTGTATCCCTGCCTGTACTAACTCTAGGTTTGTCTCAGTACTGTATCCCTGCCTGTACTACTGTAGGTTTGTCTCGGTACTGTATCCCTGCCTGTACTAACTGTAGGTTTGTCTCAGTACTGTATCCCTGCCTGTACTACTCTAGGTTTGTCTCAGTACTGTATCCCTGCCTGTACTAACTCTAGGTTTGTCTCAGTACTGTATCCCTGCCTGTACTACTCTAGGTTTGTCTCAGTACTGTATCCCTGCCTGTACTACTCTAGGTTTGTCTCAGTACTGTATCCCTGCCTGTACTAACTCTAGGTTTGTCTCAGTACTGTATCCCTGCCTGTACTAACTCTAGGTTTGTCTCAGTACTGTATCCCTGCCTGTACTACTGTAGGTTTGTCTCAGTACTGTATCCCTGCCTGTACTACTCTAGGTTTGTCTCTGTGTACGAGACTGACTGTGGGTTTGTAATACTGAACCTTACATTTCCCTTCTGAAACCTATACACACACGTTCTGACATCTGAAACCAAACCACAGACACAAAGCCATCTAGCCATCATTTGTTCATATTTACAACATATGTAGTGTTCCATGCAGGGCAGGCTACTGCAGGGTTACTTTGGTAGTGGCCAGCCTAGTCCCATCTATGTCCTTCTGTCTTTTAACAGTTGGTTTTTCATAATAGTTGACATTACTGTAATTGTCTATATTACTCACTTGGACAGATGCCCTGCCACAGACAGTTTTGAGCTGTGTGTGTATAATAGTAGAGTTCTGTTGAAATAAAGACTATCAATAGGAATTTGATCTGCTCCTTCTGGCTACTGTTCTATTCATCTGTAATAACAATACTGTATGTATCATCTTTCATAGCACCATCCCTGTCTGAATCTCTGTGCTGACAAGTATGAGATGTTAGCATTATGTGAGTATGGAGGACCACATTACAGTTGTTTTACCTGTCCTGTGTCTGTCCCAATGTCTGATTTGAACATATGAATCCAAAGAGACTTTACTTTGGATTCACACACATGCTTTTCCTACTGACTGTGTGTGTGTGATGGAGCCAGGGGCGTAGTGTGATGTGTGTGTGTGTGTGTGTGTGTGTGTGTGTGTGTGTGTGTTTTGGTACTGAGGGACTGTGACGCAGAACAACAACACTCAACATGTCTTATTGAGAGATGAAAGAGGAGGAGACATGTTGCTCCTGTTACCTCCCAGGAACACAACATTCCAAACCCTGTCCTCCTCCCTCCCCTCTTCATTTCATTTCCACCTCTCAATCTTTTTGTCCTGTGTGAAATGGAAGAGATCATTTTACACACACACCTTGAGATGTCTATGGCATCTTGACCTCCCTGTTATCTGGTAGTACAACCCTGACCACATTCTATATCACTCCCAGATTCCAGCCCTCTCATGGTCTATGCCCTTACACACACACACACACACACACACACACACACACACACACGTAACAGCTCATTTATGTCCTTGGTTGCGCCATTTACTTATGCTCTGTGAGGTATACTGTAGCTTATTACAGACACAATTCTGATAACCGACGTGTGTGTGCACGCGGGTACAGCGAGGACACACCATGGATGCCCATTCCGGGATTAACATTTTTAAACAGCTACTAAAGACCATATTCAACTAATGACTTCCTCATTTCTACCAGTAAAACCTCTTCCATCTCCTTTTAGACTCTGGTCATTTAAGGGGAGCTGGGAAAACATCTGGGGAGGAGACCGACTGCTAGGTCTAGGGTTAGGCCTTTCCATGGGCAACCCTTTAATGAAGTTATCAAGAGAGCAGAGCAGCCGAGCCCTGTCTATTTATCAAAGAAAAGGTCCCGGAGTTCACTTACCTATTCTGTTCTCTGCTCTCTGTCCAATTCAATGTCCTCCCAAGTCTGTTTCAAAGGGAATGTCTTGATGTTAAGTGTTTGACGAACAGCTTGATAGAATATGATTGATCAAATTGGTTGGAATTTAAACCTGGTCTGAAGAACGCTGTAGTACTTGTTTGCCTATAGACAAGTTGGTTGTTAAGCAACAAAACCAATGCGTACGCAACTATGGGGCAAAACAGACTAGGTTGGCTTAGATTGTTGACAACATGTAAACAATATTTTGTTTACAATGTTTATTAAAAACAAAGTTGTACAGTGAGCACTTGTCTCTCAAACACATCTTTACAGTTTTTGGTTAGCTAACTAGTTAGCAAATTGTAGCCATATTAGCTTGACATCAGTCAAAACTTGACATCAGTCAAAAACACCTCAAAATAAGACTTGTATCAAGAACATGATCGAACGAGCTGAATCGAGCCACTTACAATTCACCACATGGCAGTTTCTTGTCATTGTTGCTAGCTATCTGGCCATCCAGAACCATAACATCACACAGACTTCAGTTACTGTATTTCAAGAAACTCTGGTATTTCAAGTGTTCTGGAATGCCCTCTACTGTTTCTCCATCATGGAAACAGGATTAAAGCTTTCCATGAGCAGAGAAGTAAATAGAATGCCCTAAGCATCTTACTGCAGCACAACTCTCTTCCTCTCCACAGTCAGACTTCTCTCCACCTGTTCTGTTCCACTGCTGTCACGACAACGGAAGACTGGCACCTGCCCCCTGCCGCCCGGGCCATCTACGATATCTATTTAACCATGGAATGTGACCAGTTAGTGTTGAGTAGAGAATGAAACCCAACTGGCAAGCCGTGTATGAGTTATGGACAGAGTAAGTTAGACAGTCTGTGACTGAGGAGGAGGGTCTATAGAAGTTTACTGTGCACTGATTTTGTTTTTTTGTGTGTGTGTGTGTGTTTTGTCCCATAACCACAGGGGACAATAGAGTTACTGCTTGTGGGTTAGGAATGACCGGGTTTGGTCAATTGGGCATTCTTTATAACATAGTAAGACACAGCTCAGGATGCTAATGTAAAATTACAACTATTACTTTGTCTTGTGCCATTGAATAGTTGTAGCATGAGTCGGCCTGGAGAGAGAGAGACTGGCATTGCGTAACATCACATCATAAGACAGACGGTGGATGTCAACCACACATTACACAAACAAAGCAAACCTCATACTCATACATGACCAAGATTCCTGTGTGATACCAAGAAGCAGTTAAATATTTATTCCGTCACAATAAAACGAGGGAGATTTATGCGTTAATAACAGTTTGGGAAGTTTTTCTGTTCCAAAAACATCCCTGACTGTGAATATGGCCCCAGGTTGTTTTGGGACATCTTGCTATGCCAAGTTGAACGTCTTTGACTGAATTTAACATCTTTGGCTAAGTTGAACTGATTTAACAGTTTCTTCTGTTTCACTTGGAGCTACCCACTAGCTGTTCTTCTCTGGATGTTCCCAGAATATCTTTTGGCAGTGTTAAGTTATTTTGCCTTTGATGTGAGGCACAAAGCCCTCTGCTCTGCACTTCTCCCTCCCTCTCTGCCCTCCTTGACCATGACACTTTGGCTTTAAACGGCAGCTGTATAAGTGTGACAGTGAGGCAGATTTGGAGTGAATTAGCAAGATGGATTTTCTGCTTCCGTCTGCCTGCTCTACTTGGGCCGGGACTGGCTTGGCCCATCGTGCCAGGTCTGCTTGGGACTGGGAGAGAGACTTGCTCAAACTATAATGTCTGGACTTTAAACTATTAATAGAGTTAAAGCCTGAGAATTCAGACTGAGGTCAGCAGCATTGAGATTCCTCCAGCAGCGCGAGAGAGGGAGGGAAAATCCACTCTTATATGATATGATGCATTTTTTAAATTGTTGAGTTATTTATACATGATAATGTTGTAGGAGCCATTTTACTAGTAGGCAGAGATAGCTCCATAGACAAAGACAACGGAATCCATACCGGTTTCACAATTTCTCCATCCCTCAGTAAATTATCTCTCCTGCTGCCTATGTCTATATTCCTAGTTTTTTATATGTTCCTCGGCAGTGGAAAATACTTCATCCCACTAGCCTTCTGCCGTGAAAAGTACTTCAGCCCATGTGTCCTCAAAGGACGAAAATAAATCATGCCTTTTTAATTTGAGGTGAGAGATTTTAAAGTGTGTGGGATGTGCCTTACTATACCGAGCCTGTGGAGAGACTTTACAGATGAGATGGATTTCAAAGTGAGTGAGTTGATGTCCCTCTCAGAGCGTACTAATTTTGGAGTCTTCTCACCGGGTGGCCTAGAACCAAGCAAAATGCTTCCCTTTTCGTGTGCTTAGGTATTTTGTAAGTGATCCCTAGCTTATATACATGAGGGGTTCCAAGGTTTTTTTTAAATGCAAGAAAAGGAAGCTAGGTTTGCACTAACCCCAGTACTTTGTGTCATGTAAATTATTATATCTGACGGTAGAGCTTAGCATCTCTAGGACCATGTCGATTTTCCATTGTTGATTGGTAAGAAAATATGACAGATCTGGAACTGAAAATCATGAATGTTGGCAAACTGTTTGAACATCCAACTGAATCCCTTTTAACCTGTCCAAAAACAGCTTGTTAAAACACATTTCATTTTAATAATGGAAAGAAAAACACTTGTAGACACCCTCAGACCTAACTGCTGTAACTTCCCTCTCATTACCAGACGTTTGACGGACATCTAATTTGTGCATGACACAAGTAATTTTTCCAACAATTGTTTACTGACAGATTATTTCACCTATAATTCACTGTATCACAATTCCAGTAGGTCAGAAGTTTACATACACTAAGTTAAGTTAACTGTGCCTTTTAAACAGCTTGGAAAATTCTTGAAAATGATGTCATGGCTTTAGAAGATTCTGATAGGCTAATTGACATAATTTGAGTCAATTGGAGGTGTACCTGTGGATGTATTTCAAGGCCTACCTTCAAACTCAGTGCCTCTTTGCTTGACATAATGGGAAAATCATAAGAAATCAGCCAAGACCTCAAAAAATTGTAGACCTCCACAAGTTTGGTGCATCATTGGGAGCAATTTCCAAACGCTTGAAGGTACCACGTTCATCTGTACAAACAGTAGTACGCAAGTATAAAAACCATGGGACCACGCAGCCATCATACCGCTCAGGAAGGAGACGCGTTCTGTCTCCTAGAGATGAACGTACTTTAGTGCGAAAAGTGCAAATCAATCCCAGAACAACAGCAAAGGACCTTGTGAAGATGCTGGAGGAAACCGGTACAAAAGTATCTATATCCACAGTAAAACGAGTCCTATATCGACATAACCTGAAAGGCCGCTCAGCAAGGAAGAAGCCACTGCTCCAAAATCACCATAAAGCCAGACAACGGTTTGCAACTGCACATGGGGACAAAGATTGCACTTTTTGGAGAAATATACCCTGGTCTGATGAAACAAAAATAGAACTGTTTTGCCATATTGACCATCGTTATTTTTGGAGGACAAGGGGGGAGGCTTGCAAGCCGAAGAACACCATCCCAACCGTGAAGCACGGGGGTGGCAGCATCATGTTGTGGGGGTGCTTTGCTGCAGGAGGGACTGGTGCACTTCACAAAATAGATGGCATCATGAGGAATGAAAATTATGTGGATCTATTGAAGCAACATCTCAAGACATCAGTCAGGAAGTTAAAGCTTGGTCGCAAATGGGTCTTCCAAATGGACAATGACCCCAAGCGTACTTCCAAAGTTGTGGCAAAATGGCTAAAGGACAACAAAGTCAAGGTATTGGAGTGGCCATAACAAAGCCCTGACCTCAATCCTATAGAAAATGTGTGGGCAGAACTGAAAAAGTGTGTGCGAGCAAGGAGGCCTACACACCTGACTCAGTTACACCAGCTCTGTCAGGAGGAATGGGCCAAAACATGCACCTCTGGAACGGTTGTTAAGACACTAACAGCTTACAGACGGTAGGCAATTTAAGGTCACAGTTATTAAAACTTAGGACACTAAAGAGGCCTTTCTACTGACTCTGAAAAACACCAAAAGACAGATGCCCAGGGTCCCTGCTCATCTACGTGAACGTGCCTTAGGCATGCTGCAAGGAGGCATGAGGACTGCAGATGTGGTCAGGGCAATAAATTGCAATGTCCGTACTGTGAGACGCCTAAGACAGCGCTATAGCGAGACAAGACGGACAGCTGATCGTCCTCGCAGTGGCAGACCACGTGTAACAACACCTGCACAGGATCGGTACATCCGAACGTCACACCTGCGGGACAGGTACAGGATGGCAACAAGAACTGCCCGAGTTACACCAGGAACGCACAATCCCTCCATCAGTGCTCAGACTGTCCGCAATAGGCTGAGAGAGGCTGGACTGAGGGCTTGTAGGCCTGTTGTAAGGCAGGTTCTCACCAGACATCACCGGCACTAACGTCACCTATAGGCACAAACCCACCATCGCTGGACCAGACAGGACTGGCAAAAAGTGTTCTTCACTGACGAGTCGCGGTTTTGTTTCACCAGGGGTGATGGTCGGATTCACGTTTATCGTCAAAGGAATGAGCGTTACATCGAGGCCTGTACTCTGGAGTGGGATTGATTTTGGAGGTGGAGGGTCCGTCATGGACTGGGGCAGTGTGTCACAGCATCATTGGACTGAGCTTGTTGTCATTGCAGGCAATCTCAACGCTGTGTGTTACAGGGATGACATCTTCCTCCCTCATGTGGTACCCTTCCTGCAGGCTCATCCTGATATGACCCTCCAGCATGACAATGCCACCAGCCATACTGCTCGTTCTGTGCTTGATTTCCTGCAAGACAGGAATGTCAGTGTTCTGCCATGGCCAGCGTAGAGCTTGGATCTCAATCCCATTGAGCACGCCTGGGACCTGTTGGATCGGAGGGTGTTGGCTAGGGCCATTCCCCCCCCCCAGAAATTTCCGGGATCTTGCAGGTGCCTTGGTGGAAGAGTGCGGTAACCTCTCATAGCAAGAACTGGCAAATCTGGTGCAGTCCATGTGGAGGAGATGCACTGCAGTACTTAATGCAGCTAGTGGCCACACCAGATACTGACTGTTACTTTAGATTTTGACCCCTCCCCCCTTTGTTCAGGGACACATTATCCCATCTCTGTTAGTCATATGTCTGTGGAACTTGTTCAGTTTATGTTTCAGTTGTTGAATCTTATGTTCATACAAAGATTTACACATGTTATATTTGCTGAAAATAAACGCTGTTGACAGTGAGGACGGTTCTTTTTTTGCTGAGTTTACATGCACGCATGCACACACTGAGTGCACAGGTTATTAGGTACACCCATCTAGTACCGGGTCGGAACCCCCTTTGCCTCCTGAACAGCCTGAATTATTTGGGGCGTTCTACAAGGTGTTGGAAACGTTCCACAGGAAGGTTGGTCCATGCTGGTACATTCATGCTGCGAACAGCCTGTTCCATCTCACCCCAAAGATGCTGCATTGGGAACTGTGCAGGCCACTCAAGTGAACTGGACTCGCAGTCATGTTCCAGGCAATGTTTTTCCTATCCTCAGTTGTCCACTGTTGGTGATCGCGTGCCCACTGGAGACGCTTTGTGTTTTTTGCCGATAAGCGTGGAACCCGCTTTGGGCGTCTAATGCAATAATCCATCCATGACAAGGATCGATGAGTTGTGCGTTCCCGAGATTTCGTTTTACACACCACTGTTGTACTGCGCCGTTATTTGCCTGTTTGTGGCCCGTCTGTTAGCTTGCACCATTCTTGCCATTCTCCTTCGACCGCTCATTAGCAAGCTGTTTTTGCCCACAGTACTTCCCGCTGACTGGATGTTTTTTGTTTGTCGCACCATTCTCTGTAAACCCTAGACACTGCGCCATTTCTGATATACTGGATCCGGCACTCTTGGCACCGATGATCATACCACGCTCAGTCTCCTTGGGTCACTCGTTTTGCCCATTCTAACTTTTAATCGAACAATAAGTGAATGCCTCTGACTGTCTGCCTGCTTTATATCGCAAGCCAGGGCCACGTGATTCACTGTCTGTAGGAGTGAACCTCCATTTTCGTGAACTGGGTAGTGTACCTAATAAACTTTTTAAGTACCAGTCAAAAGTTTGGACACACCTACTCATTCCATGATTTCTTTATTTTTACTACTTTCTACATTGTAGAATAATAGTGAAGACATCAAACTATGAAATAACACATGGAATCATGTAGTAACCAAAAAAGTGTTCAACAAATTAAAATATATTTTATATTTGAGATTCTTCAAAGTAGCCACCCTTTGCCTTGATTACAGCTTTGCACACTCTTGGCATTCTTTCAACCAGCTTCAGGAGATAGTCACCTGGAATGCATTTCAATTAAAATGTGTGCCTTGTTTTTTTTTACCATTATTTAACTAGGCAAGTCAGTTAAGAACAAATTCTTATTTACAATGACGGCCTAGGAACGGTGGGTTAACTGCCTTGTTCAGGGGCAGAATGACAGATTTTTACCTTGTCAGCTCGGGGATTCAATCTAGCAACCTTTCGGTTACTGGCCCAACGCTCTAACCACTAGGCTTCCTGGCTCCCTATGGGACTCCCAATCACGGCCGGATGTGATGCAGCCTGGATGTTGTTAAAAGTTCATTTGTTGGAATTTCAATCCTTCTTAATTCCGTTTGAGCCAATCAGTTGTGTTGTGACAAGGTAGGGGTGGTATACAGATTCTAGCCCTATTTGATAAAATACCAATTCCATATTATGGCAAGATCCGCTCAAATAAGCAAAGAGAAATGACAATCCATCATTACTTTAACACATGAAGGTCAGTCAATCCAGAAAATGTCAGGAACTTTGAAAGTTTCTTCAAGTGTAGTTTTAAAAACCATCAAGCGCTATGATGAAACTGGCTCTCATGAGGACCGCCACAGGAAAGGAAGACCCAGAGTTACTTCTGCTGCAGAGGATGTTCATTAGAGTTACCAGCCTCAGAAATTGCATCCCAAATAAATGCTTCAGAGTTCAAGTAACAGACACATCTCAACATCAGCTGTTCAGAGGTGACTGCATAAATCAGGCATCCATAGTTGAATTGCTGCAAAGAAACCACTACTAAAGGACACCAATAATAAGAAGAGACTTGCTTGGGCCAAGAAACACGAGCAATGGATTTTAGACCGGGGGAAATCTGTTCTTGGTCTGATGAGTCCAAATTTGAGATTATTGGTTCCAACCGTCGTGTCTTTGTAGGTGAACGGATGATCTCCGCATGTGTGGTTCCCACCGTGAAGCATGGAGGAGGTGGTGGTGGGAGTGCTTTGCTGGTGACACTGTCTGTGATTTATTTAGAATTCAAGGCACACTGAACCAGCATGGTTACCACAGCATTCTGCAGTGATACGCCATCCCATCTGGTTTGCGCATAGTGGGACTATAATTTAATTTTTCAACAGGACAATAACCCAAAACACACCTCCAGGCTGTGTAAAGGCTATTTGACCAAGAAGGAGAATAATGGACTGCTGCATCTGATGACCTGGTCTCCACAATCACCCGACCTCAACCCAATTGAGATGGTTTGGGATGATTTGGACCGCAGAGTGAAGGAAAAGCAGCCAACAAGTGCTCAGTATATGTGGGAACTCCTTCAAGACTATTGGAAAAGCATTCCAGGTGAAGCTGGTTGAGAGAATATCAAGAGTGTGCAAAGCTGTCATCAAGACAAAGGGTAGCTACTTTGAAGAATCTGAAATATAAAATATATTTTCATTTGTTTAACACTTTTTTTTGGTTACTACATGGTTCCATATGTGTTATTTCATAGTTTTGATGTCTTGACTATTATTCTACAATGTAGAAAATAGTTAAAAAAATTAAGAAAAACCCTTGAATGAGTAGGTGTGTCCAAACTTTTGACTGGTACTGTGTATACTCAATATGTTTAAGCCATTTGAACAATATAGCCTCAGTATACTATATTTATATGCTCCATATGTTTATGGTACTGCTGCTGTATGTGTGGAGATGGAAATTGAGGAGGTTGTGGTTAGAGTAGGCCTAGTATAGATGATATGTACAGGCCCAGGTCTCGGTGTTCTCTCTCTCTTTCTCTCTCTCTCCTATTTTACACACACACACACATACACACACACTCTCTTACTCTCTCCCACACTCTCCACCCCTCTCAACCTCCATCCTACACTCCTCTCTTTTGCCCAGGGTAATCAATCTTCCATCCTTGTGTGGTCTTGCCTGTAAAGGAGTGGTGGAGTTAAAACAGCCTCCATAGAAAAACAGTCCACAAGGACATACAGTATAATGTAATGGATATAAACAGTAGTTTATCTGGAGGCTTTATCTGTCACAGGATCCATGTTGCCACTTTTTTCTCTTTCATTGTCTGTGTGTCCCCTCTGTAGTCACTCCTTTTCTTGGACCCAGATAGGAAACTCTTCTTATCTACTGAAGTCTGTGTAACTTGTTTAATAGAGAGGTTTCTTAGGGGACAGGCTGAATTTAATTTATGTAATAATGAATTTAGAGAGATTCTTTGCTTTTCAATTGAGGGATCATGCAGGTGTAGAAAAAAAAGATGAAAGAGAGGGACATGGAGAAAGAACAGAACTGAGAACAAGTTAACAGAGCTATTCATGAATGTGTGTATGAAACTGACTGTCACAGACCCAGCCTACCCCTCACCCATGCTCTCCCCCTCAGACTGTGCGTGTGTGCCCTCAATGCCCGCTTCCACTCCCACGTTTGGGGTGATCCAGCACAGAGCTCACACACACACACACACACACACACACAAACCAGTGGCACCATGACCCACTTATCAGGTCACTGTGGATCTTTTCCACTCAGTCGAGCCTCCATCTCAATATAAAGGTTGCCATGACAGCCACTGACCCCTTGGCAGGCGAGTGGCTGGCCGCTAGTCAGAGCAAGGGTTTTGTGACTGCTTTGGATGTCATCAAAGGTCCTGCTTGGAACCAATGTCTATGCTTTGATACTCACTTGGAAAATCAACTGTTCCAGACCTTTTTAAAGAAAGGATGTATTTTCTAACGAAAAGTTTAATTGACATGGAAGCTGAATGAGAGTCAGTATATCAGTCTATCATTCAGCCAGTTGCAGTTTCTCTGTGCTTGATAGACACTGATCTATCTGATAAGCAGTGAGTCATTGAAGTTGAGCGCTTATACTCTGAGAAGGTTGATGTCTTAAGTTGTTTCTGACAGATCTAATCATAGGCTATTTATTTTATTCTACACGTATGTACAGTGGGGAGTATTTGATACGCTGCCGATTTTGCAGGTTTTCCTACTTACAAAGCATGTAGAGGTCTGTAATTTTTATCATAGGTACACTTCAACTGTGAGAGACGGAATCTAAAACAAAAATCCAGAAAATCACATTGTATGATTTTTAAGTAATTAATTTGCATTTTATTGCATGACATAAGTATTTGATCACCTACCAGCCAGTAAGAATTCCGGCTCTCACAGACCTGTTAGTTTTTCTTTAAGAAGCCCTCCTGTTCTCCACTCATTACCTGTATTAACTGCACCTGTTTGAACTCGTTACCTGTATAAAAGACACATGTCCACACACTCAAACAGACTCCAACCTCTCCACAATGGCCAAGACCAGAGAGCTGTGTAAGGACATCAGGGATAAAATTGTAGACCTGCACAAGGCTGGGATGGGCTACAGGACAATAGGCAAGCAGCTTGGTGAGAAGGCAACAACTGTTGGAGCAATTATTAGAAAATGGAAGAAGTTCAAGATGACGGTCAATCACCCTCGGTCTGGGGCTCCATGCAAGATCTCACCTCGTGGGGCATCAATGATCATGAGGAAGGTGAGGGATCAGCCCAGAACTACACGGCAGGACCTGGTCAATGACCTGAAGAGAGCTGGGACCACAGTCTCAAAGAAAACCATTAGTAACACACTACGCCGTCATGGATTAAAATCCTGCAGCGCACGCAAGGTCCCCCTGCTCAAGCCAGCGCATGTCCAGTTCTCCCCACTGTAGCTGGACGGGCCCTCGTTTGCCCCCCTGGGCCCTAATTATTGTGCATGTATGGCTTTTCCCCCTGGAGGTGTGTAAATGTCACCCTGTATGTGGTCCTGTTGAATGTCAGGCTTCTTGCTGGCTCCTCTCCTTCTCCTGGTGCACTGTAATACCTCTTGTATAAGTAAGTGTGTGTGTGTGTGTGTGTGTGTGTGGGTGGTAAGTGTTCAATCTCTCTCTCATGTTCTTTGCCCTTTTGCCTTCTTCCTTTCTCTCACTTTCTCTGTTTCGTCTTAATAAATGATTAATTGAAGAAAACTTTGACGAAATAGTGCATGGATTGTAAAAGCTGATTGATGAACAACAAGCACAAGTGAAATGTATTTACGTAAGACATAGCACGCACAGTCATTTCAGGGTACAGTTTGAGAGTTTGCTGAAAGATCTAATGGCCGTTATACTGACTATCAAGAGTGTTCGCACTAACCCTAAGGGTGTTTCACAGTCCTGTAGGGAAACAGTCCTAATGTTGGAAACAAGCAGCCTTATGTTGTCACCCAGAATCACATGTTTCTTTAACAAGCTATAGCACACGTTACATACAGTAGTTTTTTTTAAAGGACCAAATAGTTTAGTCTGCTTTGTGTTTTCCTTTTTGCCAAGGAAAATTGGGTATTGTAGTATCGCAATACTGGTATCGTGACAACCCTACTGTCCTGTGTGTGTGTGTGTCCGTGCGTGTGGTTGTGAGTGCGTGCAAGAGAGAGAGACGTGTGTGAGTGAGGCCATGACCAGGCAGGCCTGAGTAAATACCATCATGCCCCACTGCATGTACCCAAACAGGGCCTCTCTGGTGTACCAGACCAGTTAGCTCAACAAACAAACTGGAGGTGAGGTGACGGGGCTCTGCCCAGATCTACGACCACAGTAGTCGCCGCGGAGTTATGATGTGTTAGCAGTGTCTGGTGTCCCCGGTCCTCAAAAACACCACTTTATTACCATGTCACGTTCTTTCTACAGTTCATCCAGGCTGTATCACAACCAGCCGTGATTGGGAGTCCCATAGGCCGGCTCACAATTGACCCAGCGTCATCCAGTTTTGGCGGAGTAGGCCGTCATTGTAAATAAGAAATTGTTCTTAACTGACTTGCCTAGTTAAATAAAGGTTACAGAAAATAAAAAATTAAACTGTACTACCAGAGTTTAGAGTGGGATCAGCTGAAGCAAGAAGAACCATTGTTCAATATCTCAACCATTTTAACGATTGGTCTTCGACCCACATTTTTTTGTTTAGTTTATTAATTCGACCATTTAAAAAAAAACAAGCACACATAAAACTTGAAAAAGCCATACATGCACATTAATAAAATCATTGAGGATAACGCACAATAAAGTCTGGGACTTATTTCCATTGTGGTTCTCTTGAGACAAGATGGCTAGACAAGATCGAACACAGTATGGCAGAGAAATAATAAAACAAAAACATATATTTCAAGGAATGCCGTGTTATAGTTTAACCAGGTCTTTCAACTCCCTACCATGACATCATTGGCTATCTCTGCCTGCTCCTACATTAAGTGGAAAAACCTGTCTATAGGTAACTGTTCTGTGTTGGATTAAAGAGTTAACCTGAAAATCATTGGACATCTGCAACTGACTTTCCACACAAGGGTTGAATCCTCATGCATACCTTGACCTTTCCCACAAATCAAGCATTGATGTAAATGTGGATATGTCAGGATTATGCATTGAGATCAGGGTAGGATTTGACCCTGAAGTTATTGGGGGCTTTTATCTGTGTACTTTCCTCGGACAGACCCTCCTATAGCCCCTCTCTCTAGCTCTGTACCTAAGCATGGAGATCACAACATAATATTTGACAGTGGACCGACCCTAAGGTTATTGGTGGATGGTCGTGTGTAGTTTCCTCCTTCCTCCGGTAGCCCCGCTCTCTCCTTCCCTGTAGCCACATTCACAGTCTACTCTGCCTGGAGTTCCCAGCTTCTGATGGAATTTCCTGAAGTCTATTGTACTGGGGCAAGCTTGATCCCTCATCCCAGAGCTTTCCATCTCTTTCCTTTTCACTCGCACTCTCTCCCCTGTTTTTTCTCTCTCGCTCTCCCTCCCCTCTGTTTTTTTTTTCTCTCTCTCCCTCCCCTCTGTTTTTTCTCTCTCTCGTTTTCTCTCTCTCTCCCCCTCCCCTCTGTTTTTTCTCTCTCTCTCGTTTTCTCTCTCTCTCCCCCTCCCCTCTGTTTTTTCTCTCTCTCTCGTTTTCTCTCTCTCTCCCTCCCCTCTGTTTTTTTTCTCTCTCTCTCGTTTTTTTCTCTCTCTCCCTCCCCTCTGTTTTTTTTGTCTCGTGTTTTTTTTCCCGAATCGCTCTCTCTCCCGCTGTGTTTTTCTCGCTCCTCTGTGTTTTTCTCTCTCGCTACTGATGTGTATTTCTCTCTCGCTCCTGATGTGTAGGCAGCTTGATTTCCTGCAGCACTAGCTGGGCAATATATGTAATTTAGTTTTTGCGCTATATTCCAAATTCCTGTATTGCAGAATCTAGTTTTTTGTTTGTTTTTATGAGCATTTGTCTGCTTGTTCTCATGTTGTCTTTTTGGTCTCGTTCGCTCCTTCTGTGCTGTGCACCTTCCCATTTACACCAGAGATCTGTATATACTGTCGATGCTCATGTCTCCGCCCTAGCATTGGGAGACGTTGTCCCAAAGGTGGGAACGCAGGCGACAGGTTTAGGTTAAAAATAAGCACATAGAAACGCATTGGGCTTATTTTGGACAGATTTGCCTCTTTCCTACAAAGCCCCTCCCCCCCCCCCACTTCTTCCTCTCTGACAAACGGTTTCAACTCGCTATTTGCATTTGAGGTTTGGTCCAACAGCATCGGTCATTTGGACACCAAAACACATTGAGACATTATTTTACTGCAATAGAGGATAAGGTAACCTTTCGAACCATACCCTGCTTATGTTTCAGCTCCTCACATTTCAAGAAGAGCAGACACTACTAAAACAGATGTACCAATAAACATTGCTTCTGGAAAATGAATGCTCAGTTTGTCATGCGTGCATTATGGTACCACGTATTGCTAGTAGCATTTTAGTAAAATAAAGATCGTTACGCTAGCTGTTTAGTCTATGTTTTATAAATGTGCAATAAGCATAAAACAATTTATATAAGGAATTGGCAACTCGTTCTCATTCTGAGAAATAAGGCAGGCCACTTGATTTCAACATCGGAACAAACTGGACAGGCTGGCATGCTGTTCAAACAGTTGGAGATGGACAGACGGTTGTGTTCATAACAATTCAACTGTTTTGCCTTGTTAGCTGAATTTAGAACTTGTGAAATTATACCTAGATCCAAGTTGGTTAATATTAGCTGGGTAGTCACTAGCACGTGGACTTATGCTTGAGAGATTGTTTGAGTCCGGTTGTAATTTTCTACAATGCCTGCTACATTATTCGTGAATGTGCAGTATGTATTGTTCTGGTTAAATCTGTTACAAAAAAGGCATTTTTATAGAAGACCTGAAAGACAGATCAGTGACTGCTGAAAAAAAAAAAAAGCAGGTAAACTATTTTGATAAAATAATGACATTATTAGTGGGTTTTATGGTTGTGGAAGGAATATATTCAGCCGAGGTATAATTACACAAGCTCAGAATTCATTGGATTATTGCTGACTGTTTAAATGCAGTGGATTTTGATCTTTAATTGGACAACAAAGCTTATTTAGAGAAAGTGTATTTTTAAAAATCTAGATGTATATATATATTTTGAATCCCCCATAAGTTTGAAAAAAATAGAGATATGAGTTTTAGGCCATATCGCCCAGTGTGTGTGTGTGTGTGTGTGTGTGTGTGTGTGTGTGTGTGTGTGTGCGCGCACTGCTGCTGCTGCAGGTTAATTTTTATTTAACCTGCAGCTGTTTATTATAGAGGGCATGAGACAAAGCTAGCTCTGACCTATTAGCTGGAAAGATGTCTGTATCTGGTAGTCTGGCTAGACATCTGTTTAACTGCTTGTTTCTGTCTGTGATTCATTCAGCCTGCCTATCAGCAGGGAACAGGACCATGCTGAAGTGTGGAGATGGAACCTAACGTGTACCATATATGGCTCGTGTGTCACATTATGACTGGTCAGTCTCTGTGTTGTGGGTACTTGTTTTAAAAATAAGGTCAAAGGGACATTGTTCGTTTGCAGCTACCTGATTGTTATATGGCAGTCTGATGGCTGTTTGGAGGTTAAGGGTTGGGTGAGGAGAATGGATCATTAACCTTTTTAGTGCAGGAGCTTGGTATGCTTGAGGGTGTGTGTGGGGGGGGGGAATTTTACGTAAATTCATGACGTCTACAGATGCCAAGTCTTCAAGTGTTGTCTATGAATGCCCTATAATGCCTCTTCCGGCGCCGACCGAGATGGCCGCCTCGCTTCGCGTTCCTAGGAAAATATGCAGTATTATTTTTTTTTATGTGTTATTCCTTACATTGGTACCCCAGGTAATCTTAGGTTTCATTACATACAGTCGGGAGGAACTACTGAATATAAGAGCAACGTCAACTCACCATCGTTACAACCAGGAATATGACTTTCCCGAAGCGGATCCAGTGTTTTGCCTTCCACCCAATACAATGGATCTGATCCCAGCCGGCGACCCTAAGCGACGCCGTAAAAGGGGCAAACGAAGCGGTCTCCTGGTCAGGCTTCGGAGACGGGCATATCGCGCTCCACTCCCTAGCATACTACTCGCCAATGTCCAGTCTCTTGACAATAAGGTTGATGAAATCCGAGCAAGGGTAACATTCCAGAGAGACATCAGAGATTGTAACGTTCTTTGCTTCACGGAAACATGGCTCACTCGAGAGACGCTAACGGAGTCGGTGCAGCCAGCTGGTTTCTTCACGCATCGCGCCGACAGAAACAAACATCTTTCTGGTAAGAAGAGGGGCGGGGGTGTATGTCTTATGATTAACGAGACGTGGTGTGATCATAACAACATACAGGAACTCAAGTCATTCTGTTCACCTGATCTAGAATTCCTCACAATCAAATGTCGACCGCATTATCTACCAAGGGAATTCTCTTCGATTATAATCACAGCCGTATATATTCCCCCCCAAGCAGACACATCGATGGCCCTGAACGAACTTTATCTAACTCTTTGTAAACTGGAAACCACACACCCTGAGGCTGCATTCATCGTAGCTGGGGATTTTAACAAGGCTAATCTGAAAACAAAACTCCCTAAATTCTATCAGCATATCGATTGTGCTACCAGGGCTGGTAAAACCTTGGATCATTGTTATGCTAACTTCCGCGACGCATATAAGGCCCTCCCCCGCCCTCCTTTCGGAAAAGCTGACCACGACTCCATTTTGTTGCTTCCAGCCTACAAACAGAAACTAAAACAGCAAGCTCCCTCGCTCAGGTCTGTTCAACGCTGGTCCGACCAATCTGATTCCACGCTTCAAGACTGCTTCGATCACGTGGATTGGGATATGTTCCGCATTGCGTCCAACAACAACATTGACGAATACGCTGATTCGGTGAGCGAGTTCATTAGAAAGTGCATTGACGATGTCGTACCCACAGCAACGATTAAAACATTCCCAAACCAGAAACCGTGGATTGATGGCAGCATTCGCGTGAAACTGAAAGCGCGAACCACTGCTTTTAACCAGGGCAAGGTGACCGGAAACATGACCGAATACAAACAGTGTAGCTATTCTCTCCGCAAGGCAATCAAACAAGCTAAGTCCCAGTATAGAGACAAAGTAGAGTCGCAATTCAACAGCTCAGACACAAGAGGTATGTGGCAGGGTCTACAGTCAATCACGGATTACAAAAAGAAAACCTGCCCCGTCGCGGACCAGGATGTCTTGCTCCCAGACAGACTAAATAACTTTTTTGCTCGCTTTGAGGACAATACAGTGCCACTGACACGGCCCGCTACCAAAACCTGCGGGCTCTCCTTCACTGCAGCCGAGGTGAGTAAAACATTTAAACGTGTTAACCCTCGCAAGGCTGCAGGCCCAGACGGCATTCCCAGCCGCGTCCTCAGAGCATGCGCAGACCAGCTGGCTGGTGTGTTTACGGACATATTCAATCAATCCTTATCCCAGTCTGCTGTTCCCACATGCTTCAAGAGGGCCACCATTGTTCCTGTTCCCAAGAAAGCTAAGGTAACTGAGCTAAACGACTACCGCCCCGTAGCACTCACTTCCGTCATCATGAAGTGCTTTGAGAGACTAGTCAAGGACCATATCACCTCCACCCTACCGGACACCCTAGACCCACTCCAATTTGCTTACCGACCCAATAGGTCCACAGACGACGCAATCACAACCACACTGCACACTGCCCTAACCCATCTGGACAAGAGGAATACCTATGTGAGAATGCTGTTCATCGACTACAGCTCAGCATTTAACACCATAGTACCCTCCTAACTCGTCATCAAGCTCGAGACCCTGGGTCTCGACCCCGCCCTGTGCAACTGGGTCCTGGACTTCCTGACGGGCCACCCCCAGGTGGTGAGGGTAGGTAACAACATCTCCACCCTGCTGATCCTCAACACTGGGGCCCCACAAGGGTGCGTTCTGAGCCCTCTCCTGTACTCCCTGTTCACCCACGACTGCGTGGCCATGCACGCCTCCAACTCAATCATCAAGTTTGCGGACGACACTACAGTGGTAGGCTTGATTACCAACAACGACGAGACGGCCTACAGGGAGGAGGTGAGAGCCCTCGGAGTGTGGTGTCAGGAAAATAACCTCACACTCAACGTCAACAAAACAAAGGAGATGATTGTGGACTTCAGGAAACAGCAGAGGGAGCACCCCCCTATCCACATCGACGGGACAGTAGTGGGGAAGGTGGAAAGTTTTAAGTTCCTCGGTGTACACATCATGGACAAACTGAATTGGTCCACCCACACAGACAGCGTTGTGAAGAAGGCGCAGCAGCGCCTCTTCAACCTCAGGAGGCTGAAGAAATTTGGCTTGTCACCAAAAGCACTCACAAACTTCTACAGATGCACAATCGAGAGCATCCTGTCGGGCTGTATCACCGCCTGGTACGGCAACTGCTCCGCCCACAACCGTAAGGCTCTCCAGAGGGTAGTGAGGTCTGCACAACGCATCACCGGGGGCAAACTACCTGCCCTCCAGGACACCTACACCACCCGATGTCACAGGAAGGCCAAAAAGATCATCAAGGACAACAACCACCCAAGCCACTGCCTGTTCACCCCGCTATCATCCAGAAGGTGAGGTCAGTACAGGTGCATCAAAGCAGGGACCGAGAGACTGAAAAACAGCTTCTATCTCAAGGCCATCAGACTGTTAAACAGCCACCACTAACATTTAGTGGCCGCTGCCAACATACTGACTCAACTCCAGCCACTTTAATAATGGGAATTGATGGAAATTATGTAAAAATGTACCACTAGCCACTTTAAACAATGCCACTTAATATAATGTTTACATACCCTACATTACTCATCTCATATGTATATGTATATACTGTACTCTATATCATCTACTGCATCTTGCCATCTTTATGTAATACATGTATCACTAGCCACTTTAAACAATGCCACTTAATATAATGTTTACATACCCTACATTACTCATCTCATATGTATATACTGTACTCGATACCATCTACTGCATCTTGCCTATGCCGTTCTGTACCATCACTCATTCATATATCTTTATGTACATATTCTTTATCCCTTTACACTTGTGTGTATAAGGTAGTAGTTGTGGGATTGTTAGGTTAGATTACTTGTTGGTTATTACTGCATTGTCGGAACTAGAAGCACAAGCATTTCGCTACACTCTCATTAACATCTGCTAACCATGTGTATGTGACAAATAAAATTTGATTTGATAAAGCCTTTAGAAGTTGTAAAATCGTTTCAAGTGTAACGTGTGTTTCTCTGCTAGAGTGTGTTGGTTGGCATGCATTCTTTGCATGTGTGTTTTTCCATATGGCTCCTTTGTGTATTTGTGCTCTGATGTTAGAGGATTGGAATGGTCTACTGTAGATGTTACAGTTTACTGATGGGTTGATGAGGAAAACGTGACTGAGGAAGTTGGAAAATTTGCCTTAGTCCAAATGAACGACCCGGCCAGGCCAAAGATGTGCCTCCCTAGAGGACCCCATCCGCTACTGTGGGTAAAAGTTGCCCAGAAGTAGGCCAAATTACCATTAGCATTATATGAATCTGCAGGTTCAGCAATGTCTGAAGAATGCACATAGAAAACAAACCAAGCATGCAAACTCCTCTGGGTACAGGTCGGGATATTGCTTGTCCAGTCACAACATATATGAGCAAGACTTTAACAACCTATTGACTGCTGGCTAGGGCCATAAGCTTGGGATAATGTTCCAGTTCGTTAGTCACAGGGGAAGCCCAGACTCCAGATGTTATGACTGTTCCCCAGTGAAGGCTAGCAGGCCAATACCCTGAGGTCTTTAGCACCTGACTTACAGCTGACATGTCATTGCTCTGTCTTAAGTCAAAGACCCTGGAGTCTCTACTACAAGTCTGAGCCTGGTGTCTTAACTAAGACTCTGTGACTACATAAAGGTCAGGGGAGGATTGGACTAGAGGCCTGTTGCTTATTATGCTAACAGCTTCATAATGGCTGTCGCCGGGGGGTACATCTTGTGGTGTCTGACCTGTCAATCACACAAGCCAGGACTGTGTGTTCGTGCGTGCGTGTAATGTCTGACCTGTCAATCATTAACTCCAACAGCCTCTTCACATGCTGAGGAACGTCACTCACATTGTTATATACATAACCCTCGGTCGCCTGGGAGACGAACCATGAACAGGCTCAGTCGCTAGGCAGATGAGCAAGGAGGGGCGTCAGGAAGCTGGAGGTCAGAGGGAATGAGTGACTGGTTCAAAACAAGATGGACCACGGATGTCACACCTCTTATACTTGACAAATCAGTTATTGGATGCAGATTTGGCTGTCATTTTATTAGGGACTGGGTGAGTCTGTGTTAATGAGTCTATATGACTGCGTGTTAAATGGAGGTAGCTGGGCAACTGAATATTGTGTGACTAGAAATCAGCCGCATTATGAGCTCATGTTAGGCTAGTCATTGAGCAATTCAGCCCATTGAGCACATACATTTGACTGTTTAGATGAATGAGCATATCATTATTAGCACTTGTTTAGTATTTCTATGAAATGCTGTGAGCTAGCAGCAGTTGGTTTGAGTCAGAAGAGCTCTTATGGAGTGTTTGGAGAGGCAGAGACTGAGCTTTTCAAGTTCTCTAATCTCAGCATCTGTTTTTGTTCTGCCCTGTTCTTATCCGGGGGAAGTGTGTGTCTGGCTGTGTACATGCGTGTGTATGTGTGCGTTCAAGACTTTGCACATCTCTACTACTAGGCTGTAGCGTTCAGGTGTTGCCTTATGAACTGAGGAAAGGCAAGAATCACTAACACCAGAGCCAAATCACTTTCATCTCCAAACCAAGTATTTCCTCACATTGGAACTCAATATTATATGAACGGATATGAACTTTTGTCATATTTTTGCCTTTACTTTGATTTCTCTGGCCTTACTTAGTGTACAATATGAGGAAATACAGTGCTGTTCACCACTGCAGGGTATGTAGACTGTATCCTCTATGGCTCTCTAGAAGGCAGGCATTCCAAACAGGCTGAGACTGAGGCCCCTTCCTGAGAGAGAACCTACCATTAGGTGTATTTAACCTTTCTATTCTCTGTGCCTGTTAACCAAAATCCCAGCGGACATTCAGTCTTCCTGTGAAAGGAAATGGTTTTAATTTTCAATGTGGGTGCACATGCATGTTTGTTTGCTATATTATTTAGGGTTGGGCGATATTTTGGATGACCTCTTCTACAATATGCTACTCCAAATATCGCGATATCCAATATAATTGTTTTGCGCCGTTTATTTAATGAAAATGTGACTATAATATCATAAATATGCACACAAATTGCACAGACTGGATTAATTTAGTCATTAACTATATTGGATATCGCGATGGAGTAGCATTGGAGTAGCATATTGTAGAAGAGGTCATTCAAAATACTGTTTTTACCTGCTAGTTAATTGCACTCACCTGGTGTCCCAGGTCTGAATTAGTCCCTTATTAGAAGGAGAGGATGAAAGCCAGAAGTGTTTTGGTCTTCCAGGAACAACATTGAACAGCCCTGGTCTACAGACAAGGGATCTATTCTACATCGTGCCCACGGATTCCATTCTAATATAAGCATTTTCTTCCTGTCTCCTTTTGGAGTATCCTTCTTTCCTCCATTCTAGAGCTGACTGCCTGTCTTGTAAAAATGGAAATGAGAGATTGACTACATAGTAGTAGTCTATGTGATGATTCACTGGAAGATGCTACTAGCACAGCAGAGACCGCGCACACTAGCCCAGACAGACAGACGATGTCAAGGGACAAGGTGTGGCTCTGAATCCTAAACTATTTTTGTGTGCAGTGGCAAGACACAAAACACTGCCAGGGATTCTTATCTGTTCCTCTTGGAGATCAACAATGTGGGTTGAGTTTAGTAGACAGAACATCTTTTGAACCAAAGGGAAACGGGTGGTACTACCTGAATTTGTCCAATAAGAACACAGATGTTCATTTTCTGTTCCAAACTGTTTTACTACGGACCTACAGTGTGATTTGTAGTTTATTCAAGTACTCTACCATGCCTAATTCTAATTGAAGGTGAGAAAGCCAATAAAGTGGTAATAAGCACTTCATAATGTTGTAGTAAGGACCTCACCTGCACCCCCGACGGGCCGGGCCTTCAGCAGACTAATCTGGGCTCATCTCTCCGCTCTCTCTAATGACATAATGGGATAATCGGTGAGAGGATACACTGAGGGATGGGTGCTGGCCATACGAGCAGAGAGAACAACATTCAGAATAGAGAAACACAAGAGTGCAGATTCCCTCTCCAGATGTATTTGATCATAACTAGGCTACTGTACGTCTAGCTACAGCTGATCATCCGTCTTTCCATGCTGCTGTGTAATAGGCCAGGGTGACTGGTACTTTGCAGAGTTGCTTTGCTGCTGAAATGGATACTGGTCCTGGAAAGCAGTTTTTAATAAGAGTGCTTTAGTAGGGATTGGGTGACCCACGAATACGATGAGGTATTCAACGAGAGATATGTGGCCAGACAGAAAAAGCCAGCATGCTGGGTCAGCAGGTACAACATCCACTTATGACAGGGATGAGATGAATAAGTACAGTGGCAAGAAAAAGTACAGTGGCAAGAAAAAGTATGTGAACCCTTTGGAAACACCTGGATGTCTGCATAAATTGGAAATCAAATTTGATCTGATCTTCATCCAAGTCACAAATCTTCATCTAAGTAACACACAAACTATTGTATTTTTCTTGTCTATACTGAATACATCATTTAAACATTCACAGTGTAGGTTAGAAAAAAGTATGTGAACTCCTAGGCTAATGACTTCTCCAAAAGCTAATTGGAGTCAGGAGTCAACTAACCTGGAGTCCAATCAATGAGACAAGATTGGAGATGTTGGTTAGAGCTGCCTTGCCCTATAAAAAACACTCACAAAATGTGAGTTTGCTATTCGCAAGAAGCATTGCCTGATGTGAACCATGCCTCAAACAAACAACATCTCAGAAGACCCAAGATTAAGAATTGTTGACTTGCATAAAGCTGGAAAGGATTACAAAAGTATCAATCCACGGATAGACAAATTGTGTATAAATGGAGAAAGTTCAGCACTGTTGCTACTCTCCCTAGGAGTAGCCGTCCTGCAAAGATGACGGCAAGAGCACAGCGCAGAATGCTCAATGAGGTTAAGAAGAATCCTAGAGTGTCAGCTAAAGACTTGCAGAAATCTCTGGAACATGCTAACATCTCTGTTGACGAGTCACTCGTCAACACTAAACAAGAATGGTGTTCATGGGAGGACACCACGGAAGAAGCCACTGCTGTCCAAAAAAAACATTGATGCACGTCTGAAGTTTGCAAAAGTGCACCAAAATATTCTGTGGACAGATGAAATTACAGTTGAGTTGTTTGGAAGGAACACACAACACTGTGTGTGGAGAAAAAAAGGCACAGCACACCAACATCAAAACCTCATACCAACTGTAAAGTATGGTGGAGGGAGCATCATGGTTTGGGACTGCTTTGCTGCCTCAGGGCCTGGACAGCTTGCTATCATCGACGGCAAAATGAAAAAAATTACAACGACCCAAAACATGAAAGTAAATCAACAACAGAATGGCTTCAACAGAAGAAAATACGTCTTCTGGAGTGGCCCAGTCAGA
Source organism: Salvelinus namaycush (assembly GCF_016432855.1). Lineage (NCBI taxonomy): Eukaryota > Metazoa > Chordata > Actinopteri > Salmoniformes > Salmonidae > Salvelinus > Salvelinus namaycush. The sequence goes on from NC_052329.1 coordinate 24,567,409, forward strand.
GTCCTGACCTCAACCCAATTGAAATGCTGTGGCATGACCTCGAGAGCAGTTCACACCAGACATCCCAAGAATATTGCTGAACTGAAACAGTTTTGTAAATAGGAATGGTCCAAAATTGTTTCTGACCGTTGTGCAGGTCTGATCCGCAACTACAGAAAACGTTTGGTTGAGGTTATTGCTGCCAAAGGAGGGTCAACCAGTTATTAAATCCAAGGGTTCACATACTTTTCCCACCCTGCACTGTGAATGTTTACACTGCGTGTTCATTAAAGACATGAAAACGTATAATTGTTTGTGTGTAATTAGTTTAAGCAGACTGTGTTTGTCTATTGTTGTGACCAACAACAGATACCTGTTGTACTTTAGTTCATTTAGACAAGACTCTCCTCTACTGAGCAAGACAGGAAGTCCAGTCCAGACGCTGACATCAACCCCCCCCCCCCCCCCCACCTTATTGAATCTGCTCACCACACAATGTCAACACTGTGTCCAACGGCAACCATCAGTCCTAATTTTCTCCTGGCCCCTCGTTAGAGTCAACATTGTGTTAAGGCTGTTTTTGGAGCTTGAGATCACACAAGGTAGTAGTAGTATGTTAATGTAATGAGGACGACAGACAGGGTGGATGGAATGCAATGTAACAGTTTAGTAATAGTCCACATTTTCACACAGTTCACAGCCTGGCTACTAACCAGATGTTCATACATTGTTTTGTCTGACGTGGTTATTTGCAGTGTCAGGTGTCTGTCGTCTAGGCTGCATATTTTCTCTTCCTCCACTGTTTGGGTACAGCAGACCTGCAGTACTTGGGTACAACATCTCTAGCTAGTCTAGATAAACATCAACATCACTGTTTGGGTACTAACAGACCATAGCTAGCTAGATAAACATTAACAATACCTTCCCATGCAGGTTTACAACCAAGGGCTTTGTTTTCTGTCTGAAACTAAAAGTAATTATCCAGCTGCAGTTTAAACTTTACAGTGATCCGGGGTTCATTGAAAACCAATAAAAGTAATAATCTCTGGTTTCCCCAGCTTTGGCTCAATGGGTGAGAGTAGAGTGAATGGTAAAGCAGTAGTCTGACTAAAAGTCCCAGGTCTCTGCCAAAGGTGTAGGGATGTGGATAATTCAGGACTATTTATTTATTGATAAATGGAAACGCAGACCTTTGTTCAGCTTGGCTTCTGTAACTAATGTTAAATATAATTTCAAAAGATTTATAAAGACATTCTCGCGTGTGTATGAATACCGTATGGGTGCAATTTCTGTGAGATTATTTTTATGATACGAAAAGCTTCAGAGGCTCAATGCTGTGAGGCCACCGGTTAGCTGCACAGTGTTCATGCTTCTGTTAATGGAGCAGTTCTGATTACTGTGCTGTTTTCTTAACCCGCAGCATTGGATGGGACATAAAACAGGATAAACAGCCACAAAAATATATACATATTTTAAATAACAGACTCGTAACAAATGCAGTTCAAATGGCCAACTATAATTGCCCTATTATACAGTTGTGTGTGTCTTTCTCTGCTCATTCCATAGTAGCTCTCTCTCTTGAGACGTCAGCAAAATAAAGCAGCTAAAAACAGCCCAGACAGCCTTTTGCCTTGCTGGAAATCACAGCTCTACCGTGGAGAGGTATAATTTGGCTCTCTGCTTGCCCACCATGAGTTCCGGTCGAATGAGAGCGAGAGAGAGCCCGTTTTGGGCAGTGACATGTTGTGGAGGTATGGATGGATGACAGGAGCCACACTGCCCAACCCTGCACAGGAGAAGGAGTGCCCTCCAATGTTACACTGACTGTAGTGGCTGGGTAGACACACTGGTTGTGGTGCAGTGGTTTATTGTTGCCTAGCGGGAACTATCCAGAAGCCTGCATCCATCTTAAGGCCATTGCTTTCATAGATCACTATCCAACTGAGCATTCGAGGGAAGAAATACATTTAAAGACCTGGGGCCATGTGCCTATTTTTTTACGTCTTCCCACTTTGTGTTTCCTCTGGAATATATACTGGGTGTCGTCGCTAAGCATTTGATTATAGGTCTCCATCCACCCATCTCTCTCTTCATCTTTGATGGCCTCTGCCTTTCGTTTCCTCAGCCCTCTGACGGGAACACCTCCTTTTCACGACCTCACAAGCCGATTGTTTCTCCGCACCGGCTTGTCGAGGATAAAACGAAACTGAGGGTTGAGGAATGCTGCTTGTGCAGCCTGGTTCCAACAGGAACGTTTAGCTGGGTCAGATAAAGGACCTTAATTGAATGGAGGAGGAAGTGTAGGTTCAGCACTAACGACTTCTCCTCATGTGGGGGCCTGGGCTGCTGTGAACTGATGTTTTTGTTCCTGCAGATGTGGTCGATAACGGGTTTTGTGGGAGTTCGGTGAGAGCTTTTAGATTCTGCAACATTCCATCTTGTGATCAATGTGTTTTAATTATTTTAGTTGTTCTGAGAAAGCCGACGCTGTTAAGGCATTTTGGTGTCTGTTGTGAAAAACTCTGTTTTCAGTCACCAGCCTTGGTGCTGAAACCTTCTCATAATGCTTTTCCTGTCCTGAATGAACCTCTGTGTTGAATATCAGTGCCTTTTGAGCATATTTGGCATAGCCTAGCCTGGCTTCATAAGAGCCAGGTTGCAGTGACGGCTGCACTACCCCCAGAGAGAGACCCTGTCACACATATGACTGAATCATGCTTGGGGTGCTAGTTGTCCTTGTCTACAGAGCAGTAGCACAGTTAGATTGCTGTGTTCATTACAATTATTGTCCCACTAGTGTGATGCAATGAAGCTCTGCTATTTATAACAAACACAGTGTGTGCCTTTGACATCAGCTGTTATTTTATGACATGGGGTTGTCGTCACTTTCGTGTGTGTCAAGCTGTTCCATGTGGAGGGCACCAGGTGGCGCCCCCCACTATCTGCCAGCTCACACTGGTGTCAGTGTGGTATCCAGGGGAGTCTGAGGATCAAGTGTCTACAGTGCTACGTGCCTCAGCACAGTTGGAGCAACCATGTAGTTTCCTATATCATATGTCTTCCAGTTGACGGAGGTCTGTTGACCAAAAGTTTACACAGTAAATGACTCACATTTTTATCTGATCTAAGTGCATCTGATTTACATCTGACTTGTTCCCTACTGTTACAATTAGGAAACCAGACTGTTCTTGTCACAAACCGGCGGAGGCCATTTTGGGGACTTGGGAGTTCCAGTAGCATGTATCCTGTTTGTCTGTGAATTGTAGTTTTATCATCAGGGAAGCCATTCTGTACCCTCTGGCCCCGTGCCGGCTGACCCTACAATGTAAACTGGGAGAAGCCAGGCATTTTAATTGTGTTTGGGAATATGATCTGGCAGAGCCTCCAAAGACAGCATTTTATTATAGTGTTGTCTAGTGTGTGTGTGTGTCATCCCATCTCTTGGGGCATGCTGTCAGCTCCTTCAGACATCCCTGATAATCAGTCCCTGAGAGAGTATTCGAGAGGACCAGGGCCCATATTCACAGAGTGTCTTAGAGTAGGAGTGCTGATCTAGGATCAGTTCAGCCTGTTAAATCATAATGAGTAAGAGGGCAGACCTGGATCAGCACGCTTTGTGAATACGGGACCTGGACTCCTTTCAACAGACTTTGAATACTACAGGAAGTAGTATTGACATCACAGGAAACTGGGCATGGCACTCCAGTCTGTGTGGAAATGGGAATGTCCCCCTCATTCTCCCTCTAGCCAGCCCTGCATATTTCTCAGAGCTTAACAGGATCTTAGTGGGTTTTTACCATACTGTATGGTCTGTTAAAGGGGATACTGCCTACAGTATTCATTACACTGTCTATATGTTAGTCGCTGACAGTGATTATCCTATAGGTTGGGATCTGGTAGTGGTCTACAGTAATCCAGACAGTCTTTCCTCTCTGAGGCTGACTGTGTGAATTCCACACAGCAAATCTGTCAAAGGAAGATGAATGTGTATCGTCTGACTCCCAGCTCTCTCCTCTCTCTCTCTCTCTCTCTCTCTCACTCACTCTCTCACTCTCGCACTCTCGCACTCTCGCACTCTCGCACTCTCGCACTCTCGCACGCACGCACTCACTCACGCACTCACGCACTCACTCACTCACTCACTCACTCACTCACTCACTCACTCACTCACTCACTCACTCACTCACTCACTCACTCACTCACTCACTCACTCACTCACTCACTCACTCACTCACTCAGATTAGCTGAAACCCAGAGGAGTTGTGCTTCTTAATCTACATATTTAGAACAATGACTCTGGTTAAGCCTATGAGACCATCTCAGTCTGACTGCTGCTGAACTGAGAGAATCATGTTCCTGCTTATTTCAGTCCTGGACTGCCTTTACAAAGGCATTACAAAAGACTGAGAAAATGTACGCGGCTCAGTCTTTCTGCTGTGCCCATTCATTTGACTTTAAACCTCGCTTTAAAATGGGAGGGAATAGCGTAATCGCAAAAACCTAATTCCCTAAGAATGAGTTATTATTACTGGGCAAGCGATGTGTAGCCTCCCAGCCAGATTATGGGAACTCTTTGTACTATGGCCCAGTACGGTGACTGACTAAAGCCTCTTTGTGTGTTTGTGCATTGTGTCCACATTGCAGACATGTATTTTTATGGATCTTCCAATTTTAAGAAAAGTACTTGAGTGTGTGCATCCCTTTGTGCAGTATGCCCTGTCCCCTCACAGATGTCTGTGACACACACACACACACACACACACACACACACACACACACACACACACACACACACACTGGAAAGACTCTTCTGCCCTGCTGCAGTACCACTCTGGCCCTGGTACTGGCAGCTGAGAAGCTAGGGGGGTTAGAGGGGGGTTGGACGGGGGCAGAGAGTGGTGCCAGAGCATGAGGCGCCTGCAGCCTGTGTGAGCACTAAGGGATGAGCTGTGCTTAAATTAAACTCTTCCTGACAGTTTGACTATTAATGACACAAGCGTGTGTGTGTTTGTCTCTGTGTGTGTGTGTGTGTACATGTGGATGCACATGCATGCACAACATCTGTGTGTGCATTGTGGAGCACAGCTGTGGCTGTGCAGAATGAGGACAGCATGGGCTTGTTTAAAAGGTGACAGGGCAGATGTTGTAAAGCTTCCAAAAGTGCAGCATCTCTCCTGAAGGAAGGAGGGAGAGGACATCACTACTGCTTCATCTGCATCTACATCTAATCTGCATGGGCTGCACACTGTGGTCAGAACTGAGAAAGGGGTGGGATTATTCAAATATACACCACACATAGTGGTTGGCAATGAGTCAAGGGGCATGTCTATGCAAAACAGAGCCCTAAAGTCTGTAGCAAGGGGTCTGGTTATGCAGATTGGATGAGAGTAGGAAAAATGGGTGTGTTTATGTAATGAGGTGTATTCTGCGAGAGGTGATGTGACCGCAGGACGGAGGAGCTTTTCAAGGCCTGTTTACTGTCTCCTCCTCCTCTGATCTGTCTCTTCTTACTGGGGGCTTTTATTTGCATGTCGTTGTGGTCCTAAAGGAGAAAATGGCAGCAAACTCTGAAACAAACAGCGACTACGAGGTATGTGTTGTGTTTGTCTGTTGCACTCTGCATAAATATGTGAGAATGAGTGAGTTAATGGTGTGTAGTGTTTACGCCTTCATTCTCTGCTAGAGTATTGTAATTCAACTATTTGTCTTGTCAGCATTGCCATCTTCTCCCCTGAGTATATGCTTGAAGTTCACCACTATATCACACAGTCTGCAACACAACACTACAAGTTGCATTCAGTCAGTTTGGTATAAATATTAGTCTGTGTGTTCTCTGTGCGAACATAATTCTGCATTAGGCTTGATATTTTTTTTCTCAACTCAGCTTTATACTGTGGAGTGTTTGGTTTGATATGCATGGCTTCCCATTACTCTAAACACATGTTGGTTGTTGTTACCATGTGTTATTGTTTCTGGAACCACTGCAGCTGGGTGCTTGTAGCCTGTTGTGAGAGGGGAACCATCAGTCTTCCATAGGGATGTTAAGATGTCAATATTGATTAGATGTAATAACAGCTGAATGCACTGTGAGTGTATTGGATTTGGAGAGTTAGCCTACCTGCAGCTGATGCTGCAGCAGTGCAGATGTTATTAACTGGGGCTCTCTGCCTGTCTGATAGTGTCAGTTGAATGGCATTTTGCTCAAGTCTTAGAGCACCAGTCTACTGTAGATGTACTGTAGTCAATATGGGTATTTCTAGGGTTGGAGTAACTGATTACATGTAATCGGATTTACAATTTTTTCTTTTTTTAAACATTACCAGCAGAAATGTTGTAATCAGATTAGATACTTTTGCAAAACTAGCTGATTACTTCTTGGATTATTTTAAATTCAGAAAGGTTGTTTGAAAAAATACGTTGACACCTTTCTGTTTTCTCAACATTCAATTCTGCGTTTAAAAAGGTTTAAGTCTCAGAGATCACTTTGATGACACCAAATGTGTCTGATGAATCGTTTTTGTCTTCTAATCCCTTTTAAGGGGAAAGTAATCCAAATGTAAATAATCAGATTACGTTACTGAGTTTGGGTAATCCGAAAGTTATGTTACTGATCACAGTACTTCATACACTCCATGACCCTACATACTCTGTATGTATGACAACTAAGATGAGCACCTGACTTCCCTTTGGCTGCTCTGGCAGATCTCTGTGTGTGTGTGTGTGTGTGTGTGTGTGTGTGTGTGTGTGTGTGTGTGTGTGTGTGTGTGTGTGTGTGTGTGTGTGTGTGTGTGTGTGTGTGTGTGTGTGTGTGTGTGTGTGTGTATTGGCAGCTCTCCTCTCCTCCCCCCATCTATCTCTCTGCCTCTCTCTCTCTCTCTCTCTCTCTCTCTCTCTCTCTCTCTCTCTCTCTCTCTCTATCTCTCCATTCTGTCTCGTTAATAGCCCAGTCTCACTCAGACACACAGAGCCCTGCTGTGCTGATCTAAACAACCACAGCATTCACATAGAGCAGAGCAGAGAAAAGCACACATGCTCACTGCATCACCACCTGCACCCGGGTAAGCCCCAAGGGTGAACCTCACTGGTGTTCTACTCAAACATTAAACCAAACACTCCACAATGTGCAGACATTATAAAGGGAATTCACTCATAAATGAGATTGGGTAATAGCCTATGTTCCAAAATGAGTGTTTATAGGTGAATCCCACAGAACAATAATTAATTATATTTAGATGTTGTTTGGATGTTCTGAGTCTACTGTATGTTTGAATGTGTCACAACAGACTCGCAGGACTTGGGTGGCCAATGGGGCATCTCCCGTCTAGTCTGCAGAACATCCCAGTAAAATACAGTTTGGATTTCACAGGGGCATTGAAGCCTCTCATTTCACTTAAGACACTGTAAAATAAAGCATGACCTCCAGAAGGAGGGGAAATGAACATGTTCTGAAGTAAATGCCCCGTCTATGACTATACTCCCACTTAATAAGGTTGTTTTCACAACCGGACATTGAATGATAACACCATAATTACTATACTGTAGTTTTAGTAGATAGAAATAACTAGGCTGACATTTGAATTTCCTGCAGTAGAAATGTGTTTTCACACACACACACACAGGTCAATAACAACATGCTGTACAGTTTCTTTATGGCTCTCTGGGGCTTGTGATGGCAATTCCCATGTCTGCACACACGCAGGTTGGCGTTTTTTGTTATGAATCTTGTTCTTAACCGTAACCACACACACCCTAATGCCTAACCCTAACCTTTAAGACCAAAAAGCACATTTTTGTTTCTATACATTTTTACGATATAGCCAATTTTGACTTTGGAGCTGGCCTATCTAAAGGGAAATTTCTCAGTTCTGTTTCCAGGAAAAGACTTGCGACAATAAACGTTAACCTGCCACACACACACACACACACATAATGTCCTATGTAAAGCACTTAGCCGCCTGGTCCCCTGAGTGCAACATTACCTGCTGCTCCTCCTCATCTCTCAACACAGTGGCAGATAAACCCTCTACCTCGCTCCATCAGTAACAAAGCAGGGTATTGTTGCCAACCACAACTACTGTTATGTTCAATTTGGTTTCATGTCCTTTTATTGTTTCTCTGAGACTGTATTATATAGTCTAACCAACCATCAACCTTTTAGTCCGTCAGTCAGGGGAAAAAAGTTTGTTCCCACATCCCATAATTTCTTCCCCTTTTTTGGACTTAGTTGGTGGTATGTTGACAATGGGCCCTTTGAGGGCAGACAGACAGTGAGTTGATTGAAGTCCCCTCCTAAAGGTGAACATTAGCTTCTTTAATAAGCATGTGAAGGAACCCACAACATGCCATTCAAAAGAGCTTATAAGAACTCATTAAAGAGTATTGAGTACCTTCCACAAAAGTGGGTGCGGAGTAAAATGCATCATGTGCACCGCCACGGACCAGAGTGAAATTGTTATATGCTGGCTTCACTATGGCATGTTGTTACTCGTAATGACCTGAACTATACAGATTAAAAGTTTGAGATCACCAATTGTTGTCACGTGTAGTTATTGTGACAGGACATTGCCTGGCTGAGAAGTCTGATTCTCTACTGTAGAGATTTTTACCCATGACATTTTCTTTAGAGCAGAGAAATCTTTTGTTGTGTTGGACTGACTGCTCTGTAAAATCTGTGGAATGAAACTTTTAAGATAAGATCACAAGATCACAAACCTTCATACAAATCATAAACAGCTGACATACTACACGTTTCTGACTGCAGCTGAGTTTTCCACAACATCTGTGGAAGTATTTTGCAGTTAAGTGCCTTAGTTATTGCTCAAGGGGCTGGACCGCAGCAGTATGCCACCTTGGACTTGAACCAGAAACTTTCTGGTTTCATCTGGTTGGTATGCACTGACTGCACTATATACAGTGCATTCGGAAAGTATTCAGACCCCTTGACTTTTTCCACATTTTGTTACGTTACAGCCTTATTCTAAAATGGATAAAATCCTCAGCAATCTACACACAATACCCCATAATGACAAAGCCAAAACAGGTTTTAAGAAATTTTAGCCAATAATACAATAAATTGAATACCTTATTTATGAGTATTCAGACCCTTTGCTATGAGACTCTAAATTTAGCTCAGGTGCATCCTGTTTCCATTGATCATCCTTGAGATGTTTCTACAACTTGATTGGAGTCCACCTGTGATATATTCAATTGATTGGACATGATTTGGAAAGGCGCACACCTGTCTATATAAGGTCCCACAGTTGACAGTGCATGTCAGAGCAAAAACCAAGCCATGAGGTCGAAGGAATTGTTCATAGAGCCCCGAGACCGGATTGTGTCGAGGCACAGATCTGGGGAAGGGTACCAAAACATTTCTGCAGCATTGAAGGTCCCCAAGAACACTGCTGCCTCAATCATTCTTAGACGGAAGAAGTTTGGAACAACCAAGACTCTTCCTAGAGCTGGCCGCCCAGCCAAACTGCGCAATCGGGGGAGAAGGGCCTTGGTCCGGGAGAGTTCCTCTGTGGAGATGGGAGAACAACCATCTCTGCAGCACTCCACCAATCAGGCCTTTATGGTAGAGTGGCTAGACGGAAGCCACTCCTCAGTAAAAGGCACATGACAGCCTGCTTGGAGTTTGCCAAAAGACACCTGAAGACTCTGTCCATGAGAAACAAGATTCTCTGGTCTGATGAAACCAATATTGAACTCTTTGGCCTGAATGCCAAGTGTTACGTCTGGAGGAAACCTGGCACCATCCCTACGGTGAAGCATGGTGGTGGCAGCATCATGCTGTGGGGAGGTTTTTCATTGGCAGGGACTGGGAGACTAGTCAGGATCGAGGCAAAGATGAACGGAGCAAAGTACAGAGAGATCCTTGATGAAAACCTGCTCCAGAGCGCTCAGGACTTTAGACTGGGGCAACTGGGGGCGAAGGTTCACCTTTCAACAGGACAACGACCCTAATGCACACAGCAAAGACAACGCATGAGTGGCTTCGGGACAAGTCTCTGAATGTCATTGAGCGGCCTAGCCAGTGCCCAGACTTGAACCGATCAACCATCTCTGGAGAGACCTGAAAATAGCCGTGCAGCAACGCTCCCCATCCAACCTGACATAGCTTGAGAGGATTTCCAGAGAACAATGGGAGAAACTCCCCAAATACAAGTGTGCCAAACTTGTAGCGTCATACCAAAGAAGACTTGAGACTGTAATCACTGCCAAAGGTCCTTCAACAAAGTACTGAGTAAATGGTCTGAATACTTATGTAAATGTGATATTTCTGTTTTTAGCCATTTCTAAAAACCTATTTTTTTCTTTGTCATTATGGGGTATTGTGTGTAGATAGTTTTTTTTACATCAATCTTATACATTTTAGAATAAGGCTGTAACCTAAACATTTTGAAAAAGTCAAGGGGTCTGAATACTTTCCGAAGGCACTGTACGACTAGGTAGTTTGAGTTGCATGCCTCAGGTGAATAAGAGCATTGATAATGCTGTCTGCATTGCAGTGACAGGTAATCAGACCTCCTCAGAACAGCATATGAGACCACCAGGTTAATCTTACTAGAGGTGTCACTATTAGTTTCCTGTGGTGTGATTTCTGTGTTGGTCTGGCTCAGCTCGACCATAGGTTGGGTGTTTTATAGTCGATAGTGTTTTTTCCTAAGCTTATTGGTGCATCAGCCTCTGGAACTATGTTGAGTTCAGATGCTCAGCTGTAGCCCTGTTGGCTGACTGGGTTGTTTCAGGTATTCGTCAAGAGAGCGTTCAGATATATAGCCTCATTTGTTTCTGACTGTATGCTTTAGATTTCTCCTTTTCTCAGGAATAGTGTGACTAAATCAAAACGAATGCAATGGACTAAGAATCTAAGTGATCTAATGGAAAGTCTCATGAGAAATAAATGTCCAATGTATTTTCCCAACAAAGCACTGTACGTACATGCGATAAATGGATGGAATAATTCTAAACCCAGTTGACTAATAGACCTAGTATTATGTTTGGGAGGTTGCAGCAGTTCAATGCATAACTCTGTAAAGTCATTAGTGTATGTGTGTCTCCCATGAAGTCAAGTGAACAAGTACACACTTGGGACAGGGTAGAGAATCGGGAGAAGGGAGATGAAGGCTCAGAAGGAAAGCATGCGTGGGTGACGAAACACTTGGAACTTTATTTGCGACTGATGCTACCCTACCTCTCTAGATTGAGCTGTTCATTAACAGAAAGGAGGATAAATGATCCTGTTTGCCCTCTCTCCTCCCTCCATCCTCATATCCTGCAGCAATGCAAGAGGGTGAAAGGGGGGCAATAATCCCAAGGTTAATCCACTCCAGAGTACTCTGTTCCAGGCATGCCAAGTAGCCCTGATGGATGTGCTGCCCAGGCTGACTGCCCTGGTGATGTCACCAGTCCAACTCGCTGCCTGACCGTCACTACCACTATTGTTTTGCTGTCAGTGTTAAGGCTCTTATATTCAGTATAATCTGAGATTCCTCCTCTTTATCTCTCTCTTTCTCTCTCCTCTCACTATTGGTTTCTATCTGTTTTTTCTCTCTCCCTCCCTTGATATGCCATCTCTTTTCTTCTCACTTTATGTCACTGTCGAATAAAGACCTCATGAGACGGTGTTTTATTGGAAGCGAGGCAGTCAGCCATGCAGGCGGGTAAAGAGAGGAGAGTTCCATCCATCTATAGGGAAATTCCTTGATCATCCCTTAAATCCATTTCAGCTGTGGCTGCGGTCTCCTAAGACTTTAATACTAAAGATAATCACACACTCCAGTGCCTGACAGCCCAACTGATACACCTGGGCTTTTCAGGCAGCGTAAGCAGAGATGAGTGGCCTCAAAAGTTAGGAAGTTGGTGTTATTGGCGTGGTTTGGACAGCCTGATCCTGTGAACCGTGATGGTTGCGTGGGCCGTGGATGGATTTCATGTCTATGTGGCTGATAGGACTAGGAGCCCCAGGGCGGTGGGACAGCCAGGCAGCTCGATGGGGCTGAAGGACACAGTGTCCTGGTTCAGAGGGGGTATATAGGCAGGGGATGCTGGGCACTCCAGACCGTTTCCCGGTGAGGGCATGAAGAGCTGGTTGAGAGGAGGCAAGAGAGCAAGGCTGTTACATCTCATACAGGGTAACACAGGTGAGGTACTGCAGGAGAACAGGTGAGTTATTGTTCTGAGGATGATTTTTTCAAATTGAGTCTGGTGAGTTTTTTTTAGTTAAGGACATCATAAAAATCGAGTCTAGTTGGAGTACACCCAGGATTAGTTCATTTCTTATAAAGTAAACTTTTTTGTAAGTTTGGATTGTCGTTTAATTGTTTAAAGATTGATTACAAAGACTGCATTATCTTTAGATATATGTCATCAATCAGACTTGTCCTTTTTAAGTTTTTAAATGGTAGAGCAGAGAAGTGTTCAGAATCTGACAATCATTCTCACTGTGTGGCAAGTAAAGGATTTAGACATTTTTGATCTGAAAACCATTCCACACACATCTCTGCTCCAGAGTTGATAGTGTTGGTTGTTATTGACCTGGGACGCTGTTAACTGGGTCACACGGTGGGTCGTCCATGTTGGGCAATAGATTGGACATTGATCCATGTGGTTTGGTCAGAGCAAAGCAGACCAGAGGAAACCAGGTCAATGGTCCTCTAATCTGTGAGACTATTAATTTCCTTTCCTCTCTGTCCTCTCTGCCCCTGAGCTCCTAATCCCAATCCCTGTGTAATTAAAACCTTGTTGGGATGACATGAAAAACCTTGTTGGGTGACTTGGAAAACCTTGTTGGGTGACTTGGAAAACCTTGTTGGGTGACTTGGAAAACCTTGTTGGGTGACTTGGAAAACCTTGCAAGGCCTTGCTGTGAACTCTGAGTGTTAGTATGCATGTGTATTTCAGTTTTTATTTTCAGTAAAGACATTTCCACTCTACCTGATGCAACTGCAGCTGGATCAGTTAATTTCATCTGCTTCAGTAACAGTGCTTTGTTAGACCCCCTGAATGGGAAGAAATCAGAATCAGTTAAACTAAGTGCAGCTGGACAAATAAACAACATTAGGCTGTGAGTACTGCTGGAGTGGAATGGCCAGACAGAATAGATCCCTGCCCATACCAACATTATTTCTGGACATTGCTGAAACAATTCTTTCCACACACCACTCTGAATACAACTCAATCACCCGGTGGGCTACTCCAGCAGACAGCCATGTTGCTTACTCTGGCATCCAACAGCCATGTCATTTACTACAGCTGGATCCAGACGTCTGTGTCTCACTACACACTCGTTGTTCATTTAATTCAAGTTTATTTCATCTTTTCATAATTTTTTTATTTATTTTGTTTTGTTTTTCTTTCAACCCTTTTGTACTGGTCCATTCTACACAAAACTCTATCACGCAACGCTATCCTGTTGTCACGCCAACCTACCCTTCCACCCTCTCCATCACCATTCCCCATGCCTCGTTCTGATTGGTCCTTCCAATCCTTACTTCCCTGTTGCCCCTGCTCCTTGCCCCGCCCCTCTCCACTCCAAATACATGTTCCTCCTGGTTGGAGATGGCAGAGTGCACTGTAGCCCCAGTAGCAATGGAGGACAGTGACCGTGAGGCTCACTCATCATCAGATGACCAGGACTCCGCCCCGCCATCCCCTAGCCACACCAGGGACCACCACCATCAGACCGAACAGGTACCAGTGACCAGACCAGATATGGGTCAAAGAAATATGCCAAGTACTTTCCAAATATTTTAGCTGCTGTGCTTGATTTAGTTGGACTGGCACAATGAATAGAACAAATGGAATAGTCCAAAAAGTTCAATCAAGTGCACCTCAAATACTTTGAAGTATTTTACATATTTGTATAGGTCTCTCAGTGACGTCCCCAGAAATCCCCATCGCCCCCCTCCTAAGCCCTATCCCCTCTTAAGTGTCATACACAACACAGTGATGTTGTTGTGGCAGGGTGTTTCATACTGCTGCGCTCTTATGTTGCCCCTATTACCTTCCTCGCAGGTAGCCTAGTGGTTAGAGCGTTGGACTAGTAACCGAACGGTTGCAAGATCGAATCCCCGAGCTGACAATGTAAAAATCTGTTGTCCGGCCCCCCCTCACTAATTTACTTCTAGTTTACTAGTTCCTGTTTGAACCAGATATTTGTGCAAAAACGTTCAGAGTGCTTTACTATTGATCCAAAGAAAGGAGGCCCAATGGGCTGTGTGTCTGTTCACAGAGCTAAAACCTGAAAGAACAGCAATGTATCATCATGACTCTATGTCCGCTTTCAAAACTTAATATCACTATTGAGCAGAGATATGGTACCATAACTCCAGTTTACACTCATTACTATTGTTCCTTTAGAACTAAAACAGCCTCCTAGCCCTTTCAAAACCACTATATTATTTATAGTGGAGCAGGCTGGTGATTCTTTACACAGGCTGGCGCATGGCAAAGAGAGCTGTGGTAACATGAGCACCAGTCTCTAGTCTGGGAACTCCGGGGAGAGCTGTGGTAACATGAGCACCAGTCTCTAGTCTGGGAACTCCGGGGAGAGCTGTGGTAACATGAGCACCAGTCTCTAGTCTGGGAACTCCGGGGAGAGCTGTGGTAACATGAGCACCAGTCTCTAGTCTGGGAACTCTGGGGAGAGCTGTGGTAACATGAGCACCAGTCTCTAGTCTGGGAACTCCGGGGAGAGATATCCCTTTACAAGTTCAGCTACACACAGGGGCTCTGCCTTTGGTCTCATGAATTGTAGGTATTGTCATCAGGTAAGGTAGATGGTTTACTCTTGTGGTTTGGGAAAAAGCAGAGAAGGGAAGAAAAAATGTAATTATGATTGACAGGTTTAGGTAGATTTGAAAATGAGAGTGCTGTTACTAATCACCACCTTGGGTCCACAAATTGATCAGTCATTGTGTAAATGACATTTGAGGTGACATGTTTAACACCAACAGGTTTTTATCAGGTTTCCTTTGTCTACCAGTATGTTGAGAGAGACACCCATTAGATGATGTCAAGGTTGAGTCCTTGTTGATGTAATAAAGTGTGTTTTCGTGACTGTTTGAAGTTGTATCACACTATATATTACAGCAATTCATTTGAGTAGTCATCTAGTAATCAAGAGGGTTCATTAATCGTTTAGAGGTTAATTTGCTTTAGCGCTACTCTATCAATGGAAACCATATTTGGTTGTGGAGAGCGAAGCTTACACAAATGCCACCCAGATGTGGTGTCACGACATGTTTCTATGATCTGTGCAGTCTGGCAGTGCCTCCTGTCCTTCTGCTGTGGTGGAACTTCTGATGTAACCCATTAAACGGTTCCCTCCACTCTTTATCATCCATGTGGCTACAATACCATACCTTCTATTGAATTGTGTTGTCCCAAATGGAACCCTATTCCCTATATAGTGCACTACTTTTGACCAGGGTCCATAGGGAATAGGGTGCCACCAAGTCTGAATCTGCTGAGCAGGGAGAATCTTTTCAGCCAGCTGTCGTGACACTGCACTTTAAACAAAATATATCCTCCCATTTCCTACAAGTTCAGGAAGGTCAATTATGTAGTTCTGTCCTTGAGCTGTGCTCGTCTATTAATGTTCTGTATTATGTCATGTTTTGTGTGGACCCCAGGAAGAGTAGCTGCTGTTTCAGCAATAGCTAATGGGGATCCTATTAAAATATGAATACTACAATTATGATACGAGTTATCTACTCTAGTGGAGGACCATGTGCTTGTTATCAGTTTGACGGACATCACGGATCTCTTCTTCCCCGGCATTTGACATTGGCATTCCTCCCATCAGCACAAATATTTACCCTCTTATGTTGTTAATCTTGTAGCTTCTCTGGTGGTCTCTCTAGTGAATCAGTCAGTCAATATCTTCTTTCCCCACTGTCTCTTAGTGTAAATCTTCTCTAACCCCTAGAGAACTAGGCCTGTCTTGCACTTATACTAATGATTTCTTAGGTTGTTTCTCGTACCTTCTCTCCATCAAAACATTCAGTGATTCTAACCACTCTGTACTTTCTTCTTTCCTGATGATCCTTATGTTGCCCCTGTTACCTTCCTCCTTGTTTTCCTTCCCATCTATATTATCCTCCTTCCTGCGTCAACCTTTACTCCCCTCCGTCCACTCTTCTCTGCATCACCTCTCCCACCCACCCGGAAAACACCCACCCGCACCGTTCCCTGGCCCCCCTCCCCATTAGCACTCAAGCTATTCCAAGGACGACTCTGAAGACTCTGAGTTGGAGAACATTATGCAACAAGACCCCCACCACAGTGGGGGCCATCCACACCCCCACCCGCCTCTTCCCAGCTATGAGCACAGCCCCGACCATGAGCACCCCCACCCAGGGGACAGGGAGGCGGAGGGTGGCGACAGCCCCCCGAACACCCCGGGGACGCCCACCTCTGGAACCCCACCCTTTTTGCGCCCCCCCACGGCAGGTGGCAGGGCCCAGTCAGACAACCAGTGCGTAGGGAGGCTGCAGCTGGGTGGAGGTGGGATGATGGATCACTATGATATGCAGTCTCCCCTCAGTCCCACCAGGCCCAAGAGCCCCTGGGGCCGCTTTGATCCCTACGACTTTCCAGAGGTAAACTTCAGACCAGGGGGACCGTGTAGAGACCAAAGGCAACACTATGGGCAACATGGGTTGGGTTATCAGCTCTCCAGTCCAAATAGTATGTGCTTTAGCCTCAGAGGAGCACTAGCATCAGGTTCAGGCCATTTCCAGTGATGTTTACTTGGGAACTTTGATTGTGTCTGACCGATAACTCAGTTTGTGGCTTTCGCTTTGAAATTGATGTTGGTCAAAGACAGTAGTGTGTTCTGGTGTTGACAATGGCTTCATTCAATACCCTACATCTGGTGAAATGGCTTTAAGTTTGAAAGACATGTATTTATGTGTGGTAGGTGTTACCTTTTTATTTGGAAAGATTCCTGTAACTCGCAATGTGCCGCCACCAGAATTTAGCAGATTGTTTAAAATGGAGTCTTTTTGTCTCTCCTGCTTTCTTAGGACCAAGACAAGGAATACGTGGGATTTGCCACACTGCCAAACCAGGTGCACCGTAAGTCTGTCAAGAAGGGCTTTGACTTCACCCTGATGGTAGCAGGAGAGTCTGGTCTGGGCAAGTCCACCCTGGTCAACAGCCTCTTCCTCACAGACCTCTACAAGGACAGGAAGCTACTCAACGCTGAGGGTGAGGCGGCCATTTTGGTGTCTCATCTTCTGAATAAATGAATGCATGATATAAATGGCCAGCTGCTGAGGAAATGTGTGTTTTAACTCCAGAGCGGATCACTCAGACAGTGGAGATCACTAAACACACAGTGGACATTGAGGAGAAGGGCGTCAAGCTGAAGCTCACCATCGTAGACACCCCTGGCTTTGGAGACGCTGTCAATAACACTGAATGGTATATGTCAAACATCCTTCCTCCATAGGACTCTTCTTTGATGTCAGTTTGAGGTACAGTTGCAGTATAGCTCAGTATATAGTAGGAGAATGACTGATGTCTCTGTCTCTCCCATCGCCCTAGCGTGAAGTCAGTGGGTTAGGGTTGGTATGGTTAGTGGTTGTAGGGTGGCTGTCTCTGCAGTATTGCCTCAGTGCTGGTGTGTCTCTGTGTCTCCCCCACCGCCCTAGCTGGAAGTCAGTGGCGGACTACATCGACCAGCAGTTTGAGCAGTACTTCAGGGACGAGAGTGGACTGAACAGGAAGAACATCCAGGATAACAGAGTCCACTGCTGCCTCTACTTCATCTCTCCCTTTGGACACGGGTACATCAGCTACGACATGTCGTCTCTGTCTCAATACTCTTTAAATGGAGTCCTTTCCTCTGTGGAGATAAACATATTGGCTGTGTCTCAATACTCTTAGATTAGTTTCCTTTCACCTTCTACCTTCCTTCCTTCACTACCACTGATATGGTTTCCACTATGCACCATGTTGGTTTGCACCATGTCCCATGCATTCTAAATGCATTGGGTTTCCCTGGAATCTAGAACCACCCTTGCTTTGCTGCCTCCAGGGGAATCTGCATCCCGTGCAGTGCTAAACGTTCAACGTTCTATCCATTTTGAGGGCAGATGCTACAATACTAAACTTTCTCTCCAATCTTTGGGGTAAATGCTGATGCGGTACTTTTGTCTGCGTTTACGGTCTGTTTCACACCGGTGTGTATGTTGCACCATCAGTAGCATTGAAGCACTGCTGCAAACCTGTAATAAGGAGATAGCGCCCTCTGCTGACCACTATTGGATACTACTACTATCCTTGAAAATGTGGGTTAATGAGGATTACCTTCATTTGGATTACCGTAATTATCCCTTTAGCTCTTAACCATATCCAAGTTTTGTCAGTGTTGTCTATGTCCATGTTTCCACATGTACAGTGTGTTTTGGTTGTTTTCTCAGTGTTGACTTGTCCCTAATTGTAAGTTGCTCTGGTCATTTAGTCTGCTAAATTACTAAAAATATATGTCATATCTTGTTGTCTTGTATCTGTCTCAGTCTGAGGCCTCTGGATGTGGAGTTTATGAAGGCCCTTCATGAGAAGGTCAACATTGTGCCCATCCTGGCCAAGGCAGACACACTCACACCCACCGAGGTCAAGAAAAAGAAATTCAAGGCAAGCCACTCTCTAACTCGCTTTTCTATCTGTGTCTGCTTGTCTGAATACCATGGGTGTGTACAAATAAGAAATTGACAGGGTTCATTGGTTTCTAAAAACATTTTGATTTCCAGGTGACTGTTTTGATGGATTTGTTTTTGCTCCATCCTCAATCACAGGATTCCAAACAGTAGTTTATTGTTCTCCTCTTCTCTCTGTCCCTCCCTCCATCTTCTTCTCTCTGTCCCTCCCTCCATCTTCTTCTCTCTGTCCCTCCCTCCATCTTCTTCTCTCTGTCCCTCCCTCCATCTTCTTCTCTCTGTCCCTCCCTCCATCTTCTTCTCTCTGTCCCTCCCTCCATCTTCTTCTCTCTGTCCCTCCCTCCATCTTCTTCTCTCTGTCCCTCCCTCCATCCTCTTCTCTCTGTCCCTCCCTCCATCTTCTTCTCTCTGTCCCTCCCTCCATCCTCTTCTCTCTGTCCCTCCCTCCATCCTCTTCTCTCTGTCCCTCCCTCCATCTTCTTCTCTCTGTCCCTCCCTCCATCTTCTTCTCTCTGTCCCTCCCTCCATCTTCTTCTCTCTGTCCCTCCCTCCATCTTCTTCTCTCTGTCCCTCCCTCCATCTTCTTCTCTCTGTCCCTCCCTCCATCTTCTTCTCTCTGTCCCTCCCTCCATCTTCTTCTCTCTGTCCCTCCCTCCATCTTCTTCTCTCTGTCCCTCCCTCCATCTTCTTCTCTCTGTCCCTCCCTCCATCTTCTTCTCTCTGTCACTCCCTCCATCTTCTTCTCTCTGTCCCTCCCTCCATCTTCTTCTCTCTGTCCCTCCCTCCATCCTCTTCTCTCTGTCCCTCCCTCCATCTTCTTCTCTCTGTCCCTCCCTCCATCTTCTTCTCTCTGTCCCTCCCTCCATCTTCTTCTCTCTGTCCCTCCCTCCATCTTCTTCTCTCTGTCACTCCCTCCATCTTCTTCTCTCTGTCCCTCCCTCCATCTTCTTCTCTCTGTCACTCCCTCCATCTTCTTCTCTCTGTCACTCCCTCCATCTTCTTCTCTCTGTCCCTCCCTCCATCTTCTTCTCTCTGTCCCTCCCTCCATCTTCTTCTCTCTGTCCCTCCCTCCATCTTCTTCTCTCTGTCCCTCCCTCCATCTTCTTCTCTCTGTCCCTCCCTCCATCTTCTTCTCTCTGTCCCTCCCTCCATCTTCTTCTCTCTGTCCCTCCCTCCATCTTCTTCTCTCTGTCCCTCCCTCCATCTTCTTCTCTCTGTCCCTCCCTCCATCTTCTTCTCTCTGTCCCTCCCTCCATCTTCTTCTCTCTGTCCCTCCCTCCATCTTCTTCTCTCTGTCCCTCCCTCCATCTTCTTCTCTCTGTCCCTCCCTCCATCTTCTTCTCTCTGTCACTCCCTCCATCTTCTTCTCTCTGTCACTCCCTCCATCTTCTTCTCTCTGTCCCTCCCTCCATCTTCTTCTCTCTGTCACTCCCTCCATCTTCTTCTCTCTGTCCCTCCCTCCATCTTCTTCTCTCTGTCCCTCCCTCCATCTTCTTCTCTCTGTCACTCCCTCCATCTTCTTCTCTCTGTCCCTCCCTCCATCTTCTTCTCTCTGTCCCTCCCTCCATCTTCTTCTCTCTGTCCCTCCCTCCATCTTCTTCTCTCTGTCCCTCCCTCCATCTTCTTCTCTCTGTCACTCCCTCCATCTTCTTCTCTCTGTCACTCCCTCCATCTTCTTCTCTCTGTCCCTCCCTCCATCTTCTTCTCTCTGTCCCTCCCTCCATCTTCTTCTCTCTGTCCCTCCCTCCATCTTCTTCTCTCTGTCCCTCCCTCCATCTTCTTCTCTCTGTCACTCCCTCCATCTTCTTCTCTCTGTCCCTCCCTCCATCTTCTTCTCTCTGTCCCTCCCTCCATCTTCTTCTCTCTGTCCCTCCCTCCATCTTCTTCTCTCTGTCCCTCCCTCCATCTTCTTCTCTCTGTCACTCCCTCCATCTTCTTCTCTCTGTCACTCCCTACATCTTCTTCTCTCTGTCCCTCCCTCCCTCATTCCATCTGCTTCACTCTGTCCCTCCCTCCATCTTCTTCTCTCTGTCCCTCCCTCCATCTTCTTCTCTCTGTCACTCCCTCCATCTTCTTCTCTCTGTCACTCCCTACATCTTCTTCTCTCTGTCCCTCCCTCCCTCATTCCATCTGCTTCACTCTGTCCCTCCCTCCATCTTCCTGTAGATCCGAGAGGAGATCCAGCAGTATGGGATTAAGATCTACCAGTTCCCAGACTGTGACTCTGATGAGGATGAGGACTTCAAACAGCAGGATCAGGAGCTCAAGGTGAACCATATTTATCCAAACCTCACATCACTAGTTGAGGAAGTATGACAACATAAAGGACACTGGTCATCATAAGCAACCTGTCTGCAATACAGAAATGCTGGGATAGGAAACCTAGATTAGAGATGATGTCCATACCCGTATTATTATTGAGCACACAGCCTTGAATAGTTATCTGTTTGTGAATTCTGTTGATGTATGTGCACTGGTGCACTAGAGGGCAGGCTGTGGCTGTGCATCCAGACCAGGCCTGAATGGCGTTTTGGTAGATAAATGGTGTCTCAGTCTCTCCCCCTCATAGAGCCGTGTCTGTGACCTCATGTGCCCTGACAGTGTGCTCTGTCCATTTCTAAGTAGACTCCAACACCATCGTTAAGTTTGCCGATGACACAACAGTAGTAGGCCTGATCACTGACAGCACAACAACCTCTCCCTCAACGTGATCAAGACAATGGAGATGATTGTGGACTACAGGAAAAAGAGGACAGAGAACGCCACCATTCTCATCAACAAGTCTGTAGTGGAGCAGGTTGAGTTCCTTGGTGTCCACATCACCAAAAAACTAACATGGTCCAAGCACACCAAGACAGTCGTGAAGAGGGCACGACAAAACCTTTTCCCCCTCAGGAGACTGAAAAGATTTGGCATGGGTCCTCAGATCCTCAAAAGGTTCTACAGCTGCACCATTGAGAGCATCCTGACTGGTTGCATCACTGCCTGGTTGCATCACTGCCTGGTATTGCAACTGCTCGGCCTCCGACCGCAAGTCATTACAGAGGGTATTGCGTACGGCCCAGTACATCACCAGGGCCAAGCTTCCTGCCATCCAGGACCTCTATACCAGTTGGTGTCAGAGGAAGGCCCAAACATTGTCAAAGACCCAAAAATTGTCAAAGACTCCAGCCACCCTACTCATAGACTGTTCTCTCTGCTACCACACGCAAGCGGTACCGGAGCGCCAAGTCTAGGTCCAAGAGGCTTATAAACAGCATCTACCCCCAAGCCATAAGACTCCTGAACATCTAATCAAATGGCTACCCAGACTATTTGCATTGCCCCCCCCACCACACTTTTACACTGTTGCTACACTCTGTTTGTTATCTACATGTACATATTACCTCGACTAACCGGTGCCCCCACACATTGACTCTGTACCGGTATCCCCTGTATATAGCCTCGCTATTCTCATTTTATTGCTGCTCTTTAATTATTTGTTACTTTTATTTTAAAAAATTTGTATTTTTCTTAAAACTGCATTGTTAGTTAAGGGCTTGTAAGTAAGCATTTCACTGTAAGGTCGTATAATACCTGTTGTATTTGGCGCATGTGACAAATAACATTTGATTTGAGAGAGAGACAGAGATGGAGAAATGGGTAGATCTGCATTGCAGCATTTTCCACTTTCTGCATTACCTCATCGTAACCACAGATATATTCCCCCCACTTTGTACTTTATTCACGTCATTCATATTCACCTCTCTTGCTCTCTCTCCCTACCCCTGTCTCCCTCCTCCAGGACAGTATACCGTTTGCGGTGATCGGCAGCAACACTGTGGTGGAGGCCAAAGGGAAGAGGGTCCGGGGTCGTCTCTACCCCTGGGGCATCGTGGAAGGTAACCCTGTTACACCATTATTATGTAGCTCTTGTGTGTGGGGGTCTTAATATGTTAGGGTTGAGGCTGGAGCTAGTGTTAGGGTTGAGGCTGGAGCTAGTGTTAGGGTTGAGGCTGGAGCTAGTGTTAGGGTTGAGGCTGGAGCTAGTGTTAGGGTTGAGGCTGGAGCTAGTGTTAGGGTTGAGGCTGGAGCTAGTGTTAGGGTTGAGGCTGGAGCTAGTGTTAGGGTTGAGGCTGGAGCTAGTGTTAGGGTTGAGGCTGGAGCTAGTGTTAGGGTTGTACTGGGATGTGGACATGAAGCTAGGGTTATAGTTGAGGTTAGGGTTGAACTGGGATGTGGACATGAAGCTAGGGTTATAGTTGAGGTTAGGGTTGAACTGGGATGTGGACATGAAGCTAGGGTTATAGTTGAGGTTAGGGTTGAACTGGGATGTGGACATGAAGCTAGGGTTGAGGCTAAGGTTGGGGCTTAGGGGTGAACCTGGATGTGGACGTGAAGCTAGGGTTGAGGCTAAGGTTGGGGCTTAGGGGTGAACCTGGATGTGGACGTGAAGCTAAAGTTGTGGTTGAGGGTTAGGCTTGGGGTTGAACCGGGATGTGGCCATGAAGTTAGGGTTGAGGTAGGGGTTGAATCCGGGTTGTGGCCATGAAAGGATTAGGGAAACACTGTCCTAACATAACACACACTCTGTTACTTTTGACAGTGGAGAACTCGGCACACTGTGACTTTGTGAAGCTGAGGAACATGTTGGTGAGGACACACATGCAGGACCTGAAGGATGTGACACGGGAGACCCACTATGAGAACTACAGGGCTCACTGCATCCAGAACATGACCCGCATGGTGGTGAAGGAACGCAACCGCAAGTATGGACACACACACAGACCAGTATCTCACTCACTGTCGCTCGTGTTGTTTATAGATTGGATCAGGTATCTTAATACTGCATGTATTGTTACTCATATACAAACATAATGTAGCTCAACTGCAATTCACACTTAACATACAGTACCAGTCAAAGGTTTGGACACCTACTCATTCCAGGGTTTTCTTTATTTTTTACTATTTTCTACATGGTAGAATAATAGTGAAGACATCAAAACTATGAAATATCACATATGGAATCATGTAGTAACCAAAAAAGTGTTAAACAAATCAAAATAAATTACATTTTTGAGATTCTTCAAAGTAACCACCCTTTGCCTTGATGACAGCTTTGCACACTTGGCATTCTCTCAACCAGCTTCATGAGGTAGTCACCTGCATTTCAATTAACTGGTGTGCCTTGTTAAAAGTTAATTTGTGGAATTTCTTTCCTCCTTAATGTGGTTCAGTCAATCAGTTGTGTTGTGACAAGGTAGGGGGGTATAGAGAAGATAGCCCTATTTGGTAAAAGACGAAGTCTATATTATGGCAAGAACAGCTCAAATAAGCAAAGATAAATGACAGTCCATGATTACTTTAAGACCTGAAGGTCAGAAAGTGCGGAAAATTTCAAGAACTTTGAAAGTTTCTTCAAGTGCAGTCGCAAAAACCATCAAGCGCTGTGATGAAACTGACTTTCATGAGGACCGCCACAGGAAAGGAAGACCCAGAGTTACCTCTGCTGCAGAGGATAAGTTCGTTAGAGTTACCAGCCTCAGAAATTACAGCCCAAAAGATTACTTTACAGAGTTCAAGTAACAGACCCATCGCAACATCAACTGTTTAGAGGAGACTCCGTGAATCAGACCTTCATGGTCAAATTGCTTCAAAGAAACCACTACTAAAGGACACCAATAAGAAGGAGAGACTCGCTTGGGCCAAGAAACACGAGCAATGAACATTAGAACGGTGGAAATCTGTCCTTTGGTCTGATGAGTACAAATTTGAGATTTTTGATTCCAACCGCCGTGTCTTTGTGAGACGCAGAGTAAGTGAACGGATGATCTCCGCATGTGTGGTTCCCACCGTGAAGCATGGAGGAGGAGGTGTGGGGGTGCTTTGCTGGTGACACGGTCTGGGATTTATTTGGAATTCAATGCACACTTAACCAGCATGGCTACCACAGCATTCTGCAGCAATACGCCATCCCATCTGGTTTGCGCTTGGTGTTTTTAAACAGAACAATAACTCAACACAACTTCAGTCTGTGTAAGGGCTATTTAACCAAGAAGGAGAGTGATGGAGTGCTGCATCAGATGTCCTGGCCTCCACAATCACCCGACCTCAACCCAATTGAGATGGTTTGGAATGAGTTTGACCGCAGAGTGAAGGAAAAGCAGCCAACAAGTGCTCAGAATTTGTGGGATCTCCTTCAAGACTGTTGGAAAAGCATTCCAGGTGAAGCTGTTTGAGAGAATGCCAAGAATGTGCAAAGCTGTCATCAAGGTAAAGGGTGGCTACTTTGAAGAATCTGAAATATATTTTGATTTGTTTAACACGTTTTTTGGTTACTACATGATTCCATATGTGTTATTTCATAGTTTCGTTGTCTTCACTATTATTCTATAATATAAAGAAAAACATTTGAATGAGTAGGTGTTCTAACTTTTGACTGGTACTGTATAGTTACAAACTCTAACAAAATAAACACCCACATACTGTCAACCATATTGTCTTTCTCCACTCTACTCCCGTAGTAAACTGACCAGGGAGAGCGGCACAGACTTCCCCATCCCTGTGATACCAAGTACCACAGACACCGAGACGGAGAAGCTGATCCGAGAGAAAGATGAAGAGGTACAACGACGACACTCAGAGCATGAACCAGAGCACGAGCACAGTTACGATGAGCACTCAGACCGACCCCTAGAACCCCACTCTGACCCGGGCCTAGACCCAGGGCCTGAACCTGAGGCCTCTTGAGTCCTCCAGGCTGTCAATCATATTGTATATACATTCCATGAATACATACAGGTGCCCCTGAAGACCCCAGTCAGGTGTGGTGATTCTGGTCTGAGGAAGGGTCAGGGGTGACAGTTGGCCCCTACAGCAGCACCCCTAAAACAGCACCCAGCCATGAGGTGCACATGACCTGTAAGAGACGATTAGATCTGGGTACAAATAATGTTTTATATTCAAATACTATTTGAACCCAGGTCTGGCAGTAGAATATAATATGCCGCGCTATAATATGTCGCGCTGCCTGGGTAGAGTAGTATTGTAGATGGAAAGAAGCTCTCGTGTGGTTCTCTTCTCCCTGTTTGAGTCTGTCCCTGTCCAAAAGCACCATCGTGCCAATTTCAAATAGTTATTTATTTATATTATTTATATACAGTACCAGTCAAAAGTTTGGACACCGACTCAATCAAGGGTTTTTATTTTTACATTTTCTACATTGTAGAATAATAGTGAAGACATCAAAACTATGAAATAACACATATGGAGTGGAGTGCTGCATCAGATGGATGACCTGGCCTCCACAATCACCTGACCTTAACCCAATTGAGATGGTTTGGGATGAGTTGGACTGCAGAGTGAAGGAAAAGCAGCGAACAAGTGCTTAGCATATGTGGGAACTCCTTCAAGACTGTTGGAAAAGCATTCCAGGTGAAGCTGGTTGAGAGAATGCCAAGAGTGTGCAAAGCTGTCATCAAGGCAAAGGCTGGCTGCTTTGAAGAATCTAAAATATTACATATATTTTGATTTGTTTAATACTTTTTGGTTACTACATTATTCCATATGTGTTATTTCATAGTATTGATGTCTTCACTATTATTCTAAAATGTAGAAAATAGTCAAAATAAAGAAAACCCTTGAATGAGTAGGTGTGTCCAAACTTTTGACGGGTACTGTATATATTTTCTGATTAAAAACTGATAACTTTAAAGAACCTTAACAATACTATAGCAAAAATACCCTAACCTGAGGTTTGAATCTGATGCCTGAAGCCTACCCTGAAACCCACTTGTGCAGCTTGAGTTTTGGTGCAGATCTTCCATTGATATCAATACATAATTTACGCAAAAATAAAGTTAAGCTTGTGCATCTCAAGCTAGGTTCCCCCCTGAATGACATGAGCCATTAAAAACATAATACATTCTTTTCTGCTATTTCCTCATTTTTGGTATGTAACCCTTCCCATTATTAAAACGTTGGAAACACAAAACTGTCACCTTAATTTCATCCTATTTTGATATGTGTGTGGGATTGGGGGAATGCTATGAAGGGCAAATAATAGTGTTTCTGCAAGTGCCATATCTTTCACACTTATACTTCATATCACAGTATTGAATTATCAGGCTCTGTGTGTAGTAATTACAGAAATGAATGTGTATACCTGACTGAACACACACACAGTCACCAGCCTCAGTCACATGGTCTCCAGACAGAGTAGAATGGGGTGGCAATTGGATATGGCTTGGTCATTGGGGCAGTGATGTAGAAGTAATGGTCATGTTCCAGGCCACCTTCAGCCTGTCTTTCACTCATTAGACTACAACTGTATACATGACTGAACACACACGCATTCATCATCATCATCAGGTCACATGGTCTAAAGACAGAATAGACTGGGGTGGAAAATGGTATCGATCGGTTGTCTGTCAGCACTGCTGGCTTAGTTGTGATTTGGATAGGGCTTGGTTATTGGTGCAGTCATGTGGAAGTAATGGTTGCCTTCCATGCCACCTACATTGCAGTCATGAAATGTAGACAATCACTACTTCCGCATTTGTAGTGTTCTGAGACAATCAGATCTGTGTCAGATCTCTGCAAATGCAGAAGTAGTGTTTAGCATTATAGGAATCCATCAATATGACTTAATAATCTGATAGTCTGGTGAGAGTAGGCTGGTATGGGGAATCCTATTTATCTGTTGTCACATAGCTGGCTTTGTTATGATTGGATAGCGCTTGGTTATTGGGATGAGAGTTCCTAAAGCCTGTGAGCATCTCCCCAGTCCCTACTTCATTCTGTGTTTTTGTGTTTTGCTTCATGTCACAGGTGTTTGACTGACAGCGGCCTCTTGTCTCTTTTCTCCACAGTTGCGGCGAATGCAAGAGATGCTCACAAAGATCCAGGAACAGATGCACACGCAGAAGGAGGCCTATTAACCCAGGCTACTACTAGAACCCCTGTCCCTCTGTAAATGCAGCCCCCCTCTTTCCACTACTAGGGTGGGCACCCCTAGTACCACTCTACTCTAGTCCACAAACATTGTCTACTCCAGCTCATCCAACCCCGACAGCCACCACTCCTCATTTAGTCAATAACCCTCACTATCAGAGACTGATCCACGACCAGGCATGAGGTATTCACAGACAGGAGGTGGCATGGAGAGAATTTGCCTTCTCTTCCAACAACATGGAAGTCCTGTGTCTCCACGCCTGTTGTGGAAACTCTAACAGTAACCACGGGCACTCCTGTCGAGTGCCATTGCTTGAGCACAACACCGGGCCGGACAGCACCGACCTAACCACCTGCTTGTCCTTAAAGGGTTACGGCCGGGTCCTGCCTGCCCTCTTTCCACTCATAGTTTACCTGTGGTCTTCTCATGAGAACGTTTTGCCTTCCAGTTCATTGCTAACACGTCAATGTTCATTGATGTTTCTCCTTAGTGAACTCTAACCCTGACATTGGTTAAGGGGTAGACTGTAGGGAATGTGTTGTCCTGTCCCTCTGCTAGGTGTTTGAAAGTTTATCTCATAACAAATATAGTTGTGTGGTCTTAACCAACAAGGTTAAGGTTTGACGAGGTCTGTTGTGAAGGAGGTTGGCCTGCCCAAATACATTTTTTTTGTCATGCACAATTTTTTCCCCAAGAGCATTTTTTTTTAAAGGTCAATACTATAGATGGTCATACAGATCATATGTGATACTTTTTTTTCTACAATGTTACATTTGTAAATGTTTTTGTTACGGGATTGCATCTATCACTTGCTATTGCTTTTATTTGCATTGCTACACAGAACAGCGAGAAATTCCTTGTCGTGGAATGAGTCATTTTTTCACTTTTTTTTTAAAATTTCAACAAATGTTACTGAAGTACTGTTGGGTGTTTTTTTGACAAATGTATGTTAATAGGGCTAACTAATGTCCTTCACTCTCCCAATTCCAGCATGCTCAACCATGGGTTGTTCATTCTTGTATTTTACTGAAAAAGGACACCCACTACTTACAGTTCTGATATCTGTAATGATAGTTTGAGAGTTTTCTGGAATATTGTTGACTTGCAGCTCTACAGGGTTGTCCTCAGGTCGTAGTAAAACGTTTTGCAGCGAAAATGAAAATGTGTGTTCTTAGACTGGGATACAATCCGATTATAGGCACTACGACTTTTAAAGGCAATTTCAGATTAAGCTGACATATGCAGCGTTTACGTGATGTGATCTCTGCGAACGCAGAGAACATTGCCTTTTTAAAAGCCGCAGTGCAAAACCTGAGATCTGACTAAATCCTGGCTCAAATTGACAAGTCCCAGCATTAACTCCCCAGTTAAAGTTTTTTCATATTTTTTTTTTTTTCACTGAACATGACCCAAGAGGAGAAAACAGAAGCCTTGAGCTAGCTATGTGCCAGCCAAGAGATGCTGGCCTGGGGACCAAGCAGACAGGACAAGGCCCTTATTCTGCCAGAGGTCAGGGGGCTAGAGAATGACAGGGTCACTTCAGTAAGGTGCCTGTTTGTTTGTGTGTATAGTGTCTGATATAGAGGTGTCTGATGTAGCAGGCCTTCATTCATGGGTGATATTTTTCTTGATGTGTGATATTTTTCTTGATTGTTTGTGGACAGTAAGTATGCACCCACTATTTTGAAGTACATTAAGTAGATATGTATGAGTGGATGATTTTATTATAGTAGATATATTATGCACTCAACGCAAGAGAAATTGTAATTTCTTATCATTTAGGTATTTTCCACTCCCATGTTTCCCCCCAAGAATGTTGACTTTAAACACATTTTTTTTCTCATGAAGATGAATAGTTGTGCATATGTATTTATTTTCCTCAGGTACAAATGTCAGTTCATTCACAAGGAACAAGTCATGAGACATAAAAATATACATTTGTTTGGATTATTAGTATCATGAGTGCCAGTGTATGTATACAAAATGTATTGAAATAATCAGAATAAAATATTTTTATTTCACATTCTCTTTGTAAGCAACATTGGACCCTGATTTATATTTGTTCAATTTACCTGTTCTATCCTCATCCATCAAAAGCTTAGAGATTCACCTACAGACCCAGTCCAAAATCACACACTAGAACAAAAGTAGGAAATAAGATTTTGTTTGTTTTATAAGAATGTTGTCATACTACTTTCTGAATATATTTATGTAATAAATAACTTTGGCCAGGATTCAATCTGAGCGCAGATTGGCAACGCTCCAATAAAGGCATTTTCCCATTGAGCCGACATATGCAGTGTTTACCGCGAATGTGGGCTCTGAAAAAGTGCATTGTGGACAAAGCTCGCTCGGATTGAATCCAGCACTTTATAAAGTCAGAGGAAGAGAAAGGATGCAATGAATTGTAATACAATAATAAAGGAAGTAACATCTTGGCTCTCCATTCTAGCCATGTTCTACTAGTCCTACTTTGTATTGCGATAGGGTGTTGCTAAGTGAGCCTACACACACCCTAAAAATGTAGATCAAATAAATTGACCAAAGCAAGAAGTTATAAATGTAATAAGATTTATTAACTATCTTAAGAATTTTCCACTTATGCATTTAAATTCTCTTTTTACATAATGGACAATTAGATCTAAACGCAGCCCAAAATGTACAGGCAATATAGAACTTCCACTTTCTCCATAGGGAAAACACAAACGTTGTGGAAAGAGCTCTGAAAGCTCTCCCGCGGTATACAGTACTGTACATGGTCTCAGAAAACAGCTGGCATAAAAATCTACATATGAACCAAAATCAACAATCTACATGCAAAAACAGGCAAATCTTTAAAATACACTAAATCCATTATTGAATGTGTACATAAATACTGTTCCATTCCCATTCCACACAAAGATTGATCAAATATATATTTTTTAATGTTATGACTACCATGTCCATTCTTCCAAAGACACACACACAAAAACATTCAGATTAAGTGAAGAGGGACACAGTCACGTGCTGTTTTTGCGAGTGCTATGTACAGTTGTAAACCAGTTTTGCTTTAATTGGGGTTATTAAGTAGCATAGCAAAGTGCTAGAAGTTAAAAGTTGAATCTCAGCTACACAGGTCGTGTAATAGTGCAGTGGACGGCTAACATGAGAATCTAGATAAGAGTTGATATACCAGATAATTCATATGGGTGGTGGAAAGAGGATAAAATGGCGTAGGTGACTGCCCGACCATGCCGTTTAACCCCAAACTGCCACATTCACTTCAATGCTCTACCATGACACTGCCGAAGGCCTTAGTTAAGATCACTGCTGCAACACAAACAAGATATGCCTCACTATATAGCTACTTTATTACACATACATAGATACTACAGGAACAATTTACAGTGATTGTGCCTGCTATGGCTCCTGCTCTGCCATTAGTAAAAAATATATATTAAATCGTGGTAATATGTAGCCACTTGAGTATTGTAGTTTTACTCCTGTGCTAAACTGAGTGGTTGTTCAGTTTTGTAAAAAGTCCTCACAGTTATACTTTACATCACCTGGTTCAGATGTGCATGGTGGAACTGGTAATGCCAGCATTTGGGTTTGATTCCTGCCTGGGACACACACACATATGTTATTACAAACTAGTACACTCAATGACCATTCAATCAATCTCATTTTACATGCAGTTGTGGTTTACCACCAGCAGGGGAAGCCTGTGGTACATGCAGTAATATGACAGCGCTGCTGTGGGAGAAGAACGGCCAGGCCGTGTTTTAGGTTTCACTTCACAGCCATGTGCCTGGGTAGTGGGAAGGGGAGGTCCCAGCAATCATGTCCTCAATGTGCTCCTTTATGGCGCTTAGTTGTTAGCACACACACACACACACACACACACACTGATCCCATGCTGACGCTGACGTGCCAACACCTACCAATCACACAGCCAGAGAGCCAGTCTCTCTGACCCCAATTCAGCGGTCTGAAATTGGATGCTTTGCCTTCTGGTCACATCAAGGCCCGTATCCACAAAGTGTCTCAGAGTAGGAGTGCTTATTTAGTATCAGTTTAGACTAAAATCATAATGAATGAGATTATACGGGCAGATCCTAGATCAGCACAACTATTCAGGTGATTTGTGAATACAGGCCCTGGCCTCTGATAGCAGTGGTAGACTTCAGTTAAATCTAAAACCTTGGTGCTTTCATAATAGCAAATAGTGGCACCACCACAGTCATTAGTAGTGTGGTTTGTAAATACTCTTGGCTGTGGAATACATGACCCTATACCAGAAATATAAAAACCGGTCTTGAATGAAAATATGCAGGTCTGACTGCCTTCGACATTGGATGACGTCCTTCTCTCACTATTAGCTACTGTTTTGCTTCTGTAGATATGAACACGGAGGAGGCCAGACAGAGAATGTCTCCATGTGATTTTCTACACTGCATCCTATACAATATCACACTCCATCAACATTACCCTCCTGGACATCATACTCAGCCCAACAACATTGGCTGTCTTTCACCTCTCATAACCATTATAAAGATATATTTTTTTTTAATTACATTTTTATAGTTTCTTCTTGGAATGTTCTGAGTTACTTCTTATTGACAGCTGTAATGCATCAGGTTAGTTAATAATGCAGTTTGTGAATCATCAGTGAATATGAGGACTTGCGTCCAGTATGAAGACTTTTACATTTGTTTGTCAGTACAGTAGTCCTGGTGCCTGCCTCACTCTGGGCCTGCTTCAGTTGCCCGGGGCTCTGAGTCTGGGCTGGTTCCTGTCCGGCTGGTCTGCTCTGAGGCCGATGGTCTCCAGATCTGGAGGTCTGTCTCCGACTTCAGCCTGACTCTGGCCACCTCAGGGTGGGTGTGGCCTGTTCATTTAGCTTGGTTCTCAGGCTAGCTTCAGGATGGCTCTGGCCTGGTTCAGAGATCAGGCTAGCTTCAGAGTGCTAACGGGGAATGAAGGCATGGTCACCATAGTTACAGGGTTCAGCAGCTGTTGGTGATGTGTCACCACCTGGGCACCAACTGCCGCCTGCTTTCCCATGATGGTGGTTGTGCCCTGGTTGGGGGCAGTACCATTGACCTGGGCGAGAGTATGGGTGATGTGGCCCACCATGGCTGACTGGGTGACAGCAACGGACTGGGGGTAGATGGTGGGTAGATGGTGCTGGCCCAGGTGGGTAACAGGGTGGATGGGGATGTCTCCGATGGGCTGGTAGTGGTGCCCTGGGGCTGAGGAGGGAGCTAGATGGGTGATGTGCTTGGCTCCTCCAGATGAAGCCTGGATGACGTGGTTGACGGCCTGGATGACAGAGGCGTGGGAAGCCGAGGCATGGGCAATGACCGTGGGCTGGAGGCTGGGGGCCTTTACCATGTGAGTATGAGCGTGGGCGGTCACCATGTGTGTGTGAGCCGGGAAGAGGGTGCTAGGGGAGTTTACGATGTGTGTGTGAGACGATAGGATGGCCTGGATAGGGGTGGTGGTGATGTTGGATGCTGGGGTGGAGAATGTAGCCGAGACAGCCAGGGGTGACAGCGGGTGGGGGTACGTTTGGGCCTTGTGTTGGCTGGAGATGTGTTGGGTGAGGATGGAGGTGGTGGGGGTTATGGGAGTGGGGGTCACAGTCTTGTACAACTCGGGTTGCATGGCTTGTTGAGGCACGGTGGGTAAGGCTGCCGGAACATTCTCCTCATCCATATCGTCATCCATGATGTCTTCACCCTCTGTGTGACAGACAGAAAGAACACATTAACTTTACGCTTGATAACGTCACAGATATGACCGCTTTGTACATTCTTAAAACACTGTGTAGGAACTAGTGCAGTTTGTTCTTTCTATAAATAGTGTGACATTGGGATCAACATTTCAAAATGGTTTGAAACAAAAACAACAAGGACTTTCATGAAGTTCTACATGTGTACTTAGAGGAATGAAAGTGAATATGCGCAAATTGGCCCATAACTCCACCTATACAACAACCTAGGTCTAGGAATATACAACCTTTAAAACGGGGTTTATACAGACACTGGCAAGTCAAACTCAAGGACTTTCAGGGACTTTTTCCAAGTAATTAATTGCAATTGTCAAGAACCTCAAATGGTACACCATTTTATAATGTATAGAACTGTAATGCTGCATACTCCAAGAAAGGTTCAAATCTCACCTTTCTGGTAATTTTTTAAAATAAATTGCTGAGGTATAGTCACTTTTGAAGAAGTTTAAGTACAAATATGAAAATAAATGTAAACTCAGCAAAAAAAGAAACATCCTCTCACTGTCAACTGAGTTTATTTTAAGCAAACTTATATTTACACATTTTGTATGAACATAACAAGACTCAGACAAACTGAACAAGTTCCACAGACATGTGACTAACAGAAATGGAATAATGTGTCCCTGAACAAAGGGGGGGTCAAAATCAAAAGTAACAGTCAGTATCTGGTGTGGCCACCAGCTGCATTAAGTACTGCAGTGCATCTCCTCCTCATGGACTGCACCACATTTGCCAGTTCTTGTTGTGAGATGTTACCCCACCAAGGCACCTGCAAGTTCCCAGACATTTCTGGGGGGAACGGCCCTAGTCGTCACCCTCAGATCCAACAGGTCCCAGACGTGCTCAATGGGATTGAGATCCGGGCTCTTTGCTGGCCATGGCAGAACACCGACATTCCTGTCTTGCAGGAAATCAGCCATACTGCTCGTTCTGTGCGTGGTGGCATTGTCATGCTGGAGGGTCATGTCAGGATGAGCCTGCAGGAAGGGTACCATATGAGGGAGAAGGATGTCTTCCCTGTAACGCATAGCGTTGAGATTGCCTGCAATGACAACAAGCTCAGTCCGATGATGCTGTGACACACCGCCCCAGACCATGACGGACCCTCCACCTCGATCCCACTCCAGAGTACAGGCCTCAGTGTAACGCTCATTCCTTTGATGATAAACACGAATCCGACCATCAGATAAAACCGCGACTCGTCAGTGAAGAGCACTATTTGCCAGTCCTGTCTGATCCAGCGACGGTGGGTTTGTGCCCATAGGCGACGTTGTTGCCGTTGATGTCTGGTGAGGACCTGCCTTACAACAGGCCTACAAGCCCTCAGTCCAGCCTCAGCCTATTGCGGACAGTCTGAGCACTGATGGATGGATTGTGCGTTCCTGGTGTAACTCGGGCTGTTGTTGCCATCCTGTACCTGTCCCGCAGGTGTGATGTTCGGATGTACCGATCCTGTACAGGTGGTCTGCCACTGAGAGGACGATAAGCTCTCCGTCCTGTCTCCCTGTAGCGCTGTCTTAGGCATCTCACAGTACGGACATTGCAATTTATTGCCCTGGCCACATCTGCAGTCCTCATGCCTCCTTGCAGCATGCCTAAGGCACATTCACGCAGATGAGCAGAGACCCTGGGAATCTTTATTTTGGTGTTTTTCAGAGTCAGTAGAAAGGCCTCTTTAGTGTCCTAAGTTTTCATAACTGTGACCTTAATTGTCTACCATCTGTAAGCTGTTAGTGTCTTAACGACCGGTCCATAGGTGCATGTTCATTAATTGTTTATGGTTCATTCAACAAGCATGGGAAACAGTGTTTAAACCCTTTACAATGAAGATCTGTGAAGTTATTTGGATTTCAGGGGGTCCTGAAAAAAGGGACTTTTCTTTTTTTGCTGAGTTTATTTCCTATTTCAAAAAAAAAATGTTTGAATAAGGCTTGAAATGACTTATGCCTTCTACATATAGTATATTCTAATTATAAAAATGACTAACTATAAGATTTCACCTTAACTGTAAAATACATATTTTCTAAAGGTCTCGAGCAAAACATCTGCCCCAATCGCTGTGAACTTCACAGAGCTCTAGTTTGGCTTCCAGAACTCACCTTTCATCTCATATTAAAATCGTGCCCGTCTATGACAAAAATTGTTTAAAATCTATTTGTTTAAAATGATTTTTGATTACTGGCTCTAAATCGATCTCGGATCGCTACTGCGACAAAACTCCTCTCTCCTGCTGCACTATGATGTAAGGATTCCAGGCATATGCGTTGTTAGTGGCTGTGATGTAGGGTTCAGCAAGGAGTTGATGGACAGTCGGAAGAGCAAATTAAATACTAGGAGGGACATCCCAGCTTCAAGTGGTGTCAGAATTCACATCCTGCTTCACACAGGCAAAATAGACCTACTCCTGTGTCGGTGAGAATCAGGGTTATCGTTCAATGCAAACAATTTTGATCTATGTGTCCATAGATCTATTTATAAGCAAAATTCTTAATTTGATTGCTTGGTTAAATCGATTAATTGAGCATACCTGAGGCAGTAGAGGTAGAAGCCTGGTCGTCTTCTGGTTGAACCGTCTGTCTGAGAACACGGTCGATCTCCATGACATTCATCCATTGGCTCAGCTCGTTCTTCAGCTCAGCCAATCGCTGCTGAGTAGCGATTTTCTCCCGCGCCAGTCTCTCCATCTCATGCTCGTACTCCTTCTCCTTGCGCTTCAACGTCTGTAAGACACAGCGAGGAAAGGGCTCAGTACAGTTTGAACACGCACCCAGTTATAATGGGGCAATCAAATATTTCAGAGAGAGCCTGCATTTTGATTATAATAAAACTTTGAACTGAAGTTTCACGTTCCACACAAGTTCTTCAATAGAACCAGTAATAGGCCGTCATTGTAAATAAGAATTTGTTCTTAACTTCTCTGGGATATGTGGGACGCTAACGTCCCATTTGGCCAAAAGCCAGTAAAAATGCAGAGCGCCAAATTCAAATAAATTACTATCAAAATCAAACTTTCATGAAATCACACATGAAAGATACCAAATTAAAGCTACACTTGTTGTGAATCCAGCCAACATGTCAGAATTCAAATAGGCTTTACGACGAAAGCACACCAAACGATTATGTTAGGTCAGAGCCAAGTCACAGAAAAACACAGCCATTTTTCCAGCCAAAGAGAGGAGTAACAAAAAGCAGAAAGAGATAAAATTAAATCACTAACCTTTGATGATCTTCATCAGATGACCCTCATAGGACTTCATGTTACACAATACATGTATGTTTTGTTCGGTAAAGTTCATATTTATATCCAAAAATAATAGCAAACAATGCTATTATCTGAGGATAGCAAAAGAGTAAACAAAGAGAGAGAAGCATATTTCAACCCTGCAGGCGCGACACAAAACGCAGAAATAAAAATATAATTCATGCCTTACCTTTGACGAGCTTCTGTTGTTGGCACTCCAATATGTCCCATAAACATCACAAATGGTCCTTTTGTTCGATTAATTCCGTCAATATATATCCAAAATGTCCATTTATTTGGCGCGTTTGATCCAGAAAAACACTGGTTCCAACTTGTGCAACATGACTACAAAATATCTCAAACGTTACCTGTAAACTTTGCCAAAACATTTCAAACTACTTTTGTAATACAACTTCAGGTATTTAACGTAAATAATCGATAAAATTGAAGACGGGATGATCTGTGTTCAATACAGGATTAAAATAAACTGTAGCTAGCTTTCTGGTCACGCGCCTCTAACAAACAGTACACTTCAAGTGACCCTCGTTCAAGATGGCCGTACTTCTTCATTACACAAAGGAAAAAACCTCAACCAATTTCTAGAGACTGTTGACATCCAGTGGAAGCGGTAGGAACTGCAAGAAGGTCAATGAAATTTCATTGAAGAGAGTGACCTCAAAAAAACAAAATCGGAATGGTTTGTCCTCGGGGTTTCGCCTGTTAAATAAGTTCTGTTATTCTGTGAGTATAACAGAACTTATTTAACAGGCGAAACCCCAAAAAATCCAGCCATTTTTTTTTTTAATGGCTGGATTCTATTCCAGGTGTCATTGGTCCTCAATGTGTACATTGAGTTTACCTAGTCATAATTAAAATCATACATGCCAATGTCATAAACCTCCATTTGCGTTCATGTAAAGTAAAGCTATTCAGACCTGTGTTGTTTTAGCAACAGCCGCGGAACCACATGCATAAACCATTTATCTCTTCTTATCAACTTGACAAACAAGCCACCCCTTAGTGTATTCGTTATGCTGGTCACTTCCTTGTCTGTGACTGTACATCACACAACCAACAATAAAACCAACACTATTTCCTGACCCCATGGTCTCTACTTCATCTGTCAATGTTGAGACAGAGACAGGGCTATATACACACTCTGACCAAGAGATCATTCGCTCTCCCTGTACAGAAACATGTCACATGTTATGTTACTGTCAAAACCACACCCACATCCTGAGTGTTTACAACAGTCGATAGATAATGTTTCTTCAGAAGGTCATTGCTGCATCTACTTCACTTCCACGGTAGGCTGAGCTGGATTCCAGAGGAGCAAAGGACAATCCCCTCTGGGAACACTAACTAGTACTCTCGGAGTGTAGTACTACTGTTGTTAGACGCAAGCATCAACATCCTCTTAGAGACTGCTTGGATATGCCTCCTTATGTGGGCCCCTCCCATTTTCCTCTTTGCTCACCTTGCTAGTCCCCACAAATGTTCTTTCTAAACCACATGGACACTCATTTACTACTCTGAAAGCATTACTCAAAACCATTTCATAGGACTGACAGCAGTCTAAAATAAAGTCTTGGGAGAGCCATTTCCATGTCTGTTGCTTCCTGTGAATGGATGAGCAGAAGCAACAGACATTACCCTACACCATGACCGGGCAGGCAGCATGACTGTGTGAAAGGAAGAACAGACACAGAGAGACCTGGATAGAGGGAGGGAGTACGGAAAGAGGGAGGTGCTGGGCAGTGGCTCTCTGACCCAGTTTATCTTTTCCTGGTCAGCTGACAAAGGCCTGACAAAACAGGCTGTAGTGGGCGGGGCAGGTCTGTACAGAGGGAGAGCAGCCAGGACAGAGAGATTATACTGTCGGTCTGCCTGGGAGACAGAAAACAACTAGGAAGAACACCATGATGGAGTCTGCCAGGAAAAGAAACCTTTACATTGACTTTATGAGAGACATAAAGACATTGAGTTTCATTCCCCCTCCTCCAGTGGGTATTGCCCAAACGACTAGGTTCAGAAGACCATGGAATCACAACTAGCCAATCAGGACAAAACTAAGAAGACTAGAATCACGACAAGGCTAACAAGGCTGGACTCATCTATGACTCAGAGCCATAAAGCTGTGTGCTCACAGACCTGGACTTCCTGTATCTGTGTATAATGTAGCTGTGTGTGTGAGACTAGGTACACATACTACATTTGTACAATTGCTATACAGTATGGAAGTATAAACAGATGTAAGGCCAATTGCGGGTCTTCAACCAGGATTAGATAAGATGCTCTGCTGTGCTGTCACTCACACAAACCCAGGACCCTCACACAAGCAAGCACACTGAAACACAAGCCCAACCCTATGACCTGTCTAAACCTACATGCGTGAACTGCTCCTTACCTTGGAGGGCAGAAAGGAGATGTGTGTGATAACACTATGCAGCCTATAGGACAGGAGAGGTGTGTGTGTGTGTGTGTGTATATATATATATATATATATATATATAAGATGAGACAGTTGTGCAGTCTAAAGAAGACCAGATCTGTCATTCTGTCTTGATTTAAATGTTAGGGTAGCGTTAAAACGATTAAGACAACCAGTCTGGTGTTGTTTAAGGCTCTATCAGTCCAGTAGAAGGCGTACTGCTGCAGACTCCCCTGAATGGCTGGTGGTGAGTCACCTATGGTCCTAGACAGACCCCAGAGGGAGGTGTGTCTGTGCCCGTCTCATCTAGCCGGTCTGGGTGGTCTTTACCACCAACATAACTATATGAATAATGACAGCACTCTGCTCCAATCAGACCGCCCCCCTCGTTTTGTTGTCACGGCAACAGCTGAAAACCGCCATTGTTTCCATGGCAACATGTCAGGTGATAAGCAGCACATTGTCCCAGTGCGTCAGTTGTACAGCGGTAGAATATTAAAAAGGCATCAGAAACATACATCAGCGACCAAATAAAACACTGCAATAACAAGGTTAAAAAAACGGTTGTAGAACGCAATCATAAAGCCAACGCTGTAACACGGAGACAGTCATATGTGAATGCGAGTGTGGGGGCATGTCTTTTGCAAGCATGCTCATGAACACATGGTGGAATTCTGGGCCTAGTGCTATGACTCATACAGACAAAGAGAGACAGAGTGAGCGCCCGCGAGAAAGATGCTG
The DNA here is from genome assembly GCF_016432855.1 of Salvelinus namaycush. NCBI lineage: Eukaryota > Metazoa > Chordata > Actinopteri > Salmoniformes > Salmonidae > Salvelinus > Salvelinus namaycush. The sequence continues at coordinate 24,607,180 of NC_052329.1, forward strand.
TATGTACTACTCACTGCTCTACAAACACCAACACCCACTGAACTCTCTCTGGTACAACGACTATGGCCCCACCTCTGTCACTACACCATCTAGTAGCTAGCTGCTTCTAGCCATTTATACACCTCCATCTGCTTGCTATACTAGCTGTAGTTGCCATTCGTATGCACTTGGCTGTTCAATACTGTCCTTGGAGAACGTCAAAACACTCTGCAAGGCAAGCTGTACTACTACTACCACCTATAACCGTAGTCTACACAAGCAAGGATATCTGCCCCAGCCCCCATTCAACAACAGAGAACACACAGCAACAGCTAGGGTGAGACAAGCTAAGAACAGTGTACCTGAAACAGGCCAAGAACAGCAGATGGATACTACAGAACACATGACAAGAAACCAGAGAAAGCACCTCTTCAGTATCAGCCTGTACTGATCCACCTACTAATACAGTGCATTCGGAAACTATTCAGACCACTTGACTTTTTCCACATTTTATTACGTTACAGCCTTATTCTAAAATGGATTAAATAGATTTTCCCCCCTCAATCTACACACAATACCCCATAATGACAAAGCAAAAAAACTGGTTTAGACATTTTTGCAAGTGTATAAAAAATAAAAAAACAAATATCACATTTACATAAGTACTCAGACCCTTTACTCAGTACTTTGTTGAAGCACCTTCGGCAGCGATTACAGCCTCAAGTCTTCTTGGGTATGATGCTAAAAGCTTGGCACACCTGTATTTGGGGAGTTTCTCCCATTCTTCTCTGCAGATCCTCTCAAGCTCTGTCAAGTTGGATGGGAAGCGTTGCTGCACAGCTATTGTCAGGTCTCCCCAGAGATGTTTGATCGGGTTCAAGTCCAGGCTCTGGCTGGGCCACTCAAGGACATTGAGACTTGTCCTGAAGTCATTCCTGCGCTGTCTTGGCTGTGTGCTTAGGGTCATTGTCCTGTTGGAAGGTGAACCGTCGCCCAGTCAGGTCCTGAGCGCTCTGGAGCAGATTTTCATCAAGTGTCTCTGTACTTTGCTCCGTTCATCTTTCCCCTCAATCCGAACTAGTCTCCCAGTCCCTGCCGCTGAAAAACATTGGTATGGGCCAGGTGATGAGCGGTGCCTGGTTTCCTCCAGACATGACGCTTGGTATTCAGGCCAAAAAGTTCAATCCGACTAGAGCATCTTGTCTCTCGTGGTTAGAGTCCTTTAGGTGCCTTTTGGAAAACTCCAAGCGGGCTGTCATGTGCCTTTAACGTCTGACCTGATTGGTGGAGTGCTGCAGAGATAGTTGTCCTTCTGGAAGGTTCTCCCATCTCCACATAGGAATTCTGGAGCTCTGTCAGAGTGACCATCAGGTTCTTGTTCACCTACCTGACCACGGCCCTTCTCCCCCGATTGCTCAGTTTGACCGGGGGGCCAGCTCTAGGAAGAGTATTGGTGGTTTCAAACTTCTTCCATTTAAGAATGATGGAGGCCAGTGTGTTCTTGGGGACGACAATGACACATTACACCTTCAGGCTGTGTAAGGGCTATTTGACCACGAAGGAGAGTGATGAAGTGCTGCATCAGATGACCTGGCCTCCAGAATCACCTGACCTCAACCCAATTGAGATGGTTTGGGATAAGTTGGACCGCAGAGTGAAGGAAAAGCAGCCAACAAGTGCTCAGCATATGTGAGAAATCCTTCAAGACTGTTGGAAAAGCATTCCAGGTGAAGCTGGTTGAGAGAAAGCTTTGCATACGCTTGGCAATCATCAAGACAGAGGGTGGCAACTTTGAAAAATCTCAAATATATTGTTTTTTGTTTAACCCATTTTTGGCCACTACATGATTCCATATGTGTTATTTCATAGTTGTAGAACAATGTAGAAAATAGTCAAAACAAAGAAAAACCCTGGAATGAGTAGGTGTGTCCAAACTTTTGACTGGTACTATGTGTGTGTGTGAGAAAGAAAGGTCTGAATACTTTCTGAATACACTGTAAGTCCCTACCATCCTTAGAAACACTGAAAAAGAGCCCTGCAGCTACGACAAGGCAGTGCACGCTACGACGACGGAAGAGGGGGAGAAAGGGAGATGAGGTTACAATTAGCTTTTGTTTCATTCGCACGTGACAAACATGACTCCCTCCCTTCCCCCGCCTTTCCTTAGAGGAGTAGTGGGGCCTCGTTTAGATCTGTTTGTGTGAAAGAAAGTAGAGCAGGTTTCACTGTGCCGTGTGTGGGTATAAACACAGCTCAGGCGGAATGACATGCAATGCGGGTGCTGAGCACATGGCCCCGCAGAGAGAGGAGACCGAGGGGGAGGGAGAGTAGAGGGGGAGGAGGGAGCAGCCAGGCTGTACTCACTGAATCACTTTTGCAGCACAGCGGAGACAGATAGCGCTAGGCTAGCCTAAGCTAGATAGCGTGAGCAGCAGGCAGCCAACAACATTGCAGACAAGCTACTCCTTCAGTGCAAGGCGCTTGGTAATTAGCCTGGGGGACACCGGTCTTTTCACTAGCGTTTGTTGTGATCATCAGTAACCGTAAACCTGTGTGTTGTCTTCTCTCTAGATCCCAAGTTGGAATAGAAAACTTCAAGTGGCTCTAGGCAAAAACAACAAAGGAGTCGCTTTTTTGTGGAAAATACCTACTTTAGGGTGTGTGTGAGCAAGTGCTGTGTGCGTGCATCTGTGTTCAAACTGGGTGGGAAGTGGCCTAATTTGAGAGTTCTTGCCATGTAATGGGTTATAAAGTCGTAGTGTTCCAGACCTTGCTGCAGTGTTGTCAGTCACTATGAGGAAGAGTTGCTGAGGACGAAAGGCCACTATCAAAATCCTTATCAATCTTTGACTGGCACTGTACTTTGCTAGAATGAGAGCACCATGAACAATACAAACATTGTAGACAGCAACTGTGCCCTCTTCTCACCTCCTCAGCGGTTGGCAGGGGATGGAGTGGTAATTACCGGCTGTGTGGAACTGAACTGGAAACACACTTCTCTAACATCCGTTTTATGCAACCTGTGAGTCGAAATGTACTTTATACAGACAGAGCTGGAGGAAATGACACAACATTTAAGATTGCTGTGACAGCTTGGGTAAAGGAACAGTACGTTTTCGTAAAACCGAAGAGAGCAGAACAATTCTGTTGCTCTTGAAAATTGATGGCTCAAACCTAACCAAGATGCGGCTTCAACACTGCAATAACAATGCTTCAAAACAGAAGATACTGAAGGCTCAGTCCCAAATGGCCCTCTATTCCCTATATAGTGCACTAATAGAATATGCCATTTAGAAGACGCTTTTATCCAAAGCGACTTAGTCATGTGTGCATACATTTTCATATGGGTGACCCCAGGGGGAATCGAACCCACGACCCTTGGCGTTGCAAGCACCTTGCTACCAACTGAGCCACACAGGACTACCAGGGAATACTTTTGACCAGGTCCCATAGTAGCTCTGGTCAAAAGTAGTGTACTATATAGGGAATAAGGTGTAATTTGGGACACACACCTAAGTCTGCCTTGAGGACCTGCCTACATTACCTCAACAAGTAGCCTCATTTGAGTCTAAATCAACACCAACAAAGAATTTCCAAAGTGCCCCGAGTTCATTTCCAGGTTCAGACCCCTTTCAGTTGGTCTCCTAGTAAATAGCATTAATGTTCAGCCAGGGTTAATTCCCCTCTGTGTTAAACCACTTACAGATGGAATAGGAGCTGACCAAGGAACAAACACACAAACCCCAATGAGGACAGACCGGTGGAAGTAATATTTCACTATTCCAGCTTGGGTCAAAGCTCACACCCTCACGCCTGAGCCAAAAACACAATCCTCAAAACACACTGTCTGACTGTCCCAATAATATGTGATGGGATCTGGGGCTACTTTGAAAGGACGTGTCTTTCAGAATCAGAAATGACCAACTAGGTGACCCACTTCAGTATTATAGAGACTTCTTTTTATGACGTAAATCCTTACAAATAAAACACTTCAAATCCTGTGATTTCCTCTAAATAGAAAACAGTTTTTTCTCCTTTAGACTGAATGAATTATAAATGTCAAAACTGAAATTGTTGAGTCAAAGAATTGGATTTTAACTAGGTTAAAATCTCTGCCTGTGACAAACTCAAAACATGAGCTACTCTTAAAAACAGAGAAATGATCATATTTGCTAAATCAATTACTTTGTATTATATATGATTTGTAGCGGACATGAGCAGCTTCCCCACCACATGGAAAAGCACATTTGCCCTCCAACACACAGCTCTTCTGCATCCCAAACAGGTTCCTTCAGAGTCGTTCTGCCGCCAGTGAAATCTAATAGGCTGGTTAAAACGAGCCTGGTGTTTACGCGTGTCCCCTCCCTCCCTTTTCACCCTCCCTCTTTCCCTTCAGTTAGTGGCTAGCTAAGCCTCCCTCCCAGGCAGTTCCAGGAGAGGAGCTAGCTAGCTCTAGCACTGAGCTGTGGCTGTAGCTGTGGGCGGGGCGAAGAGGAGGGCCCATCACGGGGTGATGTCATATAGCTCTGGCTAGCCATGTGCTCTCTGCTCATGTGGCCCTGTGAGCAGAGTGAGGCAGGATGGAGGGAGGGATGAAAGAAGAGGGAAAGAGGGAGGAGCCCCAGTGCTGAGCACGCCAGCATTTAAGAGTCCCAGCCATGGCGCAGCATAGAGTACAAAGCCGCTCTCTCTCTCACACACGACAGCAGCAAATAGGTCAGATAGAGAAACACATCCCACGCTAGACAGCACAGACCACATCGTAGGAAGTCGTAAAATCTAAAAATATAGCGTAACACATAGGACAACAAACTACTGTAGGAAAAAGTATTGAGAAAAACATCAAACCGAGAAGCACGCGGAAGTTAAAATCTGCTTGCAAGCAGCAGCATCTTTGAAACATTACACACCAATGTTGGTTTAGATACTACAAGAATCCCACTAACACGTGATGCAGGCAGGCAGCCTTATATTCAAGTTCCTCATTCGGTTTGGTCTCGCTAGCTTACCCACTCTGCCACTTCTATGAAAGGAGGAAGAAATTAAACAGAAGTGTGACTTGACTTCTCAGCAGAGTGGCTGTTGGTGAGAAGTAGCCTCACAGTGATACTAACCTCAGTGCAAAACAAGGGACATGCTCTGATAAGACACCCGGCCTGCAGATAAGAGTCTGTATTCAGAAAGCGTATCCTAGTAGGAGTGCTGATCTAGAATCAAGTCCCTTCTGACCAAAATAAATCTTATTCATTATGATCCAAACGGCTAAACTGATCCAAGATCAGCACTCCTACCCAGGAGGCCATGTTGTTCAACAAAGATGACAGACACACAGGGCTGCCAGCATCACTGTTCAAAGATGAATCAAATGAAAAGTAATCCTCTTATTCAACCTCTTTGGTCTGGTCCTCATTGGTCACATTAGCAGACTACACTGACGCTATGCTGCCCCTAGCCTAAATAACAAAAAAGGTTGGAGAGGGGATCAGGAAGGAGCATGCGGGGAGAGAGGCGAGTGCTGTCGGGAAACGTGTCTGCCCTGCACCGTACTGTCCATGTCTGAACGACAGCGATCACACGCTGTACTTTTAAACACCCCTCAATCTCCTTTTCTTCTCACCCCTCCCTCACTCTCTCCCAACCCACCACTATTGGAGCTCAACCAATAACAATTAGGGAAGAGAACTGCGTGACTCAGCACGACTTCTACTACTCAACTGTTACCAAGAAGAGAGGCCCGCTCGTCTATCAGGAACCCCTGGCCTCAGTCTGACGTCCATAGATATGAGTACTGAGAAGGAGCCGCTTACAGTAAACTGATGAATAAAGGGAAGACCAGAGAATGTGGGCGTGTTGTAGCACTGGCAACATGAAGCAACTACACACATTTTGGCCTATGTCATATACTTATAACTTCAAAGTCATTCAAAATATTTTAACCAGTATTTCGGGCCTGCAAACGTGCATTATTTAAGCTGGAAATAAACTCAATCTCCCCCATCCAAAAAAACAAATTCTGATTTCCCTCTTCACTAAATAAGCTCAAGCTAAATTCCTACGGCTAAAAATGGAGACTGCCCTGCAGTGCAAATACATCAAGAGTGGAAAATGTCTGTAGTTGTTTGTTTCCCGGCCGGGACATGTGCTTTAAATACACCCTAAATCCAGCTTGGCTGTCGAGAAGGGGTGGGGGTGCTGGGTCAGTCTGCTAGTCGAGCACGACACACTAGAGGGAGGCAGGGGAGGAGGGAGATTGGGTGACATGAGTTCTGTGGACCCACACTGCCCTAGTTTCCCGCTCTCCTAGCCCTGCCTCCCAGGGAGTAAAACCCACCGCTGCCATCAACACACAGGATCAGATCCTCACCAGCAGAGGATAGGGGTGTGTGTGTACAGTACCAGTCAAAAGTTTGGACACCTACTCATGTTTTTTCTTTATTTTTACTATATTCTAAAATTGTAGAATAACAGTGAAGAGATCAAAACTATGAAATCACACATATGGAATCATGTAGTAACCAAAAAAAAAAAAAGTTTTAAACAAATCAAAATAAACTCAGCAAAAAAAGAAAAACGTCCTCTGTCAACTACGTTTAATTTTCGGCAAACTTAACATGTGTAAATATTTGTATGAACATAAGATTTAACAACGGCGACAAACTGAACAAGTTCCACAGACAAATTCTGCCCTGTGCAACTGGGTCCTGGACTTCGACAGGCCGCCCCCAGGTGGTGAGGGTAGGAAACAACATCTCCATCCCACTGATCCTCAACACTGGGGCCCCACAAGGGTGCGTTCTCAGCCCTCTCCTGTACTCCCTGTTCACCCATGACCGCGTGGCCATGCACGCCTCCAACTCAATTATCAAGTTTGCAGATGATGCTACAGTGGTAGGCTTGATTACCAACAACGACGAGACGGCCTACAGGGAGGAGGTGAGGGCCCTCGGAGTGTGGTGTCAGGAAAATAACCTCTCACTCAACGTCAACAAAAGAAAGGAGATGATCGTGGACTTCAGGAAACAGCAGAGGGAGCAGCTTCCTATCCACATCGACGGGACAGTAGTGGAGAAGGTGGAAAGTTTTAAGTTCCTCGGCGTACACATCACGGACAAACTGAAATGGTCCTACACACAGACAGCGTGGTGAAGAAGGCGCAACAGCGCCTCAACAACCTCAGGAGGCTAAAGAAATTTGGCTTAACACTTAAAACCCTGAAACTTTTACAGATGCACAATCAAGAGCATCCGTCAGGCTGTATCACTGCCTGGTATGGCAACTGCTCCGCCCACAACCGTAAGGCTCTCCAGAGGGTAGTGAGGTCTGCACAAAGCATAACCGGGGCCAAACTACCTGCCCTCCAGGACACCTACACCACCCGATGTCACAGGAAGGCCATAAAGATCATCAAGGACAACAACCACCCAAGCCACTGCCTGTTCACCCCGCTATCATCCAGAAGGCGAGGTCAGTACAGGTGCATCAAAGCGGGGACCGAGAGACTGAAAAACAGCTTCTATCTCAAGGCCATCAGACTGTTAAACAGCCATCACTAACATCGAGTGGCTGCTGCCAACATACAGACTCAAATCTCTAGCCACTTTAATAATAAAAAAAATTGGATGTAATAAACGTATCACTAGTTACTTTAAACAATCCCACTTTATATAATATTTACATACCCTACATACTCATCTCATATGTATATACTGTACTCTATACCATCTACTGTATCTTGCCTACGCCGCACGGCCATCGCTCATCCATATATACATATTCATTCCTTTACACTTGTGTGTATAAGGTAGTTGTTGTGGAATTGTTAGATTACTTGTTAGATATTACTGCACGGTGTGAACTAGAAGCACAAGCATTTCGCTACACTCGCATTAACATCTGCTAACCATGTGTAGGTGACCAATAAAATTCAATACATGACTAACAGAAATGGAATAATGTGTCCCTGAACATTGGGGGGAGGTAAAAAATCAAAAGTAACAGTCAGTATCTGGTGTGGCCACCAGCTGCATTAAGTATTGCAGTGCATCTCCTCCTCATGGACTGTACCAGATTTGCCAGTTCTTGCTGTGAGATGCCACTGAGAGGATGATCAGCTGTTCATCCGGTCTCCCTGTAGCGCTGTCTTAGGCGTCTCACAGTACAGACATTGCAATTTATTGCCCTGGCCACATCTGCAGTCCTCATGCCTCCTTGCAGCATGCCTAAGGCACGTTCACACAGATGAGCAGGGACCCTGGGAATCTTTCTTTTGGTGTTTTTCAGAGTCAGTAGAAAGGCCTCTTTAGTGTCCTAAGTTTTCATAACTGTGACCTTAATTGTCTACCATCTGTAAGCTGTTAGTGTCTTAACGACCGTTCCACAGGTGCATGTTCATTAATTGTTTATGGTTAATTGATTAAGCATGGGAAACAGTGTTTAAACCCTTTACAATGAAGATATTTGGATTTTTTTACAAATTATCTTTGAAAGACAGGGTCCTGAAAAATGGATATTTCTTTTTTTGGTGAGTTAATATTTTATATTTGAGATTCTTCAATGTAGCCACCCTTTGCTTTGATGACAGCTTTGCACACTCTTGGCATCCTCTCAACCAGCTTCATGAGGTAGTCATCTGGAATGCATTTCAATTAAACAGGTGTGCCTTGTTAATTTGTGGAATTTCTATGCTTCTTAATGCGTTTGAGCCAATCAAGTTAGGGGTGGTATACAGAAGATGGTATTTTACCAAATAGGGCCAAGTCCATATTATGGCAGGAACAGCTCAAATAAGCAAAGACAAACGACAGTCCATCATGACTTTAAGACATGAAGGTCAGTCAATGCGGAAAATTTGAAGAACTTTGAAAATATCTTCAAGTGCAGTCACAAAACCCATCAAGCGCTATGATGAAACTGGCTCTCATGAGGCCCACAACAGGAAAGGAAGACCCAGAGTTACCTCTGCTGCAGAGTATAAGTTCATTAGAGTTACCAAATTCAGATTGCAGCACAAATAGGACACCAATAATAAGAAGAGACTTGCTTGGGCCAAGAAACACGAGCAAAGGACATTAGACTGGCGGAAATCTGTCCTTTGGTCTGACGAGAAAAAAATGTGATTATTCGGTTCCAACCGCCATGTCTTTGTGAGACGCAGAGCAGGTGAACGGATGATCTCCTGCACGTGTGGTTCCCACCGTGAAGCATGGAGGTCGTGGTGTGATGGTGCTTTGCTGGTGACCCTGTCTGATATATTTAGAATTCAAGGCACACTTAACCAGCATGGCTACCACAGCAGTCGGCTGCGATACGCCATGCCATCTGGTTTGCACTTAGTGGGACTATCATTTTTTTTTAACAGGACAATGACACATTACACGTTCAGGCTGTGTAAGGGCTATTTGACCAAGAAGGAGAGTGATGAAGTGCTGCATCAGATGACCTGGCCTCCAGAATCACCTGACCTCAACCCAATTGAGATGGTTTGGGATGAGTTGGACCGCAGAGTGAAGGAAAAGCAGCCAACAAGTGCTCAGCATATGTGAGAAATCCTTCAAGACTGTTGGAAAGCATTCCAGGTGAAGCTGGTTGAGAGAATGGCAAGAATGTGCAAAGCTGTCATCAAGGCAAAGGGTGGCTACTTTGAAGAATCTAAAATATATTTAGATTTTTATAACACTTTTTTGGTTACTACATGATTCCATGTGTTATTTCATAGTTTTGATGTCTTCACTATTATTCTACAATCTAAAAACTATTACAAATAAAGAAAACCCTTGAATGAGTAGGTGTGTCCAAACTTCTGACTAATACTGCATATATTCTGAATAAGCACACACAGCGAACATAGCAACGGGAACTATCACATCACTCCTGAGTTAAATAGGTTTGTTCAAGACCTTTGTACACCAGTCACCTGCTCGCACATAGCTTTCGATATACTACCTGCCTGTATCACACATAATTGAACCACTTACAGTCATTCCTTTTCAACCACAAAAGTCTATTAAAAGGTTTTAATCACATAAAAATAATCTAAATAAAAGCGTATATAAAATAGTAGCTTTAATAATCTTTCAAAAGGGGTTTTAATGAACTCTTGGTACATTTTGGAGGCTCTGGTCTGCCTATAACCCAGGTAGAAGTGCATATCCAAACAGTTTAGCCTTCTGCTAGAGACTAGAAACTCCCTTCCCTCCCCAGTACTCACCTGGACTAACCTGACCAGACATAATGACATTGCCAAGAACACCAAGGACCTAAGGATATACAAAGCAGCTCCAATAATAGCCTAGTGGCACTAAAACAAATAAGAATTGTTATCATCTTAGTTAATCTGAAATGAATTGCCGTTATACCAATTTTGACCCAGACAGTTTTCCCACACAAGCCGCCACCTGTAGGTGTGGTGGATCAGGCATACAGTAGTTCACACACAATCAGCAGGAGACGAAGGGCTAGGCAATCTTCACTTCACAATGAAGAAGCAACAGGAAAGTTCAATGCTCAGATGGTTCCTAGCGACACCACAAGACAGTGAACCAAGGGTCAGCAACAGGGACAAAACCATCCCGCAAGTCATTTATTTTGGCGGGGGGGAATTTTAGTTTGTCTAAAAAGTTTGTGCCTGAAAAAGAAAAATGACAAAATGAAATAAAAAGTTGGTTACAAAAATCACTAGGAATTCTGCTAAAAACGTGTTTAATTTAGTAAATCTGTTCAAGTATTCACACAAATAAAAAAAGACATTACATGACCAAAAATATGTGGACACCGGCTTGTCGAATATCTCATTCCAAAATCAAGGACATTAAATATATCTTTAAGCAAGGTTAGTTAATAATTATACTTTGGATGATGTATTAATTAAACCACTTTCACATCTAAGATGCAGTCGTCCTTCTGAACTGAGCTGCCGGACAGGAAGAAAACTGCTCAGGGATGTCACCATGAGGCCATTGGTGATTTTAAAACAGCTACTGAGTTCAATGGCTGTGATGGGAGAACACGGAGGATGGATCAACAACATTGTAGTGACTCCACAATAATGACCTAAATGACAGCGTGAAAATAACAAAAATATACAGAATAACGTGTGCAAAAGGCACTGAAGTAATACTGAAAAAAAAAAAAACTTTGGGCCTAAATGCAAAGCCAACAACCGATCAATGAGCAACTGCCTCATGGTATGTGTATGCTTGACATCAGCAAAGACTGGGGAGTTTTACAGGATGAAAAGTAACGGAATGGAGCTAAGCACTAGAGGAAAACCTGCTTTACACCAGACACTGGGAAGAGAAATTCACCTTTCAGCAGGACAATAACTTACAACATAAAGCCAAATCTACACTGGATTTGCTTATCAAGACATTGAATGTTCCTGAGTAGCCAAGTTACAGTTGCTTCCAGAGGCAGTTTGGAACTCAGTAGTGAGTGTTGCAACCGAGGACAGACGTGACAATGGTCACGTTCTGTGAGCTTGTGTAATCTACCACTTCGCAGCTGAGCCGTTGTTGCTCCTAGACATTTCCACTTCACAATAACAGCACTTACAGTTGACCGGGGCAGCTCTAGTAGGGCAGAAATTTGACAAACTGACTTGTTGGAAAGGTGGCATCCTATGACGGTGCCACGTTGAAAGTCACTGAGCTCTTCAGTTCGGCCATTCTACTGCCAATGTTTGTCTATGGAGAGTGCATGGCTGTGTGCTCTATTTTATACACCTGTCAGCAATGGGTGTGGCTGAAATAGCCGAAACCACTAATCATTACACTCTACTTTCTTCAAACAAAGCCTACGAGATACGACACAAAACTGACTTTACTTCCCTTGACAGGGAAACAAGTAACATTGGAAAACGGGAAAATCCCCAAATTCAAATGGTGAAAACGCAGAGTGAACATCTACACTTAATTCAACAGCGAATTCAATTCCATCGTAGTCCTTTGCTCAACCATGCAGTTCTTCTAGCTTGCTTACCTGTATATATCGGAGGGCGCTCCTCAGGACACTGAGGTTAGAGGTCTTCTTCTCATCTGCATTGGGGATGTTTTTCTTCAGGGTATCAAAGCACTCCTTCAGGTGAGCCCGTCTGAGTAAGGGATGGAGGGATGAAAGAAGGGTAGAGAGAAGAGTCTTAGTGAGAGGAAGGATGAGGTGTGATTTCACACATTCAGCTTCTTCAAAAAAAAAAATGTTGCAAACCAATTTCCCATTTAGGGCTAATAAAGAATTACTACTAACATGGGACATATTGAACAGGTTTTTCGTGGTAAAACGTCTGTGTTAAAGGATGCAGGCAGAGGTAAGGCAAGAACTCTTCTGCTTGGTCCTGTTTTTGGCCATTATAACCCTACTACTACAGTACAGGGAAGTACAATCAGAATAAACAGAACATTGAAAGCCATTAAAAAGTCCAAGATATGATCAATTATTGTCTGACAAATGCAATATCTATAGATTAGACTTAAGTGAATAAATGGGAGTATAATTTGTTCTTAGAACAGGACAGAGAAGTAAGCAAGCAAGTCGGTTGAAAAAAGACGTGGGCAATAATAGTGTACACCTAATCTCACCATAACCTTAAACTGCCCTGTGCAAAGAGCTCAATCCACTGTTTAATAAAAGGCGACCATGGGAGAGAGATGCACCCACCTGTTTTTCTCAAGCTTGTTATGTACTTCTCTTGTCCCTGCCCTGTAAAAGCACAGATCGGAGCACATTATAAGATTGGGTGTCCAGAACGGGTAAGATGACGAGACTCACTGAACAAGAATCAAATCAACCAACAAATATAAAGTACTCCATCATCTCTGTTACTTTACCAATATACTGTAATATATGCACAGGCAGCTAATTGGATCTGATTACTGCTCAATTGACCAATCAGGACACTCATTATAGAGTACATAATCCAAGAGTTATTTAGTCCATGAATCCTTCAGTGCAGTGACTTTTCATGGTTTGTGATTTTTCTGATACCGTTTGTACCTTACCACTCAACATGTGACTGACAATCACAGGCACATCTACACACAGACTCTTTGCTACAAAATAGCCACACAAAAAAAAATAAGGAAAACTAAAAATGCAAAATGAGGGAAAAAAATCTAACCAAAGTGCAAACCATCTCTCCTATAAATAACAAAAATGGCCACTTACCCTCCAGGCCTCTTCTTCCCATCCAGGTCAGGGGGGCTGCCTCGGCCCCCAAAAGGACTGGTCTGGGCCCCACGGGGTGTCTGGGGGGGCCCTGGCTGGGGGAGTAAGGCATGCAGCTGGGGGGCTGAGACGATGGAGCCAGGGTAGGGCTGCACCAGCTGGGGTGACTGCTGCTGCTTCTGCAGCAGTTTATGGTTGCCAGATTGGGAGGAAACCATCTGCGGAAGCTGGTGGTGATTCTGCTTGTGGTTGCCAGATTGGGTCAACGGCAAGTGGTGGGAGTGGTCTGTCTTCACCTGAGGAGAGAGAGCCAAAAGTGCACCCTGTCCCTGGTGGTCGTGCCCTGGGGAGTGAGGGTCCCTCCTGGGGGAGGCCAGGTAGGGTGCTGCCCCGGCCTGGGGGGACAGGGTGGTGGAGGAGGGGGTTGGGACAGTGGGGGGCAGACCTGTGTGGTTGGAGGTCATCATGGGGATAGGGATGACAGTAATGGGCATGGAGGGGGGTGGCAGTGGGGGCGGGACAGGGGCGGGGCGGCGCTCCGAATGGGGGCAGGACTCTTCTGCTCGGGTCACATGGTTAATCTGGATGGGGGAGTAGGAAGTGACATCATTGCGCCTGTGGGTGTGGTCAGACAGCTGTTGGAGGCGAAGCTTCTCCCTCAGCTCATTCTCCTCTGTGGGGAGAGAAAGAAGGCATGGTTACAGGCTAGAGCACGTTAGCAACCGTTAGAGCCGAGAATGTTACCAGCATTTCATTCAATTTATCAACAAACATTTTGATTGTACTAACTTCGTCAACAAAGGAACATCTGAAAAGTAAGTGCAAAAACATTTCTCCAAAAGCCACCTTGACCGTCTAAAAAAGGAAACTCCTCCATAGCTCTGGGACGGCAGTTAGGTTAGCTCTGGTAACGTAGACTTCACCACCCACTGGGTTGACAGCAATGACCTCTAACCTCTGCCATGACCAGAGAACATCGTTTTCAAATAGGTCAAGCAGCATAGGTTAGGTACCAGCAGAAACATGTCTGACAACATTTCCAGCGTCATCTGACTAATCTCCATCTAGTGAGTTTGACAGCCGGGTTCACTCCCAATGAATACTACAATCAATAAACAAAAACAGGGGAGGAAACTAGGATAGCTGGAAGGAAGCATTCTGCCATCCATTCACCTAGCTAGCACACTATGTTCACAGCTTATGTTGCATGTTCTGAATTGAAATATGATGCCAGACACCTCAATAGGGCTTTTATAATGCTAACATACGTTCATACCAGACCTGCAGGCAGACCTCATCCTGCCTCCTGGACCTCTGCCAGCTTATAAGAGCTGTATAATGCAGCCGCAATGCCTTGCCAGCCAGAACCTTGAGACTAGTTAGAAGAATTGACATATTAAAACAGAGCTCGTCTTTGAGGGAATCCTGTGGGCCCTGGTCAAAAGTAGCGCACTATATAGTGAATAGGTGCCATTTCCGAGGCAGCCAAAGTCCTATATTTATACAACTCATTAAGTTGCTCTTGTTGGCACTGGCTGGCTACAAGACAAAACTCAAATGCTGTTTATTCTTTTTATGAGTGGATTTACACACTTACAGGTCTGCAGTAAGACAGGAGGACTGACAGTGTATGTGTGGTAAAAGCTGGGCTGAGCTCAGTGTGAGAAATGTTTTTGAAGAGGAAGTGGGGTATATTCCAAGGTCAGTGTGTTCAAGTAAAAGCAGGTTTTATGCCTCTTGCCCAATCCAAGTCATACTGTCATAGTTCGAATGTAAAAAGGGATATGTTCTGTTGGGATATTGCAAGCTTCAGTAATTCCCCAAACTAATCTTCTTACTGGGGACCCATATGCAACGACTGTAGTATGTGCCGGCCTAAATACTGTAATGAACTATTTGTAACTTTGAGCTGAAGCAGACTAGTTTTTCTGAGAAACGTCCATGTGTGATATCTCCACATCTACTGAAAGCCCTCAGAAAGAGAGAGCTGCAGGACGTTGGAAACACATCAGAAAATGTATTGTGGCAGCAAATCAATTAGACAAAGCTTTTATTCAGCCCTCTAACCCAACGTTGTGACTGAAAACGGAACAAACACATTGTGTTGATGTTAGTGCAGTACTGAGATTAAAGACATTGAAAAATTGTAGCGCAATACGCTCCGTAAACTTGTCTGTTATTTAGGAAGCAACTTGTTTGTTAGAACGTTTCAGTACTGATGCTCTTAACATTAGGTCCACGTGCGGTCCTTGAGAATGAGCTCCAATTGCGTTTTCCTAGCTCCTTCAACACATTCTCGTCTCAGAGTGGGGGAGAAAAGACGACAACCTGGACAAGCCAGAGAGACAAAGGAAGAGAGGGGGTTGAATCCCTGAGTTCTAGCAACGACCTTAACTCTCTTCATCCAATCAGATTGGAGAATCACCAACAGCATGCGTTTCAATGTGTAGATACTAGGGGGGCGGGGGAAGGGGGTTGTCCAGTTGCTATGGTAACAGTGGTGTTAGAACCCGTCAGACACAAGAGCTTTACAGCCATCCTTTACATCAATAAGAGGTTGAGCAGAGCCGAGCTAAACATGGCCATTACAGCACGTTAGCTACACAATGTTCCCTTCCCTTAGACCACCATATCCAATTCAGTGGGAGACTTCTCAGAAGCGTGGGATAAATTGAGGACATACAGTGTGTGGATTGGGCCCAAGCTGTGGTAATTTACCTGATTAGAGGGAGGGTGAAGCTGCATGTAGTCGAAGATAGACAAAAGCGAAAAGTCTCAAAGCATAAATAACAAGTGTATGTGTGTGTGTCTGTCATAATAATGCTATCTGGCCGTGCATCTTCCAAAAGAGGCCAAGGCACACACGGAACATGCTTTTGCAGTTAACAGAGACATTGGACATATTTTGTTCAGAGCCAGGCAATAGGAACAAGCAACAGCTCTACTCTCTCCAGCACAGCAGAGGCCTGGAGGCCAGATCGTCACGGTGACATTGAAAGCCTCCTCGGTCTTAGATATGAAGAGCTGATGTTGTTCTCCATACTGCCTACTAAGATTAAACAGAGTGGCTCAAACTGAAACTACATTTTGGTTGGCCTTTTATAACAATAGTAAATTGTTGATCAGAAGAGGTCTTTGTATGTTTGTTCCTTATCTAGAAAGAAACAATTTGCCTTTATACTGACCTGAGCTAGACCAACTTAAGTTAGTAAAAATGTATATGTCAAAAACCCGGGGTTGTATTCATTAGTGCACACTGTAGCACTGTCATCAGTGTAAACACCGTCATCAGTGTTTAACCTCCACCTCAGGCCTATCTGGAACACTCAATAGTGACAAAGCGCAGTCAGAGTTCAAAGTTCAGCAGCCCTGAGAAGATTCAGTCCATTAAGTGCTCTTCTCCCACATACAAGAACAACCCATAAAACCCCAGGAGGCCTGGATTGGTTAGGCCAAACCCCAGAAGGACTGGATTGGTTAGGCCTTGCTCAGTCACACTCCCAGGGTAGGATTCAAAGGTCAAACAGAGTATTAGTTAAAAACAGAGCCAGGAATAAGTCCTCCTCTACATGCATCTGAGAAGGATGGTCCTTTAAAAACCCATGACATACGTAAACCACCGTTTAAGTGCAGAGTGTTGTGAGCTTGTCATTTGTTGAACAGGCAGTGGAGGTGTGAAAACTCCTAAATCAAATAAAATTGGAAAATATGTTTAAGCGACTGATACAGATGTCATCACGAGTGTAGTGAAATGTTTATGTTCCTAGCTCTAACAGTGCAGTGATACCTAACAATACACACATATCAGAACGAGAAATGTCAGAGTCCGGTAATATAAATATATACTGAACAAAAATATAAAAAACACAACACATACAGTGTTGCTCCCATGTTTCATGAACTACAATAAAAGAGCACAGGAATTTTCCAAAGCACACAAAAATATTATTTCTCTCAAATTGTATGCACAAATTTGTTTACATCCCTGTTAGTGCGCATTTCTCCATTGCCAAAATAATCCATCCACCTGACAGGTGTGGCATTACAAGAAGCATGATCATTACACAATTGCACCCTTTGCAGGGAACAATAAAAGGTCACGAAAAATGTGCAGTTGTGTCACACAACACAATGGTCACAGAAGTCTCAAGTTGATGGAGTGTGCAATTGGCATGCTGACTGCAGGAATGTCCACCAGAGCTGTTGCCAGAGAATTGAATGTCAATTTCTCAACTAACTTCATTTTAGAGAATTTGGCGGTACGTCCAACTGGTCTCAAGCGCAGACTATGTGTAACCACACCAGCCCAGGACCTCCACATCCGTCTGAGACCAGCCACCTTGACCGCTGATGAAACTGTGGGTTTGCACAATCTAAGAATTTCTGCCCAAACTGTCAGAAAACGTATCAGGGAAGCTCATCTGCGTGCTTGTCATCCTCACCAGGGTCTTGGCCTGACTGCAGTTCAGAGACGAAACCAACTTCATTGAAGGTGAGCATTTGCCCACTGGCACTCAGGAGAAGTGTGCTTTTACAGATGAATCCCGGTTTCAACTGTACTTTGCAGATGGCAGACCGCGTGTATGGCATTGTGTGGGCGAGCGGTTAGCCAATCTCAACGTTGTGAACAGAGTGCGCCATGGTGGTGGTGGGGTTATGGTATGGACATGCATTAGCTACAGACAAACACAAATGCATTTTATCGATGGCAATTTGAATGCACAGAGATACCATAACGAGATCCTGAGGCCCACTGTCATACCAATCATCAGCCGCCATCACTTCATGTTTCAGGGTGATCATGCACAGGCCCATGTCGCAAGAATCTGTACAGAATTCATGGAAGCTGAAAACATCCCAGTTCTTCCAGAGCCTGCATACTCAGACATGTCACCCATTGAGCATGTTTAGGTTGCTCTGGATCGACATGTACGACAGTGTGTTCCAGTTCCCGCCAATATCCAGTAACTTCGCACAGCCATTGAAGAGGAATGGGACAACATTCCACAATCAACAGCCAGATCAACTCTATGTGAAGGAGATGTGTCGTGCTGCATAAGGCAAATTGTGGTCACACCAGATACCGACTGGTTTTCTGATCCACGCCCCTCTCTGGGGTATCTGTATTCCCAATCATTTGAAATCCATAGATTAGGGCCTAATGCATTTATTTAAATTGACAGATTTCCTTAAATTAACTGTAACTCAGTAAAATCTTTGAAATTGTTGCATGTGGCATTGATATTTTTGGTCAGAGTATATGATGGTGTGTATAGACATTATATTAATAGAAACTGTGTGTACAACAGTAGTTATATAGGATGAGCCTTGACTTGGTTACAGTATATACATATGAAGTGAGTAAAACACTATGTAAACATTAAAGTGACCAGCATTTAATGACTATTGACACAGGTCATTACACCTGTCCTCTCTCTGCAAATGAATGAGGCTCATGGAACTGACTGGTGAATACACAGCTGTGGATAAGGTAGAGGAAGGGGTTGTTGCTTCTTTTACCATTTTGGTTCTCAACCAAAGAGTAATCAGATGTGAAAGCATTGACCTAAGGCGTGAGAGAATGACGCCCACTCCTTGGTTTCCGGTAAGATCGGAGGCATAGTTGAGGATAGCCTAGTTCTCGTGCTATTTATAAACATACTTTTGTGAATCCAGGTGAGAGTCAAGTCTGGTATAACGTTACTGCATTAGTTTGTCAATTAAAACACTATTTTCATTGGTAAATTGGTTGACTCAAGACTGCCATGTGTTCTTATATAATAACATACACCCTTTCAAAGTACAGGAAAAACTTGAATAATGTTTGCACTGTTTGCCTGACTTACTACTAAAGATCTATTGACATTTTGTCTGGTTGTGTTTAGCTCTATGGCCTTGATAGGTTGGGGATAAAAACATGTGTAGTTCCGCTTATATAACCAAAGCACATAACAGAGGAGTGAGTACAGTAGAAGGGGAGAAACACTGCCCTACTTTCTTCCACACTGATCTAGCAGCAGCAGCACTAGAGAGAAGAGAACAGGGAGGGAGCGAGGGGCCTCCGAGTGTAGGAGTGCCGAGCATGCACGTGGTGAAAGGGGCGGTCCCCGTTGCAGATGAGGCGTGGTCAACTTGGACACGTCACCAGCAACAAGCAAAAAAACATTAAGCGATTAGCGTGCTAGCCGAAGGTTTCTTTACTAGGAATGTTCTATCTAGCCTACATTTCAGTTTAAAAAGTGGCATGTACGAAATCACATACATGTAAAGGTGTATTCATACAGCCATTTTAGGAATTCAAAAGATTGAGCGCCACAGGAGCCGAGAGGGAAACCTGAATCTGTCATATGATCCCCTGATATGTCAGGTCAGATGTAAAACGTCTTCAGCACTCGCGTCGCCACCGCCCTTTACTGAGATGAGTTGTTTTTTAATGTAAAATAATGAAGAAGGTTACTATACGACTTTAAAAGTGGTCGCTAAATGTTAAGCTTACATGGTTTTGCCGAAAGATCATAGTTGGAAACATATAAATAAACACGATTGTTTCAAGATTTGATAGGCGTCGATCGACGAGTTTGTAATGCAGTAGATTTCACATGGCTACATTGTGTCCTGTCACACATCCAAATTATATATTTGTAGCCAACTTCTTTGCACAAGGATCCAATCTGAAATAGGCTACTTTTTGAAATCACACCTCCAATTGCTCAAGACATTTAACTCTGTAAAGCCAACTAGATAGTTGAGACAAGGACGTCTGATTAGTCACGACCCCCAACGCAAACAAAGGCAATACAAATCAACTGTGCACTTAATCTTACATTATGAACCAAATGTTTAATTATGAAGGGAAAAAATGACTGAGGTTAAATGCATGCAGATTCCTTTCCCAGTAGAAAGATCTTATAGATTTGACACATCTAAATAACTATTTACTTTGATCCTTTCAAATCCTAACGTTGAAAGTATCTAAAAAAAACAAACGATAATTGATTGTAACCTTTACATACCACGTGCCTTCTGTTGTTGCTGGGCTTGCAATTCCAAAAACTTGGCTGCTTCTAAAAGCGTCTCGATGCTCATTTCTTCTACGTATTGGAAACAAAATGTTACAAGCAAAAATTAAGCGAATGTTACAGGCTATGCACTTTATTTTTCAATGTAAGGATCCAGTATTTCAGTCAGCAAAATTGAAGAAAAAGGTAATCGGATACCCCTCGTAGAAACTCTTCCACATACGTAGAGGAGTTGCAACAAGATGGCGCTGAGTATAGTAGGTAACAAATCAGGGCCAAAAGCATACCATTTAAGACCGCCCACACATGTATTCCCTCCCATACACTAAAATAACAAATAAAACACGACATAGATCATTGAAATGAACTGACATACTGGGATTGAATTTCATAATGCTACAACACAAACTACACGTTTTCTCATGGGTTCCTAATCCACGATTTGTCTGTGTCCGTTCACGACAACACGTTTATATATTATTAACATATCATTGCCTAATAGCTAATCACCAGCCGAGAACAACAAAGTATTGAGCTTGCACACATGGGCAAACTAGTGGAGTAGCCATCATTCTCATATTATGATTCGGTCTCTGGGTCAGTGGCCTTAGCAACCAGCCATCATTGACCGAGGTAGTTTGTGTGTATGCATTGATATGCAGGCTACGTGTGCCTTTTAAAAAATGTATGTAGTTCTGTCCTTGAGCTGTTCTAGTCTAATCATGTTCTGTAATGTTTCATGTTTTGTGTGGACCCCAGGAAGAGTAATGGGGATCCTAATAAAATACCAAATATTTACCACCATACATGTATTAGTCATCACAAATGTCTGTTTAAAGTAATGTAAAGGGAAACATGTCATTTATCGACCGTGTTGAAAACATTTGCTGTAGTTGCCATCATAAAGGTACAAGTAATCATACAAAGGGCATGGTGGAATGTTTAATTAACAAACAAGGTGGTACTGGGCGGGGCGGCTTTAAACAAGAGCAATTCGAACGTTTGCTATATAAAGAGACAGTACGCTTTTCTCGCCACATGGCCGAGTGTCGACGACCTTGCGACAACTGGCTAGCTGTTCGGTGAGTAGTCATTTTCCTCAGTTTAACTCTGAGCGGTAACTGCTCTTTTAGTTTGTAGATCTCTTGCACTTAGGTAATTAACAATCATGTATCTTAATGCTTGTTTGTGGGTTTTACTGGATTGATAGCTATTTTCAACTGTTTTCCAAGACCACGGGTACCATAAATCCAAACCAATCATTTAAAAGTAGCACCTCTTGTGAATGGAAGCAATCATGATGTATCAAAAATCTAGACTATCTATTACAAGCCTGTTGTAATCAGCACACTGTTCTATTTTTCACACTGACCTCACATGATTCTCACACACAGGAACTGATCAAGTCAAAGTCCTGCTGTGTATGCAGTGGTGACCCCTCATTCAGGGCAGGTCACCTGTTTTGAGCCCCACATTTGTAGTATAAAAAATAAAATATATGTATGTAACTGATGTGAAATTGAGCCCAGGTAGGGGTGAGGAGAGGTACAGAGGCTATACTGTTACATATACACACCACATTTTTGGGGGCTTGCCTGTTTTGCATGTTATTTTGGCATTAATACATGTCACATCAGTTTGCAAACAATGTAAAAAAAAAATATATTGTTAATGAAGCTGCATACACGTTTTTTTTTAGTAAGGCAGCTCCAAAATGCAGGTGTTTCAGCCTAGCTCAGTGCTTTCTGTGGTGGTGGGGCAGCCAGCAGAAAATGGGAGCATTGCACCGTGATTGGCTCAGTGTTCTGTCACTCATGGGGACAGTACTTCATCACCAAGTTTAAGTCCTTAGTAAGGGTAGACATCCAAAAGTTCAGCCCTTTGTGTCCTGCCATATAATTATATTACAAGTGCCATTCCAAGAAGGCTCAATGTCATTGGCCACAGATAAAATGACGTCAAATCAAGTTATGTACAGCAGCTTTGATTGGACTGATCATGTCAACATCTTACTTACAAAGTCTTAGCTAGCAATCATCATGAATCAAGTCGACAATCTACTGGCAAATCCTTTTAATCCTTGTCATATGAGGAGAAATTATAGATAAAACGTATCTGTGCTCATCGGTCATAAAGATTACACAACAAATTGGAAATCGCAAATTCAACAATCAGTAGTCTGGAAGGAATCAGTGGCTAACTGCAAGCATTGTAAAGCAACCACTAATGTGAGCCTGCTATTCAAT
Organism: Salvelinus namaycush; assembly: GCF_016432855.1. Lineage (NCBI taxonomy): Eukaryota > Metazoa > Chordata > Actinopteri > Salmoniformes > Salmonidae > Salvelinus > Salvelinus namaycush. The sequence goes on from NC_052329.1 coordinate 24,629,582, forward strand.
GGAGTGCCCCCCCCCCCAAGTTCCCACAATATAGCCAGAGATTGCCAGACTGATGAAAGTTAAGCAAAATTTGCCCACAAAAGACCACTGAGTCCAAAAATGACCTGTATGCTGTTGCATAAATTATGTAATCTGCAAGGGAGATATGTATACTGTAGCTAAGAAAGTAATACTAAGTGTATGTTGTGTAGTAAACTGTTAGTAGCCCATGTGCCTCAGACAATTATTAGGCTATTTTCACCAATGCGGTATTGTAAACATCGTTCGTGGCCGGTGTGTGCTTGCCAACTTTTTTTGTACAGCTTTTACAGTGCTACTGATAGTAGTGGGGGTGCGCAACTTCAGCACACAACATAATAAAATTGCTATTTGACATGTCAAATGAAAAGCTTATTTAACACATCAAATATTGTTAAGACGTATCTTTTTTGAACGCCGTTTGGGTCTTGCATGTCAATGTGCCTCACCCTAAATTGTCTATTTTCACCTCTTAATTTCACCTACTGTTCCAACCTGTTTTAGAGAAATGTAATCATCAAATATTGTAAGAGCTTTCATTGTTTATATGCCCCCTTTATTTATCTTACGGTTCTGACTTGTTGTACAGGGAGTACACTGTAAGAACGGCCCATGTTCTGAATTCTGTCGCTGTGCTGAACAAATAGTTATGACTATGTCCGTCGTCGCTCGCTCATTGTCTTAATCAAAATTACAGATGGCCTCTTATCCGCTTGTCGTTCCCTTATGCCATAGTTTGTACATCTCAATTGTCAGTAGAAACCACATTTGTTTAAGCAAGTCAGCCATGTTTTTTTTTTAAAGGCAGTAAATGAGGCTGAATGAATTGTTTCTCTGCCAGACAAGGCTCCGCTGAAAGTCAGGTGTAGCAGTGGTAAGGTTGGGACAGCTTTATGGAGGCCCTAACAGTTTGTGGGCACTGTTTGTCACCATTATAGTGCAATTACTGTATTGTTTAGTGGCTTTGCTGGCATGCATCCCAAGTGACCCCACCACCAAGATGCTAAAATCGCCACTGAGTGTGTGTCCTAAGAACACACAGCAATGAGCAGGAAGTCAATATTGTTTTATTTTTAAAGCACCACTATGTGATAGTGACACGGTTGCACTCACAGAGCTGTGAACTCAAACATACATATACACTCACACTGTCTTTACAGCTGCACCATCCGAGCACATCCTGACTGGTGTTATCCTGTCTGGTATGGCAACTGACCTACAGATGGTGGTGCGGACGGGCCAGCACCTCACTGGGGGCAAGCTCCCAGCCACCTAGGACGTACATGCCAGGCGGTGTCTAAGAAAGGCCAGAAAAATTGCCAAGGACTCCAGCTACATGGACTGTTTTCCATGTTCACATCCGGCAGGCGGTGCTTCAAGGCTCAGACCAACAGACTCCTAAACAGCTTCTATCCCCTGGCCATAAGACTGGTAAATGGCTAACTACTGCTCTCCCTCAGGTGATCCACAGTTCTCTCTCTACCAACTGACAAGATGCTGCTGCTATAATGTTTACATTTATTACTACCATAACGCTGCTGTTCATTGACTTAGATATTATTACTATCACTGCATTGTTGGGAATGAGCTCTCAAGGTAAGAATTTCATGGTAGTGTTTTACACCCATGGTATCCTGTGCACGTGGCAAATGAACTTTGGGTCCACTGCTGGACCACTTTTCCTGGTATTCACCACTAAATCCCTGCTCAGGAAGTTTGTGTTTGGCTGCAACCTCATGTGACAATTGCACGTACAGGCACACGAAAGACTGGGCATCCTGCATTTGGTTTAGTTTTAGCTAAAGTGTGTGTGTATGCAAAGATCATTCATTACCGACTCAAGTCAATACGACCATCTAATTTGGCTGGCATCACTTTCTAATTGTGATACTAAGACAGGCCACATAGGTGGCTACCCAAAATGTGCAGCTATGGACTGCCCTCTTGTGGCTGCTTATGGAAAACGCATCCTAGACAAATGTCTGGGATAGACTACCTGTGTGTAAAACACTGACTGAACATGGAAATACACAAATAACATGGTACTAAAACATACAATTACCAAACTTGATTTAACTAAAATGTCTAGTCATTACAACCTTGACAAGGAGACTTGCAGTGAAACTGTACTGGACCTGCAAATAAGTATTTCACATTCACTATATTTTACACAAACACTGGACACGACAGAACAATACCGGTAAGTTATGTTCTCAAAGTCCCTGCCTGTTTGTCTATTTTCTCGCTTAATGAATTCGACCCAGTACTACAGGCCAACTATGTTCCATTATGTCCCCAGTGGCTTGGCCACCACTAGCAGAGTGTTCTTCAGGTAGGTACACAGTTGGTTCATCATGTCCTTGTTTTGGCCTTCCACCCAGTGGATCTCCACAGCAACGTCCTGCTGCTCAGTCTTCACGTTCACCAAGCACTTGAACAGGAAGTGTTGTACAACGCTGGGGCTCTGTGGCTGCATCACTTCCTGTCCAGTGGCACTGACTTCCTCTTCCTGTGTTTCGGTAGGTACTTCCTGTGGGGTGGTGTTCTGTGTCGTGGTGAGTAGTGCCATCTGTGCCAATGTGATATTGGGTGTTGTAGAGGTACAAGACTCCATGACGACATCCTCCTGTTCCGCTGTTCTCTATTGGGACACAGCTGACCCCCTGAGAGTTGGCGCCATCTGCCCTGTTGGTCCCGGACTGTGGAACACTGCCTGGGAAGTGTGTAAATCTGAGTGTGAGCTATATGGGATGTGTGGAGTGCTGCTGGCTCTGTGGGTGCTGGGCTGAGGAAAGAGTGGTGGAAGTACCACTGGGGGGGGGCGCTCTGGGCAGCTCTGAGGTGTGGGCCTTGGTCTCTGTGGATCCAGGTGTTCTCCACAGCCGTCAGGAACAGACTCTGCTCCTTCCTCCCACAAGGGACACGCTTGTGTAGCACCTGCAGAACACAGATGACACAGTTGCTGTGCATTTTGAGTCTACAATCTATATACCTCTGTTGGAGAAATTGGGTTAGGGTGTGTGTTTGCAGAAAAAGTATGTCCATGAATGAGTTGTGTACATGTAAATGCTTAGAGTTGTCTGTGTGTGGTGTGTGTGTGTGGTGCTTGCGGTATGTGTTCCTTACAGTATGAGTGTGTGTTGCTTGGGGAGTGTTTGATTGCTGTATGTGTCAGGGGTTTTTTCTGCACAGAAAAGTATTGGGCGGGCCACCTAAGTGTTTTTTCAGGTCGACTAAGTCCAAACAGTAATACAAAAGTGTTTGAACAATTCTTTTTTTGGGGGGATGGAAAATCATTTTTCAGCGTAAATATAAAACGACAAGGGACATATACAACAAATATAAGATCAACATTGAAAACTAACAATAAAAGCTAGTCAGGGAGAATCTAAAACTCAATATGACATTTCCTTAATGTTTGCGCATGAGAACAAGCTTGTGTGGCCTACTACTTTGTGGCTGAGCCGTTGTTGCTTCTAAACGTTGTCACTTCACAATAACACCACTTACAGTTGACCAGGGCAGAAATCTAACAAACTGACATCCTGTAAATGTTTGTCTATGGAGATTGCATGGCTGTGCCCTCGATTTTATGCAACTGGTGTGGCTGAAATAGCTGAATCCACTCATTTGAAGGTATATATATATATATATATATATATAGTGCATTAACCCAACAAAATGTGAAAAAAAAGCCAAAGATTATAGATTATATGTATACACAACTGAAATATTTTATTAAAGTAAGTAACTGATGGTTAATAAGCAGTAATGGGCCGTCACTACCATTATGGGACTTTTATTCTGTGTTATAGCATTCAACCCACAATGCATTTAATGTAATTGAAACCAAAACTTAAATGTGACATTTTTTTGTAACTGAAACCGACCTCAGAAAGCACTAAGCCAGGGCAAAATGCATAGAATTACAGGAAATTCATTTTAAAACCGCAAAATTCTCTCAGCTCCATGGCAAAATGTGTATTGAACTGCAGGAAATTAGCTTTAAAAACCAGCTGCATTTGCTCTCTGCCAAGATTGGTGCCTTAAATTCTTGCCCGCAGGTCTGGATGGGCCGACCACGACTACCACCTAAGCCCCTTTTTTAATCCAGAAACAACCCTGTGTGTGTTTACCTTTAGGTCACTGTGTCTTCTCCAGCCAGGCAGTGATGGCCTCCACAGGCCTGGGGTTGGAGGGACAGCCTGTAGAGGAGGCCTGGGACTGCAGCAGCATGAAGGACAGTGGCTTACTAGACTTCTCCAGTTTCCTCTTCTTACTGTGGGGAGACTGCGGTGAGGGAGATGGAAATAATTAAATATCCATTGACAGTATGTGGGATTTACCGAGGTACCATTGTCATTCTTCTCTATTAAAAACTTCTGGTGACGATGTAGTCACATACTTCAATGAATGTAAAACACTTATTTGGAAAATGTGAATCCAAGATGACCGTGTGGAGACTGCTGGTAAATGCACAATATCAATACCCACACAGTATGTTGTTCAGACAGGCATGTTAGTCATAAACAAGTACACTGGGACAGCATTCCTGAAGGTGCTAAAAGACAAGTTTGTCCCAGTTCCACACTCATACTGCACATGTCATCATACACCTGAGGCACTCAAGTTCACTCTGACCAAACAAGGTTAGACATTGACCACGTGAGCTGGTAAAGTCTCACTGTCCTAGTCACCATGGAAACCCCTCTGGACGGCTGGGGTATGATGAGGATAGAAACAGATGGAGAGGACGTAAAATACTTTAGCTCACTCATTCTGTGTGACAATGAGTGAATGAAAGGGGGCTTGATGGAGAGCCAGAGGAAGTGAAGAGATAGTCTTGGATTCCTGGAACCATTATGATGACTCCTGTCTGTTTAGACCAGCTCACGCCACGGATGAGTCACGACCTGCATACCTCTCTCTCTCTCTGTCCTTCCCGTGACTCTGCTGTTTTTCATCCGCAGCTCATCTTAGTGTAAATGCAATATCAAAACACACCACAAGGGGGAGCTCCTTCCATGTGATTTAGTACTACCCCCCTGCAATGACATTGGCCCTGCCTCAGAGCTGCTATTGGTGCCATGCTAATATGGTGGAAGCATTCCTTATCTAAGCAAGTCCACACACAATGATGCCACAGGGCTCTACCTTATACAAACAGTGCTATAGGTCAACATGTCCATAACATTTTATTTAAATGCACCCAATTGCCAGATCGGGTCTACAATGAAACAATGACATTGTAATCAGTCAGACAATACAGCGAACTGACCTGCACGGAATGGAGGACTGGATTACGACCTTCAGACTGGTCCTAGATCAGTTCTCTTATCCTGTGAGATAATGTAATTTGTGTGGTGGTATACTTTAATGAAGACAGCAATGTTTAATTCATGTATTCTCTTTCCATAGAAAAAAGGTAGCAGACTGGTCAATAGGAGAAAAAATGGAATGTGTCTAGACTAGACTCAGAATTGGGTTCAAATACAATTTTTTTATAATTTAGTTGGGCTCTATTAAGATTGCATGGCTCAAAGGAACCAATAGAACAATCGCAAAACTACAAGCTCCCCCGCCCATCTGGCACTCCAGGAAAGCTAAAGCAAACAAAAGATTTCAAATAGTGTTTGAACCCAGGTCTGTCTAGTGAGTCTATACCAGCCAGGCCTTGTTATAGCTGCTTCATGTGTTTCTGATTATTTCCCAGCCCTTCTCTCTCTGCTCAGTAAGCCCCTGCAGCTCAAAGGAAGAGGGAAAAATCTATACAATCCATCAAGGATTGCAGCCTGTCTGTACAGCACATCGTTGACATAGATACACACACATCAACGCAGTACACACACTCATATGCACGTACACACAAATTTATACACAAAGAGATAAACATGCACACACAGGAAAACACTTACACAAGCAAATAAACAGAAAGCAAAGACAGGAAAGGACACCTCATCTAGTCTGATGTGTGTACGGCTTTAAATCAACTCTTCGATCTCCATTGATTCATCTTTACTCTTTCTCTCCCTCCCTTTCAGTCTTTCTATTATTAATCTGACTCACCCACTCCCACTCCCACATACACTCAAATGTGTGCTCAGTCCACACACAAGAAAGATAGCTTTCTGTATTCTGTTTTGACCACACCTCGCACTAGTCGTCTAGTGTAGCCAGTCTGTCTATTTCTCCCTCTCTAGCAGCCAGTCAGCCCCATTTGTCTAACTAGGACTCAAGCCTGGGAAATCAGCTGAACAGAGCCTCAGCATGGCTCCCCAGATAATAGGCCATTATTCAATTACTGACCACAAACACAGACAGATCAGCAGAAGAGAGATGGCCATTTAACCTAGATAGGGATAGCCCCACCCCACTTTTCCACTCCCTGTGGGGCCACCAGAACCTCAATACCAGGGTCTCTTGTTCCTGTTGACCTCTGACCCCTGCTGTAAATCTTCTGACTGGCTGCATGCCAGACACACCCGCTGTACTGGGCCCACAGTGTCACATGACAGTCAGAGAACAGAGACCAACAACAGAAGCTAGAAGGTCATGAAATAGCCTGGCCTCCCCTTAATGCTCTCTCTTTGATTCTCTCATGTCTTGTTCCCTCTAATTCTCTCCAAGTTTCCTTTTATGGTCTTTGTACCTTCATTCACTCTCTCCATCGTCCTCGATCTGTCTCTCTCCCCCTCCCTCTCTCTGTTGTGAAGGGATCCGATTCTGTCCATGTGCCTGGTGAGACTCACTTACTGCATTACACATCAGTCAGATGTGTGATCTCAGAGCTATTGATTGAATCACCAGGATGTGTTAAAAACACAGGCTGTGATGCCACAGAGGAGCTAGTTACTAGTACACAGGTGTCTGCTCTAGTAATCCATGGGTTAAGTAGGCCACAGACACATGTACACTCACCAACACACAGTCATATGCACAATTCATACATAGACAGACATATCCCCCCTCCCCCAGGTGTGGGGTCATCCACACACTCCTCCCCAGTCTGCCTGGTAATGATACAGTGCTCCACTGTGTAAAGAGAGAAGAGGAGAGGGCAGTAAAATGTAGGCCAATCTTTCTGCTCAACTGCCTTTGTGGTGAAAGGCAAACGAGACTACACAAAGACCAAAGAAGTCGTTCAGATACTGTAACACTCCACTTCCCACCCCCACACCTCTCTAGCTCCCTTTAACTCTCGCTCTTATTCCCAATATTACCAGCTTTCACACTCTCACATTGATCTCTGATGCTCTCCCTCATCTCTCTCATCTCCTCATTCTATCACTCCCTCAGCGGCCCAAAAGCCTAATGGCATGGCGTGCATGTGCACACACTCCTGCCCTAGCAATGGTTGCCTGGATACAGCAAATTAGGGGAGGGACACAAACATCTCCCCAGAGGGCGGGTTGAGTGTTGCCTGCGTTCTCTAAAGGAATGGGCTGGAGAGTGGAGTGGGATGGGCCGCAAATGCATTATTAAGGAAGTGTGTGGAGGTTGGGAACGTCTGGAAAAGCAGCAGGGGTATAGTTAGGACATGCCCCTAGATGACTGGGGAAGAGGGAGCGAGAACACGAGAGAGCGAGATGCCATGATTATGCCTTCCTCTTCTACTCTCCCACTATAGATGAACTGGTTGGGAGAGGACCCGAGGGGTACCGCTTACCAGAGCCAGCTTACCAGAACAGTAACTTCATCATAGAAACTCCAGGCCAGAGCCCAGCGCATGGTCCGTCCCTGGCAGAACTCTGTGTGGGTCACTTTGGGCACTTGGGAACAGAAACAGACTGATAGAGAACAACACTAATAAAGAAGACAACACCAACAAGCGTTAGCAATACACACATGTAGCTCTGCAGAGGCACATTTCCAGCATGTCCAGGTGATGGAGAGCTGCACTACGTCTTTCAAGGTGTGAACAGCACACATTTACACACAGTGCTTACAGTGCCAGAGCTGAGCACTCGTGAGAAGAGCCTCCAATAAGCATGAAGATCCGTGTAAAAGACTCTTCAATAGTATTCACTATCCACTTGATACCGCCTCCCTTCACACTCACAATCAATATGTGGTGGGTTTCAGTGGGGAATGTGCCCCAGAGATACAGGTCAAAGGTCAGGGAAATGGATCCCAGAGGAAAGAAGACACATCTCTCTATGAGAGCGCCATGTTGACCCCTAAACACTCACCAAATTAACCAAGCAGCGAGAGAGACTGAGGAAGATAGAGAAAAGTGCGCGAGAGAGATAGGGTGCAAATATCATTAGCATATTAATTAGGTCTCCTATTCCACCCCCACCCTCTTGCCTGCGCTGGACGTTGGCATAGGATGCACTCACACTAATGAGCAGTGACACGCAGCGACAGCCCTCTGACACCTCTGGAGGATTGTGGGATGGTCCTCCCCCAGTGATTGACATGGTGTGTGTGTGGTTAACACCCTTGGGAGCTGCTGTGATGCCATTCTGGTGCCAGCTGCCAGTCATCCCCAATGAATGGGTCTGATAATCTGAGGTAAGCGACTGGTACAGGCTGGAGACTAACCTCTATAGTCAGATAGTCAAGTCAGTTAGCAGTCATGCGCTAGGGGCTAATAGCTAGGATAATGGCGCTAATGAACATTAGCGGCGCTGACCTACTGTGTGTGTGTCTAAGCCTGGTGTGTGTGTAATGTGTATGTTTGTGTGTGGGCCCTGCCATGCGTTTCAGTCATGCAACACTAATAGAAATCAGCTCAATCAGGTCTGGGCTGTGACATTGTTTAGCCAGCGTATTAGCCAGGCTTGATCCGTTACGGTTCAGAGGAGGTATTAGATGGTAGGAGGGAACTCATTCAACCCTCCATTACCGACTTTCTGTTTTTGTAGTTCTGAGGCAGAGTGGGTAACTACGATTTCAGCTGTAGTTTTAATATATATATATATAAATAAGAGAGAGAGCAAAAGAGAGAGGGGCTAGAACAACAACGGGACCAGTATGAGTCTCGATGGAGGAGCAGAGCTTTGATGTCTTGGCCCTTAGCAGGAGAGCAGATCAATATCTCTCCTCTGCAATGAAGAGATGAGTCTATTGTAATCGATACAACAGCATATAGAGCTTCAGTATTAACCAGCAAGGAGAAATAGACAGAGACAAACCGAGCAGGGAGTCAATCTGGATAGGAAAACTAACAATGCATGACAAACCTTGTCTGGTTAGGTTGCCTTCCTGTCTAGATTAATTAGGCCTAGATACTATATATCTAAGAGTGCTATGCTACGGAATGCTACGGTAAGGTGAGGATGGAGTGTTTGTTATGTGAATGTCAATCTTTTCAAGACATTCTTTTTTGTATACTTTTTGGCCAGTAGTTCTGAAAGTAGAGCTTTACATCCCTGAAATGTGCATACTGTCACATATGCTCTGCTCTGTGTGCATGATGTGTACAATGTCAACGTTTATGATCACTGTATTTAATGTACAGTTACAAGATGACATGTCGTCACACCCTGAGTTGTCCTGAACACAATGATCCTGTTTGTTTATTGTGAAGAGAATTCGCAGCTGAACACACATCTGAATGCACTCATGACTCCTTTCAATGCTCACCTAAATTATCATCTGTTTCTCTGAATTGCCTTGAATGCTTAACACTAAGACCATATTTTATAACTTAGCTAGTCATGTTGGCAATAGAACAAGCTTTGAAATCCTTTTCATGCCCAGTGACCCAGATTGCGATTTATAATTGACCGTTTTTCGACTGCGTTAACAACTGTAACTGTGTGATGGCGGGGATGGTGTTGTGTTCCAAATGACACTACAAGTGTCTTTACACAGCTAGGAGAGCTAAAAAAAAGCACCTTATAGTTGAAGACACTTCTTTGAGTCATAAAAGTGCATTACAATTACTTAGAAACTGTGCACTCTTTTGACCTGAGCCCTGTGTGACCACTTGGGGAAACCAGTTAGTCCTCTCACTCAAACACTTGTCATTGTTTAGTCTTATGTTGCACATACCCCACATTTACCAGGAATACTCTTATGTTACTCAAGGTATCCAGATTATTCTGTTATCAACAAATTTGGCGAAAAGTACAGTAATTGTAAAATGCACATAAAATCAACAGTGTAATGTTTGGATTCAGTCTTGTCAGGTGAACTGTTGTGTATTAATTAACACATTATCTCCAAACTGCTCCTAATCAATTGCTACCAGAGTTATGCATATTCTTTTCATATTTCTTCTGTAAAAAATATTTCAATGTAGCTCTATCCATATAGGCAAATTCTCACAAGTTTAAAGGGTTAAAAGGGGAGAGGACACCCAGTACCTTTACACAGCACAGACTACTACAGCCAACCAGATTTGAACAAGGTTTTGAATAAAGGTTTAATTAAATTAAATAAGAATTTGGTGACCTAAATGGCATTCAATGAAAGCACTGAAAGGTTTTGGAATGGGAACAGGAAACAAGCCCACTCTGAAAAGTGTACACTGTGTTTGAGGGCAACACAACACAAAAACCAATCTGGCTAGATAAATATCAACTAACAAAAAAAGCCGGATGAGCTTGATGGCATTCACTAAAAGCCTTGGAAGATTGGGGAAGAGAGCACTCAGAGAAGCACCTGCAGAATGGAGGTACGGGAGGGACTTTTGGGGGTGAGAGGATTTTGGGTAGGGTTGGGGGGGCAAAAGCCTCGCCTCAAGTGGCACTATGAAATATTGAGGACCTGTAATATCCCCAGATGTTCCCCACTTTGTCATGCAGCGAGGGGCTGAACATTCATGTTAACACACACACAACAGCTTCCTCACTTCCTTCCTCCAGAAAGACCTTCCCTCCCCAAAAAACTAAAATCTCTCATGGGGGTCAGACAAAAGCATTCAGATTCTTGGCAAAGTCGTATATTTCTTTACAAGCAAACCCCTCCAAGAGTGATTATCATATCAATAAAAGACAATAATTAGCAGAGGGCATCACTTTGATAAGTGGGAAATCAGCTCCTTTTCCTGGCTGGTGTTTGGGGTGTGCTTGAGTGTGTGTGTGCGGATGGTGTGTGTGCGGATGGTGTGTGTGTGTATATCCATGTGTGATAGTCTGGTGAGAGTAATTACAGCTCAGTGTTGTTGAAGGGGGGGGGGGGGGGGGGGGGGTTGGAGAGGGGATGGTGGGTCTCAGAGGACCAATCAGAGGGGCTGGCTTGGTTTCCGTGGACACCTGGCAGTAGCTCTGCTGTCCCAGCAGGCAGTGTGTGGAGTGACAGCCTGCTTACTGCTGCCTTGGCCCCAAACACACATGGCAGGAGAGGAGAGAGGGAGGACAGGTAAGAACAAAAGTCGGAAGAGAGGGAGACTAGGGCGGGCATGCCTTCCCCTGTGGCAGACACTCATCTATGGTCTTTACACAAGCCAAGTGCACCACCAAGTGTGAACACACAGACACATGCACAACCAGGCAAACAGACAGAGGGAGACAGACACTTTTCCCCCTGTGAGGGCCACTCATCTTTCCACTGAAACATATGTGCACACCGCTGCGCACACACACTCGTGGTTGACAATCATCTTTCCACACAAAAATATGGTAGTGACACACACCTTTCATGTCAGCCACTTGTCTCCCAGTCCCCACGCATGCGTGCGGTCTGATTAACTCTAATAGTGCGTATCTCTCCCACTGCATCCATGTCTCACTCCACTGCACCACTGACAGGCCTTGTAATGGTGGTGGTGGTGTGTGGAGGAGATCTGCACGCCCCACACACAGCTGTTCCCTGTGGGCGTGCGGATACTGCCAGGGGGTGGGTGACTGTTTACTCCTGGTGCCAATTCATTAAACAAACTCTGGGTGACAGCTCCATCCCTGCACCCCATCTGTCCTGCTCTCCTCCATCAGTAGGCCTCTCATTCTTCAATCTCTTACCTTTCCTCTCATCCAAAATTAAAAAGGTGCATTTGTAACAGAAGGTAATGAACAAACACCCAACAACACCAACACATAACCATCAGCTTTTTCTATATTATATTTGGGGTTTAGGAAAGTGGCGCAGATATGAAGCATGAGCAATCTGAAACGATCTTGAACGCTACCCCACTTCCTTCTGTGAAGGCTCAATGTACTGATGGGGACCAAAATGTTGTGTTTGTGAACGCAATATGCGCGTGCGTGCTGCGTGTGTCACTCTCTCTCACCGCAGGCGTGTCTTGAGTTGCAGGCTGTCATGGATGATCCTCTTGACAAACTCCAGCTCTCCGCCCTCAGCCATGATCTCTGTCACCCCACCTGTGTTCACTGAGCTGGGGGGAGGACGACGAGAGTTCCTGGAATTTACCCCCTGGGGAGAGGAGGACGGAAAGGGAGGGGATGAGGAGGGGAGGAAGAAGGGAGGGAAAAAAAGAGGTGCATGGGGAGAGAAATAAAGGGTAAGAGAAAGAGGAAACGTGACAGGGGGAAAAAATGAGAAGAAAAATGAGAAAAAAATGATCTGCGAAAAGGAGATTAATAAAGCGGTTATTCCAGATACTCAAAACACTTTCCATCTAAAAGAGGCCTACCTTAGCCTCTAGTTGGTTGGCGGAGAAGGGAGGGTTACACATGCAGAAGTCATAGACAATGGCTGACTCCTCTTTTAAAGCGTCCATTAATAGGGTCTTCTGGGGAACTTTCACCACTTGGACATGAGACAGGGCAAGGACAAGTTATCAACAAGGTTTCAAGCCATCTTCCTTTCAGTAGTACATTACATTGCGGCTACCAATGGCCAACTTGCCACTGACCTTTGATGAGGTCATAGAGGTTGTTCTGCTCTATGCTCCTGGTGTCTATAAGCTATAAATCAGTTATAGCCTCTCATAGCACTACATAATGAAACAGTTCACCTTTGAGGTCCGAGAGGTTGTTCTGCTCTATGCTCCTGGTGTCTATAAGCTATAAATCAGTTATAGCCTCTCATAGCACTACATAATGAAACAGTTCACCTTTGAGGTCCGAGAGGTTGTTCTGCTCTATGCTCCTGGTGTCTATAAGCTATAAATCAGTTATAGCCTCTCATAGCACTACATAATGAAACAGTTCACCTTTGAGGTCCGAGAGGTTGTTCTGCTCCACGTTCCTGGTGGCGTAATCAAAGCAAATGTCATCTACCTCAGTAGCCAGGTAATGCCAGCCGTTCATAGAAGCTCCCAGCAGGGGGTAGATACAGGATGCTCCAGTACCTGGTGATATAACACACTACGTGAGGAATAGGGTGTGTGTCTGAGTGTTTGTGTCTGTGGCAGTCTATTTAATGCCACTCCCGCTGTCTCTTATTGTCCATAACAGAATAATAAGAGGTGAGCCAGACAGGCCTGGATGATCTGATCATGGCTAACAGAGACCAGGGCCTCTTATCTAACTGACCACAGTGAGGTCCCCTTGGGCAGTAGAGATGGGTGAGATGGCACCCGGCAGGTCAAGGCTTGGGAGAGTAATTCCCTGTGGATATCCATCAGGAGAGTGACATCTCCAATCAGCTTACAGAATGGACCAGGCACCAGGGTCACCAATCACTGACCTGTTTCTCTCTCTAATGAGCTGACACACATCACAGTCTCTGATAGAGCAGGAAACCAGCCATGACATGTGGATGGGGATTTGGCCAGTGATCAACAGGAAATAGATGTGGGATCTGAAGGTGGACGTGCCAACAATCATGCAGCCCCTCTCTGCCAGTCTCCCTGCCAGTCTGTAATGCCCACTGGCAGCCAGCTGCTCTGGGACTAGTTAGAGTCAGCCTGTATTAAAAACATGTCTCAGAGTAGGAGTACAGATCTAGGATCAATCTTATTATGATCTCAAAGTCTAAACTTATCTTATATCAGCACTACTCTAAGACTTCAAATGTGTGTCTTGGGCTAGACCTGTGCCAGGCAGCACCTCTCTGCCAGCCTGAAAAGTGCATCGTCAACCATAAATCAAATATGCCTTTCAGCTGCCAGTAAATATACTAAATTATTAAGTTTCAAAATACTTTCCCCTCACTCAATATTCCATCATGACACATCCATCCCCCTTATAGGCTATGTCCCAAATGGCACCCCAATCACTATACAGCATACTACTTTTGACCAGGACCCATTTGGCTTTGGTCAAAAGTAGAGCACTATGTAGGGAATAGGGTGCCATTTGGGACGCAGACACGATGAGTCATACCCAGAAAGATTACTGCTGGAGGAATATACTACAAAACTACAAGTAACTACACCATAACTACCCCTATAAACCAAAACTACAAGTAACTACACCTATAAACCAAAACTACAAGCAACTACACCATAAACCCAGACCTTAACACATTTCTTGGAAACTCACAAAGAGCCACTAACCACGAGCCCTAAATCCAAAAAGGCAAATCAATTCTACCCCAGCAGTGACTACCCTGCCACTTCTCCTAAAGACCACTCTTACAGGCTTCCACTGACACCATGTCACATAAACCACCAATCTTCCAGGCAGCACTCGACTGCATTCACCCCTTCCTCCATATCGCCCGTAGCCCAGTGCTCCATATCGCCCATAGCCCAGTGCTCCATATCGCCCATAGCCCAGTGCTCCATATCGCCCATAGCCCAGTGCACCATATCGCCCATAGCCCAGTGCACCATATCGCCCATAGCCCAGTGCACCATATCGCCCATAGCCCAGTGCTCCATATCGCCCATAGCCCAGTGCACCATATCGCCCATAGCCCAGTGCACCATATCGCCCATAGCCCAGTGCACCATATCGCCCATAGCCCAGTGCACCATATCGCAGTGCTCCATATCGCCCATAGCCCAGTGCTCCATATCGCCCATAGCCCAGTGCACCATATCGCCCATAGCCCAGTGCTCCATATCGCCCATAGCACCATATCGCCCATAGCCCAGTGCACCGTATCGCCCATAGCCCAGTGCACCATATAGCAGTGCTCCATATCCCCATAGCTCCATATCGCCCATAGCTCCATATCGCCCATAGCCCAGTGCACCATATCGCCCATAGCCCAGTGGACCATATCGCCCATAGCCCAGTGCACCATATAGCAGTGCTCCATATCCCCATAGCTCCATATCGCCCATAGCTCCATATCGCCCATAGCCCAGTGCTCCATATCGCCCATAGCCCAATATCCCAGTGCTCCATATCGCCCATAGCTCCATATCGCCCATAGCCCCATATCGCCCATAGCCCCATAGGTCCATATCGCCCATAGGTCCATATCGCCCATAGGTCCATATCGCCCATAGGTCCATATCGCCCATAGGTCCATATCGCCCATAGGTCCATAGCGCCCATAGCTCCATATTGCCCATATCGCCCATAGGTCCATATCGCCCATAGGTCCATATCGCCCATAGGTCCATATCGCCCATAGCTCCATATCGCCCATAGCTCCATATCGCCCATACCCCCATAGCCCAGTGCTCCATACAGTGAGGGAAAAAAGTATTTGATCCCCTGCTGATTTTGTACGTTTGCCCACTGACAAAGAAATGATCAGTCTATAATTTTAATGGTAGCTTTATTTGAACAGTGAGAGACAGAATAACAACAAAAAAATCCAGGAAAAGGCATTTAAAAAATGTTATAAATTGATTTGCATTTTAATGAGGGAAATAAGTATTTGACCCCTCTGCAAAACATGACTTAGTACTTGGTGGCAAAACCCTTGTTGGCAATCACAGAGGTCAAACGTTTCTTGTAGTTGGCCACCAGGTTTGCACACATCTCAGGAGGGATTTTGTCCCACTCCTCTTTGCAGATCTTCTCCGTGTCATTAAGGTTTCGAGGCTGACATTTGGCAACTCGAACCTTCAGCTCCCTCCACAGATTTTCTATGCGATTAAGGTCTGGAGACTGGCTAGGCCACTCCATGACCTTAATGTGCTTCTTCTTGAGCCACTCCTTTGTTGCCTTGGCCGTGTGTTTTGGGTCATTGTCATGCTGGAATACCCATCCACAACCCATTTTCAATGCCCTGGCTGAGGGAAGGAGGTTCTCACCCAAGATTTGACGGTACATGGCCCCGTCCATCGTCCCTTTGATGCGGTGAAGTTGTCCTGTCCCCAAAGCAGAAAAACACCCCCAAAGCATAATGTTTCCACCTCCATGTTTGATGGTGGGGATGGTGTTCTTGGGGTCATAGGCAGCATTCCTCCTCCTCCAAACACAGCGAGTTGAGTTGATGCCAAAGAGCTCCATTTTGGTCTCATCTGACCACAACACTTTCACCCGGTTGTCCTCTGAATCATTCAGATGTTCATTGGCAAACTTCAGACGCGCATGTATATGTGCTTTCTTGAGCAGGGGGACCTTGCGGGCACTGCAGGATTTCAGTCCTTCACGGCGTAGTGTGTTACCAATTGTTTTCTTGGTGACTATGGTCCCAGCTGCCTTGAGATCATTGACAAGATCCTCCCGTGTAGTTCTGGGCTGATTCCTCACTGTTCTCATGATCATTGCAACTCCACGAGGTGAGATCTTGCATGGAGCCCCAGGCTGAGGGAGCTTGACAGTTCTTTTGTGTTTCTTCCATTTGCGAATAATCACACCAACTGTTGTCACCTTCTCACCAAGCTGCTTGGCGATGATCTTGTAGCCTATTCCAGCCTTGTGTAGGTCTACAATCTTGTCCCTGACATCCTTGGAGAGCTCTTTGGTCTTGGCCATGGTGGAGAGTTTGGAATCTGATTGATTGATTGCTTCTGTGGACAGGTGTCTTTTATACAGGTAACACGCTGAGATTAGGAGCACTCCCTTTAAGAGTGTGCTCCTAATCTCAGCTCGTTACCTGTATAAAAGACACCTGGGAGCCAGAAATCTTTTTGATTGAGAGGGGGTCAAATACTTATTTCCCTCATTAAAATGCTAATCAATTTATAACATTTTTGACATGCGTTTTTCTGGATTTTGTTGTTGTTATTCTGTCTCTCACTGTTCAAATAAAGCTACCATTAA
This sequence comes from Salvelinus namaycush, assembly GCF_016432855.1. Classification (NCBI taxonomy): domain Eukaryota; kingdom Metazoa; phylum Chordata; class Actinopteri; order Salmoniformes; family Salmonidae; genus Salvelinus; species Salvelinus namaycush. Next base: position 24,646,564 of record NC_052329.1, read on the forward strand.
AATTATAGACTGATCATTTCTTTGTCAGTGGGCAAACGTACAAAATCAGCAGGGGATCAAATACTTTTCCCCCCCTCACTGTATCGCCCATAGCCCAGTGCTCCATATCGCCCATAGCTCCATATCGCCCATAGCCCCATATCGCCTATAGCCCAGTGCTCCATATCGCCCATTCCCCCCTCATTACTGCTCATCGCACGTCAACCACCACGATGAAACCCGATGACAAATTAAATAAAGAGCTTATCAATTTACACTTCCTCGCTAATGATACAGAAATAATATTTTCCAGCATTAACCAGACCCCCACCAAACAGACCCCCACACCTCCCTCTCTACATTTCTATGATTTTCACTGACTAGAAAGCACATTTTGGGTTTGGGAAACACACAGACAGAGACACTGCCTGGAAAGCATGTTTTGGGTTTGAGAGACAAAGAGAAGGGACAGATGTGTAATTAACCAGTCTGTCTGCATTCACACCTCCACAGACAGCAATTAGACGCCTCCTGGTGATAGGATCGTCTGGCACCTCCTTGCTGGGTTTGGGGGACAAGAAGGAGAGTGTATCCACCACAGCTACGGCGTAGAGGAGAGACTATCACTGATGATGAGCAGCACTACAGGGCGAAGACGAGTTAGTTTCCCCCATAGGCACATAGCCTGAGTTATATAGTACATATGTGACAGACCGGGGTCCCTGAAGACGGTGTTAGCTCGCTGAGCTAAAGCCTATCCACTAGCTCAAAGTGTCTTCAGGTCTCACAGTTTCGCTCTTCTCAGAGTCTAATGATTAACATGCAGAGAACGAGGCCGTTCAGAGCCTGCCCAGCCCTCTATTTTTAGACCGTGACGAGTGTGTGCACGTATGTACTGCAGAGCACTGCAACGCCAGGTCTCCATAGCAACCATCCGGGCCCACCGGCACACACAGGCAGTAAGCGCACGTAAATCCAGCCACGCTGGAGCAATATGGCTGATACCGGAAGAAGCGTGAGCGTGCACGAGATCGAGACACACATTGTAGGGTGGACGTTTGTGCGCCAGACGGTGGTGACGATGGACGGTGTGGGACATGGGACAAACCGGTAAAACATGTTTATGAGAGAATTAATCTTGTAGGTGTGCAGGTGTTACAGGAATAAGATGAGGTGGATGGGGAATGATAAGGGATGCAAGAAGCCTAAGAACTTTTCGTAATGAAAACAGAGAAAGGTTGTGCGAGGGAGGTAGGTTGAAATCTGTGGTTCGGAAGGTTGTGGGCTGTGGTGGATGAGTGGACAGGGAGTTCTGGTCTCCCTACGGACTCCAAACTACCTGGGCAGAGAGGCATACTCAGCAATTTCTCTCTGCATTAGGAAATACAGATTGTGAGAAACAGATGACAGGAACAAGGAGAAAGGGGGAGTACATCAATTAGAAGGGGGGAGATGGTGTGTGTGTGTGTGTGTGTGTGTGTGTGTGTGTGTGTGTGTGTGTGTGTGTGTGTGTGTGTGTGTGTGTGTGAGAGAGAGAGAGAGAGAGAGATAGAAAGTGTGAGAGAGAGAAAAATAACAGCAGAGGGAGTCGAAGAAAAAGATGAGGGAAGTGAAACTGATGAGCACTAGAACAGTCCTAGGGCAGTGAGATGAACAAACCCATATCTATCTAGGGAACCAACTGCCGCAGCTGAAGAAGCCAGCAGCAAGTAAGCCCCACGCCTCCACCCTCCGCTAGCGTAGTCCTTCATCCGCACAGAGAGAGATAGAGAGGTGACCTTTAGGGCAAACTCATTTTATTTCTGAAAGCACAGTATAATTATTTTACAGATTAGCAGCTCCTCTTCCCACTTCAGGTTGTGCACTGAACACAAACTGTATTGTCTGTTCCTCATTCAGAGGTGTAGCCAAGACTGCACTTTAAATTAAGGTACTTCTAAGTATGTAGAAGAGCTCATTAGGTATAACGAAAAAACTATTCAAGGGGAAGTTGAAGCCATTCAAAGAAGCCACATTTATCTTCAGTGAAGTGCTCAGTACCAATCCAAGTCCATGCGGATCAGGGGGTATCATCGGTTAACGAGCGCACCAATCAGAGAGGTCCTGGTAATCAGTTGACTGTAATCAGTAACTCAGTCGACCAATCATGGAGGTTGAGGTGATTTAGTGCACCTCCACCATATAAGCTACCTATCCAGCTCCTACAAATCTGCAAGGTTAGCATACACAGTGCCTTCAGAAAGTATTCATACCCCTTGATTTATTCCACATTTTGTTATGTTGCAGCCTGAATTCAAAATGGATTAAATATATAATTTTCCACCCATCTACACACAATACCCCATAATGACAAAGTTAAAGCATGTTTTTAAAAATGTTAGTACATTTATTGAAAATGAAATGGAGAAATATCAAATTTAGATAAGTATTCACACACCTGAGTCAATACTTTGTAGAAGCAGCTTTGGCAGCAATTACAGCTGTGAGTCTTTTGGGGTAAGTCTCTAAGAGCTTTGCACACCTGAATTGAACATTTTTGCCCATTATTCTTTTAAAAATTCTTCAAGCTCTGTCAAGTTGATTGTTGATCATTGCTAGACAGCCATTTTCAACTGTTGCCATAGATTTAAGCCAATTTAAGCCAAAACTGTAACTAGGCCACTCTGGAACATTCAATGTCGTCTTGGTAAGCAACTCCAATGTAGATTTGGCCTTGTGTTTAAGGCTATTGTCCTGCTGAAAGGTGAATTTGTCTCCCAGTGTCTGTTGGAAAGCAGATTGAACAAGATTTCCCTGTTCTCACAGCTGTATTCTGTTTATTTTTAAATCAACAAAAAAATCCCTAATCCTTGCCAATGACAATACCCATAACATGATGCAGCCATCAACTTCCTTAAAAATATGAAGAGTGTGTGATGTGTTGAGTGATCACATCATCAGTGATGTGTTGAGTTGGATTAGCCCCAAACACTTTGTATTCAGGACAAAAAGTGAATTTGTCTGCCACATTTTTTGCAGGATACATGTTCTGTAATATTTTTTATTCTGTACAGGCTTCCATCTTTTCAATTTGTCATTTATGTTTGTTAATGTACTATGTTGTTTATCCATCCTCAGTAATCTCCTATCACAACCATTAAACTGTTTTAATCAGTATATCCCTGAGCAGTTTCCTTTCTCTCCGGCAACTGAATTACAGTAGGAAGGACTCCTAAATATTTTTAACGACTGGGTGTATTGATACGCCATCCAAAATCTAATTGATAACTTCACCATGCTCAAAGGGATATTAAGAGTCTGCTTTTCTATTTTAACACATCTACCAATCAGTGCCCTTCTTTGCGAGGCATTGAAATACCTCCCTGGTCTTTGTGGTTGAATCTGTGCTTGAAATTCACTACTCTGTAGAGGGATCTATATAGATGATTCTGTGTGGGGTACAGAGATGGGGAAAGTCATTCAAAAACCATGTAACCACTATTATTAAACACAGAATGAGTCCACACAACTTATATGCGATTTGTTAAGCACATTTTTACTCCTGAACATATTTAGGCTTGCCATAACAAAAGGGGTTGAATACTTATTGACAAGACATTTCATCTTAGAAATATACTAACAAAATTCCACTTAGACATTATGGAGTATTGTGTATAGATTAGTGACACAACCTTAATTTTAAATTCTGACTAACAACAAAATATGGAGAAAGTAAAGGGGTGTGAATACTTTCTGAAGGTACTGTATTTGGTCTAGCTAGGGGCTCGTTTTCAGACTGATCCATGCATATTTCTCCTTTCACCTCCTCCTCCTGCCTTCCACTGTGTTAATAATGCAAGCAGAGCACCAGGAAGGAACCCACTGTGAGATGGAAAGTTCAATTACTCCATTTATTAAAGGAAGGGAAAAACTCCTCTACCCACCATGGATGATTTCTCTGCTGGTAATATCCCCCCCCCCCCCCCCCCCCCAAAAAAAAGAATGACAGCCAAATTAAATGTCACACAGAGAGTGTTGAATTTTTAATGCCCCCTCCTCCCCCTACTGCCGTGGCATCAAGGGTCGTCAGCCAGCCAGAGACAGCCATGATGGAACGCCTGGGCTGGGTCATCTTTCTGGTTCATGATTCCTAATCCCATCTCTCTCTGCCATCTGAGTCCCATCTATCCATCTCCTCTGTACTCATCTTCACCCCTCTCTCATCTCCCCTTTACTATTCACTCCATTCATACACATTTTGCTCTGTGGTCTTGGTCTTTTTACTGTCCATTTCTCTTCTATTGCTCTTCCTCCCTCTCCTTGACGAGAACCCCAAAATATATCTACTTTCAATTCTAAAGGCAAATTCTCTCTCATCCCTCTCTCCAAAGTTCTCACTCCAACCCTCCCCACATCCCCCTTCCAACTTCTTTCAATCATCTCCCCCCATCCCTGTTCAGGATGAAGACTTGTCTCACTGGTAGGTCTGTTTTCAGTTGAAGAATCTTGCACTTTTAGGACTATTACATTTGTTCCATTGCACCAGGCCAGCTCAATAAGGCACTGCTGAAATCTTTGAAAGAAAACAAATAATATTTGAACCCATGTGGGTCTGGTAGTGAGCAAACTCTAGAGAAAGAGGTTGTTTGTCGTCTCCCTCTCGGTCTGTCGTTCTGTCCATCAGTGAGTCACGTATGGTAATGAAGCTCTTTCTGTCTGTCAGTGTCTTTAGTTCTGTCAGCGAGTCATCTCACTATCCGTCTGTCCTTCTGTCAGTTTGTCAGTGAGTCATGTACTGTATAGTAATGATTCTCTCTTCTGTAATCAACACCTGGCTGCTGCAGATGGACATCAAGCACATTTAAACAGCTCACCCAGATATTCACTAAAACAGCCACGCCAGACTGCTGATAAACTACCTCATACGCTCTGCACATTCAATGAAAATACCCACAGCCCACGCCAATATGCTTTCACTCACACAGTAGATGCTTGCACCTGGTGGTGGCATCGGCATATGTGTCTGCAATCATCTGCATTTACACAATGTCATTTTCACACTGAACAGACCGTTGGCAATTTCACCACAAAGACGAGGCTGGATAATAATTTCCTGGAGTACGAATGAGAGGGGTGTACACACACATATATATTGGGGGGGGGTATCCTCTACTAATTGGAGTGGTGCTGGACAGGCTACACCATGGCTGGGGAGGTTTGTGACTTCGGTCCTTCATTAGCAGGAATCAAAGAGAAGCTAGCAACTCAGGACACTCTTCATCCTCTATCATCAAACAGAGACCGCAGTCAGAGGGAGAGAGAGAGAGGGGGAATGAGGGAAGAGGAAGAGAGTGAGCAAGACAGAAAGAGGATGCGGAGAAGGAAAGGACAGAGACAAGATGGAGGTATAGAAAGTACACAAGGCAGAGAATAAGAGCAAGAGAGATGTGCTCTATTACACGACGTCAACTCCAGCCCAGCACCAGGTGCAGTGATGACTGCGCAGTTGAGTTGACATCAAAAACAACATTATCCCAATAGCCTCCCTTTCTTCTCCTGCCTGTCTGTATGTCTGGTCTTTCTCTCTACTGCACCTGGCTACCTACCCAGCCATAATAACCTCTCCTGCAGACACAGGCGAAGGCAACCAGGACTGCTGAGGGCTTTCAATCTAGCCTCTAAGCTTTTTTTATTTTTTATTATTAATTTTATCCCATTTTCTCCCCAATTTTCGTGGTATCCAATCGCTAGTAATTACTATCTTGTCTCATCGCTACAACTCCCGTACGGGCTCGGGAGAGACGAAGGTCGAAAGCCATGCGTCCTCCGAAGCACAACCCAACCAAGCCGCACTGCTTCTTAACACAGCGCGCCTCCAACCCGGAAGCCAGCCGCACCGATGTGTCGGAGGAAACACCGTGTACCTGGCCCCCTTGGTTAGCGCGCACTGCGCCCGGCCCGCCACAGGAGTCGCTGGAGCGCGATGAGACAAGGATATCCCTACCGGCCAAACCCTCCCTAACCCGGACGACGCTATGCCAATTGTGCGTCGCCCCACGGCCCTCCCTGTCGCGGCCGGCTGCGACAGAGCCTGGGCGCGAACCCAGAGACTCTGGTGGCGCAGTTAGCACTGCGATGCAGTGCCCTAGACCACTGCGCCACCCGGGAGGCCAGCCTCTAAGCTTCTTAATGCAAAACTTTATTTCACCTTGTAAATTAAATGTTTCATGGGATCCGGTTAAACGTTCCTTTAAAGGAGTTTTTCTCCAGTCCAACAAAGTGCCTATGCAAAGCCATTACTCTGTCACTCAGAAACCTATTTGAGTGTCTGCCTGCCAGCTGAAAATCTTTTGCCAGGGTGTGTGTGTGCGCTTAGACAACCTGCCCCTCACCAGCAGAAGCAGAAGCTGTGTTCGAATATTCATACTAACCCAACCCTACTATTTGTGATATAAATTGAGTATGTAGTATACTTATTGGTCATAGTTAGTATGCTAAAAGTTCTCGGATGTCGTACTAAATTCACCCAAATGCGAAGAATACAGCAGTGGACACTAGGTACATGCTGTTCAGAAAATGCCACAACGTTTTCAGATTTGAAGAGAATGGCGGAAAATATTCAGCCGAAGTACAACGAGAGAGGATACAAATTCATTGCTTTAACTAATTATGACAAATATTACGAAAATGTTGAGCAATGTAATAAAGTAATGACTTTTTAAATAAGTTACATTACACCTTATGTTGGCTGACAATTTGTTAGCTACACTATCCTTACGAACCGCATAGCATTACAGCAGTATGTATCGGTATGTTAGCTAATGTTAGTTGGATACTAATAAATCGAACTTGCCAGGCAGTATATTAACTACCCATCGTTTATTGATTTGATTATTCACGTCATTCTTAGCTAAGTGGTGTAGTCGTTGTGCATTCTCAATGGACATTGTTAATTCTGGGTTTCTACTCTGATTTCAGAGCACTCTAATGTGAGTGTACCAGAGAGCAGAGTAACTGATGAATTTACGAACGCTAAACACCCGTTGAATATGGCCAGTCAGTAAAAGTCGGCAAAAAAAAGTATAACTAAATTGTTGTTAGTAGCATAGTTACAGTCACCAACGCTCTGGATAACATGAAAACAGCCTGACCAGCTCTGCTAGGGGGAGTAAAATGGTCAGAGTGAGGTGTTCTCTCATTTGTGTATGTTAGTAGCTGCAAGCTAGCCAACATTCGCTTGGGTGCTTGACAGCCATTGTGAGGTCAGAACGCTCGGATCAACCCTACTCCTCCACCAGAGCATCAGTGTGCGTTCTGAACGCCCCGAGCGAAACACTCTGAATTTACCAACAGAACAATCTGACAACACTTTAGATTTACGAACGCCCAGAGTGCACTCTGGCACTCCAGATTGAATATACAAAACACACCCGAAATTGTAAAATGTCTAGCTAGTCATTTGTTATGCCAACAAGCTAGCAAGAGGTTGCATAGCAACAGCATCAACTTCCGGTATACAGGTGAGGTGCTAATACGCTGAACTGAAAGGATACCTTTCGTTTAGAGTTAGGAAGACCCAGAGTTCCCTCTGTTGCAGAGGATAAGTTCATTAGAGAGTTACCAGCCTAAGAAATTGCAGCCCAAATAAATGCTTTACAGAGTTCAAGTAACAGACAACTGTTCAGAGGAGAGTGCATGAATCAGGCCTTCATGGCCGAATTGCTGCAAAGAAACCACTACTAAAGGACACCAATAATAATAATAATAAGAGACTTGCTTGGGCCAAGAAACACGAGCACTGGACATTAGACCAGCAGAAATCTGTCTGATGAGTCCAAATTTGAGATTTTTGATTCCAACCGCCATGTCTTTGTGAGATGCAGAGTAGGTGAACGGTTGATCTCCACATGTGTCGTTCCGACTGTGAAGTATGGAAGAGGTGGTGTGATGGTGCTTTGCTGGTGACACTGTTGGTGATTTATTTAGAATTCAAGACACACTTAATAACTTCTTTGGGATAGGGGGGCATCATTTTCACTTTTGGATGAATAGCGTGCCCAGAGTAAACTGCCTCCTACTCAGTCCCAGATGCTAATATATGCATATTATTATTAGTATTGGATAGAAAACACTCTGAAGTTTCTAAAACTGTTTGAATGATGTCTGTGAATATAACAGAACTCATATGGCAGGCAAAAACCCGAGAAAAAATCCAAACAGGAAGTGGGAAATCTGAGGTTTGTAGTTTTTGAACTCAGCCCCTATCGAATACACAGTGGGATATGGGTAATGTTGCACTTCCTAAGGCTTCCACTAGATGTCAACCGTCTTTAGAATGTTGTTTCAGGCTTCTACTGTGAAGGTGTGCCGGATGAGAGCTGTTTGACTAAGCGGTCTGGCAGCAGCCTCGTTCTCAGTCACGCGCGTTCACATGAGAGGTATCTCCCGTTCCTTTGCTTTTCTACAGACAATGGAATTCTCCGGTTGGAACATTATTGAACATGTATGATAAAAACATCCTATAGATTGATACTATACTTAGTTTGACAAGTTTCTACGACCTGTAATATAACTGTTTCAACTTTTCACCTGAAGTTCGGCTGGACCTGAACGCGCGTTTGGATTTGTTTACTAAACGCCCTAACAAAAGAAGCTATTTGGACATAAATGATGGACATTATCGAACAAATAAAACATTTATTGTGGAACTGGGATTCCTGGGAGTGCATTCTGATGAAGATCATCAAAGGTAAGTGAATATTTATAATGCTATTTCTGACTAATGTTGACTGCGCAACATGGCGGATATTTCTTTTGGCTGGTTTGGGCTCTGAGCGCCATACTCAGATTATGCTTTATCCGTAAAGTTTTTTTGAAATCTGACACAGCGGTTGCATTAAGGAGAAGGGTATCTAAAGTTCCATGCATAACACCTGCATTTTCATCAACATTTATAATGAGTATTTCTGTGAATAGATGTGGCTCTCTGCAAAATCACAGCATGTTTTTGAACTACTGAACATAACACACCAATGTAAAATTAGATTTTTGGATATAAATATGCACTTTATCGAACAAAACATACATGCATTGTGTAACATGAAGTCCTATGAGTGTTATCTGATGAAGATCATCAAAGGTTAGTGATTCATTTTATCTCTATTTGTGCTTTTTGTGACTCCTCTCTTTGGTGGGAAAAATGGCTGAGTTTTTCTGTGACTTGGTGGTGACCTAACATAATCGTTTGTGGAGCTTTCGCTGTAAATCATTTTTAAAATCAGACACTGTGGCTGGATTAACGAGAATGTTATCTTTAAAATGGTGCCTAATACTTGTATGTTTGAGAAATTAGATTTATGAGATTTCTGTTGATTTGTATTTGTCGCCCTGCAATTTCATTGGCGAGGGGTTCCGCTAGTGGAACGGGGTTCCCCAGTCCTAGACAGGTTAACCAGCATGGCTACCACAGCATTCTTCAGCGATACACCATTCCATATGGTTTGCGTTTAGTGGAGGCTGCTGAGAAGGCTTTCCACTAGATGTTGGAACCTTGCTTCGGGGACTTGTTTCCATTCACTCACAAGAGCATTAGTATGCTCGGGAACTGATGTTGACCGATTAGGCCTGGCTCGCAGTCAGCGGTCCAATTCATCCCAAAGGTGTTTGATGGGGTTGAGGTCAGGGCTCTGTGCAGGCCAGTCAAGTTCTCCCACACTGATCTCGACAAACCATTTATGTATGGACCTAGCTTTGTGCACGGGGGCATTGTCATGCTGAAACAGGAGAAGGCCTATCCCAAACTGTTGCCACAAAGTTGGAAGCACAGAATCGTCTAGAATGTCACTATGCTGAAGCATTAAGATTTCCCTTTACTGGAACTAAGGGGCCTAGCCCGAACCATAAAAAACAGCCCCAGACCATTATTCCTGCTCCAATCCTTAAAGTTGGCACTATGCATTCGGGCAGGTAGCGTTCTCCTGGCATCCACCAAACCCAGATTATTCCATTGGACTGCAAGATGGTGAAGGGTGATTCATCATGCCAGAGAACATGTTTCCAATGGGGGCGAGCTTTACACCATTCCATCCGACGCTTGGCATTGCGCATGGTGATTGTAGGCTTATGTGCGGCTACTCTGCCATGGAAACCCATTTCATGAAGATCCCAACGAACAGTTAGTTATTGTGCTGATGTTGCTTCCAGAGGCAGTTTGGAACTCAGTAGTGGAGGTCGACCGATTAGTCGGAATGGCCGATTAGTTAGGGCCGATTTCAAGTTTTCATAACAATCGGTAATCAGCATTTTTGGACACCGATTATATTGCAATCCACGAGGAGACTGTGAGGCTGACCACATGTTATGCGAGTGCAGGCAGCAAGGAGCCATGGTAAGTTGCTAGCTAGCATTAAACTTACCTTATAATAAACAATCAATCTTAACATAATCACTAGTTAACTACACACGGTTGATGATATTACTAGTTTAACTAGCTTGTCCTGCGTTGCATATAATCAATGCGGTGCCTGAAATTGTGTCCCTTCTCTTGCATTCAGTGCAAACAGAGTCAGGGTATATGCAGCAGTTTGGGTCGCCTGGCTCGTTGCAAACTGTGTGAAGACCATTCCTTCCAAACAAAGACCGTAATTAATTTGCCAGAATTTTACATAATTATAACATAACATTGAAGGCTGTGCAATGTAACAGCAATATTTAGACTTAGGGTTGCCACCCGTTCGATAAAATACGGAACGGTTACGTATTTCACTGAAAGAAAAAACATTGTTTTCGAAATGATATTTTCCGGATTTGACCTTATTAATGACCCAAGGCTCGTATCTCTGTGTGTTTATTATATTATAATTAAGTCTATGATTTGATATTTGATAGAGCAGTCTGACTGAGCGGTGGTAGGCAGCAGCAGGCTCGTAAGCATTCATTCAAACCGCACTTTCCTCCGTTTGCCAGCAGCTTTTCGCAATGCTTGAAGCACAGCGCTGTTAATGACTTCAAGCCAATCAACTCCCGAGATTAGGCTGGCAATACTATAGTGTCTATTAGAACATCCAATAGTCAAATGTATATAAAATACAAATGGTAAAGAGAAATAGTCCTATAATAACTACAACCTAAAACTTCTTAACTGGGAATATTGAAGACTCATGTTAAAAGAAACCACCAGCTTTCATATGTTCTCATGTTCTGAGCAAGGAACTTAAACGTTAGCTTTTTTTTACATGGCACATATTGCACTTTTACTTTCTTCTCCAACACTGTGTTTTTGCATTACTTAAACCAAACATGTTTCATTATTTATTTGAGACTAAATAGATTTTATTTATGTATTATATTAAGTTAAAATAAGTGTTCATTGTTCATTCAGTATTGTTGTAATTGTCATTATTGCAAATATATATATTAATATAAATAAAAAAATATATAAATCGGCATCAGCTTTTTTTGGTCCTCCAATAATCGGTCGACCTCTACTCAGTAGTGAGTGTTGCAACCAAAGACAGACTATTTTTACACGCTACGCACTTCAGCGGTCCCATTCTGTGAGCTTGTGTGGCCTACGACTTCGCGGCTGAGCCGTTGTTTCTCCTAGACGTTTCCACTTCACAATAACAGTACTTACATTTGAACGGTGCACCTCTAGCAGAGCAGAAATTTGACAAACTGACTGTCTCTGACTTAAGCAGCCATCGTGTTTGTTTTCCCACAACCAGAAGGGGAGTAAATTACACAAAAGCACACCATGATGTGATGTGACTCAGCAGTCACAATCACACAATCTTTCCCCTTGTCAGTTCTGTGAGAGAAACCTCTCTCAAGCCTTTGTTCTGTGAGGAAAAGTGAAGACAATATGGACAGTAGAGATGCGATCTGAAAAGCCACTCGTAGATAGAAAGCAGCCCCAAAGCTCTCTGCCTCTCGGTCCCTCTCCCTCCCTCCGTCTCTCTCTATCCATCCTTCACGCTCTGTCCCTCTCCCTCCACCGCCCTCTCCTCTCTCTGTGCATATTTCACATCCCTGTGTATGTCCCAATTACTGGCTGGCAGACCCTGCCCTCCAGTCAGGGAGAATTGAGACTGTCTCCCTCCCTCATCATGCTGTGTGACCCCCACTCTGCACCTCCCATTCCCTCTCCAGCTCTGGTTCCTCCTGGTTTCCAACTTTCCACTCCTCCCCATCAGAGCTGAGATTCTGTCTGTAGCGCATGCATTAATAATTTCAGTGATCCCTTTTTCTTCCTCTGTAGCCGATGAACATCACAAGCAACCACAGGCATTTGTCTAAACCCTGCACCAATAGTTATATGGGAAGCTAGTGTCTATGGGTAACATCTGTAACAAACTATAGCACCACGACCAGGTCACTAATCATCATGGTTGTTAGCAATGATGTCCGTTAATGTAGTTAAATAAAGGTTCAATTCAATTTAAAAAAAAATAATAACGTCATCCTGTCTAAATACAAAAAATCTGGAAACCCCATTTCCTCCGAAAGAGGAAGGGAGAAAAACATATTATTTTATGGTGTGATAAGAGGAAAATCAAACTGTCTTTGATGCCTCTCTCCTTCCAACTCTCTGCCCCTCCTACTGTGAGTTCAGCTAGCAGGTGACATAGGGAGGACACACACACAGGTGAGAAAGCTACAGTAATGAGAGAACATGCTGGGGAGTTGGCAACACTCAATAAAAGAAATGAATTCTGCCACACACATGGGTTTTACTGGTGTGACACCAAATCAATAGTGGCACAAAATGACACTAAGTCATAGTCAACAGCAGTGGCTCCCAACTTCGGTCCTCTAAGTACCCCCAACAGCACATTTTTGTTGTAGCCCGGGACAAACATACCTGAGATTCAACTCATTGAGTGCCTGATGATTAGTTGACAAGTTGAATACGCCGTGCTTATCCGGGGCTACAATAAAAATGTGAACTGTTGGGGATATTCGAGGACCTGAGTTAGGAACAACTGGGCTACAGCATATGTACTGGGGCGTATTCATTACGCCGATTCTGTTGCAAAACGTTTCTTAAATGGAAACAACCCTTTAGCTCAGTGGAAGCAACCGGAACGAAACGGGGAGGGTCCTAACTACCATAATTTGTCCAATACAACTTATAGTTTTGCTCTGTTTGCTTACGTTTGGTTCTTAAACGGTAAACGATTTCCGTAGCTAATGAATAAGCCCTGTACTCACATAGCTCTGCCACCCAGGTTGGTGTGGACATGCTGTTCGAAGTCTGGATACTTGGAGGCCAAGTAGGCAAAGTCCGGGGGCTTGTCTTTGTAGTGGTTCCGCTGGTGCATTGACCTGTTTAGTGACATTCTCACTTCACCGTGGAGGAAGAACACATAACACACAATTGTACATTTTTAACTAAAATGGTTGGAACGCTAACAAGTTAGCTAACTGACATAAATGCGTGTAAAATACTACATACAAAAGGTAAAACTATGGGGATAGTATCTAGCGTGTTAGCTAACTAAACGCATTAATCAGTAAACTGCAAGTTAGCCACCTAGCTAAAGCACATTTCAACTCCATGCCAACAAGATGGCTATACAAGACCTCTAAATGAGATCCCTAGCGTTAGCTAGCCTCTTGTTATAATGGTAGTGACTTGAATACCTGAAATATTCGCTCGGGAATATATTCGTATGTAAAGTTGTCTTGCACACACGATCTGAGAACTCACGTTGGACTTTTTTTTTTGCATAAACGATACAGCGTTTCTTCTGGGATGGTGGATGAAATCACAATTCTGCGACGAGACATTGGTGAACGTCGATATTCAGCGCATTCTTGAAACAGTCAACATTTTGAAGGGTCAGAGCTATCCGGGATCTTTGGTTAGTCCCTACCCTAAACCTTAACCATAACTTCTTACCTAACCATTTCACATTCCTACTTCAATGGAGGTATGGATCCCGCCAGCATGGATATTTTGAAGCATGACAGGTTGAGGCTACATATCATCAGTAGTATTCTGGCAACAATTTATAGTTGATGTTGAGTGTGTGGTTGATTGATCTATTATCCACATACAAATGATTCTTCATTCAGAAGCAGATGGCAAAATGATGGCAATTGTACACCCCACCTACCCAGTCAAACATTTGCAAAGAGGCTACAGTAAAACAGATTTTGACACTTGCACAAATGTATCCAAGTGAATTAAAATATTGCTTAAGCAAGTGTATATTTGAGTCATAACCTAAACTGCTCAGCATGATTAATCTGTTCCCAGAGCTGCATTTTACACTTCATCTATATTTTTCAAGATCATGAGACATTTGTATTGTAGTCAGACAATTAGACATAGCAGGAAGGTGCCAGCCAGGTGGAACCATGCACTTACCTGGTAGAATGCAAAGAAATAACTAAAGACACCAACATGGTCTTAGAAATTTAAGATTTAGATTTTTGGGTCTGTTAATGTAAATTGTCAATCACATTCAGTTTCAAGTATGGTTTCCATCATCTCTTGGCATACATCACAGCTGTGAACATTAAAAATTAATCCCTACCATTATATTAATACTTCACACACACAGTATACTGGCAATATGTAATTATGATCATTTAATGATCTATCATTTTCTACCCAAGAGAAAATACATGCCATTCGCTGAAGAAAATCATGAAATGTTAATACTTGCATTCCCCGAAACCTTTAGCTCAAAATCAGAAAATCCCTAAATGAACTGATCTTTTGTAGACATGTAATATATCAAGCAGTGCATGTTCTTTGTTGAGAACCCCCCCTCTAACCCAATAAAAGGACAACGTTTACATATTTTTCTTTAATTATGTTGCAAACAATAATGACATCCAGATATTTTGTTAGCAATTTTGCTGTGTGAAGAGTGAGAAAGACGTTGAAAGCAAAACTATAAATCCTGTTCAAGCTGTGAAGAAGTCTGAAGCCCTCAATCTATTCACAAGGCAGATTATAGCAGACAGATGGACTTGAGACTGGGGGGGGAAGGACCAACAGACAGTGCAAGCTTGTCTGCCAGTCCCTCTGATCCACCTAGCCAGTGCAGCATAGGGATTGCTTGGGAGCTGCAAATGGCAAAAAGTGATTTATTTTCACAGGGCACAGGGAAGGTACAATAGCAATTATGGAAAGCGTTCATTCAATGACAACTATATTACAAGGGGAGACACACATTCTCCCTCTGGACAATTTGTTTATAGACCTTGTCTAACCCAAGAAAAGGAAAGCTGAGTTTTTCAATAACAATAAGAGTCAAGTCAAAAATCCATTTAGGTTCACTTCAGGCCTGGTTTTGAATTTACACACAAGGAACCTGATATCGTAATCCTGAATTAAGCTAATCTAAAGAGAGAATCGTCTTAAATCAGGAAGCTAACAGCCTAGGATTGAGAACAGAACAGATCAGGACATCTGAATGCTGAAGCTAAACCATGTCATCTTACTGTAGTTACATTTTTTGGGTTTCAGCTAAAACACGTTTTATGGTGCATCAGCACCACCATTTCCAATTGTCCTATCGATGGTTGGTGTAACGGAATGAACATACGCCAACTCTCCAATCAAAGTCTCTCCCTCCCTCTGACAGAAAGGAGCTTGGAGAAAGACCTGTCTAGTCTGATTAAATACATGGGGGTCTCTAGTCTAGAGGAGGCATAAGTGGTATTCTCTCAAGGAGGCTTCTTTTCTCTCAGAACATCTTTAGTCTGCCACAATCCCATCGCATATAGAGGAATGAAGGAGCCAGTTCATACATTTACAGATGTCCTCCTTTCAGCAGCAACAAACAACCACATTAAGTACAGCACGGTCTGTCTGCAGCCATCAAGCCAGCCTGAGCCAACCTGTCTGGTGTCTTTGAAAAGTCAATATGCAAAATACACAGTATACATACATAGATACACAGGGACAATACACCCGCTTACTGGCAAGCGACAGTAGGGGTACCACCCCTTCTCGTAAGAGATGCAGTTCTCTTATCCTACTTCTCGCTCTTTTTACAGTATATAAATTTGTCAAGTGGACCGACTAGCCTTTGACAGCTTAGCTGAGTGGCCTGTGGCTGATTGAGTCTGCGTCTTAAGTGCACTAATTTTAGGGAATAGGGTGCCATTTCAGACTCGGCCTGAGTGTTCAGTGGCTTACATCATAGCACTTGAACCAGAAAGGCTCACAAGACCAGATGGCTCAGCCTCTGGTACAACAGGGGTACATGCAGCAGTGGTATTGTCGACAGGTCAAAGGGTTCATCACACTAGCCACTATGAGGGTTCAGAGGTCAACAGCAGCAGATAGCTACATCCAATCAAATACATACAGGAAGAGGAACAGGAAGTTATTCAGCAAAGAAGCTTAAAATAATAAAATCAGTTAAGCAAGTGGAGTTCTTTATTATTACAGATTTGCATCATAATGCAAAAAGGCTGATTAAAAAATGATATCTTGTTTATGCATTTTATTGAGTCTTAAAATTTCTCTTCGATCGCCAGTCGGACAAAGAACTAACGAAAAGCAGGGATGTGCAAGATAATAGGATTTTTCCTCGCCTGCTGCAGAGTAAGAAGCAATATATTATTTTTTGTTGTTGGGGGGAATGGTTGGTCTCCATTATCATGGAGGGATTTGGTTAGATTAGAATTAGTTCCAATTGTCATTTTTCATTATTTCTTCAGCCTTCTAGCTCATTAAGATGAACAGAATAGGATACAGATGTGCTTGCCACCCAGGAGACTACTGCAATGCGTTAGAGTCGGTCCTGTGGAGTTTTGACTTAAGAGCTCTTCACTAGGAAAGGCATCTAAGCACTCTCCTGTGCACAAACAGATCCTAGTAGGCCTAGCCCAAAGTCTGTCTGTGGCAAGGGAGCTGCTGTATGTAGTCTTAGGGGTGAAGATCCCTTTACAAGAACTACCACCATCAGACCTCTACTGTACAGAGAACACAAATCATTCATTAGCATGTCTACTGCTAGCATTTTATTTCATCATCAACTGAATGAATGAACCCCCCCAAAAGTTAACCAGTCAGTTCAGTGGAAACACAGATTTGGACACTTACCTACAGCTCAGTAAAAAGCTTTAGTTTACATATCTTTCTCCCCCACAGAAACAGCTTTATTACCTCTAAATTCTTTGTAGTTTTCCAGGGAGATATTTTGCACATCAAAACCTGAGGGGCAACTTTGACTCCTTGTCATGCTATGACGACGTCTCTCTGACTGTGTCCGACTCATTTAAAACTTGCATATTTCATCCAAAGCTAAGGCTTAAGCTTACCCTCCCTAATTTACACAGCCCATAGAAGCAAGCAGCACAAGACAATGGCCAACTGAGCATCAAATCTCTTACATGATTCCTGTAGTATAAGGGACAATAAAACCCAGCTGACACCTGATTCGTCATATGGTTAGAAAAAGAGAGAAGGTTCGGTTGAGTCCAATGGAAATCACTCAGGTTAGACTTGAGACAACAGTGAGACATCTTACAGAGGGAGGGAGACACCTAAAGGTCTTTCTTTTCAAGTGCTTGAGATTAAAAAGAGATGATATCCCTGAAGTCAGCTGCTAAAGGGCCAAGTGCTAAAGAAAGGCTGAGGCGGTCGCCTGATCAGTTGCGGCCAACCATAAGGTCCCGTACAAGTCCGAACAGACAAGGGGCAGCGTTTCAGGGAGGAGTAACCTCACGCTATCGGCTCACATAGCCTAAATGCTAACCTGAAAGTCATCAGTCCACTGAGTTTTTAGCCAAAATGCTAACCCACTGAAATAAGGGCGCCAACTACGCAGCCTAGCCAGGTTAATTCATTCAGATGCCAATATAGAAAGGTTCTGATTCAATAAACATAATTCAGTCATTGGATAGGATAATTCTAAGCCTATCAGGAGTGGTTTTGCTACTCAGTTTAGGACGCGTCGTCATGACAAGAGTACAAAGCTGTTTTGTTTTCTCAACCCCCAGATGACCGAAGATAAACAGTTTGAAACATTCGTATATGCAGCCATTAGTATATTATCTAGTTCCACATGACGAAGAAAAATGGTATGCACACTTCAGAAGTGATGTTACAAAGCTACAGATTATTCCAATAACAAAACCCCCACAGACAGACAATCTCATATCCTCCGACATCAAGGGATTATACTTTTCCTTTTGTTTTTTCCCCTCAAAAAGGTCACTGACAGACTACAACAGTGAAAAGGAGAGAAAATAACTAAAATAAAATTAAAACAGAAAAAAAAGTGACAAATTATAAATCTGACACGAAAAGAAACGACAGTCGTTTTTTAAATTATCAGTGTTAGCGCCCTACGTTTTACACCCAGTCAAAGAATGTGTCCCAAAAGGCACCATATTCCCTGTATAGTGCACTACCTTGGATCAGGGCACATAGGTATTGCACCATATAGGGAATAGGGTGGCATTTGTGACACACACAAAGAAACATCTGCCTTCAATAAGTAGGTAGGTAAGGCTGCATGTGACAACAGACTTAGCCAGCCCCGCCCATGTTAAACCTATGGTACTTCTAGACAACCTTATGTAAATTTACAGTATACAATTTTGGATTCATCATCACCATGCAAGAACACTTTTTTTGCTGTGTAACATTTAATAGCTCAATCTACATCCAGAATAATGTACATAAAAGGACCATAGTTATTGGACCAGAGCGCGTGATGACAGGATAAGGTATTAACCATGGTGTGTGAGTGTAACCAGAAGTGATGAAAGAGATAGTGAGGTGGAGTGTAGGGGGGGTGGAATGAGGCCTATAGGAGGTGGGGTGGGAGGAGGGGGGGTGGTAATTGGGATGGTGGTGGTCCGATCTTCTTAGGCCTGATCGGATCAGCGACACTCCCACACTTTTACTGTTTGATCTACGCTCCCGGTGACAACATACGGCGCATTCTTGTGGAAATCTGAGGAGGAGGAGGAGAAAGGGTATCAGTACAAAGGAAGAGTAGATAATTTGTCTATTTCACTTGCTTTGGCCATGTGAACATGTTTCCCATGCCAATAAAGCCCTTTGAATTTAATTTAAATTAATTGAGAGAGAGAATCGGGTTCTATCCAGAGGAGATGGCAGATTAATTAGTCAAGTTCCACATTAAAGGCAATTAAAGGCCATTTATCAAGCATATTCCATTTAGCAGTATGACCTGAAAATATCATTATTTTATTATCAATAGTTGAATTGGGGCATTTCATCAACTAGACAAAGCTCTTTACCTCTTGGTACATGCGTCACACAGAAAAGCACAGCACATCAACCTCAACAAAAGGTGCTTTGGTCTTCTCCCCCCAAAATATCCAAACAATAGCTTACAGCAGTGCTCTGTGTGTGTGTGGCTAGATTTCAGAAGCTGGGGCTTCAAACAGCACTAGCCTGACAGGAAAGCTGGCTGGATAGCTGGAGTCTCCTTCTCCGGAGAGTTCCCTAGCCTTGATCCGCTTAGAAGAATCAGATTTGAGGAAAATTGGGAAAATCCTGGAGCATTTGTCTACCTCTTAGAACCCAGCTGCCAGCTAGCAGCCCCCAGGATATTGAGCCAGGCAAGACCAGTTTATCATAACTCTACAACCCGCACCCCTCTTCTATCCATCTATCCCTAACCCCATTCAACCAACGTCCAAAACAGCTTTGTCTAACCCCTGCCTGATCCTCTCTCTCTGGGGACTATAGCATGATGCACCGGAGGGGGTTAGTGCAGAGCCTCCAAGCTCACACCTCAATAAACCACCAAACAAAGAACTATTGAGTTCACTAAGGACATGGAGATACAGGCACGTACTCCCTGAACTTAGCCACTGAGATGAAAACAAATGTTTGTTTTACGTTGCAAAATGTTTTGTAGTACTGAGCGATTAGTGCTTTTTGAGGTTGGTTCGGTTTGATTATAAAAAATAAAGTTTCAATAATATTTTTAAGAATTAAATGTACTATGCATTATGTGGGTTGAATGCTGTAACAGAATAAAAAATTAAATAAAAGTAACATGATGGTAGTGACTGCCTATTACTGCTCATCACTTATTAACCATCATTTAAATATTTCAGTTGTGTATATTACATTTGTTTTATTTGATGACTATTTAATTCCTAGTTATCATCTCATCGCTACAGAGCTGCTGCCTATGGAGTCTGACAAAATAACTATTTTGTAGTTCTTCAAAGAAAATAAGGCATAATTTGACTACTGAACACCAAATATCAATCACTTATTTAAAGCATTTTCAGACACCTCGTGAAGCAACACCTGCTCTCTAAATCATCTCACGAATGCGAATTCTTCCCTCTTAACGTAGCAGGAATAAAAGAAAGACTGGACAAGTAGATGTGCAATGGATTATGGTCATGGTAGTTTATTACACCGCTTTATGCGTTAAACTATGTAGAATATTGGCCTGTTGGAAACTACAACTCTGATTTATCTCTAGAGAAGCTGTGCAATGTGCGCATTAAGCTCACAGAAAAAAAATAACTAAATGGAATTCAAATCATTGAACAGAACTTGGGTCAAATAGTTGTTTTAAAAAAACAAAAATAATAGTAATTTCAGTTCATAGCTCAGCGCAAACATTTTGCTACTGTGTGGCTACTAAACAAGACCCAGCAGTAACTGACGCTGACTGTGACTGTAGGAGAAGAGAAGATTGAGAGCAGCTTACCCAGAGAGGTAACAAAGTGTTCATGGGCACTCAGAGTCTTCATGCAGCGCTTGTTCTTGTAGTCCCAGATCCTTAAGGTCTTGTCGTCAGCACAGCTCAATATGAACTTGCCTCCGGGGTGGACAAGCATCCCGCGCACCCAGTTATCATGGCCAACCTGGGACAATAGTGTTTGGTTAGAATTGTTAATACAAAATCTAGTGCCAGTTTCCCAGACTACTCCTTGACTAAAACAAACTATGCTTAGTTCGGGAAACCAGTTAACCGGAGACAGTGTGTTCGGTTAAGACTAGGGTTCAAGAAGGTCAATCACATTACAATTCAAGTCATGTTATGTGAAGAATGGAGTCGGCATCACTAATGGGGACATTTTTCAATTAACTGCATGAATCGGAATGACCATCTATCGTATGTCTATGATTAATGGTCCACTCACCAGTGTCATAAGGCACATCCCAATGCTGACGTCCCACATCTTGATGGTCTTGTCTCTGGAGCCAGACAGCAGGAAGGGGCCCGGCTTACCACTCTTCTTAGACTGGAAGGACACAGGGAGAGACAGAATACGATGAGCTCCAATTGCCGCCGTAAATTGCCAATACAGAACTTTTAGCAGTGTTCACTTGGGGGATATCAACCATTGATCATTTTGTTATAAGGGCTATATGCTGCCAGCAGCCCTCTGAAATAAATGCATTTTTATACCACAGCCTTTGATAAATAAATAGCACCTTAGCATCAGGGGAAATGGACTACAAACTGAATAGTTATCAGAGGATGCGTCTCCAGAGCAGGACACAGACTCTGCTTAGATACACAGTGCCTTCGGAAAGTATTCAGACCCATTGACATTCCACATTTCCACACAGCCTTATTCTAAAATGGATTAAATAAATACAAATTCTCAGCAATCTACACACAATACCCAATAACAATGAAGTAAAAACAGCCTTTTAGAAATGTTGGCAAATATATTAAAATAATAACTACCTTATCTACATAAGTATTCAGACTAGAGATCGACCGGTTATGATTTTTCAACGACGATACCGATTATTGGAGGGCCAAAAAAAGCCAATACCAATGAAAAGGTCTATTTATTTTTTTTTAAATTTGTAATAATGACAATTACAACAATACTGAATGAACACTTATTTTAACATCAATAAAATCTATTTAGCATCAAATAAATAATGAAACATGTTCAATTTGGTTTAAATAATGCAAAAACAAAGTGTTGGAGAAGAAAATAAAGTGCAATATGTGCCATGTAAAAAAGCTAACGTTTAAGTTCCTTGCTCAGAACATGAGAACATATGAAAGCTGGTGGTTCCTTTTAACATGAGTCTTCAATATTCCCAGGTAAGAAGTTTAAGGTTGTAGTTATTATAGGAATATTTCTCTCTATACGATTTGTATTTCATATATCTTTGACTATTGGATGTTCTTATAGGCACTTTAGTATTGCCAGTGTAACAGTATAGCTTCCGTCCCTCTCCTTGCCCCTACCTGGGCTCGAACCAGGAACACGTCGACAACAGCCACCCTCGAAGCAGCGTTACCATCGCTCCACAAAAGCCGCGGCCCTTGCAGAACAAGGGGAACAACCACTCCAAGTCTCAGAGCGAGTGACGTTTGAAACGCTAACAAGCTAGCCATTTCACATCGGTTACACCAGCCTAATCTTGGGAGTTGATAGGCTAAAAGCACAGCGACGAGCTGCTGGCAAAACGCACGAAAGTGCTGTTTGAATGAATGCTTACGAGCCTGCTGGTGCCTACCATCGCTCAGTCAAACTGCTCTATCAAATCATAGACTTAATTATAACACACAGAAATACGAGCCTTAGGTCATTAATATGGTCGAATCCGGAAACTATCATCTTGAAAACAAGACATTTATTCTTTCAGTGAAATAGGGAACCGTTCCTTATTTTATCTAACGGGTGGCATCCATATGTCTAAATATTCCTGTTACATTGCACAACCTTCAATGTTATGTCATAACTACGTAAAATTCTGGCAAATTAGGCGGCCCAAACTGTTGCATATACACTGACTCTGCGTGCAATGAACGCAAGAGAAGTGACACAATTTCACCTGGTTAATATTGCCTGCTAACCTGGATATCTTTTAGCAAAATATGCAGGTTTAAAAATATATACTTCTGTGTATTGATTTTAAGAAAGGCATTGATGTTTATGGTTAGGTACAGTCGTGCAACGATTGTGTTTTTTTCGCAAATGCGCTTTTGTTAAATCATCCCCCGTTTGGCGAAGTTGGCTGTCTTTGTTAGGAAGAAATAGTTTAACACAGTTCGCAACGAGCCAGGTTAGCAGGCAATATTAAAAACTTCTTGTCAATAGGGGGGCGCTGTTTTCACTTTGGAAAAAATTGTGCCCAAATTAAACTGCCTCGTACTCTATTCTAGATCGTACAATATGCATATTATTATTACTATTGGATAGAAAACACTCAAGTTTCTAAAACGGTTTGAATTATATCTGTGAGTAAAACAGAACTCATTTTGCAGCAAACTTCCATACAGGAAGTGAAAAATCTGAAAACGATGCTCTGTTCCAGGGCCTGCCTATTCAATTGCCTAATATTTATCGATATGCATGCACTTCATACTTCTTCCACTAGATGTCAACAGGCAGTGGAAGGTGGAATGGGGTGTTTAGCTTGATCTGAGGTCGAACAAGAGCCTTTGGAGTGGGAGGTCAGGAATTTCCTTTGTCTACCAAGGCGCGAGGCGGAGCTCGACATTGGCATCTGAAAAGCGTTCGGTATACACGGCTAATATCTCCGGCTCTGTTTTTATTTGATACATATTAGAAAAACATCATAAAGTAGGTTTTTTCAACCGAGTTTCATCAGTTTATTCAACGTTTATTCTGACTTTTGGAGTTTTCCGTTCTTTGCGTCGAGAGAAACTGGGAACGTCATCAACATTGGCTAGCATTGTGGCACGAATTCGACAGGAGAAAAGGACATTCTAAAACCAAACAACGATTTATCCTCCACCTAGGACTCCTTGTACAAGATTCTGATAGAAGCTCAACAAAAGTAAGAACAATTTATGATGTTATTTCGTATTTCTGTGGAAAATGTTATTCCTATTCTCTGCCGTTTTGGCGGGCGCTGTCTTGCAATAACGCAAGCTGTTTGTTATGGGAAAGTTATTTTTTTTAAATCTAACACGGCGGTTGCATTAAGAACCAGTGTATCTTTCATTTGCCATACAACAAGTATTTTTATGTAAAGCTTATGATGAGTTCTTTGGTCAGATTAGGTGAGTGTCCAAACTAGCTCCGGACATTCTGGTGAATCGATGCTACATATTCACAATGTATAACCACGGTTTGCAGCTCTAAATATGCACATTTTCGAACAAAACACAAGTGTATTATATAACCTGATGTTATAAGACTGTCATCTGATGAAGTTGGTCAAGGTTAGTGATTAATTTTATATCTTTTGCTGGTTTTTGCGAATGCTATCTATGCGGTGAATAAATGCGGTTGTGTTTTTGGCTATTGTGGTAAGCTAATATAATGCTATATTGTGTTTTAGCTGTAAAACACTTTAAAAAATCGGAAATATTGGCTGGATTCACAAGATGTTTCTTTCATTTGCTGTACACCATGTATTTTTCATAAATGTTTTATGATGAGTATTTAGGTATTTCACGTTGCTCTCTGTAATTATTCTGGCTGCTTTGGTGATATTTTTGATGGTAGCTGCAATGTAAAACTATGATTTATACCTCAAATATGCACATTTTCGAACAAAACATAAATGTATTGTATAACATGTTATAAGACTGTCATCTGATGAAGTTGTTTCTTGGTTAGTGACTAATTATATCTCTATTTGGTCGGTTTTGTGATAGCTACCTATGCGGTACAAACATGGTGAAAATATGCGGTTGAGTCTTTGGCTATTGTGGTTAGCTAATAGAAATACATAGTGTTTTCGCTGTAAAACATTTTAAAAATCGGAAATGATGGCTGGATTCACAAGATGTTTATCTTTCATTTGCTGTATTGGACTTGTGATTTCATGATATTTATATGCTATTATTTACTTGTGGCGCTATGCTAGGCTATGCTAGTCAGCTTTTACTGATGAGGATGCTCCCGGATCCGGGATGGGTGTTAAGTAAAGGTTAACTAAATATGCAGGTTTAAAAATATATACTTGTGTATTGATTTTAAGAAAGGCATTGATGTTTATGGTTAGTTACACGTTGGAGCAAGACAGTCCTTTTTCGCGAATACGCACCGCATCGATTATATGCAACGCAGGACACGCTAGATAAACTAGTAATATCATCAACCATGTGTAGTTAACTAGTGATTATGATTGATTGATTGTTTTTTATAAGATAAGTTTAATGCTAGCTAGCAACTTACCTTGGCTTCTTGCTGCATTCGCGTAACAGGCAGTCTCCTCGTGGAGTGCAATGTAATCAGGTGGTTAGAGCGTTGGACTAGTTAACCGTAAGGTTGCAAGATTGAATCCCCGAGTTGACAAGGTAAAAATCTGTCGTTCTGCCCCTGAACAAGGCAGTTAACCCACCGTTCCTAGGCCGTCATTGAAAATAAGAATGTGTTCTTAACTGACATGCCTAGTTAAATAAAGGATAAATAAAAGGTGTAAAAAATGATTTTTTTAAAGTAAAAATTATCGGCCAAATCGGTGTCCAAAAATACCGATTTCCGATTGTTACGAAAACTTGAAATCGGCCCTAATTAAATCGGCTATTCCGATTAATCGGTCGACCTCTAATTCAGACCCTTCGCTACGACTCGAAATTGAGCATAAGTTCAACCTGTTTTCATTGATCATCCTTGGGAGTCCACCTGTGGTCAATTCAATTGATTGGACATGATTTGGGAAGGCACACACCTGTCTATATAAAATCCCACAGTTGAAAGTGCCTGTCAGAGCAAAAACCAAGCCATGAGGTCGAAGGAAATGTCCGTAGAGATCCAAGACAGGATTGTGTCGAGGCACAGATCTGAGGAAGGGTACCAAAACATTTCTGCAGCATTGGAAGGTCCCCAAGAACACAGTGGACCCCATCATTCTTAAATGGAAGAAGTTTAGAACCACCAAGACTCTTCCTAGAGCTGGCCGCCCAGCCAAACTGAGCAATCAGGAGAGAAGGCCCTTGGTCAGGGAGGTGACCAAGAAACCGATGGTCACTCTGACAGAGCTCTAGAGTTCCCCTGTGGAGATGGTTGTCCTTCTGGAAGGTTGTCCCATCTCTGCAGCACTCCACCGATCAGGCCTTTATGCTAGAGTGGCAAGATGGAAGCGAAGGTTCACTTTCCGACAGGACAATGACACTATGCACACAGCCAAGACAACACAGGAGTGGCTTCAGGAAAAGTGAGCCCGGACTGGAACGCCATCAAACATCTCTGGAAAGACCTGAAAATAGCTGTGCAGCAACACTCCCCATCCAACCTGACAGAGCTTGAGGATCTGCAGAGACGAATGGGAGAAACTCTCCAAATACAGGTGTGCCAAGCTTGTAGCATCATACCCAAGAATAATCAAGGCTGTAATCGCTGCCAAAGGTGCTTCAACAAAGTACTGAGTAAAGGGTCTGAATACTGATGTAAGTGTGATATTTGTTTTGTATTGTAAATTTTTAAAAATGTGTACATTTCTAAAAAACAGTTTTTGTTCTGTGATTATGGGGTAGTGTGTAGATAGTTTTTTCCCCAATTTAATTCATTTTAGAATAAGGCTGTAACCTAACAATATGTGGAAAAAGTCAAGGTGAATACTTTCCGAAGGCACTGTAAGAGTGTTTCTGAACACAGAGTAGAGCAAACTTGCACTGGAGGGACCTTACAGCTGAGGGCAATATGTGATAGACCAAATTTGCACTTAGATTCAATTGTTCCATTTCCACATGCTCTGTGGTGCAGTATAAATCATATTTTTCCATATATACTAAAACTACCATCCATCTCTTATTTTTAAATCAAATATCTTCGGCAGCTAAGCATGCACGAGGAGGACATACAGTTGAAGTAATACACCTTAGCCAAATGCATTTAAACTCAGTTTCACAATTCCTGACATTTAATCATAGTAAAAATTCCGTCTTAGGTCAGTTATGATCACCTCTTTATTTTAAGAATGTGAAATGTCAGAAAAATAGTAGAGAGTATGATTTCAGCTTTTATTTCTTTCATCACATTCCCAGTGGGTCAGAAGTTTACATACACTCAATTAGTATTTGGTAGCAGTGCCTTTAAATTGTTGAACTTGGGTCAAACACTTCAGGTAGGCTTCCACAAGCTTCCCACAATAAGTTGGGGGAATTTTGGCCCATTCCTCCTGACAGAGCTGATGTAACCGAGTCAGGTTTGTAGGCCTCCTTGCTCGCACACGCTTTTTTAGTTCTGCCCGCAAATGTTCTATAGGATTGAGGTCAGGGCTTTGTGATGGCCACTCCAATACCTTGACTTTGTTGTCCTTAAGCCATTTTGCTACACTTTCGGAAGTAGTGGAACTTAATTGAATTAAAACATAAGTTAGTTGAAATAAAATAATGGTGTCATTGTCCATTTGGAAGACCCAATTGGACCAAAGCTTCAACTTCCTGACTGATGTCTTGAGATGTTGCTTCAATATATCCACATCATTTTCCTTCATCGTGATGCCATATATTTTGAGAAGTGCACCAGTCACTCCTGCAGCAAAGCACCCCACAACATGATGCTGCCACCCCCGTAATTCACGGTTGGGATGGTGTTCTTCGGCTTGCAAGTCTCCCCCTTTTTCCTCCAAACATAACAATGGTCATTATGGCTAAACAGTTCTATTTTTGTTTCATCAGACCAGAGGACATTTCTCCAAAAATGGAATTGTGATACAGTGAATTATAAGTGAAATAATCTGTCTGTAAACAATTGTTGGAAAAATTACTTGTCATGCACAACGTAGATGTCCTAACCGACTTGATAAAACATTAGTTTGTAAACAAGAAATTTGTGAAGTGTTGAATAACGAGTTAATGACTCCAACCTAAGTGTATATGTAAACTTCCGACTTCAACTGTAACCATTTATTTTGTCTTCAGAACCAACTAATTATTTATTGGGCACTAGGCAAACAAAGCATGGCCAAATGTGTGGGTGGGGTATTATACACACAGAGATATAAAAGTCATTACATGCCTCCGAGTTCTGCAACAGGGAGGGTGTTCAACAGTGCAGGCTCATCTCAGCACTCCCAGTTCATAGAACATAAAGTGTGACAGTATAATTGATGTCAGGACAATCCTTCTACCTGAACCAGCTCTGCTATTAAGCGCCAAGTTCTTTAAGTCTTCAAAAAAAGTGATCAAAGGCGAGGGTAATGGGGTATGTATGTTTACGTGTGTTTGTGTGTGTGTGTGTACACGAGTGCGAGTCTACTCTTCTGGCTTGAGCCTTAGCCAAGTTCAACAATACCATCACTGTATCGACTTAGCACATCAACCATTCAAATGGGTAAACACAGAAACAGAGAGCTGAAGAGGAAAAACTGTCCGAGGCTCCTTCCGTGAGTTCTGAAGATGGGACATTGTGTACCATTGTGCTCAGGCATCGAGGCAGACAGGAAGGCAAGGTTCTTGACAGGGCCACTAGCTGCCTGCTAGGGTAAATGTTTTAAAATCGGATGTAGCTGAAATTGGACACGCATGATCACAAGACTGGGGAGAGCGGGACATTCACGGGGGCACCATTCAGGGTGATGGCCTGACCCTGGGCCATGACAGGGTTCCTCCTGTACTTTTCATTTCATGATCTGATTCAAACATGTCTGGCTCTGTCAGATGCCAAACTTAGGTTAGGCGACAGACCAAATAACCCATATATATATATATATATATATATATGAAGTCAGAGGGAGAGTGGTGAGCAAAGTAAATTGTCTGACATGTAAGGTACACACACACACAGTAGGATGTGTGCATATTATTAACTTGGGTGTTTACCTGGGAATATCTAGGTCTACTTTCCCTTGAGCAATCAGATACTTGTATGTACCTAGCCGTACCATTTAAATGGGTGTGTGCACATACATTTTACTTAAGGCACGTATGTACATACAGGTTTTGGCACAGATCCAAGGACAGGGCATAAGGGTAAGGTGCTTTTGAAGAGTCAGCAGTGGGTTTTTTGAGGATGAAGGGGTTGCATGATCTGCTTTTGGGGACCAAGGAGGAGACAAAGCCTGTAGTGAATTGTGTGTGTCTATCAGTATCTCCGTGTCGAGCACCTTCTCACCTCTGAGCCGGTGGCTTCCAAGATGGTGGGATGAGCGCTCTCAGGGGCCCAGGAGATGCACTCCACCACGTGTTCGTGCTCCCGCAGCTCGGCCTTGCACTCTTTGGACGCCACCACCCACACGCGCACAGTCTGGTCATTGGAGCAGCTGGCGATCAGGGTGCCGTCTTGGTTGGGCCGGACCATCCTCACCCACTCCCTGTGGCCCGTGAACGTCTTCACACAGTAGCTGACGGATGGGAAGAGGGGAGAAGGGTTAAAGATGGTTGCTTGCTTTGTAGAAGCATAGGGAATTTTTCAAAGAACATTTAGGCTCATGGTGAGCACTGACTGCTATTATGCAGTGTACTTACCCAGTGGCCACCTCCCACATTTTAATGGTTTTGTCCCTTGAGGCAGATACTATATGATCTCCATTGGGCATGATGGCTACGGACGAAACATTGTGATCGTGTCCTGGAAAACAAAAGACAATACAATAAGACCTTTACTGGGTGGCAGGTAGCTGAGCCAGTAACCAAAAGGTTGCTGGTTCGAATCTCCAAGCAGAAAAGGTAGAACAATTCTGCCCTTGAGCAAGGCAGTGAACCCCCAACAACAAATGCTCACCCATGCACCTATGACGTCGATTTAAGGCAGCCCCCGCACCTCTGATTAAATATGGAAGACAAATTTTGGTTTAACGCATTCAGTTGTGCCACTGACTAGGTGTCCTCTTTCCCTTGGTGACTGAAATATCTATTGGTGAAATTGTTAAGTACTGTACTTCAGGCAGTACGAAGTTGGGCTAAATGCATTAGCAAGCAATTCCTGCCAAAACCTTCCCATTTCTGAATGCCACCCACTTTGACAAGAAGTCCTCAACCAACCCCTTGATAAAGTCCCCGGAACTAAACGTGCCATAAAATAGGTTTTGTCCAAATGAGCCAATTAACATGTGTAGTGAGACAGCCAATTACACCCAGGGTGTCTTTGTTCCTGGAGAAGAGGCAGCTAATTACCTAGTTACCAGGGCAGCCATTTTTTATCTGCTAAAAAGATACAGAAACGATAAGTAGGCTCTAAAAGGCTAGCTTAAATATATCGGAAGTGTGCGTGTGTGTGTTGGGGAGCACAGTAGCCCCACAGTTCGCTACTGGCTGTTATAATAATGGGTGGTGAAAGCCTCACAAAAGGGCTGCTATCTGGTGCTGAGTGAAGAGGATAATTAAACTGACTGTCCAAAATCTCTCCTAATCTTCACTACCAAATCAGCCCGCCTGGTGGGAGGGGGAGGGATGCAGGGAAGGAGGGGGAGAGGATGAGAGGAGAGGGAGAGGAAGATGGGGAGAGAAAAAGGTGTTGATGAGAAAGGGTGAGGAAAGAGGGGAAATTGGTTACGGAGAAGGGAAATTGGTTAAGGAGAAGGGAAGGAGAGAAGGAAAATTAGAGGAAGAAAGGAACTCAAGGAGAATGAAAGGATGAGAATATGAGGGGATGGGAGGATGACAGGAAAGATGGTGCAGTGGAACTGGCAGGCGCAGAGAGAGATGGAGACAAAGAGAAGAGGTCCCTGAGCTCTCGTTTCTTCACAGTGTGAACACAGCCTGTCTGTTTTGGGGCAACATGCCAGCTCTAACTGACGCGGTGTAAATTACACCCAAAACAGATTGGAGAGAGACTGCTAATATATCTCACATGCGCGCACACACACACACTGAAAACTTTTACAACTCAAACATGGACTAAAAAATGACAGTCCTAGTCAAGAGCTTATTTACTTTAAGCATTATATTCATTCATGTAGTATACTTCTCAGTCCGGGGAATTTGAGACTTTTTGGGGGAGATTTTAAGGGGCATATGATGTCAAACATTACGTTTTGATATGTTTTAGGAGCTCTCAACAGTTCCAATGGAATAGGAAAGCCACTCCAGTGGTGTCCTCCTGTTTCAGTGGGGCCTGAAGGCACACGTAAGATATGCCGCTTCAATTTATGCAGCAATTAGGATTTAAAAGAGGGGAGGGGGCAGTGACACTGCCTAAGGACTGGTACATTTAGAGTGCTGATATGAGAAATAGCACCTCGTCTTGAGGGTGTACGTGTGTGTGTGTGTGTGTGTGTGTGTGTGTGTGTGTGTGTGTGTGTGTGTGAGAATACAAAAAGACTTCTCATATTCTGCCCTCCAAATCTTAATATTAAACGGTGCAAATGATTGAATTCCTGAGAGACAGAGATAGCGAGAGAACAAGTCCCCACCGCCTATAGGAGTTAGATTGGGGAGGATATTAAGAAGTGTGAAATGGCTGGCATTAACATTAAAGCCTGTGTGACAGATTATTTGGTTGTTGTGTGAAGCTCTTTTGTTTCACTGGGTTTTCTGTGAATTGGAGCAGATTGCCATGAACTTCAGTGAGGATGAGCCATAGCATACGTGACAATGAACAGCATCGGTAGCACCTGTGTCCCAACGCACCATCCAAACACATTCTCACATACACGTCGGGAATTGCTCATCTAAGCTTTGCCTGAACCAAACAGACATACCTCACCATCCCTGGTCCTCCTCATAGTCTAAGACATATAATATCCTCCAACCAGTCCCACCCATCCTCTCCTGTCCCCTCACCATGCATGGTTCTGATGCACTCAAAGCCCTGGAAGTCCCACAGCTTGATGGTCATGTCTGCAGAGCAGGAGGCCAGCAGCTTGCCAGTCTGGTCAAAGGAGATGTCCTGGACAGAGTCAGTATGACCCTTCAGCGTCCGCTCAAAGTCTCCTGTCTCATAGTCCCACACCTGGTGAGGAGAGAAAACACTATTTCAGCTTCTGTCTAAACATGTCACACATGAAAATGAGAACACAAACACACCTCAGAAGAGAGAGAAGTACACACATGAACACACAAATCTAAACTTCAGCTGCTGTGTGAACATAACACACACATGAACACAAACACCTGAACAGAAACGCACACCTCAGCTGCTCTCAAATCAAAAAATCCCCACAGAGACCAAATACCACGGTCTAGTCTAGCCTAGCCTGCACCCTGTGACACTTCCTCCAGGATGAGAATGGCAGAGAGAGATGGGGATAGCGGATCATATTGATGCCATATCACAGGAGCTCCAACACACCCTGGGTGGGGTGCCAGACAGACTCTCTAGACATTAGCTACCACAGTCAGAGTCGTCTCCAGAGCTCCAAATAGCACAGAATGATGACACTACAAGCCAGACGGCGTCTCAACATGCAAACACAGATCCAATACATATTAAAATGTTCAAACTCTTCCTTGTCTGATTAAATGACTGTTTCTAGAAGACTACATTAGTCTGTGAAGCGTGTCAATTTAAAAAATCCTCATATTGGGATAGTCGGAGAAGGAAATAAGCCAAAAGTAAGACTATGGTGGTTGAATAAATATGAGTCTGTCTATACTGACAGTGGGATTTGGGTCTTAAATAAGAAGTTCAAAAACACTAGTTTGGCTGCATCTCAAGCATAATGGCTATCACATTACCCTGTGTTTCCAGGCAGACAGGCACTGTGGGGATAAGCTTTTCCTCTATCGCTGAACAAGCAGGGTGGTGGGGGCTGGATTTGGGCAGACAGTGACAGAAGCCCCCTCCTTCTGCCTCATTTGGGCTTTCTCCACTGCCAAGTCCACCCGCCCCCTCTCCCCTCCTGTTTCGAGTCTAGTGTACCACAAAATCCACCCAGTATGGTGTGGTGTTAAGTCTGCCAGCACCACCAAGACCATCACTTGGTCTGCTGAGCTTGTGCTACCTATGCAAGTGGCGGGGTAGTGAAACATGGTGGTGCAATTACAGCTTTTATGGCATTTTCTTCTGCAGACCCATGTAGCCTATTAGCTCAGTAAACTGCAGTCTAGATGCACTGCAGAAGGTAATTAGGTAATAAGGTCAGAGGAGGCTAACCTGAAAATGAACTGTGCTTATTTATGTACTGACAACAGCATGAGATAAACACTAAATGAATGTTAGCCACTCGTAACGATGTGGCTCTAAGAGCGAGAGACAAATTGATTACGGTAAGTATTTCCATTGACCAACTGAAGAGAACCTATATTCAATTTAAAGAAAAAACAAAATATCAAAGCAGTAATTAATATAGGCCCACTTGTGAGAGAATGACACTATAAAATAGTCACTAAAATAATGGGGTCCAGTATGTGCTAAAGACATACGTCGTTCTTGCCATAAGCAGCAGTTCATCTCAAGCTGTTCGGCCTAGTTTTGTGTGACAGGGTTTCTTATCACGATGCAGAGAAAGGGAGGTGGGGGGAAGCGAGAGCGAGAGAAAGCGAAGGGAAAAACCGAGAGCAAGAGAGAGTGAAATAGAGAAGGCTCACTGCTCACAAAACCTGCTGATTTAAATACTGCCAAGGCGGCGAGCTCAAGGCTGGTAACAAGTTAAAAAAAG
Source organism: Salvelinus namaycush (assembly GCF_016432855.1). Classification (NCBI taxonomy): domain Eukaryota; kingdom Metazoa; phylum Chordata; class Actinopteri; order Salmoniformes; family Salmonidae; genus Salvelinus; species Salvelinus namaycush. The sequence goes on from NC_052329.1 coordinate 24,679,928, forward strand.
GATTGTATAGATTTGCTACGTTAGCAGAATGAGAGCAGTGGACAAGGGAAGAGAGGGAGTAAGAGGGGGAAGGAGTGAGAGGAAGCAGTGTGTCCGCAGAGCACCAAATCCCCGTGACAATTACTCCCTGCATACTAAACAAAGAGAAAAAAAAGAGACTAGTTTGACTGCAGGCAAACTAACACAGCCTTAGTGTAATGTCAGAGAGAATGTCAGAGAAAGAGAGAAATAGAGAGAATGTCAGAGTGTGCAGAGCTCTTAAGTTCAGCTCCCCAGTATAAGATTTAACAGCAAAGTTTGGAGGGAAAGTAGGGGACAGAGTGAGGCGAGACAGGCCAGGAAAGAAGAGGCGGCATAAGAGGGGAGGGGGCAGATTGTGAGATTTGGGGCCTGATTGGGCCTGCTCCGGGTTGGATGGATAGTGGTCGAGGCGGAGGGGCCAGCACTCAAGCGGAAGGGGGGAGGGGGGGTGCTGGGTATGAAGAGGGGTAGCTGGGAGGCAGTGGTGGCGAAGTAGGTGGTGCCAGAGGAGGCCCCTTGTGGTAGTGTAGCCAAATAGAGAATGAAGGGTAGCATGGCAAAATAGAGAACAGGAGTCTGATTCCACATTAATAAAATATACAGCACAAATATTTATACGGAACAGAGGAACTAGGGCATGAAGGTATCTAGCTGTGGTAGAGCAGCAGACCAATCCTGGATGGCTGTAAAAATAGCATGCCGGACAAATCAGGGTGAATGAATGAATAACAAGGAAGCAGAGCTTATCGCTTTGGGAATGCAGCTAAAAGCAAAACAGTGTCATTTTATGAGCATCTCTCCTGTTATTGTGAAAACAATATCTAAAGAAATCCACACACTCACAGAGTATATTATACAGCATAAGCAAATCCAATGCAAGTCGATGGAGAATGAAGCCTGCTACAGCATTCTCCCTCTTTCTCTCCCTCTCTCACAAGCACGTGTCCAAAGAATATAGTACAATACAGAAACAGCTGTGATTAACAAACGACAATGAGTGGAATCATATATTTGGCATATTTAAGCAATAAGGCCTGAGGGGTGTGGTATATCGCGAACATACCACGGCTAAGGGCTGTTCTTATGCACGACGCAACGCCCGCCCATTGCCGTTGTATATTTGCCATATACCACAAACCCCCAATGTGCCTAATTGGTATTATAAACTGGTTATCAACGTTAAAAAAATTACATTTTGTTATACCCGTGGTATACGGTCTGATATACAATGGCTGTCAGCCAATCAGCATTCAGGGCTCGAACCACACAGTTTATAATTGGGCGTAGAACAAGTCAAATAACAATACTATATGCTTTTGAACAATTTAATTCTGAAATGTATTTCAAAATACATATGTTAGTCATTTTCTCAAAATGCCAACTTTGATTGCCACTAGAAGTATGACAACATTAAAATATCAATGTGGCCTGATTACACACTTGTACTGTGCCTTATTGGTTACAGTTATACATACACAGTCAACACGCATACAAGTCAAGTAGATGAAGTAAGTTGCCACGACAGCGTTGGGAGGTTGTATGGGGTGGGTTGCTTGCATCCCCTTTATGATGATCACGTTGTTTGTACATTGTTTCACTGTTTAGGCAGTCTTCAGGGACCTTGGCAACCAACCTGGAGAAAAACCTAGACAGAGTAAAGACTGTTGTTGTTTATGATGATTATTATATTCTACTGACCTTTATTGTGGCGTCCTCGGAGGCGGACACCATGACGCTGAAGACTGGGTGGAAAATGACGCGTGTGACAGGGGAGCGGTGGCCGCTCAGTGCGTACTTCTCCGGCGGGCGAGGGATCCACTCTTTGGGGTCACGCTTCTGGGCTATGGGCCCACCTAGGGTGATCTCCTCTTTGGCCTCGTTCAGCTTCGACTCCAGCTCCATCACCTGGGGGGGGGGGGGGGGGGGGGGGGGGGCGGCCCAGACACGGCGACAGAAATGGCGACAGTTACCATCACAGTAAGATATGTGGTATTACATTATTACAGAAGGAAACTGGCCATTTTCATCAGGTGGGAAATTTACCACTTACAATGTAAAGCACTTTGGAATACAGTATGTGTATACTCTGTACTACGCAAGTAAAAATGGCTAATATAAGCTTGCTGATACATGAAAATCTTTGCTGGCAGCTTCAGTGTACTGCTAAGCAACCACATGAGAGCCAGCCATATCAAACGATCTCATATCATAAGGGCTTTGGGTTAGCACATTCAATTCCTTGTACTGTAACCTTTTTAATACGCCGTGTATGGTGAATTTATGATCAGATGATGTTCCACCGCAGTCATGGGCCGAGACTAGCAGACAGAATCCCCACCAGCATCCCCTGAAACAAACCACAAACCTTCTTTTGTAATCTGATGACTGAGGTCCATTTCTTTTCCAAAAGGCCGGCATACTTCTTATCCAATTCTTCATTCTGGTTGGGGATGAAAAGAAAGAAAGGAGTTAGGAAAAGAACGCTGCATGCACAGACACACAATCTAAGCACGGAGCTTAGTTTAGGCCTAATCAGTGGGCCCTATGGTCTGCCTAGGGGGTAGCGGAGGTTGCAGGCAGAGTCTTTGGGTACAGTAATAAGGAGTGTGTGTGTGTGTATACACAGTAATAAGGAATGGGATTTACACCCCTACAGCCAAACCGTGGTCGCACCACAGAGGGTAAGACTTGAGGCTAATTGTAAACACACATACACACGGAGACATACTTACGGACACACACACACACTTCTTAATCCCTCTCACACAGGCTAATCTCCTGCAGACAAGGGCTTACACCCTCACAGTCTGCTGGGGATGGACATTAACTTCCGGGAGCCTTGCAGAGACCGGCTTCCACCTGGAGGAAAGGCTAGCAACAGGGGTATGGCGGCCATTTTACTAAAGGGCGAGGGAGGGACTTCTGGTGCATGTTTACAGGCTGGCTAGGGTAAGGAGTAAGACAAACTTAAGTGAAACCAGTTACGGATAGTAACAAAGATCAAGACTAGCAATTCACCTAGAAATGAGCCTACATGTTCTATTCAGGGAATGCAGAAAAGGAAAAAGAAAATAAGTGGTTGGTGTGTGTGTGTGTGTGTGTGTGTGTGTGTGTGTGTGGCATATGAAGCCCCTAGCTCTTGATCGTGTTGGGGGTGCCAATGAGCCAGGGGGAGGTTGAGTTACCAGTCACCTGCAGCTGAGCCCCACACCTGCCTCTACAACATGCTAATCAGACAGTCACACTGAGCAGGGTTACACACACCAGGTGGGTTCTCATCCGTCCTCCCACACAAGTTACAGTCTAGACAACAGCACTCCCCAAGACAAATGAAGGTGGAAGCAGTCAGACAGTGTGGTACACACAACTGCTGCAGACACAATTTCTGCGGTCTGAAATATGCGTGGGGGCGCAGATTGATAAAGAGGGGTCTAATATCAATTATTATTATTATCCATTTGATCATATTTGTATTGTTTTACTTCACTTTGTCCTGCACTGTTGGAGCTCATAACTGGCTATGTGGCTTATAAACACTAAAAAAAGGGAAAGGGATGGCGTGTTTGCTGAGAGGAGTTGGTACATATTTCCATTGTCTCATGTGGTGTAACTAATGGGAGAGGATGGAAGAGCAATGAGGGAGAGAGGTGAAGGGATAGGGGTAGCACAACACTCATCTTCTCTGGTGATTCAGTACAGTTCTATAGCAGGTCACTGGCTTCAGTTCAGCTATCAAACAAACCATCAACAATTCAGATTGACAGCCTAGCCACTGTTTCAATGGGGGAGAAACAAAAGAGAAAATGTGGAAGTGAGGAGTATTGCTATAGGCACAGAGGGGAGGTGTGTATTCTGAAGCTTAACTGCTGCTCCTAGGCAGAAATAGCTGATGGAAAATCAGAGGTGTCCAAGAGAACAGTTGCTGCCTCGCTCAGCGCTTGGAGCGATAAAATGGGAGAGGTTCACGGGATGGAGGGATGAAAGGAGTTGTGGCATTGTGTCCGTGAAGAGAGACGAAGAGAGTTAGAGAGGGAGGAGAGAGAAAAATCTGATTTGCCATCTGCCAAGACCCTCTGCCGACAGCTTAACACACACAGTCAGTCAGTGATCCACACACACACGCACACACCTTCTAATCACTGGTCTGCCAGTCTAATCAGCAGGGTGTGTGCGGGCAGTGCCAGACGAGAGGTATGGCATGCTGTTTCGTATACTACCTTCAACACCACTCTGCTCACCTACATACCGCATGACATTATTTTAGCAAGTCTTAAAAGAAACCGAAGACAAAGGCTGTGTAAATGTAGCATTAGGGGAAATGCCTCCATTGGTATAGCCTCCTCATTTAACAGGTAATAAAAATAGACTAGATTAAGGCAATGGGAGGCTGGAATTGCCAGCATCATTAGGGAAAGTTAACACAATCCTGCCATGGTGTGCCTGTGTGTGTGGTGTCAAACGTGTCAGGGAGTTTCTCCGTCCATAGCAATCTATTATTCAGGCTGATTCCACTAACTAGGGAGGAGGAAGGACTGAACCCCTCTCCTATCTGTGCTATAGCAATAGGGAGGAAATTACAAAGACGGGGAGAGAGAAAAGAGAGGCAGACAGAGAGAGAGAGAGCGAAGGGAGCATTTACATGTTAACCTGCCACATGTTGTCTTTGAGCTTTGTTTTGTCTTGTTTGAGGAGAGATTGTACATTGAGGTTATTCAAAGGGCACTTTTTTTTCAGGGCTTTAGCTGCTAGTACCTGCCATTACATTAGCTCTGATAGAGATAGTTAGGAAGACAGGTTATCTTCAGCTTCTGTTCCACTACCTGACTGCAGCTTCTCCCTCGTGTGTGTGTGTGTGTGTGTGTGTGTGTGTGTGTGTGTGTGTGTGTGTGTGTGTGTGTGTGTGTGTGTGTGTGTGTGTGTGTGTGTCAGACACCCTAATAATGGCTCTAGATTCCCTTAACTGGGCTCAATTGGCTTCAGTCACACTTGTCTGCATCAATTAAACAGGGGGATAAAGTGGAAATTAAAGTGGTATTGTTTGGGTAAATAGGCTTGATTTAGTGAGCGTGTATTATTGTGTGTGTGTGTGTGTGTGTGTGTGTAATGTTCCATCGTTACTCACCACGTCTAATTCTGCCTCCTTCTTGAAAGTTGAATATGCCTCTTCATATCCATTTGAACGAAGGTAATCAGCTATCGCTCGATTTCTGAAATAGGACAAAAGAAACCAATTAGTTATCTTATTAAAAGCAGTTGAGATTAGAGTTTCTCTTGTTAAGAAGATGGAGACATTTATCTTTAAAATGGAGAAAAGGCTTGAGTCAGGGATTTGACTACAGGTAAAACAAAGAAAGAAAATAAGTGTGTCTGAGTAACAAGGAAATTGCATTGGTCTTTTGTTTGACATGTGTTAAATAGAAAAATCACACGCACGCACACACGCGCACAGACCAATTTGACACAGATAGAGAGCACATGTGTCTGCTGTCGATAATGAGATCTTGTTGCTCTGGGCAAATAATGGAGGAATCACTCCCCACAGAGTAGAGAGAAAATGAAAACTAGACTACTGTACACCACAGAAACACCTGCAGACAGACACGCACACGCTCTCCTGACACACAGCTTTTCTACAAAATCCTTTACATGAAGACCAGACATGAGCCAAGTGAAAGCCGAGCTAGAGGTATGAGATGTTGAGATAGACATGACAATAGACCAGACAGACAGAAGCGACACAGTAAAATGACTGCCTAGGGCCTCCCGGGTGGCGCAGTGGTCTAGGGCACTGCATCGCAGTGACTCCTGTGGCGGGCCGGGCGCAGTGCGCGCTAACCAAGGGGGCCAGGTACACGGTGTTTCCTCCGACACATTGGTGCGGCTGGCTTCCGGGTTGGAGGCGCGCTGTGTTAAGAAGCAGTGCGGCTTGGTTGGGTTGTGCTTCGGAGGACGCATGGCTTTCGACCTTCGTCTCTCCCGAGCCCGTACGGGAGTTGTAGCGATGAGACAAGATAGTAATTACTAGCGATTGGATACCACGAAAATTGGGGAGAAAATGGGATATATTTTTTTAAATAAAATAAATAAATAAATGACTGCCTGCCTCTTCCTCCCTTTGTTCAGGTTTGGGACGCATATCACCTCCATTGTCTTGATCACATTGAGGGAGAGGCTGTAGTCCTGACACCACATGGCCAGGTCTCTGACCTCCTCCATATAGGTTGTCTCGTCGTTGTCAGTGATCAGGCCTACTACTGCTGTGTCATCAGCAATCTTAAATGGTGTTGGAGTCAGGTATAGCCATGCAGTAATGAGTGAACAGGGAGTACAGGAGGGGACTGAGCACACACCCCTGAGGTGCCCCTGTGTTGAGGATCAGCGTGGCGGATGGGTTGTTACCTACCCTTCCCACCTGGGGGCTGCCCGTCAGGAAGTCCAGGATCCAGTTGCAGAGGGAGTTGTTTAGTCCCAGGGCCCTTAGCTTATTGATGAGCTTTGAGGGCACTATGGTGTTGAACCCTGAGCTGTATTCAATGAATAGCATTCTCACAAAGGTGTTCCTTTTGTCCAAGCAGAAAAGGGCACTGGAATGCAATAGAGATTGCATCCTCTGTGGATCTGGTGGGGCGGTATGCAAATTGGAGTGAGTCTAGGGTTTCTGGGATAATGGTGTTGATGTGAGCCATATCAAAGCACTTCATGGCCACAGGCATGAGTGCTACGGGTCGGTAGTCATTTAGGCAGGTTGCCTTTGTGTTCTTGGGCACAGGGACTATAGTGGTCTGCTTGAAACTTGTATTACAGACACAAACAGGGCGGGTTGAAAATGTCAATGAAGGCACTTGCCAGTTGGTCAGCGCATGCTTGGAGTACACGTCCTGGTAATCTGTCTGGCCCTGCGGCCTTGTGAATGTTGACCTTTAAAATGTTAAAAAGGTCTTACTCACATCGGCTGCGGGGAGCGTCATCACACAGTCATCCGGAACAGGATGCAACGTTGAGACGTTGTTGCTCCTGAGACGTTGTTGCTCCTAGACATTTCCACTTCACAAGTACAGCAATTACAGTTGACCAGGGCAGCTCCAGTAGGGCAGAAATTTGACAAACTGACTTGTTGGAAAGGTGGCATCCTATGACGGTGCCACGTTGATAGTCACAGCTCTTCAGTAAGGCCATTCTACTGCCAAGGTTTGTCTACGGAGATTGCATGGATGTGTGCTCGATATTATACACCTGTCAGCAACGCTCATTACTTTGACGATAAACGAGAATCCGACCATCACCCTTGGTGAAACAAAACCACGACACGTCAGTGAATAGCACTTTTTGCCAGTCCTGTCTGGTCCAGCGACGGTGGGTTTGTGCCAATAGGCGACGTTGTTGCCGGTGATGTCTGGTGAGGACCTGCCTTACAACAGGCCTACAAGCCCTCCGTCCATCCTCTCTCAGCCTATTGAGGACAGTCTGAACACTGATGGAGGGATTGTGCATTCCTAAAGTAACTCGGGCAGTTATTGCCATCCTGTACCTGTCCCGCAGGTGTGATGTCGGATGTACCGATACTGTGCAGGTGTTATACGTGGTCTGCCACTGCGAGCACGATCAGCTGTCCGTCCTATCTTCCTGTAGCGCTGTCTTAGGTGTCACACAGTAAGGACATTGCAATTTATTGCCCTGGCCACATCTGCAGTCCTCATGCCTCCTTGCAGCATGCCTAAGGCACGTTCAAGCAGATATGCCAAGGCTCCCTGCTCTCTTTCTTTTGGTGTTTGTCAGAGTCAGTAGAAAGGCCTCTTTAGTGTCCTAAATTTAAATAATTGTGGTCTTAATTGCCTACCGTCTGTAAGCCGTTTGTGTCTTAACGACCGTTCCACAGGTGCATGTTTATTAATTGTTTATGGTTCATTGAACAAGCATGGGAAACAGTGTTTAACTTTTTAGGGATAGAGGGCAGCATTTTTACTTTGGATGAATAGCATGCCCAGAGTGAACTATGCTAATATATGCATATTATTATTACTATTGGATATAAAACACTCACGTTTCTAAAACTGTTTGAATGACATCTGTGAGTATAATGGAACTCATATGGCAGGCAAAAACCTGTGAAAAAAATCCAAAACGAAGTGAGAATTCTGAGGCTGGTCGATTTTCAACTCATCGCCTATTGAAATCCCAGTGGGATATGGATCTGTTTGCACTTCCTACGCCTTCCACTAGATGTCAACAGTCTGTAGAACGTTGAATGAAGCTTCTACTGTGATGTTGAGCCGGATGGGAGCTGTTTGAGTCAGTGGTCTGGCAGAGTGCCAGGTCCTGGTCACGTGCATTCCACATGATATTGACTTGCGTTCCATTACTTCTATAGACACAAAGGAATTCTCCGGTTGGAACATTATTGAATATTTATGATAACAACATCCTAAAGATTGATTCTATACTTAGTTTGACAAGTTTATTCGACCTGTAATATAACTTTTTGAAGTTTTCGTCCGAAGTTCGCCTGGACCTGCACGAGCGTTTTGGATATGCGTACTAAACGTGCTAACAAAAGTAGCTACTTGGACATAAATAATGGACATTATCGAACAAAACAACAATTTATTGTGGAACTAGGATTCCTGGGAGTGCATTCTGATGAAGATCATCAAATGTAAGGGAATATTTATCATGTAACTTCGTATTTCTGTTGACTCCAACATGGCGGAGAAATGTTTCTGAGCGCTGTCTCAGATTATTGCATAGTTTGCTTTTTCCGTAAAGTTTTTTTGAAATCTGACACAGCGGTGACATTAAGAACAAGTATCTTTAATTCTATGCAAAACATGTATCTTTCATCAAAGTTTATGATGAGTATTTCTGTTATTTGATGTGGCTCTGCAATATCTCCGGATATTTTGGAGGCATTTCTGAACATGGCACCAATGTAAACTGAGATTTTTGGATATAAATATGCACATTATCGAACAAAACATACATGTATTGTGTAACATGATGTCCTATGAGTGTCATCTGATGAAGATGATCAAATTTTGGGATTAATTTTATCTCTATTTCTGCTTTTTGTGACTCCTATCTTTGGCTGGGAAAATGGCTGTGTTTTTTGGACTTGGCGGTGATCTAACATAATCATATGTTGTGTTTTCGCTGTAAAGCATTATTATTTTTTTCCCCCAATCGGACACGATGGGTAGATTAACAAGATGTTTATCTTTCATTTGCTGTATTGGACTTGTTAATGTGTGAAAGTTACATATTTCAAAAATATATATTTTTGAATATCCCGCGCTGCCTTTTCAGCGGAATGTTTTCAGGGGTTCCGCTAGCATAACGTGTCCAAGAAAGGTTAAACCGTTTACAATGAAGATCTATTTTAGTTATTTTGATTTTTACAAATTTTCTTTTAAAGACAGGGTCCTGAAAAATGTCTGTTTCTTTTTTTGCCGAGTTTACAATTTGATTTGTTTAACAATTTTTTGGTTACTACATGATTCCATATGTGTAATTTCGTATGAAGCCTTCACTATTATTCTACAACATAGGAAATAGTAAAAATAATCTCGAGTAAGAGTCCAAACTTATGACTGGTCTTGTAAAGTATTCAGACCCTTTACTCAGTACTTTGTTGAAGCACCTTTGGCACCTTACAGCCTCGAGTCTTCATGGGTATGACGCTACAAGTTTGGCACACCTGTATTTGGGGAGTTTCTCCCATTCTTGTCTGCTGATCCTCTCAAGCTCTGTCAGGTTGGATGGGGAGCGTCGCTGCACAGCTATTATCAGGTTTCTCCAGAGATGTTTGATGGGGTTCAATACCGGGCTCTGGCTGGGCCACTCAAGGACATTCAGAGACTTGTCACAAAGCCAGTCCTACATTGTCTTGGCTGTGTGCTTAGGGTCTTTGTCCTGTTGCAAAGTGAACCTTCGTCCCAGTCTGTCGTCCTGAGCACTCTGGAGCAGGTTTTCATCAAGGACTTCGCTGTATTTTGCTCCGCTCATCTTTCCCTTGATCCTGACTAGTCTCCCAGTCCTTGAAAAACATCTCCACAGCATGCTGCTACCACCATGCTTCACCATAGACAGTGCCAGTTGTCCTCCAGAGGTGACGCTTGGCATTCAGGTCAAATAGTTCAATCTTGTTTCTCATGGTCTGAGAGTCCTCCAAGCGGGCTGTCATGTGCCTTTTACTGAGGAGTGGCTTTCGTCTGGCCACTCTACCATAAAAAGGCATGATTGGTGGATCGCTGCAGAGATGGTTGTCCTTTTGGAAGGTTCTCCCATCTCTACAAAAGGAACTCTGGAGTTCATTCAGAATGACCATCAGGTTCTTGGTCACCTCCCTGTCCAAGGCCCTTCTCCCCCGATTGCTCAGTTTGGCTGGGCGGCCAGTTCTAGGAAGAGTCTTGGTGGTTCTAAACTTCTTCCATTTAAGAATGATGGGGGCCACTGTGTTCTTGGGGACCTTCAATGCTGCCGACATTTTTTGGTACCCTTCCCCAGACCTGTGCCGACACAATCCTGTCGACCTCATGGCTTGGATATTGCCCTGACATGCACTGCCAACTGTGGGACCTTACATAGACAGGTGCCTTTCCAAAGCAAGTCCAAGCAATTGAATTTACCACAAGTGGACTCCAATGCAGTTGTAGAAACATCAAGGATGATCAATGGAAGCAGGATGCACAATTTCGAGTCTCATAGCAAAGGGTCTGAATACTTTTGTAAATAATGTTTACATGTGCAAGAAGTTCTAAAAACCAGTTTTCACTTTGTCATTATGGGATATTGTGTGTAGATTGATTAGGAAAAATATGTATTTAAACCACTTTATAATAAGGCTGTAACGTAACAAAATGTGGAAATATTCAAGGGGTCTGAATACTTTCTGAAAGCATTATTTCCGTTGACTGGTATATACATCAATGAACAGGCTAAAAAGCATTATTTCGCACTGGGATTTTTCTTCTCTCCGACAATTAATGGACAAAAGCTGGCTTTTACCTGCTAACAGAAACCCTGGTCTGAACGGAATTCATTTATAGTGAGAACGGAAATGTGAGTTTAAGATGGATAATAGGTGTCAAAGTTTAAGGAGGGTTTACTCTCTCAGCATTGGATGGGTCTGGGTGTGTGGGCATTGGGTAAAGGCTATTCACCTGACAGAAAAATGACGTGAAATAATAAAAAAAAGGTGTTGGGCTTGGCACCGAGACTCGGCGGCTGGCTGGCTTTAAAGTGGTGCGTGTGTGGTTGACAGTCTGTCAGCACAGCATGTAGCTGGCCTGGCAGCCTGACTGCACCCTGCCCTTTCCCACCCATCCCTCCTGTATCCCCATCTCCTCCTGTATCCCAGTCTCCTCCCAGATGACAGAAGCAGTCTGATTACAGCTGAAGGTCAGCAGGAGGTTATCGCTCATGTGACAGCCTGCTGAAGGTCTGGGGAGGAGGTTGGTGTAAATGAGTAGCCAGGAAGTGTCTTTGCACGCCTGTGTGTGTCTGGTGTGTACCGTGTTTCCCTAGCGTCACCCAGGTCCAGCAGACAGAAACCCTTAAAGCATATTGGTCGTGCGTATGTACTAGTGTTATCCTGAACTGCAACAGAAGTCAGTCTGACTCTGGGGCTGCTTGCTACAGCAGACAATGGTTTTCTGTGGGCCTCTCAGTTGAGCCGGGGCAAACAAAAGATCGTCGGTGTCATCTACACAGAGATATTAAAGAACCCAAACCTGCCACAGCCTGTTCTGTCCTTTCCTCCAGATAAGCACAAAACCCTGCACGAGGGCTAGCAGAGCCTAGAGAGAGATAGACATCACCGCCATCTCGATTCAGATTCATTAAACCCTTACACTACCACACCACTTACCTTCCTACTACCACAGATCTAACTTGATGGGGGATGAGCATATATCGATATCCAGTAACAACTTTTATAGTTAACTTCTTTGGGGTAGGGGGCAGAATTTTCACATCCGGGTGAAAAGCATGCCCAGAGTAAACGGCCTGCTACAAAGCCATAAAAGCTAGAATATGCATATCATTAGTATATTTGGATAGAAACTTTAGAGTGTTTTCTAAAACTGTTTGAATGATGTCTGTGAGTATAACAGAACTCATATGGCAGGCAAAAACCTGAGAAAAAATCCAACCAGGCAGTGGGAAATCTGAGGTTGGTCGATTTTCAACTCAGCTCCAATTGAAGATACAGTGGGATATTGGTAATGTTGCACTTCCTAAGGCTTCCACTAGATGTCAACAGTCTTTAGAACCTTGTCTGATGCTTCAACTGTGAAGTGGGGCCGAAGGAGAGGGGAATGAGTAAGGTCTATCATGACCTGAACATGCGTGTTCACGTGAGAGCGAGCTCTGTTCCATCGCACTTCTGAAGACAAAGGAATACTCCGGTTGGAACATTATTGAAGAATTATGTTAAAAACATCCTAAAGATTGATTCAATACTTTGTTTGTCATGTTTTTACGGACTGTAATATAACTAACTTTTCGTCTGTACTTTCCGCTGGACTTGCCCGTGCGTCGTGAGTTTGGAAAGTGTATTGAACGCTAGAACAACAAGGAGGAATTTGGACATAAATGATGGACATTATCGAACAAAACAAACATTTTATGTGGAACTGGGATTCCTGGGAGTTCATTCTGATGAAGATCATCAAAGGTAAGTGAATGTTTATAATGTTATTTCTGACGTCTGTTGACTGCATAATATGGCGGATATATTTGTGTCTTGATTGGGCTCTGAGCGCTGACTCAGATTATTGCATGGTTTGCTTTTTCCATTAAGCTTTTTTGAAATCTGACACAGCGGTTGCATTAAGGAGAAGTGCATCTAAAATTCCATGCATAACAGTTGTATCTTTTAGCAATGTTTATTATGAGTATTCCTGTAAATTGATGTGGCTCTCTGCAAAATCAAAGGATGTTTTGGAACTTCTGAACGTAAGGCGCCAATGTAAACTCAGATTTTTGGATATAAATATGAACTTTACCGAACAAAACATTGTATTGTGTAACATGAAGTCCTATGAGTGTCATCTGATGAAGATCATCAAAGGTTAGTGATTCATTTTATCTATATTTCTGCTTTTTGTGAATCCTCTCTTTGGCTGGAAAAATGGCTGTGTGTATTCTGTGAATAGGCACTCACCTAACATAATCGTTTGGTTTGCTTTCGTTGTAAAGCCTTTTTGAAATCGGACACTGTGGCTGGATTTACAACAAGTGTATCTTTAAAATGGTGTAAAATACATGTATGTTTGAGGAATTTTAATTATGGGATTTCTGTTGTTTTGAATTTGGCACCCTGTAGTTTCACTGGCTGTTGAAGGGGTGGGACGCTACAGTCTCACGTACCCTAAAGAGGTTAACTACAAGGATAGACGGGGGAATGAGAAGCCAATTCATTATTCTACCTCAGATAGGAACAGGAGTAATAATAAGAGCAAAAAACAGACGGGGAAGGACAATAAAAGCACTCTAGCGTCGACATCAGTCAAGATGCTGCAGTACTGCAGTCAGTGACTGCAGAGAGCCCAGCTATTCCCTCCTCACCCTGGCTCGACCTCTGGGGGGATACTATATAAATAAAACACACCAAATTCACTATGCGGCAGGAACAGAGGGAGAAAGAGGGACAGAGAAAAAAGAGAAAACAGAGAGAAAGAGAAAAGGGAGAGAAATAAAAGGGGAGAAAGAAAAAGAGGGTGGGAGAAAGAAAGGGGAAGATAGGACAGAGAGAGCAAGCAGGCTGGTTCATGGCTAGCAACCCACAGTGAGACAAAGTGAGAGGAAGCAGTGTGGTTGGTTGGTATCAGTGAGTGGGCCACCATGGGCAGAGGCAACAAGACATCCTCAGAGTACATGCTGTACCTACCAGCTGTTGACCAATTCAACACAGACCGATGCCACACATATCAACTCTCCATCTAAACAGTGACTGGCAAATGGACTATGTCATGCTACTTACTAAAAGACAGCCAATGCCCAACCCCACCCTTTCTATAAAAAACTGCATGATCACAAGAACTTTTCATCTAATGAGGCTTTCACCAGCTATTGCACCCATAGGAGAGTAGACAAGTTCCACAAAACGTATAACAACCCTAAACATAGACTGAATGCAGCAGAGGGGGCAATGCTGGTATTCAAATGGCACATATGAGACAGTACAGTGAGAGCTGTTCCATGAAAAATAAACCACAAACAGGGTGGTAGCTCAGTATGACAGAGACAGAGAGAAATCACACCGCGAGAGAGGGAGAAGAGAGAAAGCGAGAGAGAAGAGAGAAAGCGAGAGAGAGAGAAAGCGAGAGAGGAGAGAACGCGAGAGAGAGAGCAGCTGCATTACCTCATCCCTCTAAGACAGAGCTAGCCAGCCAGCCTGTCTGTCGATGACATCACTTCCTGTTGAGCTAGCGTCGCACCACACATCTCCTTCAAGATCACCACCACAGAGCCGCCATTCTGCTACTGCACAGCACCATCCCTAATTCACGATGAAATTAATTTTGCCACAAAGCTCTTCAGACCTGGTGCTACATGTATCAAGCATCTCAGAGTAGGATTTCTAATCTAGTATCAGTTTTGCCTTTTAGATCATAATGAATAATATTACATGGACGGGGGGGGGGGCCTGATCCTAGATCAGCACTCCAACTCTGAAACACTTGATACATACTGCCCAGTCATACCTTACAGCAGCCCATAGAGTAAAAGACATGCCCACATTTCACAAAGTCTACACTCGCTCAGTCGTGACTGTCCCAATCATTACCAAGCCATGGGCTACTTATCTTTCTTATTACTGGTCAATCAATCTAGGCTATGGAACCATATTTTCTGACTCGCCTGCCAGGACACCATCTAGCCTACGGCGGTGCATCTGTCTGTAACAAGGTTTCTCAGGTACACTTTACATCACAGCAGTCGGCAAGATGTATAGACCTGCTGAATATTTCAACACTAGCCTATAGGCATCGCTTATAAAACATTCAATGATATGTCTGAACCTTGTCACATATAGAATTATATTCCCTTGTCTATAGAATTGTATATCCATTTCTATGTAGGTCAAGTCTGATCGTATATGCTTGTTATGTGTAGCTATGCCCTGCAGACATGGTTTTAAAATAAGATAGCTAGTATTTGTTGTTTTCTTACCTGCCTGAAGTGCCAGATGGGAGGAATTTACACTTTTAGGACTACTCCATTGCAATCTCAATCAAATGCAGTTAAAGTACTTGAAAGATAATATATTATTTCAACTAGGGCTGCACAATATATCGGTGAGCATACCGTTATCAGCCAATATTAGCTAAAAATGCTAACATCGGTATCGGGCGATGTCTAGTTTAACACCCCGATGTGCAAAAGCGATGTCAAAGCTGACGTGCATACCTCTATAACGTAGGTACATGACGTAATGACGCCACGTAAAATGTGTGCAACACAGAATTCCTAAACTAGCCCACAATGTCTTCTGTGTGGATCGAGTAGTCAACAAGTCGAGCAGTCATTTGAAAAAGTAACAACATTTCAGCGAGACAACTCAAAAGGCGAAATCCATTAAAGCCATGATAATGGAATGCATTACCCTTAACAATCAAACTGTTCTCTGTCGTGGGTGATGTTGGCTTTCGCCGACTGGTCGAGCACCGGTACACACTACCAAGTACGCTATTTATCAGATAATAACACTATTTGACGTGTATATTTTTTGACACACGTCTACGGCATTCTACAGCATTCCATAAAAATCCTGGTTAAGAATGAAATGACTGAACAACGAAACAGCACAGAAAGTAAGTGAAAGAAATAGGTTTTGATTATGTTTTACTGGTAATGGGGACATACGTAAATGCCAACAAAATAACTTTGAGGTCAGTGTGTCTGTGTAACCTTTATTTAACTAAGCAAGTCAGTTAAGAACAAATTATTATTTACAATGACAGCCCGGACGACACTGGGCCAATTGTGCTCCGCCCTATGGGACACCCAATCACGGCCGGATGTGATACAGCCTGTATTCGAACCAAGGACTGTAGTTATAACCACTTACACTGAAGTGCAGTGCCTTACACTGCTGCGTACATGTGTGTGTGTTAACTATTTAGCTGTACTAGAATGCTTTTAAAAAAGCAGATACAATTTTAAATTAATCAGTATCGATTTTTTGGGCAAGGAAAATATTGGATATCTGTCAAAATTGTCATATCAGTGCATCACTAATTTCAACCCTTGAGTGGTATTGGCGTATTAAGGCTTCTATATAGTCGACTTTTGTTTACTTCTGAATAGGCTGAAAGTTTATGAGATGCCCTGTGCTGCCTGCCTGCTGCCGTATATAGAGCATTATATCACAGCCTGGGCCTGTTCTGTCTCAGTGTTATGGTGCTTCTCTCCCTGGCCTGTGAACTGATAACCTCAGTGTAAACAAACAGTAGGGTAGAGGACAGGGCGGCTCAGTACAGTTATAAAAAGACAAGGCCACTGTGACTGCCAGGCAGAGGAAGACTAATTACAGAGAGCTGGAGACATTCAATAAATAAACAAATAGAAGAAAAGCAATACACAAACAAGAGAGAGGTGGGCTTCTTCATTACTTCAGCTCTATCCCACTGCTGTCCTTGGACAGAGAATGGGACTCTATACCGCCCATAGTGGCCGGCTGCTCTGAGCCTGAGGCATACATGGCTTAGTAGAGCAGTAGAATGTCTGTCTGGCGGTTAAGATCACAAAACCATGTTCAGCCAAGTGGAAGCCATGGAAGAGCAGCACCAGTGTAGCACACAGGAGCTACTCTGCCCACTGAGGGGGAGGGAGGAAAGGAAGAAAAAAATGGAGGGGGAAACATTTTAAAAAACATTATTTCTTCAACAAAGGATTGTGTGGATCTGTCTGAGAACGTGTAGGAGAGGACTTGTTGCCTCTAACCTTCAGGGGTTTGAACCAATCATCTAACAGGATTGGGTCATTACGGTTGTGTCTCTGGGCAACTAAAATGTCCATGAAAAATACCAGTGAGTCATACGAATTCTGTCCAGCTGAATGTATCTGATTGGTGGTGTTGGGCTACTCCAGGCGTGCATCCAAAATAGCTCCCTATTCCGTATTAGTGTACTACTTTTGACCAGTGTCTCATAGGGCTCTGGTATGGGGAATAAGAAGCTCTGGCCTAATGTAGTGCACTATATAGGGAACCATTTGAGACTGGCCCCATGTCTTGGTCATTAGACAGTGGCAATTAATAGTCTTCTTACCTGCAGCGATTCAGCCCTTAACTAGCCAATTAATCCACAAACCCATTTACTACGGAAAGGTTGAATAATATTCAAAATAGACGGTAAATTGATACGTCATGTTTTTATGCCTTTCATTTAGCCTCCACTCTTTTAATAATACTATAAAGTAGACCTAGTTAACTTATTATCTGTCTGAGATTGGTGGGTATGTCACAGTGTATACTCAAAAAGGCTAATGCATCCCCTTTAGCAGTGGAGGCGACAGTTAAAATGGAATTGACTGGTTTGGGATTAGATTAGAGGATAACAGTATGTTCATCCCTCAGCGTAGAAGAGCACACCAGACAGCTATCTAAACAGCTGTGAATATGCACAGGGAAAGGAGGTGATAAAGGTAATTCTGACCGTAGTATTTACCAGTACCAGCCAAGTCAGTTTCCCCACCACATACAGAGGCAATGACATGTTACTGATGTGCTAGTTGGAGGAGTCAGTGAGCTCTACAACACATGGAGGTGAGGTGTGTCTCGATTGGTACTGTTGAGTCAGATGCAAATACACAGCACACACAAAATATGCATGATAAACACAATCTGCTGTAGATGAGCTAATTCTTCATACAACAAACGGCCTCTTCCACTAGCAGCAGGCATAATGAGATTTGGTGGGCTTGACAGAGCCACACCTCTCAGGAGTCAAGGGCACAGACTAAACGAGCCGGCCTTTACATTGTTCAGACTGAGTAAGACTACAGGAGGAGGGGGGAGAAAGGGCGAGAAAATGGGGGAAAGGAGAGAGCAAGAGATAAGGGGAGAGAGAAAGACAAGGGTGAGGGGAGAGAGACCGTCGAGGGAGAGTGGAGTTGACCTAACAGGATTCAGGAGGCTTCCGAGGGGAGAGAGACCGACACGGGAGAGTGGAGTTGACCTAACAGGATTCAGGAAGCTTTAGATTACCAACTCATGTATTCAGCAGCAAAGAGGACTAGCAGCAAGACCCACAAGTCAGGTTCAGTTAAATTAGCCTGCTAAAATACACTACATGCTTGTGTAATGCATACAATGCACATATCCAACGTTTCATGCTTCAACAAGCAGACTTAACATCCTCTGTAAGAACAACAGGAAGAGGTTTCAAGAAATATGCCCTGAGAAATGTATGCTATGATGGCAGTCTGAGCACCAGCAATTTTCAGTGAAGAACAGTGGTGTCCCCACACAATCCGTCTGTCTGTCTGACCGGCTGGATATTAGATCCATATTGCTGATGGACTCCTGCCGGCTACCCAGCCACACTCGATACACAGTACACCATGATCACGCCACAGGAGTGTGTGTGTGTGTGTGTGTGTGTGTGTGTGTGTGTGTGTGTGTGTGTGTATAGACAAGATGGACACGTGTGAGCAATTTCCCATAGAAGCCAGCTGCCACACCCAATACAGAGCACAGGCAGTGATTGAGCTTGGTGTACCATTACAGACATGTATCTGCCAACAAAATGTTTTCACTGTTCTACATTTGATGACATGTCTCCATGTTTAACATATTCAGGAAAGCCAGATAAAACAATTCCACAAGGAGAGACAATGAACTTAGCTACCCCAAAAAGAAAAGGAATAGGACCCAGAATGAATCAAAGAGTTACGAAACAATCAAGACTGAAAAACTACATTGATTTAAAATTGGCCTCCTTTTTCCAGTCAGTCACATAAAACCAGATCAAAGGTCTGTATGAGTGTGTCACTCTGTTTTGTCCTCAGTGCTATTCTATACCATTAGCCTCAGACTGCACAATGTACTTTCACTATTAACAATCATGATGTGCTTACGTCAGCTAGTGGGTGCAGCTGAGCAGGAACACAGTCACATGAAACATATGACTAAAATACCTGGAAAAGACTAAAGAGAAGTTCTTTGTGAAGTAGGAAAAAACAAATAAGCTTGAACTTGGCCCATCTGCACATGTCTGCCTCCTGCCAGCAGGTCTTGGGGGGGGGGGGGGGGGGTTCACCACATCTATTTTTACTGCCGTGGTCTCTGGGCTTGAATCTAATGACCGTGGAAAAACAAAATGTGCTTTTCATTGGTTCTGGAAATAAGAATAGAACTTGTGAAAAATGTAATTTCGTAATCGTAACATCTGACTGCTGACAAACAGGCTTGACACCTAAAACAATATAGCTGTTTTCAGAATAAGGTGACAGAGACAGATAGATAATTTACATACAACAGTGAGGGAATCAGTTGCTATTGCAAATGTACCTCCAAGAACCACAAAGTTTGTTTAAAAAGCCTACAAAGTTCATAAAAACAAGCACAGAGAAATGTATTCCCCATTCTTTCTCCCTTAACTAACAATCTCTATGGTGGCATGACTTATATCACCAGTGAGCCAAACACATCCTTGTTCTACTAGACTTCCGCTTTCTAAAAGCATGAGCAATTTAAAGAAGCTTTCACACTTACCCTGAAGAAGCATCTCTCTCCAGCTCAATCTGACAGTTGAGTTCGGACACAAACACATTGGGAGGGGGGAGAAAGTTTTCAATAGAACGGGAACAAGATCAATGCGTACGGCTTGACAACAAATAAACCATGAAGGTGGTGAGGGAGGGGAAAGGGGTCATAGAGTACTGACGAGGCCGGGGCAGGCGGGCAGTCAGCTGGTCAGTCACCATTTCTCCCCAGTCAGTCCATTGTTTAAGCTGTTAGGACTCAAGATGGCCGCCCGGTTTCCCAGAACACAGAGAGCGGGAGCGGCAGTAGGTCTGTCACAGTCCCACAGATCTGAGTGGGTGTTTCACTGTCAAGAGCCTCCTCTTAAAACACTAGGGACAAAGGACGCCCCATTAGATGCAATGCAACAGGCGCCACTCTTCGTCGGCCTGACAGCTCACAAGGCGCAATAGTCCTGTACTGGTTTCCTGTATTTTGTGTGTGTCCAAACATTAAATAACAGTAGAATGTGAGAAGCCTGCGCAGTGTTCTGAATAAGGAGGATTAGAATTCCAATGGAACACACGATAGCGATACTGAGAGTCCCGCTGGCCCTGCGTCTGTTAGGCTAAACTAATACACAGAAACACATTGTCAAGAGAATGACGAGTGTTTTGTTCTGTCATGTGAAGGGCCGCCACATTTATAGTCAACCCATCTCATTACAGATATGGTAATAGCACTAACCTAGTTCATCAATCCAAATAAATTCATGGTTAGGCTAACTCTTAATTAGAATCAGGGGTCACCTTAGGTTTCAGAAATTGGCATTTTCAAAACACAGACCATAAAATCTGCGTCTTAACTTAAATTGGGTGGTTCGAGCCCTGAATGCTAATTGGCTGAAAGCCGTGGTATATCAGACCGTATACCACATGTAATTAGAGCAGTAAAAATAACCGTTTTGTCATACATTGGTAAACAGTTTATAATAGCAATAAGGCACCTCGGGGTTTTGTGATATATGGCCAATATACCACAGCTAAGGGCTGTGTCCAGGCACTCTGCGTTGCAGATAAGAACAGCCCTTAGCCGTGGTATATTGGCCATATACCACACCTCCTTGGGCCTTATTGCTTAAATATAAAAACGCAGGTGAAATGGTTTGTGTTTTTTTGCTTCAATAGAGTGATCAAGGGCAGTGGAATTAGTTTTCCTTCACAGAAAAAAACATTACTGCTACTACACATTCTGCTACTACACATTTGACAACAGAAGTGCCAGTGAATGGTCTTTGAACAGCAGGAGGGGCCTTCAAAGACTCCTGCCACTTGTTGGGCCCAAAGACCTCGACACCTTTTACTTCACACCTTGGTGCTAATTGAATTTGTATCTTGTCTGTAATTGCAAGCCTGGCAGACTTAACTCAGCATTCAGTCCCCATGAAGTAAAATATATCATTGTAATGTACCTTATTTTTATTTATGGCTTTCAAAATAGCATCAGCCCAAACACTACTCAGTCAGTTCCAGGTTGGAATGGTGTTCTCAGGTCTCTGCTGTTTGTTTGCTAGAGCACCCTCCATATAGCTTGGAAAAAGGACACCTTTCAAGAAGTAATCTTTCCAGTTAATTTTTGTCAAAATTAGGTTGTAGGTTTGGAGTTTTGATCTGGAGCGAAAGCCATGCTGTGGAGGGTAGCAACCTGCATATGTACCTGCCGAAAAATACAAGTTTATCTAATTCAAAATCTATTATTTTGTAAAAACATGTTGAAAAATAAAGAATGCCAGTTCGTGAATGCAGGAATTTTATTAACTGCTTATTATTACAATAAGCATTTTAGATTTGTGTTCTTTTTTTCCCCATGCAGACTTCTGCGTTAACACAACCCCTGAGACTCCTGTGTGTGAATTAAACGCATAACCTTTGACACATCTCTCCCCTCTGCTCTCATATAGATGCGTAATCCCCTACCCCAAACCGAGCTCAGATACACCCTCTCCACATATCGTAACCTTTATCACACACTTCTCATCATGTATCTGATCTGACATAGGGCTGTGTTAACCCTCTTATCCCCCGCTTCAGGGGTAAATTACCAGCTTCATAGAACCTCCAGGTTCATAGACACCGCAGGGTTGGTCACACACCTATCCTGTCATCTCTGGCTACAACAGTGTCTCCCCTGTTATGCATTATCCCCGACTTAACGCACAGCTGCACACATTATGTCTGTGTGTATAACTCAACAAATCAATGCTTCTGACTATTTGTGGACAACACACATGGGACTATCTGGACTTCCACATAGTACAAAAGCCATTGTAAACCTCAGCCCATTTACTTGGCCACAAGTTAAAGAGATCACCTCTGCACTAGCAATATTAGGCTGTGTCGTTATCAACACCCTTTGTGAGGATTCTGCCTTATGCCATCTTTTGGGTCACAGTTAGAGGTCAAACTGAACAATGATCAATAACATTTTGGAGATGGGAAGGAGGAGACCGATTTATGGGAACCTCATGGGAGTGTGTCTGGACCCCAGGTACCCTAACTAACTACAGATCATTGATTCTTCCAGATGGGCCTAAAAAATATATAATAATTCACCCCATTAGGCCAGTTTAAAATAATCAATGCACATCTTGTGCTGTGAGTGAGTGGGCATTTTCCCTTACTGCATACATGTCTGTCTAACGAGAACAATGGTAACTACTAGCTAGAGATTTTGCTTTGTGTCTCTGGAATGGATGGAATGGTTAACAAGGTTTGCACTTTGCAGGGGGGCTAGGAAGAAACACAATTTTCTGTGATCACCTGCTTTCCCCCCTTTTGCTGAACACAGATGCATGTATTGAGCTCATGTGGCTTCTAGCCCAAGTAATAAAGATTCACCAGCCACAGTCCCCGACTGTCACAGGTAATGCTGATGCCACATGGCTGTGTTATTCAGGACTGGACTAGAGAACGTCTGGTGGTGGATATCAAAGAAACAGCAGCTCAGCTAGTTATTGCAACAAAATTGTGGGTTGTATGTATGCGTTACTCACAGTTCGTCTCGTTGCCGTTGTGACAGAACCATGGTGGCAGCAGGGAGATGTGGGCGGAGCCAGGGGTGTTCGAGCAGAGGGCGTGGCTTGCAGCTGCTGCGGTTTACCCGGTCAGAAGATCAGATCAGTTCAATCCACCAACACACTTCGACAGCGACAGTGTTCCGAAGGACAATGATGACTCCGGCTAACTGGGGGATGGAGGCTCTGCCACTAACGCAGGACTCTGCCCCCCAAAAGCTCTGGCTCCAAAAATGAGACGAGGGGAACGCCTGCAGAAGGGTTATCACTCAGTTCTAAACTGCATCTGGAAAGAGAGAGAAGAGAATATGAGTGAGGAGAGAGAAAGTAGAGCAACAGAAAGAGAGCGAGCAAGAGGTCAGTATTATGTATGCATGACAAACACCTGATAGAAGAACAGGCAGAGGGCAGAGAGGGACGAGAACATTCATATGACAGTAAAGAGCAGCTGTGTCTAAAGCCAGCTCTTCCTGTAACACTACTGAGAGACAGAAAGATAAGGAGAGGTCACAATAATGCAGCTGACTCTGTTGCATCAATAGAATATATTGACCTGTTCTTCAACAAGCCTTACAGGTATATTATAAACTGGGTGGTTCAAGCCCTGAATGCTGATTGGCTGACAGCAGTGGTAAATCAAACCGTATACCACGGGTATGACAAAACGTTTGTTTTTACTGCTCTAATTATGTTGGTAACCAGTTTAGAATAGCAATAAGGCACCTCGGGGGTTTCTGGTATATGGCCAATATACCACGGCTAAGGGCTGTATCCAGGCTCTCCGTATTACATCGTGCATAAGAACAGCCATTAGCCATGGTATATTGGCCATATACACCATACTTCCCTCGGGCCTTATTGCCTAATTATATAATGTGATAGCCAACAAGAGTTAAAAACCATCCTCATTTTCATCAGGTGTTTCACCTGTTCAACTCTCCCGGTAACCACACTTCTACATTCCCGCCACCAACCCCCCACTACTCCAGCCCTATGAGGCAGCCTGGTCATGTCACGGTAACAGTTTAGTCTGGAGCCCTTGGGCTCCCGAGTGGCGCAGCAGTCTCAGGCCCTGCATTTCAGTGCTAGAGGCATCAGACCCTTTGTTCTTAACTGACTTGCCTAGTTAAATAAAGGTTAAATAAGAAAATAAAAAGAAATCCCCCTGTAGGGAGTTCCTACCACATGTAGAGTAGAGAGATGACCCAGATTCCGGCAACCCACAGTTCCCATCCCAACGCCTGTCCAACAGAACAGTAAAATGCAGGACAGAGTAACGGCCGACAGTGCAGTCAAATCTCCAGGCAGACCAAACTAATTTCCCTTCTCCCAGTTCCCTCAGAATTGGCTGAAAACAATTCATATGAAATCGAATGAGAAGGGCTTCAGAACAACAGAGCTCAAATAATTGAATTAATAAAATAATCAAATCAGTGGCCTTTTTGGTCTCATGATTTCAAAACATCTCATCTACTACCTCACTTCATACAAAATCAATTTAAGAAGGCTTGAGTGCTTCTCAAGGATCATCCTACAGGAAAACATACTGTCCACTCAGGAGCCAGTTGATGGTACTTGGGATTAACCTGAGTTGCCAGCCACTGCCATCAGCCACGGTAAGCCTCTTAGTCTACTGGGAGTCGGATCACAACATCTCGCCCAGACCAGTAAACAAAACACAGCTGTTAAAAGCTAAGGGGAAATATTTTACTTGATTTCAGGGCTGCTTCTCCTCCGGGCTATTTTCCTCATGTCCCTGCTCCTCATCTCCTTCTCAACAACGACAGAGGAAAGCGAGGAGACCATTGGAAGAGAAGATCAATTCCAGCCTTCGCTTCAACATAGCACCCAGGAAGGGTGACCTAAAGGAATAGAGCACCATGGTAACTGGAAAACACCCTAAAATATGTAACCTACTGGAGGAACAGCCAATGAATTCCTTTAAAATCAGTCAACATGTAGCCTAGGTGATCCTAAGGCTGGCGAACTTCCACCTGTTGCTATTTGCACACAGAAGTAAGCAGCAAGAGAAGAACCAACATCAAATCTAGAGAAAAGTTGATAAAAGCCAAGGTGGTCTAGTCAATAGATTCTACACAAAACCCAATAAGGAATATAATGAACGGAAACGGTGGTACTTTATCAACGGTTGGTGGACTTGACACTTATGTAACAGAGCAGTTAAAACTGGTTATCAGCAGCAGATAGCTAGAGGAACGAGACGTGGGGCTTTGGCCTGGACTCTGCTGTGAATGTGAAGTGCCCTGGGCACCACCTGACCTATGAACACTGATGTCAACACCATGCAAGCAGTAATCACCCTGTCATACACTGACTGCAGGGGAAAAATCTCAAGGGTTTAATCAGTGAGGTGAATCGTTCACAATGTTGCAGATAAAACACTCCATTCGTTGCTCCCATTTGTCATACACTCCAGGCATGGGCAGAGGGTTCATGGCTGGCAACATGAAAGCTGTACATTTACTCTGGATAAGAGCCTTTGCTAAATGACTGTAGTGCAATCTAACATGTTGATTTTCCATATGAGATATTTTTTACTCTTAATAGCAGGTTTCTGTGTGTGTGATTTGTGATCGTGCTAGACATTGCGCTTTATCATTCTCATTGTGGTGTTTCATCAGTAGTAAGTACACTGTTGGAACAATAACACAATCGATGCAATTGGCTTGGGAGAAAAGGTGATCACATCAAACCACGATTTAAGAGGTGATCGCCGACTAGGCCTTGCCACTAGATGCACCTATTTATCTGATGGTTAGTGTGCGCGCGTGGGTCCAGGAGTCACAGGAACGCAGAAATCTGCATTTTAAATACAGAAAAATATATATATTTTAAAAATGCATAAGAAATATCTAGCTGCGTTTTGTAAACGCATCTTCTAAAATGCTTCTTATTGTAATTTCTGCTTGCTTCAGTTGCACTTCTCCACTCGGATGAGAATCTTTGCTCTCGTCATCATTCCCGCATTCACGAAGAAGCTTTCTATCAGACAGTGCTCTGACTGATGTGTAGCTACTTCTCTCTGGTAAAATGTAGAGGTCGACCGATTAATCAGCATGGCCGATTAATTAGGGCCGATTTCAAGTTTTCATAACAATCGGTAATCTGCATTTTTGGACGCCGATTATGGCCGATTACATCGCAATCCACGAGGAGACTGCGTGGCTGCCTGTTATGCGAGTGCAGCAAGGAGCCATTGTAAGTTGCTAGCAAGCATTAAACTTACCTTATAACAAACAATCAATCTTAACATAATCACTAGTTTGACGATATTACTAGTTTAACTAGCTTGTCCTGCGTTGCATATAATCAATGCGCTGCCTGTTAATTTATCATCGAATCACAGAATATTCAACTTCGCCAAACAGGTGATGATTTAACAAAAGCGCATTCGCGAAAAATGCACAATGGTTGCACCAATGTAACTAACCATGAACATCAATGTTTTTCTTAAATTCAATACACAAGTATATATATTTTTTTAAACCTGCATATTTAGTTAAAATAAATTAATGTTAGCAGACAATATTAACTAGGGTAATTGTGTCCCTTCTCTTGCATTCAGTGCAAGCAGAGTCAGGGTATATGCAGTAGTTTGGGTCACCTGGCTCGTTGCGAACTGTGTGAAGACCATTTCTTCCTAACAAAGACCGTAATTAATTTACCAGAATTGTACATAATTATGACATAACATTGAAGGCTGTGCATTTTAACAGCAATATTTAGACTTGGGGTTGCCACCCGTTCGATAAAATACGGAACGGTTCCGTATTTCACTGAAAGAATAAAGGTTTTGTTTTCGAAATGATATTTTCCGGATTTGACCTTATTAATGACCCAAGGCTCGTATCTCTGTGTGTTTATTATATTATAATTAAGTCTATGATTTGATATTTGATAGAGCAGTCTGACTGAGCGGTGGTAGGCAGCAGCAGGCTCGTAAGCATTCATTCAAACCGCACTTTCCTCCGCTTGCCAGCAGCTTTTCGCAATGCTTGAAGCACAGCGCTGTTAATGACTTCAAGCCTATCAACTCCCGAGATTAGGCTGGCAATACTATAGTGTCTATTAGAACATCCAATAGTCAAATGTATATAAAATACAAATGGTATAAAGAGAAATAGTCCTATAATAACTACAACCTAAAACTTCTTACCTGGGAATATTGAAGACTCATGTTAAAAGGATGGTTCCAGCTTTCATATGTTCTCATGTTCTGAGCAAGGAACTTAAACGTTAGCTTTTTTTACATGGCACATATTGCACTTTTACTTTTTTCTCCAACACTGTGTTTTTGCATTATTTAAACGAAAATGAACATTTTTCATAATTTATTTGAGACTAAATTGATTTTATTTATGTATTGTTAAGTTAAAATAAAAGTGTTCATTCAGTATTCTTGTAATTGTCATTATTACACACACAAAAATCGGCCGATTAATCGGTATCGGCTTTTATTGGTCCTCCAATAAATCGGTATTGGCGTTAAAAATCATAATCTGTCGACCTCTAGTAAAATGCAAGATTAACCTCAAGCAAAACATTAGGAAATGTAGTTGGCTACATTCTATGATAAACAGAATTATATTTTTGACCAGAAAAACCGTGCTATTTTTTTATTGTAAGCCAAAGTACGTGTGTCTGCTAGCCAAATAGCGTTGCACTTCTCACGCCACTGGAAGCAACAAAACACGGCAAAAAAAAGAAAAGATATTTGTCTGTGTTTCGAAAATACAGATTTCTGTTTATTCTCTAGTCTTTGTGTACCCACGGCGACTGAATAAGGAAACCAGCTATCCAGAGTTGGCATGGCTGTACCCTATGGGTTGGCAACTTGGCATAGACTGCTCTGAATGTTGGCATAGTCTGCTCTGAATGTTGGCATAGTCTGCTCTGAAGGCTGGTGCTCTGAGTCATAAGGGTGCTATTTTATCAGTTGAATGAGAAAGGTCAACTGTGAAACAGCAGCAGACCATGCCAATAATCTTGATTATCATACCCAAGGTGATGAGATTGTGTGCGTCGGTGGTCAGAGTTCTCCAACTATCTATATTTCTCTGTGGTCAGGAAGGGCTCTACAGTGGGACCACTTCACTTGCATATGCGCCTAAATATTTTGATGTGAAACCTGGAATTTTTATTGAGGAGTACCAGTGCACCTAGAAAAATGTGGGATTCTAGTTTTAATATCTCATATTTTTCATTCAGTCAGCATAGAGCCCTGTCAGGCATGGCACAGTAAGCAAGACTCAATACTTTAAGAATGGATCAATTGACAGGTCAACACCCCACTGAAACCATGAAACTAAAACAGGAAGAAAAAAAAAGTTTGAAAACATCTGGGGAATGTCATGCAAATGTTATAAAAATGCAGTCTGTGAAGCTAGTTCTAACAGGCTGCTAAGTACTGTGAGGTGTAGGTGAATTTACAATAACTTGATTTACAATCAACTAAGACTAGTAGGCTAGTCGACACATCCGATTATAATTTGCAGAATAATAAAATAGCCAAGTAGATTAGCTGTAGGCCCACATCAGCATATCAAAGATCAAAGTCTATAGAGAGGTAAGCATGATTCAACAGGCTAACAGAACCCAACAGATAACCTGTATTTCTTAAACATCTTAATCCTTACAAAAGTAATGTATACTGATATTGCATTTTAGTCAATGCCTTTCTGAATTCTGACAGAACAAGGCCATGAACAAAGGAATAGTAAATGCTTCAATGCTACACTACTATGGAATGATAAAAACAAAGGGTGGAATAACACACTTAGCAGCACTATCAGACTGTCACACAAATACAGCAATAGGGATTTAGAAGTCCAATATCACTGCATTTCCTTTCCCAGATTCCCAAATCACAACAGCAGGATTCCTTTGTTGTTCTTTGCCACTCAACGTCATCATCGACTCCTGTATCAATCCAAATGGCTTTGAAAATAAATATATTTTTCAATGCGCACCTACATTTCACGATTTGAGCAAAAAAACAACTGATTCGATAAATTGAATGAAGTGCTGCACATAGCCTATATTTGAAGGGCCTACATGTACCCACTCATACAGTGAATGCTTATAAGTTTGTGCGTATTAATTGAATATTGCCAAATGCATCGGTAAAAAATATTGAGCTTATTTAATACAACCCTTGCGGTTAATAGATTGCAAAGCAGCATACAACTGACCTAAACGTTTAGAAATGGTAAGTTCACTTTCTCATCCATAGCCTTAAAACACATCAAGAGCAAGTGCACTGTTTAGCTCACATCTGAAGACTGAGGGTCATTTAGAACATACTGCGGATCACACTTCCTCAATTAAAATATTATGGCGACACTATGGTTTAAAAACTTAGGAACCAAGCTCGAGTTATCAGTGTAGCCCTGTTATCACCTGGAGTTGAAATATCTTCACGCCTAGAAAAAAAACCTCCAGTAACTGTCAATTTATTGAAAAAAATAAAGAATTACAGGGGGCGGTTTAGAAAAAAACTAATCCTGTCCGAATCGTCCTCTGGAATAACGGACATTCTAGGGTTTTAATTACATAAGCAACGTTCTAATACTAGTCCAGTGTGAATAGGGCTTTGGTGTGCTCCCCCCTAAAAAGAAATAAAATAATAATAATTTAAAAATCTACTTAGGCGCACACGTGCTCCTTGAAAAAAGGTCAGCGTAGAGCCCTGCTACTGACAATAATGTACATGAAACATGTCCCTGATAACTACAACTACCTAACGGACCCGACAAAAGCAGGTACAGACATCAAAACAAGGCTTAAAAGTGTAACTGGTAATAATACTTGGACTTTAAATCAATCACCAGTTTCCACGGTACATTTCAGGACACCGTGGTCTGACTAGATGCCTACAGCTCCTGTGGTCACATTTAACAATTCATGTCAGGCACAACACTATGCTAGTAGCTCAGGGTCGTCGGTCCTCAGTTCACTTGCACATTGGAAAAACACTCATCAAACCACCAATTGAGAGGAGTTATTTTAGGTCAGCTAGCATGCTGGTTTACCAGAGATCTGGTTAGACAGAGTTCAGCGTTGACAAACCACTCCCATCTCTGCCTGCAACCAAAATACACTGAAACTCTCCAGGTCTGCATGCAGGCGCATACAAACACCGAGCCAAGCGGCCACGCCACAACACCAGCATTAAATCTCTAAAATAACAGCTGGAACAGCCAGAACCTCTAACACAGCCTGGGATTTTCAGAACTAGTTATTCTGTAAATAATGACCAGCTTGTGCACAGTAGGTCTCTTCTAGACAGGCAGGGCACTCTTGCAGAAATTATTTGAAGAGCTTTATCACTAATTGATAATGACAGGGGCTTGAACATCTGGCACACACTGCAGTCTTCCAGAGGTCATCACCTGTGCTGGCTGCAATTGCTGTTATCCAAGCTATGTGGTCTGAGAGAAGCCTAAAGCAACAAGGGATAAAATGGACGGCTGCTGCTATTCATTCACATAAAGCATTCATTCTTAAACCTAACACATATCAAACTGAACATATCTTAGCTTTGTTGACTATCCACATCCTAGACAGAGTGGTGGAAGAAGTCCATTCAATCTTGGCTCCTCCTCCTTCCATGTATATTTAAGCAAGCCAATTGAGACAGATGGCAGGAACCATGACTTTGAGTGCAGTGACAATGTGCACCGCCGCTGCCGAGAAGCAAAGAGAGGCCAATAAAACATGGGTCTGGCCATCATCACTGCAGTCAGAGTCCCCTGATAGAAGAGTCATGATTAGCAGATCAGTGTACACATACACTGAGGGAGTGCTCAGTAGCAACACGGAGGTCTGTGGTAGACAGGACTCTGGGAGAGTCAGAGGAGAAGAGCTGCTACAGGCCAGGGCAACATATCATTGAGTGCTAGCTAAACCACTGACAGAAGATAAATTAAACTTTTATAGCGCTATTGATTACATAAAGAATCTTAAGGCGCTTTAAAGCAACAAACAGACATAAGACAAGCCTACTTAACAAATCCAAGTTGACTGCACATAGGCCAACATTAAACTGAACAGAACAAAGATCAAATTAAGGGTATTCCGCATATTTTCAATTGCCCCATGTAGGCTATGCAGTGCACTGTGCAAATCATGGATAGTGTCTTGATCCTTGACTAGTTATGCATTGACAGGATTCAGAAATCAAGCTGCTATATATCACAATGGCATGAGCTGACAGAATAAATATTACGCATACTGGCACCATATTTCCCAGTCTCGCCATGATTTTGTGTGGATTTTGTGTAATATTTGCAGGCAAATGGCAAAATTTTGCTGAAGCAATTCTGACATTTTATATGGCAATATGCAATGATTTTGTCCAATTTGTAGCGAAAATGCACTGTTGAGGGAAAATTTTGGGGTGACAGGTGGCTTGATTTAACCATATGAGGTAAATGTGCAGTGATTGGTTGAAATTGCAAGACCTCTTTTTGTAATGCGGTGATGGGTCAGTTTTATGCAATAATATTGCGATTATTTGACTGTTTTATAAGTAATAGTGCAGTGATTTCCAAGTCCTCACATAATATGGTGTGAATTGTTGATTTCCAATCTAAAACCCATTAAATGAGCAGTGGCATTAAGCTGTCATGTGAAGGTGAACCCAACTTGGCTGTCGCAGACCCAGAGGGGGGCTGCTGGGCTGGCATGTCATTATTAGCAGTGTGTGTTAGACCAGTCCTCCTGTGCTGAAGGTCAGCCATTGTCCTACTGTGACCTCTGAGCTGGAGCTCAAAACAGGGTAACATGGGCATCTGGTGCCGACTGTGTTAGTGAGGCACTCTGCATTCACAAAAAAGACACACCCTCTCTCGCTCTCATCCTCCCGCCCCCTCCTCCTCCTCAGAGAGGAATCAAACATCCTCCTCTGTGCATAGATGCTATTTTGGCATCTATGCATAGTCACTTTAATAACTCTACCTACATGTACACATTACCACAACTAACCGGTACCCCCCTTGTATAGTCTCCCTATTGTTGTTTTACTGCTGCTCTTTAATTACTTGTTACTTTTATTTCTTAATCTTTAGTATTTTTTTAAACTGCATTGTTGGTTAGGGACTCTTAAGTAATAATTTCACTGTAAGGTCTACACCCATTGTATTCGGCGCATGTGACTTATAAAATTTGAACCTGAAAACATATTTTCAATGTCACCATGGGTCAGGTACCACTCAAAACACTGAAAGGTATACTAAACAAATCAGTCAAATTAACATAGTCCCACCTCTTGTATAACAGTCAAATATCACAACGTGTGTATTGAGGCCATTATGAGAATCACAAATACCATGATTACCGATTAGCTATTTGGCACAACAATAGATATATTTGAGGGCGCACATGTGTTTATGTTCTCAGGATTTTAATAATCTGCTTTATTTTCTAAATGAGTCTGGAAATGTGTCAAGCCTGGAACAACAAACAAGTAACCTATTAAAATATCCTAAAACTACCAATTCATTAAAAAACCTTCAACATCGAATTGCTTACACCAGGTGGCTGCCTATTCAATCAAGGAGGGTCCATCAGCATAGACATACAAATAGAATCACATTAGCTACAACTGTAAAGGAGAAAAATATAGCTACCAAGTTATCAATTGAAGCTCCACTCCTAAAACAATCCCATAATTTCGGTTGCATCAGCTGCTGCAGCAATCCTTACAGGTGTAGCCAAGCTCTGATCTGGCCAGGATGAAATCATACATTCGGGAAGGACGACTGCATAGCAACGGATACTGCTTCAAACACGATAGGGGTACCATCAACAAGGCGGGGAGGAGGAGAGTGACTTGTCAGTTTCAGCGGAAAGAGACGCAGGCTGAAGGATCCATTCTGCAGTAGGAGAGGGGTGGCGTCTTTTCTAACCGAATGGAGGATACCGCTACCTTTTAACCCACGTGATCAAACAAACTATAGTCGATCCTCAATCGCAAAATAAAATATACAAATATTAAAATAACATAGGTTTCAAGCTGAAGCTATTGGTCAAGACAAATTGTAGTTTTCCTCCAACTCTTGTTTTTTCCACCGATGTGTTCCACACTTATTTCTATAAACTGCATGAATTCATTCAACTTAGATCATTCGTAAAACAGGGCCAACTGTAATGATAATGATTTACGTTACCGGTCTAGAGCCTTGATGACAGATCACAAAACGATCAAAGTTGTCAAGCTCACTGGATGTAACGTGATGGATGGAAGGAGTAGCGTAGCCAGTGGCTACAGGAAACACACAACTAATTTGGTAACTAGCTGAGCTAAAACAAAATGTCAGACCACATCTAACATGACAATCGGCCGATACTAGCTAAATAATATATTTACACGTAGCTGCCTACCTCCTAAATAGCTTTCAAAATAATGATACAACTGAGTGCATACGCCCTTTTCCATTATTGAACATTCTATAAATCGTGGGTAACGTTACCTAGCTAAAGTTATCTAGCTTGTTCAAGTAGATACCTGTATACCAATTAGATATGCTCGACAATACAACACATTAGCTGGTATACATTTGTAGCTGGTATGTGAAATAACTGTCACTCAAATCATGACCTACATATATGATCGCGAGGCGATCGCAACGCTAGCTAGCCTAGCAATTCGAATGCGAGTTGAAAAAGCAATGGATTCAATTGAATGAAGCAATTGGCAATGCACTCAAAATATAAACGTTTAAAAGTTAATTAACTAGATATAGTTACAACGATAAATGTTTATGCACAGACTTGATGCGAGGCAACTCGCGACCCGCACACATAATTGATGAGTTTGGCAAGCCCGCTAGCCAGCCGGTTAGCCTAGCTAGCTAACGTCAAAATGATTTCCACTGATTAACGTTAGCTGCTGGCTGGCAAGCTAGAAAGTTGATATCAAATTATCGAGTCAATTTGATCAATAACATTTGAAAAATAGGTGCAAGTCCATATCAAATAGTAACTTAAATCAAGTTAACAGTTACTTAAAAGCAAATCAACCAGTGCCACTAGTTGGTTAGCACAGACATTTACAACTCTGATGGCCAGCTACCTGCTGCTCCAAGCGGCCTGTCCGCCATTTTGAGACATAGAAAGGAGGCGCAAAAATTACAGCCACATCGTCCTTTTCCCCACTTAGCGTTTCTTCGATACTCAATATCTGATGCAAAACAACTTACCCTATAGTTTTTCCTGAATATCCTTTGCCAGTTCGGACAGTTATACAAGCCAAGAGGACGTATTTTTCGTTCCAAAATAAGGGACTTCTGATCTCGAGGTTAGAGTATGCCGACTTTTCTCTCTTGCAATCCTTGTTTTTTCGTGCCGCATTCGCCTTCAGGGTCGGGGACGCGCTTGCGTTTACAAACTGACAGCGACGCGCGCGCACGCCCTTGATCACAGCCCTACTTAAAAAAAAATAGATTATTGCAAACACCCACTGATAACCTACTCTAATGTTACTTAACAAGTAGCTATAAACATTCATTATTTTTGACTACACATCTTTACCCAGCCTCTGCCGATGGTGTCATTGACGCATGTTTACAGTGGATATTCAGATTCCAGAATGTTATCAGAACTTGATCTCTATTGATGACGGGACATAATTCATAGAACTATGTACTGCAACATTTGTGTGACAGGTCCACTAGTAGGATACCAAAAATAAACATCCAGTCTTTACACTTGAAATGCATGATAATATCATTGCATCTAATTGCATGTCCAACAAGCTGGATAGCTTGGAATAATTTCATACATTTAATCAAAGTTTGATTAGAGCAGATAACATCCTCTCAATCTTATATGTAAATAAGTAGTTAATAAAAATCCAAGCCAAGTGTTACTTGCTAGTTTTCTTTATTAATTTTAATACAAAAGCATACTCCGACCAAAAATAATTAGATTGTTATTTTGTAAAGAGCAACAGATAGGTACCACACAGCAAGGGAAGCAGACTTAACACTAGAATGTGCAGAAAAAATCTCATCAGTTCAAGAAAAGAGAAAACAGAAGAACAAACCCTCAAACAGACAAACCCTCATTTTGAGTGCCACACAGAGACAATGCAAGCTGATCAGTGCGCATTAGACATCCATCTACACTGAGGTGATAGAGACCAGATTTGTACTGTCTTTGCCCCATAGGACCTCTTTTTCTCCCCACTAGACAAGAGTGCAGACAACCCAGCTCAGTTGAACTATGAAATCTTGGTCAGAGCCTATTTTTTTAAAGTAGTAAATAGACCGATCTATTGGTGGCTTCTTGTGTGACGTTTAGGTAAATAGATGTGTCATCTCGACAAATACACATTTTTAATTAAAATTGGGTAGAACACAAAATGCATGTGTGTAAATGTACATAATAACAGTCTCCTATGTTTGACATCGATGAAGTGCTGGGAGTGATTTGAAGAGCTTTGAATGTTCAGGTGACTTCTCCAATGCCTTATGGCCTTATAAACTCCCAAAATGTAATTTTGCACAAACATTTCACTCAACATTCATGTTTTGTTTTGTAATCTACATTTGGAGACATTCAGAATTTAAAGACATCCATCCATACAAACCAAGGGGTTTACATAAGATGAAGCAATATGTAATATGAATGATCTGGAAATTGAAAATGTTAAATTGACAAAATTATACATGGTCTTTGCTTTGATAAAATAAACCGGAGGTCTGTCACTCCCTACTGAATTAATCTAAAGAACAGTCAAATCATTTTATCATGCAATTACTTGAATGTATCAAGAGGTATATTACTACACAATTAGAACATAATTACAGCTTAACAAGAATTAGTGCCTTGGTGATGAAATAGAATAGAAGCACCATGATTTGATGATCCATGGAAAAAAATAGATCTCTAGGCAGACAAAAGCATTTTTGATCACTCTCAACGAGTTTATTCTATCAGAAATGTCTAAGTCTCAAACAATAGACTTAAGGGTTTCAACAAGTTCACCAATGTTCATCAAGTAGCAGCCTTTGCAATTTTTCAGGTTCACGTCATCATCAATTCCATCAAATACTTGTTTATTTTGCTTCCCTCAAAGTCAATCGAATGAGAAACATATGAAATAGTTACACACTAGCCTGGACATACGCTTTTGAACATCCTTATGGGACAAAAAAAAAATTTCACATTAATAAAGCCTTTTCATTTGTTTCTGATGGTTCCAAAGGAAGTACTCTCTAGTGCACCGCCACATGGCCACTAAGGGTACTGCAAGACAGGACTGACATTCATAAAGGAGGAAGTTGAACATGAGGGGAGGAAGGATATGCAGATACACTTCAAAAAGGAAACCAGTGATGTCCCTATGACATACATAAGTACAAATGAAAAGAAACCAAAATAAAATAAAAATCAAATTTAAAAAAAGCTTTGAAGGGCTGACAAAAAACCAATAACACCCTGGTTTCATTTCAAAGCATAAATTAGGCACAAATCACATACCAAGTTCTATTATTGTTCCACAATTTCTTTCAGGAGCATAATAATCAAGAAATTCGTGTTTTTTCCCCTCTCTCTTGGTGACACCCTTTTACTTACAATGACAGCTGTTTGTCTTGCAGCAACACAAGTGCAGCACTTCAAAATAATTAGTTCCAGCATCTTCTATATTGCTTTAGTCACATACATTTAGACAGCGCAACAATTTTTAGGAAGAAATTTGCAAAGGAGGGTCGAACACATTGCATGTACACAAGCGCACACACACCTCTATCAGTCCTTTTTGGTATATTGAAGCAGCCTTACTCAACCCACTTTTGGTGGTGCTGTGTTTAGTCTGTCTATTCTATCAAATGATAGGGTGAAGTTTCTCACATAATCACTTCATATGAGCAGATTTACAACATCGCTGGCCAAGAATGTTACATGAGAATAAAAGTTTATATTAGCCGTCCCATGATTTTACGATGGCTGCGTTTACACAGGCAGCCAATTCTTATCTTGTTGCCACTAATTGGTCTTTTGACCAATCAGATCTTTTGTCAATTTAAATTTAACCTATATTTAACTAGGCAAGTCAGTTAAGAACAAATTCTTATTTACAATGCCCCGGCCAACGCTGGGCCAATTGTGCACCGCCCTTTGGGACTCCCAATCACTGTCGGATGTGAAGCAGCCTGGATTCGAACCAGGGACTGCAGTGAGATGCAGTGCCTTTGACCGCTGCGCCACTCGGGAGCCACCAAATAATTGGGCAAAATACCTGAATTGGCCTTCCTGTGTCAACACAGCCTTTGTGTATAAAAAATAAAACATTTGGAAGGTCGTGGCTTACCCAACCTAGCCATTACACTATGAAGTAGCAGAAGTGTTGCAAACCATGGCCATATCTGATTCCTTCTCTCAGACTACACAAACATACATGCACATATTCTTTAAAAGTGGAAAAATAGAAGACTGGACACATCTAAGATAAGAGACCAATAGAGTCTACTGCTCAAGCCATAGTTGGACGTTTCATATCTGCATTTCCATAAACATTGATCAAGTACCTGTCTAAACCCCCAAGACAGATTTATTTATACATATTTCCACTCATATTTTCTATAAAAACAGATATGGCTTAAAGGTAGACTCCGTGAAATGACGTTGCCACGAGCAGCACCACAGATAATGCGATAAGCGAGATCCAAGACTTCGCGCCAACACAGTATCAGCGCATGTGCATAGGTTCGTGTCACGCTGTTAGTGTGTGGTAGGTACGGGACCAAAACAGTGGGTGAGTTTAGCCTCGTGCTTCAAAGCTCTTAGCTGTTGCAGAAATCAATGATTCTATCTTTCAAATAATGGATAATTGACAAACCTAAAAATCTCTTCTCCCCCTTTCATTTTGATTTTACAAAAAGATACATTTTTACAGAAAAAAGGTGTAACAAATCATTCTAAAAGATTGGTTGAGAGCACACTGTTTCATTGCTGTGATAGAACCAAAGGACACAGCAGCCACCCACCTGGGATAAATAGAAATACAAATAGTTTGACTGACCGTAGGGAACACTAGCGAGTAAATGGATGCCTGGAGGTGAGGTTTAACAATACTAAACGCACGAGAAGAGAACTTCCAATCTGTAGCCCAACAGAATTCACTGTTAATTTTAATTACTGTTTCTTAGTCTGATCTAGTTCACAGTAAAAAAAAATATAATAATTATCCCCTGAGTTTTGGGACAGGGTGTCAGTTGTTATTTCGAGGCAACTTGGGGCCATGGTGAAACCAGAAGCCCTAGTCGCCTCGGTGGCTCTCTTAGGAGTATTGGAGGTGTTGCAGGGGTAAACCGTGATCCTTCGGCTAAAAGTTGAAGAGGGTAAAGGGAACAGTTGGTTGATGTGGAGTGGGATGAACAGTGGATAAGGCTCTGGTAATACAATGTCATGGTCGTCCTTGGTCGCTTTCACACACAGCCACACACACACTTACTCCTTCTGTTTCTTTACCAAAGCTCAAGGCTACGGGCTTTCAGATTGAACATGGATTCTATATTCTCTTTTTTATTAAATTCTCCTACCCCTGTATATACTGTAACTCTTGCTCTGTTACTCCTTGAAGCTCCTCTTATAAAACACTCTACCTACTGTATACATAGATGTTTCTCTTTGACTGCCCCTAACAACCCTTCACCCTTCTTGTTTTCATTGTTAATTTTTAGACAGCTCAGTTCTCAGGTCCACATGCTCATTCAAGGAGATGGCTGTTGCATCACATCTGTTTCCTTGTAGAAAGTAGTGTGGTGTGGAGGGTTTGACATTAATCAACATTAACATCCATGGGCATTTTGTCCTCCAGCTCTAGTGGACCATCCACAGTGAGTTCCTCCAAGCTTTTTCCTGACTCCTGAAGCTGCTGCCGCCGCTGAACCTCCGCCTTCAGGTTCTCCAAGTCCTTTTGGCTGCAGAGGGAATGGGATGGGATACCACAGGGGTTAATGTTGAGCCCAGACATTTATATTTTTTAAGAGTGGATGGAATTCCACAGGGGTCAGTACTGGGTCCTGGCACGTTTCCATTTTCAATTAAAACTGTCAAAAAAAGAAAACAAATGTACTACTTCACTTTACCTGAGTGGTATAAAGATGATGCCGTTGATAATATTGAGTTGTTCCAGAACACTGGCCATACTGGGTGCTGTGAACTGGAAAAAGTGTCAGAAAACAACAAAATCACACACTATTCTATGAAACTAACACCAACAATACATTTGAAAAGATACTTGTGTCTGTAGCAATGGTCCCTCAAATTATTTTAGGCATTGAGCAAACTTGAACGTTGTGAACATTCTGTGCAACTTTCAGCACGCGTTTACTGTGAACACTGAGGCTGTACCCACTTTAAGTTACAGTTTTAACAGTAGCCATGTAGGCTACTGTGGCTATTTGATCATAATGTAGACCTACCAGAGTGGCCTACCATCAAAAACAATGGAGAAAATGCATCCCATAACATTTTAACATGGAAATAGCTGTTCTATCCTTCAGCCTACAGTAGAAGCCAATGTGTGGTGTTCAATGTAGGCCTACAGTCCTTGAGCCTTTTGAAATAAACATGCAGGGCTTGACATTACCCTGTTTATCCACTTGCCCTTCAGACAAGGAGGTGACTGAAAATGGTTGTTGTGTTGTTTGACCCAAGAAACCACTTTATAGAATAAAAATGTATTATTATTGCCATGCCATTATTACAGAGAATCAGACAAACTATGCTACCCTCTGTCTATTGGCTACTTAGTTTATTCAAGCCTGCCTCAAAATACAACACTGCCCCTTTAAGATAAAAAAATAAGCTATTTACCTGACTTGCTTTTCAAAGAGGTCTAGAAATGTACACGTTTTGTGCTCTTGTAGGAAGCAATGATTCCCCTATTGCTGACTACAAATCATCTATAACTGGGCTAATAACTCACTAACAAGAAGAGGACATGAAAAAAATGCAGCTCTCGCTTTGATCACAAAACAAGCGCATCTACTCACAACCACTCATGCTGTAAATACAGTCCAGTGCAAAGTAAGTGGCACAGATCCATATATGGCAATGGTCTGATTGATTATGCCGCACGGGTCTGTGTAGAGTACGGGCTGAGTAGTGTGTCAATGAAATGGAATCATACTCCGATACATTCTGCCTACAACAATCTCTTGCATAGTTTGTTTTGTTTCAGTATGTTGCATTGAAATTGGCTAATATTGTGTTGATTCGATCACAATTGCCACAGTAAAGGGAAACGTTGATAGTGTTAACGGGGAAACTCTAGAACATTGGTCACCAACCTTTTCTGAGTCAAGATCACTTTCTGAGTCAAAGCGCAAGCCAAGATCTCCTGCTCAGAATTGTTTCTAACATGTCTTAAAAAACGTAAGCCTATGCAACATAAACCAATTAAAAACAGTACTGAAACAATGAGGTTTGTGCAGTAAGCTATAAACCCAATATATTATCACCGCATATTGGCTTTGCTTGAATTGCCCTGCCAATGCATTGTTGTTCAGGCCATTTTTATAAATTATATTTCAACATTTGAGGTAGGCTATATGATCACACCGGTAATAGATCCATTGCTGTATTACTTGTGAGGCACCGCTGAGTGAGCATACATTTAAATCATTTTTATTTTACTGGGCTGATGGTGCTTGCATCTGATGGTCAGTCTCAGCGGAGGGAAGAGAGGAGAATGAGGGTCCCCCTCTCAACATCCCTTCACTCTCCCTTTCCTCCACTGACACTGACCAAAAAGGGACACTGTCTTCCAGCTGATGGCGAAACTCGAGTCGCGCCGCATTAGTTCTGCCTCATGCACAAATTCATGTTGTTACTCATGAACAGAGAAAGTGAAATATTCCTCGATATTAAAAGACCCAAGCCGCTAATAATAACAACGCAAGCCTATAGATACAGTTTCCTACTCATTCAGTACTGCTGCACTGCTTTTTGTAGCGCTGAGTGGAAATAGGAAGGCGCATTTTATGGCGTATAAAAGTGTTGACAGTGCTGAGTAAGAACTTACCCTCACTCATAAAAACAGCAGCTCTTTGCTGTATTCATTGACAGTCTCTCACTAGTCATGGTTTTAAAACGTTTTGAAATCTCACAGTATCAACTTCGCTGTAGCTTTGTTTTATGCCTGCTCAATTACTGCAGACAGTATCTGAGCCATCCAATTGGCCAGAAAGCAGTTTGAAGGTACAGACACAGGAAATGGTTAAAAATGGCAACAGTTCGCTTACCCAGCACGCAGGTCAGCTGAATCGGGTGCACCTACCGCCAACAGCCCGAGCCAAAAAATAAAATAGGAACACAAGGATTTATGGTTGGGTTTTTTACAGAAATATTTGGCAATCGAGTAGGAATGCCTTCGAGATTAACCAGTCGATCGCCCGGTTGGTGACCACTCTCTAGAAAGTTGAGTGAACTTCAATCTCATTCTTCTCTCTGTGGGCTGATATTTTTGGGTGGCAGTTTCGGGCTACTGTGCGCGCAGTTTAGAGGGAACATTGGTCTGTAGACTACGCTATCATCTGGGTACAATACAAGGCCCTTTGATTTTGTCTTCGGGATAAAAACCAATATGAAACCATAGCTACACCCTAAGCCACGTGCCTTGAGTGGCATGATGCTGGCGTTGGAGCCGTTCTTGTAGATCTCGTTCATGGTTCTCTGCAAAGCCACAGCCTGCTGTGTGAGGTACTTCAGGTACTCTGAGCTCTCTTTAGTCTTCTCGTGGGCCTCTCCCACCTGAGAGGTGACATAGGGGAAGAAAGTGAGAAAGAAAGCTTAAAAATAGATTGAGACCTCTCAACTAATATCAGTTGTTGGTAATCTAGCACATATTCCACTTTTTTGTAATTTTTTTGGTACTTTTTACCGCTTTTTCGTGATATCCAATTGGTAATTACACAGTCTTGTCCCATCGCTGCAACTCCCCTACAGACTAGGCAGAGGCGAAGGTCGAGAGCCACGCATCCTCCGAAACACGACCCTGCCAAGCCGAAACACGACCCTGCTTCTTGACACACTGCTCATTTAACCCGGAAGCCAGTCGCATCAATGTGTCGGAGGAAACACCGTTCAGCTGGCGACCAAAGTCAGCTTGCAGGCCCGCCACAATGAGTCGCTAGAGCGCGATGGGACAAGGAAATCCTGGCCGGCCAAACCCTCCCCTAACCCGGACGACACTGGCCCAATTGTGTGCCGCCTCATGGGTCTACCGGTCACGGCCAGTTGTGACACAGCCTGAGATCAAACCCGGAACAGTAGTGACACCTCAAACACTGCGATGCAGTGCCTTAGACCGCAGCGCCCCTCGGGAGGCTATCTAGCACATATTCTTATTTCAGCAAATGTTCTTAAGCCACTTCTGAGGAGAGGACGTGTAGAGCTTTGTGTACTGTAGCTGTATGTCTTACCTGGTTTTTGTAGATGGTGTAGCCCTCCTTTTCGTGCTGGAGCGCAGAGCGGAACTCCGCCTTGCTCTCGTAAACCCTCGCAACCAGATGATGACTGCAGATTAATAAAAAATAATAATAATTGCATTAAATCAACTGAAGATAAACACAAACTAGAGTTTAGAACAGGAAATCAGTTAATATACTGAAAATTATGTTCAGTCACTCAAGGAATAACTCTCCCTTGTCCTTACCTGAGGGCTACTTTGAGGGAGCGGGGTCCGTGGTATTTGGAGTTGATGGCCAAGGCGTTCTCCAGGAACCTCAGAGACAGGTCGTACTCCATTACTCCATGCAGCACCAGGCCAATGTTACTCTATAGGAGGAGATCCGGGACCACAGGGAGGATGGGTGATTTGATAAAGGTCACACACAAACACACCTCAAAGGCTTCCACAAAATTG
The DNA here is from genome assembly GCF_016432855.1 of Salvelinus namaycush. Classification (NCBI taxonomy): domain Eukaryota; kingdom Metazoa; phylum Chordata; class Actinopteri; order Salmoniformes; family Salmonidae; genus Salvelinus; species Salvelinus namaycush. The sequence goes on from NC_052329.1 coordinate 24,722,609, forward strand.
GTACATAACTTCAGAGTTAATGTGGTGACACGTCCACTTACAGGATGGTTTCAATCAAAAGAAAATAAATTAAATACTGTGGTCCACTCACGTCTAGCAGCGCCATCTCAGGGTGGTCCTCCCCACACACCATCAGCATGAGGTAGCGGGCACGATACAGCAGCTTCAGGGCAGTGGACAGCTGACCGTTGGCAAAGCAGTACAGAGCCAAGTGCATCTGGGGAGAGAAAGCAACCAGAGGCACTTAAAAACAGCTAACATGGACAGAGATTTTTTTTTATGACGAAACAAACTATTTTCAAAAAATAGTCATTTTCATGGATACATACATATTCCTGGATAGTGTTGGGGTGCTCGACGCCCAGCACCCTCTCACTCATCAAGACAGCCTTCTGTTGGTTACTGAGAGCCTATGGACAGAGAAGACGAAAGTCAGGACTATCACTGGAATTGCTGTGGCCATTTGTTTTCATGTGTGAGAGGAATATAAGTGTGTGTATCATGCCTAGAGCAGCACACCTCATGGTGGTCTCCCATGATGTAGTTAAGGCGAGCCAGCAGACGCAGGCAGGCACAGATCTCCACGTGCATGGCCCCGTACACGTTGTTGAACAGGTTCAAAGCCTCGTTGATCAACTCACAGCCCTCCTTAAGGTAACCTGCAGACAGAGACCTTGTTAAAAACCCAGGCTTCCACAACTGTTGTACAACGCAAAAGAAAGTCATGTGAACGGGTTCAGAGAGGACACTAAGGTAAGTTGCATTGTTGAATGAATGTAGTAAGGCTTCTGCATGGTTTGTATGGGGAGGAAGGAAACATTTCTCAGCCTTCGTGTGTGTGTTGCATGTGTGAGTAGAGCTTCATGTGCATATCTGTTTAGCACTAGGAGGACCTAGGGCTGTTGCGGTGACCGTATTACCGTCACACCGGCGGTCACGAGTCATGACGGCAGTCAAATTCCACATGACCATTTAGTCACGATAATTAGGCTTCTCCAAGCTCTGATGCTGCTGCTGGTCATTAGTAGCCTACCAAACATGCTAACTGCCTGGTATTCAGCACTCTATTGTCCCCTAATCACTCTACCATCAATGCTAATGTATTCAAAAATCTAATCAAACACTTCATGAGAGCCCATGAGCTCATGTTGGCAACATTTCTATAGGCTATGAAATTGACTGAGAAAACAGTGATGGCTGCTAATAAAAAGAGGAGGATCCCCTCAGCTTTCGAAAAGGCTAGGCCTACTATATTTATTTCTCAACTTTCCTAATATTAAGCACATTGCTTATCTTTACAACAGGAGTACAGCCTACCTGGCTGGCATGAAAATGAACCACAGGTAAAGCGTCCTACATTCGCTATATAAGTGCATAGATTACATGTATTATTTCCCGCTGCCCCTGTTTAGAGACAGGTTTATGATAATAGTCCATTCTTTTTTTTTCTTTTTTTTTTTCTCCCCAATTTTATGGTATCCAATTGGTAGTTACAGTCTTGTCACTGCAAATCCCGTACGGACCCGGGAGAGGCGAAGGTCGAGAGCCGCGAAGGTCGAATGCTTCTTGACACAATGCGCACTTAACCTGGAAGCCAGCCACACCAATGTGTCGGAGGAAACACCGTACACCTGGCAACCATGTCAGCGTGCACTGCGCCCGGCCCGCCACAGGAGTCGCTAGTGCGTGCGATGGGACAAGGACATCCCTGCCGGCCAACCCCCCCCCTAATCCGGACGACGCTGGGCCAATTGTGTGCCGCCCCATGGGTCTCCCGGTCGCAGCCGGCTGCAACAGAGCCTGGACTCGAACCCAGAATCTCTAGTGGCACAGCCTTAGACCACTGCGCCACTTGGGAGGCCCCCGATAATGGTCCATTCTAAATCAAAACAAATTTCACACATATTATTTAGTATATGTAAAGACAATATTAAATAAAAAAAAGTCTGATGGGTGACAATATTAGCCTATCACTTGTGAATGATGCCCAGCATAAGAAACAATGCCCTTTTTTGCAAATTTCAAATCAGTCGCACACCTAAACCATAGGCCTAAAATTTGCCTAAAACATAGGCCTACAATTTTAATAAGGTTTGTATCACAACTAAATTGGCCAAATAACTAAAATTAAGCACATTAATCCACTTTACAAGGGGTGTAGATCTAACTGGCATACATAAGCAGCGTGTGAGTTTCAAATTTGGAGAAGATAATTGTCACCATATAAAAGCACCTTTATAATAAAAGCATTATTTGCATAATTGCATTTGCGGTATCTTTTGCTAATGGTGTTTTCCGTTAATGGAAAAATTCACGCTTATAGCCTACTACCATGTGCGCAATGCTGTGCTTATAATGAAGAAATAGCCTAATAGTTTATTTTAAGCTACATTTTCTGATCTGTGGCGTCAGCCACATTGCATAAAAAAGTGTTTGTTGCTTGTATTAAATTTGGAATCTATCGCATCCCACAACTGTCCCAGACTATGTATGTAATATTTATTTATTGCACAGAAAAGGTCAACTTTTGTACTATGGGTGATAGTTGCTGTTCGTTAGGCCTAGTCATCTTGTTGTCTGATGAAAAGTAAATGTGGACAGTTCTTCCAATATCTTCAATATGCACCTCGGAATTAGATAAGGACGAACGCAGTTGCATCCCCGATGTGTCGGTCTTAACTTATAGCCTGTGAGAAAGACCCGATCATGTGATGGAGAGGCGCTTCGGATTGCACAGCACACTCGGAGACCCGAGGGAACAACGCAGCACTCCGGGCCGCAAAATGCATGGATTGTTTTAGGGTGCATTACGGCCACAAAGGGGATGTCGACATGAAATTCGAGGCATTACCAAGTGCTTGTCAAACTGTGAATGAGAGACTATTGAGAGTAAAGCCTGTGCAAAAGCAGAGCTAATGCCTTTCAAGCTACTTTTTTCAAATCATCATTAGTCTCATCATGCAGCCTTACAATGTATTAAACATCTAAACATATAGCCCAACGTTTGTAGAACAACTAAAGTTACATTAATAACTCTAAATAAAGCATATAGGAGTACCTATTTAACTGCCCAACACAATAGTGCATGTGCACACTCCCTCAAATCATTTGGAGAAAATATTTATGTTTTATTCAGCTATGTTCAATTATATTCTTCATACTATAAAATAATGCCACGGACTTATAAGCAAATCTTGTCTGCTACATAAACTAGTGTAGCCCACAGCCATTTGGCATAGCCACATCAGGACATCAGGACACATCAGGACCTAACATCTTCTGAAATAGACTACATTTTCTTCATATGATGCTTCTTTAGACCTGTCTAAAATAAATAAATACAAGTACATGCGGACAAGCCAAGGTCCAGCAAGGTGAGGTGGATACCAGTCCTGCTGGGCAGGATCAGAATGGGTCCTCCTAGGGCTGTGGCGGTCACGTCATTTCGTCAGCTGGTGATTTGTCAAGCAAATAACTGTCGGTCTCACGGTAATTGACTGTTAATTTACATAAACACATTTAGCATCTCCTGGCTTCCACACATAGCCTACAAGCCATTATTTATTTTAAGTACTGCATTATTAGTGTGAGTAGTACTGTATGTCTCAAGCACTAGGAGCATCCATGCCGTTCCGGGCCATGCTGATTGAGGTCTAGTAGCCTCATGCTAGCCTCACCTTGCTGGACCTTGGCCTGTCCACTCTGGAAGAAGTGAAAGGCATCGGATGCCTTGGGGTTGACGTGCTTCACCACAGGGAAGATGTTAAGGATGTCCTCCTCTGTGAAGGCAGGCTTGTGGCGACTGTCAAAGTTATACTCCTTTATCAGGATCTAGAAAACGCAGGGAGGCAGGAGACACAGGAAGATTGTTAGGAGGGAGAGGGTTAAAAACATGACATCATTAAAATACACATTCTGAATTACAATTTGACCCCTGGCACCTACTCCCTAGGCATTTCTGTAGATCTGAAGGTATTTAATAAATGTATACAATATGTTGAAAATCACACCTAGTCTAAATAGGGATTGATGGGAGTTACCTGGATGCCAGCTTTGATGGAGATTTCTCTGAGCAGGGTGATCTTCTGAAGGGCGTATTTCTCCACTACCTGGTCAGCATTCTCACTGTAGAAAGATGCATGTTTTTAGGAAAACCTACGCCAACTTTAACCCAAGCACACTCACCAGTGCAGGCCGACATGGTAGCTGCCAGAATAGTGTGCTAACGTCAAGCCTACTATTGTGCAAACATCAATCCTAATTCCCACCCACCAGTGCAGGGTGAAGTTGTAGTAGCTCTGGGCCTCAGAGACTATGTTCTTCCACAGCTCACTGGGTGTCAGGCTGGCCCACGCCGTGTTGTCCCCTCCCCCCGGGACTCGGTTACGGCGTTTACGGTTCTTGCGGCGCGACACGAGCTCGTCGGCAGGCAGGTGTGCCACGGCATCAGGGAAGGAGGACAGGAAGCAGTTGAGGAAGTGGCTGACAGCGGCTGAGAGGGCCGACAACTCCACACCCTGGGAGATGGAGTACATAGTCTATTGTTCTCATATTTAATCAATTTCTTAGGGAGACAAATAAATACCTTCTATGATAAGCAAGTAGGGATACTCATTTTCGTGGTGCAAAAGTACAAAGATCTGTGTCATCCTAAGTACATCATAATTATTTAACAATCATTGCTTAAAAATAGCAATCACCTGGAGGTATGTCTTGAAGATATGTTTCGCACATCTGGTGATCAACTCGCTGATACCTATTCTCTTCAGAACAGAAGAGATACAAAACCGTCAGAAAAAAACAAAACAAGCTTAATGCAGATGAATCTTTATGCATTGTCCTGCACCCTGTCCTGCAATATGTATGCAGTAGAAACAGAACAGTCTAGAAGGTTATCATTATGCTAATAATGCTATCATTGCCCTTCATTATATTTCTCCCTAGTCAGTCCTCAAGAGCGTATGGAGGTCAGGGGTTTAGGCTTACATAGAAGTGCTCCAGCTGTGCCTTGGCTGGGGTCTTGTCCACAAACTCCAGCACGTTGCCTAGGTAACGCACATTGATGCCCCTCTGGTGCAGAGCCTCAGTCAGTGTGGCTCCATCCATAGGCAGAGCACTGTGGTCCAGACAGTCCTTCACCTGGAGGAAAAGACACACATAAGTAAAATAAATTACCACACACACACAAGAACAAATAACCAAGGAAACACCAACCCACAAATAGCTAGAAAGACAAAGGCTAGTGATACAGTGATGTAAGTAAATAGGTTGTAATATAGTTAAGGTAATGACTGCTTGTGCGTGGTACTATGTTGCTGCCCTGAAACTTACCAGAGAGGGGATCTGACAGGACACCAGGAAGGCTGCAGCATCCTTCAACAGCTGCTTCTGTTTCTGAATGTCATCCACACTGTCCTCAGGGAAACGCACTCCTGGGGGAAAGACATGGGGGGGGAAATGAGTACTGTACAGCAGAGCCAGCTGCCACACAAAACCTCTCCTAAAAGCACTACATTTACCATCATCCTACCTGGAGAAAAGATGTCTGGGTTGAAGCGGATGTCGAAGGAGGTGTTGCTGATGGAACCCACGGCCTTGCAGGCGTTGAGGACAACCTCACGGCTTTTAGGGTCTTGATGGAGACAGGTCAGGGTGGGGTTGGTGAGATCAGGGGAGGAGGAGAGGGGTGTTTTATGAATATAACAAGTTAGCTGGGCAACTCAAATCAAAATCATATGGGGTAAGTTCCCCAAAAGCACCACTATCATCTTTTGTCCAATGCCTACATGCATTGAAAAAGTTGAAAATCCCCACCAACACACTGTTGCAGATCTTAGTTAAAAAAACATCTAAAACACATTGTCATTAGAGCTATTGTCAAGCAGGCAGTAGGGCCAGAGGCCAACTCCTGCCATCCCACACACATGCAATGATCACATACAACCAGGGATTATTTCCTTCTTTCTGGAGCTTCAAACCATTTGATTAATTGTCACACCAGCCAATGAGAAATAAACTTGACAGATATGTGGTTATTGGATTGCTATATCTCACACTGTTAGTGATTTTACTGGGGTCCATGCTCACCCCATAGGAGGCTAAGAACAGGACAGGGACACCTAGCCAGGTGGAGAGATGCAACTAAGACACCAGCATTAAGAAGTCTTCTTAGCGATACTATGGATAAACGCTCTCAGATACTGATGAAAAACCACACATACACTCTTTAAAATGGTCTAAGGGGGAGTACAATAATATTTTGAAGATAAATACACAACGCAGAGGATGAGAGGACGAGAGTACTAAAAACTAAATAGAGTACTAATGGTCAATAGGGAATCGTCAATGGAAATAGTTGGCTTTCAGTTCAACAGCTGTTTAGAATCTGTGGAATGTCAGTCCTGAACTCAGAGCTACATGTGCCACGTTTTCATTGGTCTGTTCATTGAGTCTGGAGCAGGATACTTGTTATTTGGCCACTGGCCCAGTTGTACTGCAAGGACTTCTGATTGGTCAACCCCAGGCTAGGGTGGGGGGGTTATAAATGACATCCTGTTTCTTTGTTCTGTGGAGAAAAACTAAGGACAGGGGAGACTGAACATCTACCTCCCAGCAAAACATCTATGATTCTTCTCAAATCAATCTATTTTTGTCTCCGATTTGTTTTGAGGTCTGTGTTATTGAAGAATAACGTCAACTGCTAACAACTCTCACACACACACACACCGTTCTAAATGCAAGTCTATGGAGCAAATAAACAGACCTCTTCTTTAAAAGCATTTCTCCACCGACTGGATATCCCCAGTCTTTCTCTACCCTGCAATGGTTTGGACGTACCGATACCGGATCCATCTTCCGCAGCTAAGGACTCAGCCAGCTCTTTGGCCTGGGCTAAGCCCGGGATACTATCCTCAGCCTTACCCTCCAGAGGGCTCTCGCACTCCCCATTCTGAATCGCTGTGGCAACGGGCACCAATGGCCCATTGGTGGTCACCGTGGGAACCACATTATCCTCTGTAGGGGTTGCCTGGGAGGCATTAATGGTTGTTGCTGCAGCAGAGGGACTGTCCGTTTCTGTTGTTTGTTCTGCCTTGGGGGCTGCTCCTATGGTGGTGGCTTCTGTTGCTGCTGGCTGAGGGGCATCAGAGGTGGAGGTGGTCTCTATCTGGACTGCGTCTGACTTGCCGTCAGTGAGGGTTTCTGTGGAAGTTTCTGAGGACTTGGCTGAAGCATCAGGGTTCTCCGTGGAGGGCAGCGCTGGAACGGCTGCCTCGGGGCTGCTATTCTCTGTCAGGGTGGCCATCTTGCTCTCCTTGTTAGCTTTCTGCTGCATCAGCTGGAGTGCTGCCATTTTCATGAAGAGGAGGTATCTGAGGAGTAGATTACAGAATCTTTATTATCCCTGAGGGAGTAGGACATCCATTCAGTTACGTGAACGTTCAAATGTGCAGACACAATCATACACTAAAGGGAACATCAAATGACCCTCGAGGGACATACCCAGGGCACCCTACAGTACCTGTGCTCGACGAAGGCCTCAATGAGCTCCTGTCGGAGGCAGGCCAGACGGTGGCGGTGCTGGCGGGGGAAACCATGCCTCACACTCTCAGGGGAAAGCTCCTCCCCTTCCACAGGCAGGAAGTTCAGGTCGGGGGGGAAAGTCCTCAGAAGGTCCAGGATGTAGTGGCGTCCATCGTTGCCAATTATGCCCTTACACTCAACAGAGGAACACAGCTCCACGGACTCATCCTTCTCATTCAGCACATTGTGTCTCTGGACCTGGGGGTGGGAGAGTCAGTCATTATGACAGAGAGAATGTGATAACCACAGTATGGCAGGTTAGAGGCACGGCAGTCAATATACGTTAAACATCTGTAGGCCGGTGCAGTGACAACAAAAACTGTTCTACAAAAGATATTGAAGTTTGCTTACTCTGTATTAACAAAAACATTAATCCCAAACAATTACCAAACTTAAAAATAAACCATGAAACTGGCATTATCATATCCTCTTCCTCACCTTGAGTGGTCGACTGGTCCTCTCCAGAAGCTCCAGGTACTTCCCATGAGACACCACTGTCTTCCCAAAGTCGATAGACCCGTAGATAACGCTCTGCTCCTGCTCTCTCTCCAGAATGCCAGGGATGATCGACTGGGCCGTGACACGGTAACCACGATAATCCACCACCACTGTCCCCAGGGTGTACAGCCCCTCCACGTCTACGGCCCCATAAGCCCGGACACCGTTGAGGTCATTGGTGGGTGCAGCGTGCGCGGCAGCGTCTCCGCCCAGCTCACGGTAGTGGTCGCGGACGTCGAAGCCCAGAGAGAAAAAGATGTTGTTCCAGATAAACATCTGCATACGCGTCTCCTCACCAGGATTGATGGCCATCACGTTGCCGTCGATCACCGCCATGGAACCGCGAGTGGCAGCAGCCGCAAAGTCACTGTGGACCTGGAGAGAGGGAGAGGGGAGGAGAGTCAGAGAGTGAATGCGTAAGGATGTAGAGGATGGAAAGAAAAGTAGTCTGTGCACACTAGAGGATATAGACGTAAACAGAGAAACGGACTGTAGGATAAAAGGAGGGTGTTTCAAGAGAGAGTCGATGACCGAGGCTCACTGGAGAAAGCAAATAAGCATGAAAGAGTGCAGGAGAGAAGAGGGGAAAGGAGTTGGGCTTTAACTGCTGCTGTAGGCTGGCTCACCTTGAAGATGGCCCTCTCTCTCAGCAGGCGTTCAGGCAGGTTCTTCCGGGACAGCTCTCTGGTCGTCTGCAACTCCTCATTCCAGTCTCGCGTCTGAATAAATAACAGAGACCCCATGTTACACTGACTCTAAAAAAGACTATTTTTGGTGTGTGTACCTGTCCAGGTAGTGGGGCAAAAAAGTATTTAGTCAGCCACCAATTGTGCAAGTTCTCCCACTTAAAAAGATGAGAGGCCTGTAATTTTCATCATAGGTACACTTTGACAACTATGACAGACAAAATGAGATTTTTTTTCTCCAGAAAATCACATTATAGGATTTTTTATTAATTTATTTGCAAATTATGGTGGAAAATAAGTATTTGGTCAATAACAAAAGTTTCTCAATACTTTGTTATATACCCTTTGTTGGCAATGACAGAGGTCAAACGTTTTCTGTAAGTCTTCACAAGGTTTTCACACACTGTTGCTGGTATTTTGGCCCATTCCTCCATGCAGATCTCCTCTAGAGCAGTGATGTTTTGGGGCTGTTGCTGGGCAACACGGACTTTCAACTCCCTCCAAAGATTTTCTATGGGGTTGAGATCTGGAGACTGGCTAAGGCACTCCAGGACCTTGAAATGCTTCTTACGAAGCCACTCCTTCGTTGCCCGGGCGGTGTGTATGGGATCATTGTCATGCTGAAAGACCCAGCCACGTTTCATCTTCAATGCCCTTGCTGATGGAAGGAGGTTTTCACTCAAAATCTCACGATACGCCTCCCGGGTGGCGCAGTGGTCTAGGGCACTGCATCGCAGTGCTAACTGCGCCACCAGAGTCTCTGGGTTCGCGCCCAGGCTCTGTCGCAGCCGGCCGCGACCGGGAGGTCCGTGGGGCGACGCACAATTGGCATAGCGTCGTCCGGGTTAGGGAGGGTTTGGCCGGTAGGGATATCCTTGTCTCATCGCGCTCCAGCGACTCCTGTGGCGGGCCGGGCGCAGTGCGCGCTAACCAAGGGGGCCAGGTACACGGTGTTTCCTCCGACACATTGGTGCGGCTGGCTTCCGGGTTGGAGGCGCGCTGTGTTAAGAAGCAGTGCGGCTTGGTTGGGTTGTGCTTCGGAGGACGCATGGCTTTCGACCTTCGTCTCTCCCGAGCCCGTACGGGAGTTGTAGCGATGAGACAAGATAGTAATTACTAGCGATTGGATACCACGAAAATTGGGGAGAAAATGGGATACATTTATTTATAAAAAAATAAAAAAATAAAAAATCTCACGATACATGGCCCCATTCATTCTTTCCTTTACACGGATCAGTCGTCCTGGTCCCTTTGCAGAAAAACAGCCCCAAAGCATGATGTTTCCACCCCCATGCTTCACAGTAGGTATGGTGTTCTTTGGATGCAACACAGCATTCTTTGTCCTCCAAACACGACGAGTTGAGTTTACCAAAAAGTTCTATTTTGGTTTCATCTGACCATATGACATTCTCCCAATCTTCTTCTGGATCATCCAAATGCTCTCTAGCAAACTTCAGACGGGCCTGGACATGTACTGGCTTAAGCAGGGGGACACGTTTCGCACTGCAGGATTTGAGTCCCTGGCGGCGTAGTGTGTTACTGATGGTAGGCTTTGTTACTTTGGTCCCAGCTCTCTGCAGGTCATTCACTAGGTCCCCCCGTGTGGTTCTGGGATTTTTGCTCACCGTTCTTGTGATCATTTTGACCCCACGGGGTGAGATCTTGCGTGGAGCCCCAGATTGAGGGAGATTATCAGTGGTCTTATATGTCTTCCATTTCCTAATAATTGCTCCCACAGTTGATTTCTTCAAACCAAGCTGCTTACCTATTGCAGATTCAGTCTTCCCAGCCTGGTGCAGGTCTACAATTTTGTTTCTGGTGTCCTTTGACAGCTCTTTGGTCTTGGCCATAGTGGAGTTTGGAGTGTGACTGTTTGAGGTTGTGGACAGGTGTCTTTTATACTGATAACAAGTTCAAACAGGTGCCATTAATACAGGTAACGAGTGGAGGACAGAGGAGCCTCTTAAAGAAGAAGTTCCAGGTCTGTGAGAGCCAGAAATCTTGCTTGTTTGTAGGTGACCAAATACTTATTTTCCACCATAATTTGCAAATAAATTCATAAAAAATCCTACAATGTGATTTTCTGGATTTTTTTTCTCATTTTGTATGTCATAGTTGAAGTGTACCTATGATGAAAATTACAGGCCTCTCTCATCTTTTTAAGTGGGAGAACTTGCACAATTGGTGGCTGACTAAATACTTTTTTGCCCCACTGTATGTGTTCCTCGTAGCGAGGTGCATGGTGTGTGAATCTGTCCAGGTATGTGTTCCTCGTAGCCTAGGAGCGAGGTGTATGGTGTGTGTACCTGTCCAGGTATGTGTTCCTCGTAGCCTAGGTGCGAGGTGTATGGTGTGTGTACCTGTCCAGGTATGTGTTCCTCGTAGCCTAGGAGCGAGGTGCATGGTGTGTGAATCTGTCCAGGTATGTGTTCCTCATAGCCTAGGAGCGAGGTGTATGGTGTGTGTACCTGTCCTGGTATGTGTTCCTCGTAGCCTAGGAGTGAGGTGTGTGTACCTGTCCAGGTATGTGTTCCTCGTAGCCTAGACGGGAGGTGTAAGCGTCCTCAGCTCTGACACAGTCCATGGTGTGGTCCACCTGGGGGGCGGTCCAACTGTACACCTGGAAGGGTGTGGCTATCCTTTCAAACGGATGCCGCTGGACCCTGCAGTCAATCAGAAACCAAATTAACCACGTATCACAGTGGGAATATTTCTCAGATAAGGCTTACCTGAATTATCAAGAAAAACAACTACTGTCTGGCTAATATTTTTAGCTCTTAAAAAAATATATACATTTCTGATAATGACTAATAATTGTATGCTTAGTTTGTTTTCACCACATTACACAGAACTAATAAATAGCTCAGTGCATTGTGGTTAGCGTAGCCCACTTACCTTGTCTTCTGCAGGACAGTGAAGTTCTTTTTGAAGGCAGGGCTAATCTGGCTCAGCAGCTCAACCAACGAGTGGCTCAGGAAGCTGGGGTTGGCTGGCTTGGGGTTGAAGGTGTAGGTGGTCGACCTGGAACAACAACACCATGGTCATCTCTCATTATGGTCAACTCTCAGCCTTGACCAGTTGACTTTGTCACACAATCTTGCCAAAGCTAACCAAACTGTGCTGGCTCTGATATTTTCCCTTTCACACTTTCCAGTACAGTTCCAGCAAATGGTGGATGTGTAATCAGGCCAACACAATCCAGCTCAGCTTGGCTCAGCGCAGTAGTGTGAAAACAGCATGCGGTAAGTCTAACGGGAGAAAAGGAAAGCAGGACTCACTGGTTGAGGTAGAAGCCACGTGTGGAGGCGGTGATACTGATGTGTCTCTCCTCAACAGTCACCATATACAGGTACATCAGATCACCATGCATCTTCCTGTTGCCAGGGGGGGGGTTCCAGCCACTCATAGTCAGGACCTTCAGGCACTGCATGGGCTATAGAGCAAGAGGGGGAATCAGATATGGACATTGGAATGTGACTTATGACTTGTGGTGTGCTAGTGTGGATATTGGAAAAGGGCCATAGACTGATTACTTCATCTGCACTTTATGGTGCTAAGGATGTACAGGATCTAGTACGAGCCAGCCAGCTGATGTATGCTGGTTTTGTTGAGTGCACACTTCACTTTTAACTATTCTTACCCTTTATTCTACAACCACGTTTACTTATTCTAGAATAAAAAAGTGTACTAGTGGCAGGCTTGAGTAAGTCTGGCACTTAGCTAGAAAATCATTGTGAGCTATATAAAAATGGCTCCTACAAGCAGATCAAAGGTTGGAGCTGAAGCCAGTAAAATACAAATGGACAAACTCCTTGAAGAATGTAACACATTTTTTGAACTGTCAGATAATGTCACAGAGACACACATGAATCTATGTAAATGAGACGGCATTAGAATGATCATAATTAGCTTGCTGGAAACACCAGGGTTGTGGGTTTTAATTTTACAGCAAATGTGAAATGTGTCACTATGAACTGTAAGTCTCTTTAGATAAAAGTGTGAAAATCATCGTAATTACCGTCATTATTACCTTCCAGTCCTTGTTCTGTGGCTGGAGGGGCACCAGGGGGCGTTCTTTGCTGCCAGGTAGGATGTGTTCTGGAGGGGTACAGTCTATCTGCTCCAGATCACTGCCCTTCTTCTTCCGCTTACCACTGTCTGCAGATGAGATAAGGTCACAGGTCAGACTAATGCAGCCAGACCAAAGACTTTTATAGCCTGCTGCCTAGGACACAGACATACACATTTGTAGGATAAAGGTGGCTGGATACCTCAGAATATTGACTGAAATCTCTCTCACCCCAATTGTCGCTGAACAGACCCACCCAAACACGCAAATAAACAATTGGGTACGCAAACACGTGTGCACGCACACACACCTCCTAGGTCCCCGTCGGTGAAGACACTGAGGAAGGAGAGAGAGTTGCAGTCCACTCCATTGTAGGCATCAGATGGGTCCAGGCTTTTCAGCAGGTCTCTGATATGACGCACATGGATACGGGCCTCGCGCACTGTGTAGGGCTCTGGGGTGAGGAAACAGAAAGGACAGTCATTACATTATTATCGATGCAATCTACAGACTGTCTCCTGGACTGTAGACTCTCTAGAAAGGGGACTAGGAGGAGATTCTGCCTTTGATCTTAAACCTATACAATTTTTAGGCTTTAACATCAATAAAGTCTAGGGGTAGGGGCTAGTGGGTGACTTGAGAACATATCACCAAGTCCTACCTTCCACTACTTTGAGAAGGGAGCCCTCCTGCAGGCCCTCGATGGATTTGAGCTCAGCAAAGTTATCCAGCACGTTGCCGTCCAGCTGCAGGGAGAAACAGGTACGATGACAGGTGTCCTCACGGTCCATCAACACCTGGTGGATCTCCTGCACCATCTCCTGGGGTGAAACCTGGGGGAGCGGGCGGGGGTTAACATCTTATAGCAATAGAGACTGACAAAGTTTGGTCATACAGCTAGTCCCAATTTGGTCCCCATCTCTCCACCTTGGCCCTAACCCTTCAATGTTTGCAGATCTGAAGCCTCTGGATAGTTATAAGCGGTGTGCTGGTGGAGCTTCCATCCACTATATTGCTTACACCTTACAGATCAGCAGACGTTGAAGGATTAGGCGGGTCAAGGGGTAGTGGCAAATTGGGACCGGCTGTTGGGCTGTCTAAGTATATACTGTACCTGGAGGTCAAAAGGCTCCGTCCCGGGTGCCTGGATTTTCACGGTGAAACCTGTATCCTGAATCACAATCACTTCCTGTTCGTTAGAATCCTCCCCACCGTCCATGTCACCACCCCCATCCTGCTTGGACTCCTCCTCCGAATGATAGTGGGCCCTGCCCCCATTCATCACCACTGTGCTTGCACTGTGCCCTGTGATTGAACAGAAGGAGATACATTCAACATAGCTTGTCATCTGATTGGACAGATGGGTAGAGAGGGCATTGCCATGGCAGAGTGACACATAACTGAATTAATAAGGATATAAGCCTACAGATAGCAAACAAAGTAGTGCGTGTTGTCAGATTAGATTACTCCTAAAAGGTCATAGTCTACAGTGCTAAATCGGCGACTTATAGGATCCAAAGAGAATAGGATCCAATTAGCACTGAAAACAAGATCTCCAGCCTTTGCCATGTGAGGCAGAGATATACAGGTTACCTTGGTCTGCTTCTCTCAACCTGGAGTTCTTCACCATCAGACTCTTGTACAGAACACAAAAGTTAGTGGTTTGTTTGCTTGGTGCTTTTGGCCTTCTCCACATTGGGCACCAGACTCCCAAAGTCACTGACGAGGAACTATGCTGGAAAGTGTGAAAGGAAAATAGAGCCATCCACACAAATTCTCCCCTCGGTGTGTGTGTGTATACATCTTCACTTCCAGAAGGAGTGCAACCTCCTTGACCTCTGAAGTGCCCTCACTGGCACAAGGCATTGTAACTGTGGAAACACCTCTGTGTCGCAGTGGTGTTTCCCATTTACCAGAGCTAAAAAATAAAAAAATAAAAAAGTGCCACAAAATATTGTACTATTTTGAATGGTGTGGGTTGAGTTGCCAAGAGGAAAGGCTACATACATAAATAACAACAAGTGGGGCCTGCAGTGTGGAGGGGCTGTTTTCTCTCCTAGACAACTGCAACCGGCGCGCCCTTGTTCAACGTCAAGGGTAACGCAGTGTCAGGGTTACCACGTAGAGGGGGTGGTTGGGGGAATCTAGAGTAAGAGGGAGAGCGAGAGAGAGGGCGGAGGGAATGAAAGAGTGAGAAAGAAAGACTCACCACGCTCTGAATACCAAACACAACAGCCTTGGCCAACAACTGGTCCATGCTGCAAGAGAAGACAGACTACTAAAAAAGAACAAGGAAAATAGACTTGAACATATGATAGGAGCCAAGGGATAATGTTTCTGTAGGTCAGAAGGGAGGGAGGTGAAGGGATCAACTGTGTTTTTAGAAACAGGTACAGTGGCCGGTCATCCTGCCCTGTTGTAGAAGCAGACATATTTGATAACTTACATCAGTTAGTCTGTCTCTCTCCTTAGGTGTCCTATTTCTGGCCTGATCCAAGTCACTCTTCATCTCTCCATTAATTCTTTCCTCCCTCCATCAATGCCCCAGCTATTGCATTTCTCTTAGAGTTTTCACAAACAGACAGCGGGAATCCCTTCGGTCATTCAAGGTCCTCTGCTTTCTTCAAGATTCACTTTTCAGCTCAGTTTGACTATTTTTGTAACTCCCACAAAAATTCAACATGGTACTTGACTCACATCAATTTAATGAAAATGTATACAGTTTAAGTTTCTCAAGTGGAATTGAAGAGGTAGGGGAAGAGCCTTCAAATAATGGTGTGTATGAATACTTGCTGCCAATGCTATTCAATCTGTACTGAGAAGGCAAGACTACAACAGTGTCAGAACCAAGAGTACAAAGTGCCAGACAGCACTATGAAAATCATGTAGCCTAATAATTGCAAAACAGACCCACTTGGCCCTACAGCAACAGAACAGAGCACTAGGGGTGAGGTGAAAGGGTGGGGGATGGGGTCCAATATTACACAACCTTCTGCATTACTCAAAACATTTAGCCCAACTAAACTTGTTTTTTAAGGAGGTTGAGCCTTCATGTCACTGTGTGTAGTGTAGACAGGAGAGATTCATGCCGTTGGTCACAATTCACAGATGAAGAGGGCAGCAGATGGAGGGAAGGGAAAGCAGAATCCACAAACTGCTGCAGTACTTCTGTCATACTGGCATGCATATTCTGGCCTCGGTGGGTGAGTTAGGTCTACAAATACAGATTATCCAACTGAAGGCTTTGCTTATTTCAATAAGAAATATTTATCTTAATAGTGCTAAGGTAGCCTAGTGGGGCGACAAGTAGCCTAGTGGTTGGAGTGTTGGGCCAGTAACCGAAAGGTTGCTAGATCGAATCCGAGATGACATGGTAAAAATCTGTCATTCCGCCCCTGAACAAGGCAGTTAACCCACTGTTCCCAGGCTGGCATTGTAAATAAGAATTTGTTCTTAACTGACTTGTCTAGTTAAATAAAAAATACAACCACAAGACCAACCTTAACCAGACAAAATGGAGGAAAAATGTTGATTATTACACAAGCAAGGAGCTCTGATCCTCCTGAACAGGTAAATCATTGAGGGGGAGGGGATGCAGAAGGACTGCAAGCAGACCAGCATTCAGTTAAACCAGTTAGACAAAACAACCCCTCCACACCCCATCCAGTGCCACCATTAGCATCTTAGCTCAATCCTCAGGTTGCACAGTAACCAAACTTATCCTCACGCCAAGATAAGTCTCATTCAGGGCAGTGGGTCAAAGAGTTAGGTCCCTGATAGTATGGAAAGGAAGACGAAAGAGATCAATTAGGCAAATAATAGAAAGTGGGCTACAAGAGATCAACAATCATTTCACAATTTCCTCGAGGTGTGAATGTCTTGATCACTACTAACGTCCTTATTCAAGCAAAATTGTGAAAGACCACTAGGCCTACTAATCCAGAGAGCTAGCCACCAGTCTCCATGCTGCCCTGTCTGTTGTAAGCTGTTATATCTTTGCTCAAGGTTTACCACAGACTGAGTGCTGTTCTTGCTTCGACTACAGATGAATTAATTCTCCATCCCCTTGACATGGCAGACCTTGACATGATGGGCCTACAGACCAGGGCAAAAAGAAACCAAACAGACAGCATTTTGGCGGAGGGGGGGGCACAGAGCAAGGTCTTTTTTTTTGTCCAACATAGATAGATTTATTACACCACAAGATGGCAACCTTCTTTTGATAGATTGAAATAGAGCAGGAAGGGAAAAGCTTTCCTGCAGTGTCATGCATACATCTTTGCATGGAGGTCTCATAACCAGTCAAATGACTCCTCTGTCTGAAGCATGTTGATGTGTTTTAGAATGGGTTGTTGTTTTAGACCTCAGACCTGCGGGGTATACTACAAAGCAGGATCAAGGAGTTAACTTGCCTAAATATTCTGAAATAACTTTTTATTTTTGAGAAAGAAAAGCTTGAAATGGACATGGTCTAATATATTTTTTTTTAAAGAACAAGCAAATCAACAGTTATTTCAGGTTGCTTATTAAAGTTTGCTGGCTAACTCATTTGATACTACCTTGTAGTATACCTCTGGGTTGTGATTATGAAGGCCTGATGTTAGTAAAACATTACAAGAGATGACAAGGGGCTAGAGGGGAGGGTGTGGAGAGTCTGGACAGTGCCCTGAGGACTACAAAGGTCACCTCTTCACCCTTAAGGAGCATTTAAGCTCCTTCGGTTACAATCACCAACAGACCCCCTCACCCCCTGTTACCCTCAACCTCCTCCACCTCTCTCACCCATGCTACCCCATCAGTCTGCCATGTGCTGTCTGTCACAACACTGTCAGTACTTCAGGATACACAGCTCAGTGTCTTGGTAGTTAACCAACAGGCTGAAATGCAGCCTAAGGCATTTGTCTAGTCCAGCAGGCTTCTCTTAAATGAGAGGTGAAATGTAATAGAAAGCTAATCAAGGAGGTGATGTATCTTGAAGTGCCAATAATAGGGAAGTGGTTTAGGGGTCAATAATGATTTTGTTGGTAATGATTACTTAATACCTATGGAGTTGTGAATGAATCTTGTCAATGCTGACAAAGGTTGCCAACATACAAAAGCTCTATGATCGACAAACACTTTGTCCATAAACAAGAACTTAAATTCACTAGAAGAAAGCATGATGGTACATGTGCTGCACATACAAAGCTCTAGTCTAGGTGAAGGCTAGCCATTAAAAAGATGCTTCTCATCTTCCAACAAATACTGATTGGTACACAAACGTTTTGTTTATGTCTCAAAATAATTTGCTGCAAATGCAAATAATTGATGAAACATAACATAACCTACAAATACCTGGAATTAAGAGTTGTATTCTGATACAAATGACATGTTATTACACATTACAGTCACTGGCTGTGACACAATGAGTCCCTACAATCAATGAAACAATCTGTACAGATGCAAGTACAGTTGTCACGCAATAACTGTGACAATGAGGCCAATCCAAAGTGTGACAGCTGAACTAACTATATTGTGTGTAACGTTATAGTCGTGGCAACACAGGCGTCTATGCATGCAACTCAAGGTCCTGTCAAATGTGACACCGAAAGCTGTGGCATTGTCGTGAAGGCTGCATAAGGTTGTGTAATTTCAACAGTGGCCTTACATTCACCAAACCCATACCAGTAGTGCGTCATGTGACTGTCTCGATCATCAATACTTTATATATGACGCAAGCGATCGGTGGCAAGCCATGAAAATCGGTTTGTTTAAACGACACTTACCGGCTATATGACTCAGAATGTCTCAAGAATAACCTTCTCTCTCCGTGCATGCACCATGACTTTTCTCAAAGGGTCAGCTTCCGCTTCCCGGTCGAGGAACAGCCAACCTCTCCGATTCTGAACGGGAGGGGGGATCGGGAAGGTATCATGCCAACTAACGGGGACATTGGTGATCTAGTCACTTCGATATTACTAGCTCACAAAAATAGCATGCATTTGATGGACTAACTGGAAAAAAGTCGTTAATATTAATAGAAAACGGCGTGTGAAATTACTTCACATCGATTAGAACCCCTCTATTTCTTGAAATGTGCAGTTCCACTGAAGGTGACCTTCAGTCCATTCGTTCTTTCATGCAGGTACAGAACAGCTGTGGTCCCATGTGCGTCAGAACGTGAGGTGCTCGCACTACACTGTTAAGATAGTGGATACACTTATATTACTCTATAACCACATTTCTATCAGCCATTTTTCTACAACGAGTCAGCATCACCACAAGCTTGGCTAACTATTTCGAAGCTAGCTAGCTGGTTGTGTGTTACAATGGTTGTGTCTTTGTTTGGCATACAGCTAGTGAGGAAACTAGTTAGTCGAACAGCTTATCTAAATAATTCTAATAGTCATTTGATTGTTAGCTAAACTCTTGATATAGCCTAAGCTAACCACTTAGCTACATGTTAACGTTAGTTTAGCCAACACAACTACTAGCTAGCAAGTACAGCAGCTCAAGCAAGCTGTCATTGTTGAATTGACACATCTTGGTTGTATAGAAAACTGGTTTGAATACTGAGGCCCATTACTGCATTTTCAGCTAGTTAGCTAGCAGACTAATCAACTCATTGACAAATGAGATGACTACTTTGAATTAACTCTACATGTGTGCAGCTAGCTTGCTAACGCGGTAATTAGTTACTAGCTATGTGCACAATTTCATAACTTGCAACCGACGCCGCTAGCATAACGATGCAACTTAAACATTTTGCATGGTAGTTAGTCTCTGCTAGCAAGTTTGATAACTACGTAACGTTAGCTAGTTACTTACCACACGCACAAGGATCCTTGTTTGGTGCCTTGGTCTCTTGGTGGTCTGGCGTCTCTCCTTCTGCAAGATCAACTGTGTTAACATTACAGTTGGGTACTGACGCCTGGATGTCATCCGTCTTGCTCACCATTATTTGGCAGTCAGTGTGGCAGCTAGTTAGCTTAAAGGTGGCAACAGAAATCTGTTGCTCAAAATTGCTATGTTAATCTGTGAAATGCTTCTTCTTAGCTAACGGGCTAGCCAGTTACATGCAGAGGGTACGATCTTACAAAAACAAGTCTACATAGGAAGGACAGTCAAAGCTGGACATGGAAAACACGTGGTTTCTCCTCCTCCTGACCCCTTTGCCTTTGCGTTGGTTCCCACCCCCAAAACGTCTGGCTACGGAAAGCGCAGTGTGCCGGTTTTTTTTTAACAGGTGCACATCTAGGATCACAAAATGATAAACTGTGATTTTATTTTGGACAGGTGTTCTGTATTACTGAAATTAGAAAATGTAGACTTTTTGTATAACATCATTCTTTGGTTAATATGGCTGTAGCGGTGTGCAACACTTCTCAAATCAAATTGTATTTGTCACATGCGCAGAATACAAACAACAGACCTTACTGTGAATGCTTAATTACTAGCCCTTAACCAACAATTCAGTTAAGAAAAATAAGAGTTAAGAAAATATTTACTAAATAAACTAAAGTTTAAAAAAAAGAGTAACACAATAAAATAACAATAACGAGACTGTACAGGGGGTACCGAGTCAATGTACAGGCACTCAATATCAAAGCTGGTGAACCAGGGATATGGGACTGAATAAATTGACCATATTGACCTACACTGCCAATAATGTTGTTGTTGATGTCTATAAACACTTATGTATGTATGTGCATACACCACCGTTCAAAAGGTTGGGGTCACTTAGAAATGTCCTTGTTTTTGAAAGAAAAGCAATTGTTTTGTCCATTAAAGTAACATAAAATTGATCAGAAATACAGTGTAGACATTTAATGTTATAAATGACAATTGTAGCTGGAAACAGCTGATTTTTAATTGAATATCTACATAGTCGTACAGAGGCCCATTATCAGCAACCATCACTCCTGTGTTCCAATGGCACGTTGTGTTAGCTAATCCAAGTTTATAATTTTAAAAGGCTAATTGGTCATTAGAAAACCTTTTTGCAATTATGTTAACACAGCTGAAAACTGTTGTGTGATTAAAGAAGCAATAAAACTGGCCTTTAGACTAGTTGAGTATCTGGAGAATCAGCATTTGTGGGTTTGATTACAGGCTCAAAATAGCCAGAAACAAAGAACTTTCTTCTGAAACTCGTCAGTCTATTCTTGTTCTGAGAAATGAAGGCTATTCCATACGAGAAATTGCCAAGAAACTGAAGATCTCGTACAACGCTGTGTACGACTCCTGTCACAGAACAGCGCAAACTGGCTCTAACCATAATAGAAAGAGGAGTGGGAGGCCCCGGTGCACAACTGAGAAAGAGGACAAGTACATTGGAGTGTCTAGTTTGAGAAACAGACGCCTCACAAGTCCTCAACTGGGGGCTTCATTAAATAGTACTCGCAAATCACCAGTCTCAATGTCAACAGTGAAGAGGCAACGCCGGGATGCTGGCCTTCTGGCAGAGATACCTCTGTCCAGTGTTCTTTTGCCCATCTTAATCTTTTCTTTTTATTGGCCAGTCTTAGATATGGCTTTTTCTTTGCAACTCTGCCTAGAAGGCCAGCATCCCGGAGTCGCCTCTTCACTGTTGACGTTGAGACTGGTGTTTTATATGTTGCATAATTTTTTGGTTCAGTGTATGCAGTGTCTTTAGAAAGTATTCACACCCCTTGACTTTTTCCAAATGTTGTGTTACAAAGTGGGATTAAAATTTTGGCAAAGTTTTGGCAAATCGGTTATGACATCTTTTTTTGTGCATGACACAAGTAATTTTTCCAACAATTGTTTACAGACAGATTATTTCACTTATAATTCACTGTATCACAATTCCAGTGGGTCAGAAGTTTACATACACTAAATTGACTGTGAATTTAAACAGCTTGGAAAAATCCTGAAAATTATGTCACGGCTTTAGAAGCTTCTGATAGGCTAATTGACATCATTTGAGTCAATTGGAGGTGTACCTGTGGATGTATTTCAAGGTCTACCTTAAAACTCAGTGCCTCTTTGCTTGACATCATGGGAAAATCAAAAGAAATAAGCCAAGACCTCAGAAAAAAAAGGTAGACCTCCACAAGTCTGGTTCATCCTTGGGAGCAATTTCCAAACGCCTGAAGGTACCACGTTCATCTGTACAAACAATAGTACGCAAGTATAAACACCATGGGACCACGCAGCAGTCATACCGCTCAGGAAAGAGACGCGTTCAGTCACCTAGAGATGAACGTACTTTGGTGCGAAAAGTGGAAATCAATCCCAGAACAACAGCAAAGGACCTTGTGAAGATGCTGGAGGAAACAGGTACAAAAGTATCTATATCCACAGTAAAACGAGTCCTATATCGACATAACCCGAAAGGCCGCTCAGCAAGGAAGGAGCCGCTGTTCCAAAACCGCCATAAAAAACCCAGACTACGGTTTGCAACTGCACATGGGGACAAAGATCGTACTTTTTGGAGAAATGTCCTCTGGTTTGATGAAACAAAAATATAACTGTTTGGCCATAATGACCATCGTTATGTTTGGAGGAAAAAGGGGGAGACTTGCAAGCCGAAGAACACCATCCCAACCGTGAAGCACGGGGGTGGCAGCATCATGTTGTGGAGGTGCTTTGCTGCAGGAGGGACTGGTGCGCTTCACAAAATAGATGGCATCATGAGGATGGAAAATGATGTGAATATGTTGAAGCAACATCTCAAGACATCAGTCAGGAAGTTAAAGCTTGGTCGCAAATGGGTCTTCCAAATGGACAATGACCCTAAGCATACTTCCGAAAGTGTAGCAAAATGGCTTAAGGACAACAAAGTCAAGGTATTGGAGTGGCCATCACAAAGCCCTGACCTCAATCCTATTGAACATTTGAGGGCAGAACTGAAAAAGCGTGTGCGAGCAAGGAGGCCTACAAACCTGACTCAGTTACACCAGCTCTGTCAGGGGGAATGGGCCAAAATTCACCCAACTTATTGTGGGAAGCTTGTGGAAGGCTACCCAAAACGT
Source organism: Salvelinus namaycush (assembly GCF_016432855.1). Taxonomy (NCBI): domain Eukaryota; kingdom Metazoa; phylum Chordata; class Actinopteri; order Salmoniformes; family Salmonidae; genus Salvelinus; species Salvelinus namaycush. Next base: position 24,745,420 of record NC_052329.1, read on the forward strand.
TTGACCCAAGTTAAACAATTTAAAGGCAATGCTACCAAATACTAATTGAGTGTATGTAAACTTCTGACCCACTGGGAATGTGATGAAAGAAATAAAAGCTGAAATAAATCATTCTCTCTACTATTATTCTGACATTTCACATTCTTAAAATAAAGTGGTGATCCTAACTGACCTAAGACAGGGAATTTTTACTAGGATTAAATGTCAGGAATTGTGAAACTGAGTTTAAATGTATTTGGCTAAGGTGTATGTAAACTTCCGACTTCAACTGTACATGCTAGAATCACCTTTATCAGCGACTACAGCTGTGAGTCTTTCAGGGTAAGTCTCTAAGAGCTTTGCACACCTGGATTGCACAATATTCACCCGTTATTCTTAAAATAATTCTATAAGCCTTGTCAAGTTGGTTGTTGATTATAGCTGGAGAGCCATTTTCAAGTCTTGCCATAGATTTTCAAGCCGATTTAAGTGAAAACTGTCACTGGGCCACTCAGGAACATTCAATGTCGCCTTGGTAAGCAACTCTAGTGTATATTTGTCCTGCTGAAAGGTGAATTTGCCTCTCAGGGTCTGTTGGAAAACAGACTGAACCAAGTTTCCTCTAGGATTTTGCTGGCAGTCTATTCTGTTTTTTAACCCCCAAAAAGCATACCCATAACATGATACAGCCACCAGCTTGCATAATAATTTGAAGAGTAGTACTCAGTGATATGTTGTGTTGGATTTGCCCCAAACATAACACTTTTGTTTTCAGGACAAAACGTTAATTTCATTGGCAATTTTTTTTGCGGTTTTACTTTAGTGCCTTATTGCATGTTTTGGAATATTTTTATTCTGTACAGGCTTCCTTCTTTTCACTCTGTCATTTATGTTAGTATTGTGGAGTAACTACAATGTTTTTGATCCATCTTCAGTTATCTCTTATCACAGCCATTAAACTCTGTAACTGTTTTAAAATCACCATTGGTGAAATCCCTGAGCAGTTTCCTTCCTCTCTGGCAACTGAGTTTGGAAGAATGCCTGTATCTTTGTAGTGACTGGGTGTATTGATACACCATCCAAGTGTAATTAATAACTTCACCATGCTCAAAGGGAGGAGGTCAGTGACCTGGCAGAGACCTGTCATTGTGGTGCCAGGACAACAACCTCTCCCTCAACGTGGGCAAGACAAAGGAGCTTATCGTGAACTACATGAAACGGAAGACCGAACACGCCCCATTCACTTCGACGGGGCTGTAGTGGAGCTGGACGAGAGCTTTAAGTTCCTTGGGGGCCACATCGCTAAGGACCTATCGTGGTACAAACACACCAACACAGTCGTGAAGAGGGCACAACAATGCCTCTTCCCCCTCAGGATGCTGAAAATATGTGTTGTGTCTACAGCTGCACCATTGAGAGCATCTTGACTGGCTGCATCACCGCTTGCTATGGCAACTGATCGGCATCCAACCACAAGGTGCTACAGATGGTAGTGCATACGGCCGTGTACATCACTGGGGCCGAACTCCCTGCCATCCAGGACCTCTATACAAGGCTGTGTCAGAGGGAAGGCCCTAAAAATTGTCAAAGACTCCAGCCGCACAGCAAGCGGTACTGGAGTGCTACGTCTGGGACCAAAAGGCTCCTGAACAGCTTCTACCCCCAAGCCATAAGATGGCTAAATAGTTAACCAAATAACTACCCACACTATCTGCATTGAACCTTTTTGCACTCTTTTTTGAATCAATGCACACACACTGGACTCTACCCACTCACACATACTTACATTGACACTCCAACACACACTCCCCCACTCACACATAACACGTACACACAGGCACACATTCGCCACACACACACTTACACATTCATCACATACTCTGCTGCTACTGTCTATTATTTAATCTGTTACCTAGTCACTTTACCCTTACCTATATGTACATATCGACCTCAATTTCCCCATACCCCTGCACATCGACTCGGTACTGGTATCCCATGTCTATAGCCAAGCTATCATTGCTCATTGTGTATTATTTCCACGTTACTATTCTTTTCCTCAATTATTATTGTTGTTATTATTAATATTATTAATGTACAGAATATAATTTTGTATTCTGCATTGTCGGGAAGTAAGTAAGCATTTCATATTAGTCTACACTTGTTGTTTGCGAAGCATGTGACAATTAAAATTTGATTGATATTCTGCTTTTTTAAAATGTATACCCATCTACCAATAGGCGCCCTTATTTGCGAGGTATTGGAAAACCACCCTGATTTTAATGGTTGAATCTGTGTTTGAAATTCACTGCGCGACTGAAGGACCTTACAGATAATTGTAAGTGTGGGGTACAGAGATTAGGTAGTCATTCAAAATTCATGTTAAACACTATTATTGGAGTGAGTCCATGCAACTTATTATGTGACTAGGCTTGCCATAACAAAGGGGTTGAAAACTTATTGACTCAAGACATTTCAGCTTTACATTTTTTATTAGTTTGTAAACATTCCTAAAAACATAATTCCACTTTGACGTTATGGGGTATTGTGTGTAGGCCAGTGACACATCTCAATTTAATCAATTTTAAATGCAGGATGTAACACAAGAAAATGTGGAAAAAGTCAGGAGGTGTGTATACTTTCTGAAGGCACTATATCTACATTACTGTATATCTATGTATGTACATTACTGTATATCTATGTATGTGTAACGCTCGTCTTCGGGTGAAAGAGAGGAGGACCAAGGCGCAGCGTGGTAAGTGTTCATGATGATGAATTTTAATGCTAATCCAACAAACAGAACACTACAAAATACAAAACAACAAACGAACGAAACAGTACCGTGTGGCGAACAAACACTGACACGGCAACAAACACCCACAACTCAAAAGTGAAACCCAGGCTACCTAAGTATGATTCTCAATCAGGGACAACGATTGACAGCTGCCACTGATTGAGAATCATACCAGGCCGAACTCAAAACCCCAACATAGAAAAACACACATAGACTACCCACTCAGCTCACGTCCTGACCAACACTAAAACAAAGAAAACACAAAAGAACTATAGTCAGAACGTGACAGTATGTACATTACTGTATATCTATGTATGTACATCTATGTATGTACATTACTGTATATCTATGTATGTACATTACTGTATATCTATGTATCTACATTACTGTATATAATGTAGATTTCAGACCTGGTGTTCGTCATCGAACTAGATAATCCAGGGTAACACATTCAAAGATACAACACACAGTAGACACGCTTAGTCAATCCTACATTTTATTTGAATAATGTGTACAGCTCTATGCTCTACAGCAAGCTAACACAGTAGTGCGGTAGAGACGGGGGTGGGGGTTGCCCAGCACGGGACCGTATGACACAACACACCTCATGGTCTTGAGGAGGCGTCCTCAGAGTGTCTCACTGCATACCATATGTTGTATGCCTGAGGGAACATATAGAGTGGTGCTTTTTAATTGCTTGAAAAGACTTAACATATCAAACAATAAAAAAACAAATACTTATTAAAATGCCCATGTAGTGGACATGAGTCAGGCTCATGGTCTCGCGATGCGGTGATGGTGAAATCCACTAGTATGAACTAATGCTGTGGATTTACCTCTGTGACCTCCGGCTTCTGTCAGGATTGACCTCTGGGCGCCAATGGCGAGAGGTTTTACACAAAAAAACCTTCCTCCCTCAAAATGGAAGACATACTCAGTAGGAGAAAGTCATTCAAATGTCTCCCTCATCCTCATTTTCTTCATGCTAGTGAGTAAATGGATCAAGAAACATTTTAGTAAATGTGGAATTGGAAACCAGATAGAAGATAGAAGTGAGGATACCAGGGTGATCTCAAAAGTCATTGCTCGATTCCTTGTGTCTGTTCTCCTTGCCACCTCCTCAAAGGATCAGAAGGAAGCAAGGAGAGCAGAAGGGGAAGATCTGAGTTTTCTATGAAGAATCAAAAAAATACTTTTAAGACTCATCCTCCCCTGTTATTTAGAAAGAGGAGAACAAGGCTTGCCTAATAAATCAGACTGATACCAATTCTTTGGTATACAGTCTGAAAAAAAGTTTCCTTACAAGCCAGAATGTTCAATACAATTACATTTGAACTTACTCTAGCTGTTATCTGTGAGGTTGGTCCTTCAGAATATCCACAGGAAAGTATTATTTACCCAACTTTTTAGAGTGCAATTTCTATCACCTGGCACGACTTTGGTTAGTATGCATGCATCTTGTACGTGTAATTCCGTCTTGTGCACATGCCTTAGGTCACGAGCAAACAAATATTGATTGCCACACACAGAGACCCGCGTTTCGAAGTTGGTTTAATAATGCTTTCCTGTGGATATTTTGTCTAAAATTTCGACCCACGGACAATTGGCAGAGTAAATTCAAATATAATTTTCTTCAACATTCATGACAGACAAGGTACGTTTAGTTTTTTTTCTATGTAATTGTGCATGGCCATGCTGCAACGTTACACAGCATAGTCACAGCAGGACTACTCTAAGGCAGAACATCATACAACTGTGTTGGGCCTCTTTGGCTCATCATTGTCGTCATAAGACACTTTTCACCACAATCTGATTCAACAGTATATCAAAGCTGTTTAGCTATTTGATTAAGAATAAAGGGATAGTGTTTTTATTTGTTATTTGTCTGCGATATATCATATCAGCGTGTCACTTACACATTTCAATGTCCAAAATGTGTAAGATTTGAAGTGTCAGTTTTCTCTGTTCTTATTGCTTAGTTGTAGAGTGGAATGTGTCCGTGTGAAAGTAAGGATATTTTTTGGACATAGCTGGCTCTAGCCACAGACCACATCTGTACCTACACCACTATAAGCACAGGTACAGTATATCACAAGAACATCATCCAAGGACATGTGCTTTAAATGAAAGCTTAACAGTCTAACTTCTAGTTCCCTAAGAAGAACATGTACTCTATAAACATTTTCAATGAGGATTGTCATGTTACTGTCATTTCGAAATTGAATGGGGAATGTGTTCTCAGAAGCTGAGGAAATAGTGCACAGTCATGATAAATTGCTTGCTTGCAGGCTAAGGGTTAAGGGCCATTATGGAGGCCTTGACCATGAATCTGGGCATTTTTCTACACAGAAAAAGAAAGTTGTGCCTATGGGACACGGACATTTTTTGGGAGGCTTGACAGCAATTGTTGCCAGCAACAGTTTAAGTTGATTGCTTTTCAGTAATGAGGCAGCTCTTCTTACATTGTAAAAAACACAATGTTAAATGTCTGCACTGAATTCAACCCATCTTCTCTTCTTCAAGGCATTCCATGACAATACCTCCTCCAAATGCCTTATAGACAGATAAATACAGAAAATAACATAATAGTTTTATAACATTCTGTGATATAATAAACATAATATATTAAACAATCAGTTAAATAAGTCATAAAAAATATTAAGTTAAACAATCATAATAAAACATATCCTTCTAATACCTTTTACAGTATTCCATTTTATATTGATTAATAAGAAATATTTTGTATTAAATAACCCATTGACAACATTTCCCGTGTGGCTCAGTTGGTAGAGCATGGCGCTGGTAACACCAGGGTTGCGGGTTCGATTCCCACGGGGGACCAGTATGAAAAAGTATGTACTCGCTCTGGCTAAGAGTGTCTACTAAAAAGATTACGTCTGTGTTATATTGAGTTATTATCAGACTATATATGTACATTCATATAAGGGTTAAGATATATTACCTACCAAGATATACAGTTTCAAAATGTAAGAATATCTGATGTTGAATGTAAAATCCACCAATTTCATCAACTAAAAGACAATAAAAAGGAAAAGAGACTAGGTTAAATGTTCAGATCAAGTGACACCACACATCTTCATCTGGTTGGGTGCTATTCTCTCACTACACCACTAGGGTCAGCCAAGTGCAAATCAATGTCATTGGCTGGTTTCATAGCGTCAACTAATGGCTTTCAACAGCTGCTGTCTACACAGCTTGGAATCTACCATGTAGATAACCAAAATGACCACTTTATTTAAGAAAATGAGAATTTTCTCTTCTCAGCTATCTGAGACAAGAGACAAATCTACCAGAAGGCCCTAATAACCCCTTTTTGCTTGACTAGTAATAGTGAGATCAAATCAGCCACAGCCCTAAGGTGAAACCCCGCCAGCAAACCACAGATGTAAATAAACAGAGAAATACTATTCTCTGTGTACAGTATTACACACACCTCACTAAACCTGAGAGAAGCATCTGGCCAAACTGGTCCCAATGCATTATTACCCAAAAGTGTTCTGTTATTGCAAAGCATCTGCTAGATTAGAAGGTTACCTATACCACCCCCTATTTATGCAGGATGCCAGGAACTCCAGTTTAACTCATCCAATAGCTTCATCAGTGTTTGGTAATATTTGTAGTTTTTTTTAAAGCTCAGAGACACAATATAATTGAAACCCACTAAGATCTGTGTGTGAGGCCAGTGGACTAATGTTACTTTCAATTATTGTGTAACATATAGGGTGTGCTGTAGGCCTACCTATTGTATGACCAATGGAATAAAGAAAGATTCAGTGGGATATGACGGTATGACTACACCTCTTGGCCATGTGGGAACTTTTCAAGTGAAGGCCACTGATGCAGATCTGAAATGTAATAGTATTCACAGCAAGGACATACACAGATGCTCAGACGCTACCCAACTGTGACTCAGCGTAACAGAGGTCAGAAAATGTTTTCTACAAGGGCAACCCAGGGTTGATTTATGGTTGGCCCTAAAACGACACAGAAGGGTAAGGTAATTGCACAGTAGGTGCTGTGGTCTATGGCAACAGGCCATAGGTTAAACTAACCTCCACACAAGATGCCACACTCGGATAAGGCCCCATAATAACGTTATATAGAGCAACGCCAGTGTAAATGCATTCAACTACATGATTCTACACATTGACGTGAAGTGATTAGTAACAACAACCTCATTGGGTGTTCGTACACCTGGAAGTTTGGGTTAATTCAGGTCATGTCAAAATGTATAATTATAAAAAGTGTTCATCATAGCAATACATCTAAATACCAGTAATTAGAGTTAATAGGATTATAATCAACAATGCTAAATTAATCTCAGTATCAATTTGATAAAGGTGCAGGACAATGGGCGATTTACAGTATTAATAAAATCAGATAGTCATAGTGATTATGAGGATAGCGATGATGATGATGATGACAATAATTATGATGATAGTGATGATGATGCATTTCTAGGGATGGTCACAGTGGGGCTAGTTATTCAGCCTTGGTTTGAGCAGCCAGCAGGTGATGCTGTGGCCGTGGCTGCCAGTCTGGGAGGAGCTCCGTCCTGGGGCTCCATGGGCCCCTCTCCACCCCCCTCCTCCTCCCCTCTTTCCCCCACCAGAGGATTCTGTCTGTGGGCCAGGGAGTAGGAATGCCTGGCCCTGGACCTGTGGTGCCTGCGGTGAGGGTGGAGGAACAGCGCTGGGTCAGGCATGGCGGTGGGCTCTGCAGGGCACGTCACCCTCTCCTGGGGGACACACTCCCTGGCCCTCTCCGCCCGGAGCTGGTGCCCTGACATGGTCCTGCTGCCCCTGCGTTTAGGCTTGATCACAGGGGAGGCTATGGCAGAGCTGGTGTTGGAGGCATTGGAGAAACCGGAGGGCGACTGGGGAGAAAAGGGAGAAAAGATGGCGGTGTCCCACTCGGCTGCTTGGCTGTACTGGGGCCCAGGGGGATTCCCATGATGACGATCCCTATTCTCCCAGTTCTCCCTGAGGGCCTGCTTTCTCTGCTGCAGCCGCTGGTGTTGCAGTTTCTGTCGGGCAGCGTGCAGCTGGAACGAGAGGTAGGCTGCCGCCTCGGTCTGCCTCTGCAGCTCTGTGTTGAGCACCGTGGAGCGTTGGCTGCGGCGCTTCAGCTCGTCCAGGAAGTGGCGCTCCTTGTCCTTGAGGTTAGCCCGCAGCACACCAACCAGCGCCCCCTTGTGAGTCAGCTCCTTACACAGCTCTCCCAGCGTGCACTGCTGCTCGGCCCGGCGATCTTCGACTTCCAGACAGCGGGCCTCCAGCTGCTCCTCCTCCTCCGCCAGGTCTGAGGACGAACACAGAAGCAGAGAAGTGTACACAAATCAAATAGTAAGGACGCATCAGAGATTCACAGACAGATAGCTAACATTCAGACAAAAAAACAAGCCTCAAATGCAGCTGCCAGGATTCACATGAAGGGCATCTACTACTCATGCTGACATATTGACCCCACAGAGCACTCCTCCTAACCCCATCCCCCAGGACATAGGACCAGAGAACAGAGCACTCCTAACCCCATCCCCCAGGACATAGGACCAGAGAACAGAGCACTACTAACCCCATCCCCCAGGACATAGGACCAGAGAACAGAGCACTCCTAACCCCATCCCCCAGGACATAGGACCAGAGAACAGAGCACTCCTCCTAACCCCATCCCCCAGGACATAGGACCAGAGAACAGAGCACTCCTAACCCCATCCCCCAGGACATAGGACCAGAGAACAGAGCACTCCTCCTAACCCCATCCCCCAGGACATAGGACCAGAGAACAGAGCACTCCTAACCCCATCCCCCAGGACATAGGACCAGAGAACAGAGCACTCCTCCTAACCCCATCCCCCAGGACATAGGACCAGAGAACAGAGCACTCCTAACCCCATCCCCCAGGACATAGGACCAGAGAACAGAGCACTCCTAACCCCATCCCCCAGGACATAGGACCAGAGAACAGAGCACTCCTCCTAACCCTATCCCCCAGTACATAGGACCAGAGAACAGAGCACTCCTCCTAACCCCACCCCCCAGGACATAGGACCAGAGAACAGAGCACTCCTCCTAACCCCATCCCCCAGGACATAGGACCAGAGAACAGAGCACTCCTCCTAACCCCACCCCCCAGGACATAGGACCAGAGAACAGAGCATAGAACACATGCAGAAAGATAACACACTGCCTGGATATGATCCATTCAGTCAAACGGATATGGAATTAGGTAATGTGACCAGCGCTGGCTGCTTTCAATCACCAAGTTGGCCTCAAAGCACATTTGTGAATCATCTGGCAGATGGGAAATGGTATATGGGTTTAGGGATTGAATGGAAAAAGGCAGAAGACTGAGCACATATGGGAAAAGGATTAAAGAGCCACTGAGCAAATCCCTGCCAGTATCCACCACCCAATCTCTACCAGCCGCGTCATGGCCACTGGCATGATGTGACATCTGCTGCCACTTACCCACTATGGAGAGAGAGTGAAGAGAGTAGACTGGCAGACTGCTCACATGCAGTGGTGGTGTGATGGGAGGGGAAGGAAGGAAGGTGATTGTTTTGGAGGGCTGATGGCCGACATAACATTCAGTGTAGTAATACACTGATAGTTCCCTCAACCCAATAATACCTACTTTCTCAGCGGACAAAATTGGCTACACTGATGTCATCATTACACCAGGAATTGGCTGTGATAACGTCACTGCATCCAGTTTTAACCGCAAGTCTAAAATCAGTGTACAACATTTGCTGTGCTTTTGGGGCAAAGTCAAAGCTACAGTAACTCCATCACAGTGAAATCCTCCAGTAGGAATGGGGTATTAAAAAAAGCCTTAGTCATACCTAGCTATAGCTGTGCCTTTGGGCTGAGGCTGCCCAGCTCAGACAGCTGGGCCAGGGGAGAGGGATTACACCACAGCCTCTGGTATGCTGGTTGACCCAAGAATTAGGTCAAAGTAAACTAATGGGAAGGGAGACGAGCAAAAGGTGCTGTGATTAGTTGAAACTTGGATGTGAAATCATTGTAAAATTATCAGTAGGGATTTTCGTTAGGCCTATATTAGGATTTCTGCATTTCGTTTAGAATAGGAGGAACCTGATATCCATATAAGTAGCCCTTCCTTTATCTCCTTTCTCATCCTCCTCTCTTTCTCTTGTTCTTCTCTTCTCTCATCACTCTTAATCCCTCTCTCTGTACCAGTCTCATCCTGTACCTATTTCTCCATCCCTCTGTCTTAATTCTTCCCTCGATCCCAATCACTATTTTACTGATTTTTCTTTCTACATCTGTTTCTCCCCTCCCGCCATCCACTCCTCGCACCCCTCCTTCCTCAATCTCTTTCCCCTCCCTCCCTGAATAACCCCAGCTTTCTCCTTGGTGTAGTTCTTCCTGGTCTCTGTCTAACTGTCGCCCACTAGACCAGGGTAGTGAGGTCATGCTGCAAATATAGAAAATGCTGTGTAATCTAATTTCGTTTGTTTCTCTCTCTCTCTCTCTCTCTCTCTCTCTCTCTCTCTCTCTCTCTCTCTCTCTCTCTCTCTCTCTCTCTCTCTCTCTCTCTCTCTCTCTCTCTCTCTCTCTCTCTCTCTCTCTCTCTCTCTCTCTGACCCTTCTATCTGTACCTCCTCTCTCTCTCTCTCTCTCTCTCTCTCGCTCTCTCTCTCTCTCTCTCTCTGCAAACAGACTGTAATTGTACCCCCTCCACCCCTCCACAATTTGTGAGGATGGAGGAGAGGGGGGTGTGATAGAGCAAAGGACAGCCTGCTCTGGAAAAAGAGGGGGGTCCTGATTAGTTATAATTGGCTGCAGATGGGCATGACCCCCCCCCCCCAACTCCTCCTTTCTTTCTCTTTCTCTCCACCACCCATTCCCTCCCATCCCCTCTGTCTCTGTAATTATCTACGATATTATCATAATATCCATCTTCTATCTAGACATTCTAATGCAACAAACTACCCATGAATGGAATATTAAGGTGCACACACACAGCCTTTGTCTGATGGTTCATATTCATGAACTGTGGATTGCACTCCACTGCCAATCTACCCAATTCCAATCCTCCTACACATTTTTTATCCTGGTAACGGATCAAGCCATAAAATGTGATGTTTTATTCATGGAATATGGCCTTTATGGCTGAGGATGAGAGGGGGAAAGGGAGAGAGCATTTGGGGAGGTCGACCACAGGGCTGTCCCTTGGCGGATGGGTAAAGTGAAGGATAATGCCATGAGGGTGGGATGGGATGGGGGGGAGCCAAAGAGGACAAACAGTTAGTGTCACAAAGCCAAGCCTGGAGAGAATTAGAGGGAGGGGGGCAGGAAGAGAGAGAAAGAGAGACACAACTTACCCAGTTCACTCTTGCCTGGAGGCTTCACATTCAGCTCACATGTCAACTCTGAGAAAACAGAGACAATAAATGAGATATCAGTGAGACAGAGACATGAATGAATAATGTGTGAGACAGAAATTAGTCATATGAGTAAGTCTAGGAGACAAATAGACACATTTCAGGAATTTACAAAAATAATTAAAAGGAATGCTTTCAATCTAATGTGTCTCATTGAAAGACTGAATACTAATGCTGATCGGAACTAGGGATGAATATTTCCCCCCAAATCTACCAAGTTTCAATACCGGGAATAATTCATATTTATCCTGAAAGTTCCCATCATAGCGACGAGAAGTAGGGGTGCTGAGGGTGCAGTACCAGTCAAAAGTTTAAGTTTAAGAGTTTTTCTTTATTTTTACAATTTTCTACATTGTAGAATAATAGTGAAGACATCAAAACTATGAAGTAACATATGAAATCATGTAGTAACCAAAAAAGTGGTAAACAAGTTCCCACATATGCTGAGCACTTGTTGGCTGCTTTTCCTTTACTCTTCTGTCCAACTCATCCCAAACCATCTCAATTGGTTTGAGGTCGGGTGATTGTGGAGGACTCTCTCTCTCAACCTATGAATGCTCAGCTATGAAAAGCCATTTGCTCCTGAGGTGCTGAACTGTTGCACCCTATATAACCACTGTGGTTATTATTTTCATGTAAAAAGGGTTTTTGTAAAATACAAGCAAGTCTCTTCTTCTTATTGGTGTCCTTTGGTAGTGGTTTCTTTGCAGCAATTCGACGATGAAGGCCTGATTCACGCAGTCTCCTCTGATCAGTTGATGTTGAGATGTGTCTGTTACTTGAACTCTGTGAAGCATTTATTTGGGCTGCAATTTCTGAGGCTGGTAACACTAATGAACTTATCTTCTGCAGCAGAGGTAACTCTGGGTTTTCCTTTCCTGTGGCGGTCCTCATGAGAGACAGTTATCATAGTACTTGATGATTTTTGCGACTGCACTTGAAGAAACGTTCAAATTTCTAGAAATTTTCCGGATTGAGTGACCTTCATGTCTTTAAAATAATGGACTTTCGAATCTCTTTGCTTATTTGAGGTGTTCTTGAGAACTTGGTCTTTTACCAAATAGGGCTACCTTGTCACAACACAGCTGATTGACTCAAACACATTAAGAAGGAAAGAAATTCCACAAATTAACTTTAACAAGGTACACCTGTTAATTGAAATGCATTCCAGGTGACTACCTTATTTATTTGATTGAACCTTTATTTAACTAGGCAAGACAGTTAAGAACAAATTCTTATTTATAATGACGACCTACCCCACACAACGCTGGGCCAATTACGCGCCACCCTATGGGACTCCCAATCATGGCCGGTTGTGATACAGCCTGGAATCAAACCAGGGTCTGTAGTGACGCCTCTAGCACTGAGATGCAGTGCCTTAGATCGCTGTGCCACTCAGGAGCCCATTAAAGCTGGTTGAGCGAATGCCAAGAGTGTGCAAAGCTGTCATCAAGGCAAAGGGTGGCTACTTTGAAGAATCTCACATTTAAAATAGATTTTAATTTGTTGAACACTTTTTTGTTTATTACTTGATTCCATAAGTGTTATTTCATAGATTTGATGTCTTCACTATTATTCTACAATGTAGAAAATAATAAAAATAAAGAAAAACCCTTGAATGTGTAGGTGTGTCCAAACTCTTGACTGGTACTGTATATATATATTTTAAATTGTGCACTAGGCCTTTATTACCTTCTGTATGAGCGGAGCAAACTAGTCGTCAACAGAATATTTCCTCAGCCCTCATATGGGCAGCAAGTAGGCTAGGCTATGAGACCGCACAGAGAAGCAGGGGAAATATTATAGCGGTATTTTGACATGCATAGGCAAGAGACGTGCTTTGATAATGCAACCTATGGATTACAGAATAAAGTTCGGAATTTTCATGCAAGACAGGAGTCAGGATTTTGTGTTTCAGTGGGATTGGAACTGGATAGGAAAATAGCCTAGGTTCTAGGAAAGGAGAATTGTCCTCATTCCTCTCTGAGTTGTTAACAGACTTCATATCTGTGACAGAGATGCCGATGTAGTGAATTGTGTATAGGCCTATCTAATGTGTGACTGTTTGAAGATTCACAATGACAGCTCAAAGAGGCACATGTTCATTTATAGTCTTTAGGCCAACTGTAGAGGTTTCCTGTAGGGTTTAACTGCATTCGTGTCGATGTGCAGTCCGGCAGTGTCAATTATGCGTGCGCTTTGAATTTAAGGCAACTTTGTGTGAAGTAAATGTGCTAGGCTAAAGGTTTCCATGTGACAACTTCTTTGGATAATGTGCTATTTAAATTTTTGCCAATCTGATGCTGCGCATGTGTAGGGCCTGCATTGGTGCCAACATTGAGGCAAAATGTTGTAATTTCCCAGGTCTTTCATTTTATTTTCTCGGGAAATGTGAAGTGTTCCCAGGACAGTCCCGGGTTCCCTGTTACCCATGTTAATCCTTAATCATAACTGTAGTGCTGTTGAAGCAGTGAATGTCCAATCTGTTTGTTTGTGTCTAGTCTGTCAATTAGCTTGATTGCAGACAGTTCAGACAGAGATGATTAGGGCCTTGTGTAGACTGGACATACAGTAATCACATTGAGTTAAACTGATTATGTTTAGCTGGGTGGAGTCTAAGCACTTCTCCAGTCAGCACAGACAGACGCCATGCTTGGGTTGCCCTCAAGGACAAAGACTAAAATATCAGAAACCCTGGCTGTAGCATTTATTGAGATAAACCTGCTCTGTTCAAGTTAAAGTTAATAGTCTCAAGAAAACAAATTGATTGCGCTGATAGACTAGGCTACATTGTGTTTGTATCTCAAATTTGATGGGTTTAGCATCTTTGCAGTGTATGGGCCTAGTCTGTCAGTCAAACCACAACACCGTATGGTGATGCCCTTTAACTGAACAGGAGAGCCGAGTACAGAAAAGAAGAGAGGAAGAGAAGGGATGCATCCATAGGGATGCTTCATTGCCTTCTTGGCTACATCGTGTTCTGCAGTGAGGTCTGCCTCTGCTTGGCTTGGCAGTAACACTGTTGTTGTAAAGAGGGTCACTGTCTACTCCACTAGTCTAATTTGATCTCTGTGTGTTTGCGCGCGTGTGCATACGGTATTTGTGCATGTGTGTGTGTGTGTGATGTATAGACTCACCGCTACATCGTTTCTGCAAGGACAGGATCTCCAGGTGTAGGCCATGCAGTAGGGTGAGATGTTCTTGTCTGAGAAACACTGTACTCCTCTCAACACTCTCCATCTGCATGTCCAAGGTGGAGCCTGTAGGTTCCATGATGACACACCTGTCCTGCACAGAGAACAGGGTCAGAGGGTGTTAATATACATTATACCTGCATGTGTATAAGGGTCACTTTCCTGCTACTAATAATGAACAATAACAAAAGGAAGTATTCCAAATGTATATGTGTGTGCGTGTGTGTGTCTGTGTAATGATGCATTTGCAGTATCTTTCCCCCTTCTTTATTTACCTTCACTGTAGGTTAATTATTTAATCTTACTTTACAATGCAGTTTAGAATATCACCTGACACATTTTCAAATAGCATTACAACAAGAGAAACACTAAAGTCTTCATTTATTCTAAGATAAATAAATAAAAACACAATGATTGATGATGGTGATGTCAGGTAAGATAAAGTGTGTATGAGGTCATCATTGTGGTCATGCGGTAAAAAATGTATTGATCACCAATAGAGAGATGGAATGAAACAACGCAATATGCTTGGTAGGTTACAGTATGTTGAGAGTCCTAGTACCAGTTAAATTCAATTTTACAGTAGATTCCTACATGCCTACAATACACTCAATAGATGTGGCAATTTTATGAAAATGATCCATGCTTACCGTGCTATTTTAGATAATGTCGAACGGAGTCCCAAAGAATTACGATATGAAATTCATAAGATCTATAAACAAGTTCTTCGATCCATACATGATTGTTTTCCAGGAATGTTCCAAAATCATTTAGGATATTCTTTCAATAATTGAGATCAATTCAACATAATTTGCAGGCGATAACGTTGTATCAAGAACGAAAGATGATAGCCTGTACACAGAAAAAAATCAGCGATGCATCGCATAACGGTCCTGGGAGGCTACAACAGGATAAATAGGTTTTCATTACTGCTGCACCATCTCGCTGCGTCAGTAACAGTTATTGCCAAAATACTCATAACAAGGTCACCATAGCAAGTAGATTGTAACGTATGGAAACGGAGCACGATACATTTCGACAGGCGCAGCCTGCCTCTCCTCCATCGTCTGTTGGGTTCAGCTGGTACAGTAGTCTACTGTCGTATGATGAAAACAAGACATCGTGACCGGAACACGCGAGATGATCGTACGACTCAAATGCAGCTTATTGAAAAAATTGGCCGTATCCAACATCGACTTTTGCCAGGATCGATATAGCAGTAGTTCGAAGGCAGAGATAGGACAGGATAGTCTTTATTATGAATGTTAAAATTACTGTACTTTTGGTTAGATAATTGTTGGGGTGACACCAAAGCCTGTTTATCCTAGCCAGGGTTCCTACGAAATCATATGGGCTACTTTGAGAATATGCACGGCAAATACCAGCCCAATTTCAGCACCATGGACAGGGACATTGCTCTTGACATTGCTCTTGACATGCGTCACCCTGAGACAATCTGACATAGTCATTTCAGACCTGATGGGGCGTGGCAATGTCTTGCTAGGCTTGATGGATAGGCCTAGCTCTTATGTCTATATGGAAATTATCTACGTTTAATTTTTTTTCTCAACATTTAGCACAATAATGAGGCTTAATTGGCCAAGAATTAAGACTGTCAATCATTGATATTCAACCTGGTCTCAGAGCATTTAGTATTATTCTGTATGTTAATCCGGGACACTCCATTTAGTATGATACAGTATGTTAGGTTTCGTATGGTATGTATTACTTTTTTGGACGTCCATCACCCATTTCATATGACATGTTACGATTTACAATTTGTATTATATGTTACGAATTTGCCTAGTGTACAATATGTTTTGAATTTTCTAAATGTATGATATCTTATAAATTCTAGCTAGGTGGCTAAGGTTAGCTAAGATAGGGGTTAGGGTTAAGTTTATGAGTTAGGTTAAAGGATAAAGGTTAGAGGAAGGGTTAGCTAAAAGGGTTAAGGTTAGTGTTAGGGAAGAGTTAGCTAACATGTTAAGTAGTTACAAAGTAACTAAAAAGGAGTAAGTAGTTGAAAAGTTGCTAAATAGATTCAAACTCGCAACCTTTGTTCGCGTTATATGCCCACCTACCCCGACCAACCACCGTACTTTTGTTTTTGCCTTAAGTAACCATCTGTCTTATGTAACCATACCAAACGTAACTTATAGCATACTAATTTGAGTGACACAGATGTACATTTACTATGTTATGTCTAGTCAATGAGATCAGGCTGTGATATTGAGTCACTGGTGCCTCAAAGATGATGGCAAAACATCTGCACCCACTAATGAAATTAATACACAAAATACTTTCAATATTATGTTTTTTATTTTCATTAAAATACAAAATATCTGTTACTGTAAAGAAACATACATTGAAGTCTTATTAATTACAAACCCTCAATTCATCAAAAAAAAGAAGAAAAAATACAATTATCTTCCTGAACACATTTCCATTTGTTGGTTATGTTAATTCTTGCACATTTCTTCAAAATACTTTTATATTTGCTCGCTGGGCATCCCAGCTGTTTTTAGAGAAGATTGTATTGCAAGGTATGCTATATGTGGCGGCAGGTAGCTTATGGGTTAGAGCGTTGGACTAGTAACCGAAAGGTTGCAAGATCAAATCCCTGAGCTGACAAGGTAAACATCTGTCGTTCTGCCACTGAACAGGGCAGTTAACCCACTGTTCCTAGGCCGTCATTGAAAATAAACATTTGTTGACTTGCCTAAAATATGCGTTGGCTAATATGCAGCTGTAGTTTTTAAACTTCCATTCTAGCATACATGACACACATCTTTCTCTACATGTTTTTATTTTTGGCAGAGCCCCACCTGTTTAGGGGTTGGTAATGTTCTCTAGTTGCGCCATGATTGGCTCAATGTTCTGTCACTCATGGGGACACTACGTCACCGCAAGATCTAAGGGGAGAGCTCTACAGGGTGCTGCCATAGAGTTGCATTAGAAGTGCCCATCCAAGAAGGATCAAGATCATTGACCACAGATAAAATTACGTCAAATCACGTTATATCTACCGTAGCTTTGATTGGACTAATCATGTCAACATCATACTTTCAAAATCTTAGCTAGCAAGCTAGACAAGTCATCATCATGAATCACGTAGACAATGTACTGGCATATCCTTTTCAATTCTTGTCATATGAAGAGATATTACAGATAAAACATATCAGTGCTCATCGGCCATTGGACATAAACATTACACAACAAGTTGGAAATCACAAATTCAACAATGAGTGGTTTGGAAGGAATCAGTGGCTAACTGCAAGCGTTGCAAAACAATCACTAGCCTGTTATTCAGTGGAGTGGGTGTGTGGTTCATGTCTGGGTTTAAGAGTCTCTTTTCCAAGCTTAAAAGGATAAACATTCAACACCATGGGCCAGAAACGTTTGAATACATTGGCCATGCTGTCAATCCAGCATGACTTCAGCCTTGTTCAAAACAATTGGAAAATCGGAACTGAGAGAAATCTCAGAAATCTTCAGTGAGTTCTAGACAACTGGGAACATGGAAAAAAATGAGCTCCGACTGGGAAAATATGTTTTGAACGGTCATCCAACTCGGAATTCCAAGTTGGAAACTCAAGGCTCTTTCTAGAGCTCCGACCTGAAGATCACTGACGCAATGATTCAACCTTGTTTTTTTCATAGTTCACAGTTGTCTTGAAAGCACCATAAATCCAGAGAATGCCAGACTTTGATGACAAAATTTGCACACAAGAAGGACCGCAGCGCCACCTTCCTGTTCAAGTGAGCACAGCACAACAAGGTGAGTCCAAAAATGTATTGTCTGCTTCTGCATAAATGATGTAGTATGCCAGGGAGATATGTATACTGTTGCTAAGAAAGCAATACTAAGTGTATGATGTGTGGTAAGCTGTTAGTAGCCCATGTGCCTCACCCTAATAATTTGGTCCCTTTCCCCCTCATAACTTAGCCTACTGTTCTGACTTGGTGGTGCACATGTAGCCTATAGCCTGTTTTAGAGAAATGTCATCATCGAATATTGTAAGAGCTTTCATTGCCTGCTTATATGCCCCCTTTATTTATCCTACGGTTCTGAACAGGGAGAATACTGTAAGAATAACCCATGTTCTGAATTCTGTCGCTGTACATTTCAAAAGTGCTGAACAAATAATACACTGCTCAAAAAAATTAAGGGAACACTTAAACAACACAATGTAACTCCAAGTCAATCACACTTCTGTGAAATCAAACTGTCCACTTAGGAAGCAACACTGATTGACAATAAATTTCACATGCTGTTGTGCAAATGGAATAGACAAAAGGTGGAAATTATAGGCAATTAGCAAGACACCCCCAATAAAGGAGTGATTCTGCAGGTGGTGACCACAGACCACTTCTCAGTTCCTATGCTTCCTGGCTGATGTTTTGGTCACTTTTGAATCCTGGCGGTGCTCTCACTCTAATGGTAGCATGAGACGGAGTCTACAACCCACACAAGTGGCTGAGGTAGTGCAGCTCATCCAGGATGGCACATCAATGCGAGCTGTGCCAAGAAGGTTTGCTGTGTCTATCAGCGTAGTGTCCAGAGCATGGAGGCGCTACCAGGAGACAGGCCAGTACATCAGGAGGAGGAGGAGGCCGTAGGAGGGCAACAACCCAGCAGCAGGACCGCTACCTCCGCCTTTGAGCAGGAGGAGCACTGCCAGAGCCCTGCAAAATGACCTCCAGCAGGCCACAAATGTGCATGTGTCTGCTCAAACGGTCAGAAACAGACTCCATGAGGGTGGTATGAGGGCCCGACATCCACAGGTGGGGGTTGTGCTTACAGCCCAACACCGTGCAGGACGTTTGGCATTTGCCAGAGAACAACAAGATTGGCAAATTCGCCACTGGCGCCCTGTGCTCTTCACAGATGAAAGCAGGTTCACACTGTGCACATGAGCACATGTGACAGACGTGACAGAGTCTGGAGACGCCGTGGAGAACGTTCTGCTGCCTGCAACATCCTCCAGCATGACCGGTTTGGCGATGGGTCAGTCATGGTGTGGGGTGGCATTTCTTTGTGGGGCCGCACAGCCCTCCATGTGCTCGCCAGAGGTAGCCTGCCTGCCATTAGGTACCGAGATGAGATCCTCAGAGCCCTTGTAAGACCATATGCTGACACATGCACATTTGTGGCCTGCTGGAGGTCATTTTGCAGGGCTCTGGCAGTGCTCCTCCTGCTCAAAGGCGGAGGTAGCGGTCCTGCTGCTGGGTTGTTGCCCTCCTACGACCTCCTCCACGTCTCCTGATGTACTGGCCTGTCTCCTGGTAGCGCCTCCATGCTCTGGACACTACGCTGATAGACACAGCAAACCTTCTTGCCACAGCTCGCATTGATGTGCCATCCTGGATGAGCTGCACTACCTGAGCCACTTGTGTGGGTTGTAGACTCCGTCTCATGCTACCATTAGAGTGAGAGCACCGCCAGGATTCAAAAGTGACCAAAACATCAGCCAGGAAGCATAGGAACTGAGAAGTGGTCTGTGGTCACCACCTGCAGAATCACTCCTTTATTGGGGGTGTCTTGCTAATTGCCTATAATTTCCACCTTTTGTCTATTCCATTTGCACAACAGCATGTGAAATTTATTGTCAATCAGTGTTGCTTCCTAAGTGGACAGTTTGATTTCACAGAAGTGTGATTTACATTTACATTTACATTTAAGTCATTTAGCAGACGCTCTTATCCAGAGCGACTTACAAATTGGTGCATTCACCTTATGATATCCAGTGGAACAGCCACTTACAATAGTGCATCTAAATCTTTTAAGGGGGGGGTTAGAAGGATTACTTTATCCTATCCTAGGTATTCCTTAAAGAGGTGGGGTTTCAGGTGTCTCCGGAAGGTGGTGATTGACTCCGCTGTCCTGGCGTCGTGAGGGAGTTTGTTCCACCATTGGGGTGCCAGAGCAGCGAACAGTTTTGACTGGGCTGAGCGGGAACTGTACTTCCTCAGAGGTAGGGAGGCGAGCAGGCCAGAGGTGGATGAACGCAGTGCCCTTGTTTGGGTGTAGGGCCTGATCAGAGCCTGAAGGTACGGAGGTGCCGTTCCCCTCACAGCTCCGTAAGCAAGCACCATGGTCTTGTAGCGGATGCGAGCTTCAACTGGAAGCCAGTGGAGAGAGCGGAGGAGCGGGGTGACGTGAGAGAACTTGGGAAGGTTGAACACCAGACGGGCTGCGGCGTTCTGGATGAGTTGTAGGGGTTTAATGGCACAGGCAGGGAGCCCAGCCAACAGCGAGTTGCAGTAATCCAGACGGGAGATGACAAGTGCCTGGATTAGGACCTGCGCCGCTTCCTGTGTGAGGCAGGGTCGTACTCTGCGGATGTTGTAGAGCATGAACCTACAGGAACGGGCCACCGCCTTGATGTTAGTTGAGAACGACAGGGTGTTGTCCAGGATCACACCAAGGTTCTTAGCGCTCTGGGAGGAGGACACAATGGAGTTGTCAACCGTGATGGCGAGATCATGGAACGGGCAGTCCTTCCCCGGGAGGAAGAGCAGCTCCGTCTTGCCGAGGTTCAGCTTGAGGTGGTGATCCGTCATCCACACTGATATGTCTGCCAGACATGCAGAGATGCGATTCGCCACCTGGTTATCAGAAGGGGGAAAGGAGAAGATTAATTGTGTGTCGTCTGCATAGCAATGATAGGAGAGACCATGTGAGGTTATGACAGAGCCAAGTGACTTGGTGTATAGCGAGAATAGGAGAGGGCCTAGAACAGAGCCCTGGGGGACACCAGTGGTGAGAGCACGTGGTGAGGAGACAGATTCTCGCCACGCCACCTGGTAGGAGCGACCTGTCAGGTAGGACGCAATCCAAGCGTGGGCCGCGCCGGAGATGCCCAACTCGGAGAGGGTGGAGAGGAGGATCTGATGGTTCACAGTATCAAAGGCAGCCGATAGGTCTAGAAGGATGAGAGCAGAGGAGAGAGAGTTAGCTTTAGCAGTGCGGAGCGCCTCCGTGACACAGAGAAGAGCAGTCTCAGTTGAATGACTAGTCTTGAAACCTGACTGATTTGGATCGAGAAGGTCATTCTGAGAGAGATAGCAGGAGAGCTGGCCAAGGACGGCACGTTCAAGAGTTTTGGAGAGAAAAGAAAGAAGGGATACTGGTCTGTAGTTGTTGACATCGGAGGGATCGAGTGTAGGTTTTTTCAGAAGGGGTGCAACTCTCGCTCTCTTGAAGACGGAAGGGACGTAGCCAGTGGTCAAGGATGAGTTGATGAGCGAGGTGAGGTAAGGGAGAAGGTCTCCGGAAATGGTCTGGAGAAGAGAGGAGGGGATAGGGTCAAGCGGGCAGGTTGTTGGGCGGCCGGCCGTCACAAGACGCGAGATTTCATCTGGGGAGAGAGGGGAGAAAGAGGTCAAAGCACAGGGTAGGGCAGTGTGAGCAGAACCAGCGGTGTCGTTTGACTTAGCAAACGAGGATCGGATGTCGTCAACCTTCTTTTCAAAATGGTTGACGAAGTCATCCGCAGAGAGGGAGGAGGGGGGGGGGGGGGTGAGGGGGAGGAGGATTCAGGAGGGAGGAGAAGGTGGCAAAGAGCTTCCTAGGGTTAGAGGCAGATGCTTGGAATTTAGAGTGGTAGAAAGTGGCTTTAGCAGCAGAGACAGAAGAGGAAAATGTAGAGAGGAGGGAGTGAAAGGATGCCAGGTCCGCAGGGAGGCGAGTTCTCCTCCATTTCCGCTCGGCTGCCCGGAGCCCTGTTCTGTGAGCTCGCAATGAGTCGTCGAGCCACGGGGCAGGAGGGGAGGACCGAGCCGGCCTGGAGGATAGGGGACATAGAGAGTCAAAGGATGCAGAAAGGGAGGAGAGGAGGGTTGAGGAGGCAGAATCAGGAGATAGGTTGGAGAAGGTTTGAGCAGAGGGAAGAGATGATAGGATGGAAGAGGAGAGAGTAGCGGGGGAGAGAGAGCGAAGGTTTGGACGGCGCGATACCATCCGAGTAGGGGCAGAGTGGGAAGTGTTGGATGAGAGTGAGAGGGAAAAGGATACAAGGTAGTGGTCGGAGACTTGGAGGGGAGTTGCAATGAGATTAGTGGAAGAACAGCATCTAGTAAAGATGAGGTCAAGCGTATTGCCTGCCTTGTGAGTAGGGTGGGAAGGTGAGAGGGTGAGGTCAAAAGAGGAGAGGAGTGGAAAGAGGGAGGCAGAGAGGAATGAGTCAAAGGTAGACGTGGGGAGGTTAAAGTCACCCAGAACTGTGAGAGGTGAGCCATCCTCAGGGAAGGAACTTATCAAGGCGTCAAGCTCATTGATGAACTCTCCAAGGGAACCTGGAGGGCGATAAATGATAAGGATGTTAAGCTTGAAAGGGCTGGTAACTGTGACAGCATGGAATTCAAAGGAGGCGATAGACAGATGGGTCAGGGGAGAAAGAGAGAATGTCCACTTGGGAGAGATGAGGATCCCAGTGCCACCACCCCGCTGACCAGAAGCTCTCGGGGTGTGCGAGAACACGTGGGCAGACGAGGAGAGAGCAGTAGGAGTAGCAGTGTTATCTGTGGTAATCCATGTTTCCGTCAGTGCCAAGAAGTCGAGGGACTGGAGGGAAGCATAGGCTGAGATGAACTCTGCCTTGTTGGCCGCAGATCGGCAGTTCCAGAGGCTGCCGGAGACCTGGAACTCCACGTGGGTCGTGCGCGCTGGGACCACCAGGTTAGGGTGGCAGCGGCCACGCGGTGTGAAGCGTTTGTATGGTCTGTGCAGAGAGGAGAGAACAGGGATAGACAGACACATAGTTGACAGGCTACAGAAGAGGCTACGCTAATGCAAAGGAGATTGGAATGACAAGTGGACTACACGTCTCGAATGTTCAGAAAGTTAAGCTTACGTAGCAAAAATCTTATTGACTAAAATGATTAAAATGATGCAGTACTGCTGACTGGTGAAGTAGGCTAGCTAGCAGTGGCTGCGTTGTTGACTATGTTTGAAAGTGTTGCTGGCTAGGTAGCCTCGATAACTGGCTAGGTAACCTTGATAACTGGCTAGATAATTACTCTAAACTACACAATTATCTTAGATACAAGGACAGCAAAGACAACTATGTAGCTAGCTAACACTACACTAATCAAATCGTTCCGTTGTACTGTTTCGGTAGAAGTTGGCTAGCTGGCTAGCTAGCAGTGTTGACAACGTTAGGAGGGCGAAAATAGCTGGCTAGCTGACTTTGTTTAAAAGTGGAGCTGGCTAGGTAACCTCGATAACTGGCTAGATAATTACTCTAAACTACACAATTATCTTAGATACAAAGACAGCGAAGACAACTATGTAGCTAGCTAACACTACACTAATCAAATCGTTCCGTTGTACTGTTGCGGTAGAAGTTGGCTAGCTGGCTAGCTAGCAGTGTTGACGGCGAAAATAGCTGGCTAGCTGACTTTGTTTAAAAGTGGAACTGGCTAGGTAACCTCGATAACTGGCTAGATGATTACTCTAAACTACACAATTATCCTAGATGCAAAGACAACTATGTAGCTAGCTAACACTACACTAATCAAATCGTTCCGTTGTAATGATTCGGTAGAAGTTGGCTAGCTGGCTAGCTGGCTAGCTAGCAGTGTTGACAACGTTAGAAGATTCGATAATTCGATAATAATCTAAACTACACAATTATCTTTGATACAAAGACGGCTATGTAGCTAGCTAAGAAAAAAGTGCTAAGATCAAACAAATCAAACCGTTGTACTGTAATGTAATTAAATTAAATGTAATACTACCTGTGGAGCAATGCGAAATGCGACCACTCGCTCCAACCCGGAAGTGCGACTTGGAGTTACATTGTGTTGTTTAAGTGTTCCCTTTATTTTTTTGAGCAGTGTATAATGGATAGGCGTCCCGTCCAAGGGACAGTTGTAAATCATGCAGCGCCTTCTGTCATGATCGCAGATTCTAGAGAAACAACAAATGTCGGTACATATAAGTGTCTTATATCGGCTGAAAGCTTAAATTATTGTTAATATAACTGCATGGTCCAATTTACAGTAGCTATTACTGCGAAAAAATGCCATGCTATTGTTTGAGGAGAGCTCCTAACAACAAAACACTTTTTTCACTGCAATAGGTTTGATAAATTCACCTCTGAAGGTGAAATGTGTACTTACATTCTGAAATCTTGATTTGATTTATCATCCAAAGGGTCCCAGACATAACATGAAGTATCGTTTTGTGAGATAAAAATCATTTTTCATACCCTAAAAAGGTCCATATAGCATGCACGATCGATTTTGTATTTCCACTCGTTCAATTTGCAAAGAAAGGAATCTGTGAAAATCTAACTCTAAACGTTGTTTCAACCAGTCAAATCACATTTGTATGTATTCCTCAGAGATCCTAGAACGTAACCAGACTTCACTATATCATTAGGGGTGTAGTATATCCTATAGGACACCAAATTTGGTCAGTAAGCGACGCCTTCATGGCACGCCGATGACGAGGGCGGTCTTCACTTGATTGACTTTAACTTGGTCAAATTTGTTTGACCAATCGGGGTCAAACAAAGCTAGCTAGATAGCCAATGAGCTGGGCTTTACGGGAGTATCCGGAAACCCTGTATCTGTCTCAAAATGTAGCTGCCAACCTTTTGCGACAGCATGCCTTTTCCTTTTGGACAAAAATTATAAGATTATTCAGAGTTATGAAGTTATGAAAACTGGTTGTTTTGCAAATGTTTAACTTATAATATGGTTACTAATACTGGAAAAGCTAAATCAGAGTCCAAGTATACAGATTTGACGATATTCTTGCATAAAAATGTAATATGAATGCAAATGTCTCCTTCACGATTTGCCCAAATATACCTGGGTGACTTCACACTAAATGTAATGTAGTTCGCTCATACTTCAAGTTATCCGTATGAAACTTTGCACATACACTGCTGCCATCTTGTGGACACCATCGGAATTACAACCAGAGTGATGGCTGGAACTGGGACCTTTCTCTTGCATTTCAAAGATAGTGCTAGACAAGCCAGACAAGCCTCTGCTGATAGCCAGGTGTAGCAGTGGTAAGGACTCACTCCGTGTTGCTGAAAAGAAAGCTCTGCTGTTGGGACAGCTTTATGTAGGCCCTAACAGTTTGTGGGCACCGTTTATCACCGTTATCGTACAATTCATGTTTGCCCCACCAAGATTTAAATGCAAAAAATCACCACTGTAGCCTAATCATGCCAAAATATCAAAACATTATTAAAAAATGTAATTCACTGACAGAGAGATAGCTAATGAAACACTACCCTCCTGAGCAGGCAAATTGACATATACGGTAGCTGGCTAGGCTCGTTAAACTGTCACATTGGCTTGCTTTCAATAAATTGGCTAAATGGTCAACGGAGTTAGCTCTTCATACAATCGAGACAATTCGTATTGCACGCTGCATATTTCAAGTGCACTCAAAAACAGATATTTATTTATATTAACCTCTACTTCATCACCATCCCTGATCCGGGAGCATCCTCATCAGTAAAAAAGCTGACTAGCATAGCCTAGCATAGCGCCACAAGTAAATACTAGCATATAAATATCATGAAATCACAAGTCCAATACAGCAAATGAAAGATACACATCTTGTGAATCCAGCCATCATTTCCGATTTTTAAAATGTTTTACAGCGAAAACACAATATGTATTTCTATTAGCTAACCAAAATAGCAAAAGACTCAACCGCATATTTTCACAATTTTTTTACCGCATAGGTAGCTATCACAAAACCGACCAAATAGAGATATAATTAGTCACTAACCAAGAAACAACTTCATCAGATGACAGTCTTATAACATGTTATACAATAAATCTATGTTTTGTTCGAAAATGTGCATATTTGAGGTATAAATCATAGTTTTACATTGCAGCTACAATCACAAATATCACCGAAGCAGCAAGAATAATTACAGAGAGCAACGTGAAATACCTAAATACTCATCATAAAACATTTATGAAAAATACATGGTGTACAGCAAATGAAAGATAAACATCTTGTGAATCCAGCCAATATTTCAGATTTTTTAAGTGTTTTACAGCGAAAACACAATATAGCATTATATTAGCTTACCACAATAGCCAAACACACAACCGCATTCATTCACCGCAAAGGTAGCGATCGCAAAAAAACAGCAAAAGATATAAAATGAATCACTAACCTTGACCAACTTCATCAGATGACAGTCCTATAACATCAGGTTATACAATACACTTATGTTTTGTTCGAAAATGTGCATATTTTGAGCTGCAAACCGTGGTTATACATTGTGAATATGTAGCATCGATTCACCAGAATCTCCGGAGAAATTTTGGACAGTCACCTAATCTAATCAAAGAACTCATCATAAACTTTACTAAATAATACATGTTGGACAGCAAATGAAAGATACACTAGTTCTTAATGCAATCACCGTGTTAGATTTTTAAAAATAACTTTACCATAACAAACAGCTTACGTTATAGCGAGACAGCGCCCGCAAAAATGAAGGAAAATACGACTAAACATTTTGCACAGAAATACGAAATAACATCATAAATGGTTCTTACTTTTGCTGAGCTTCCATCAGAATCTTGTACAAGGAGTCCTTTGTCCAGAATAAATCGTTGTTTGGTTTTAGAATGTCCTCTTCTCCTGTCGAATTAGCAACCTTAGCTAGCCAAGTGGCGCGAAGATGTCCATCTTCACCTAACGCGGAGAACGGAAAACTCCCGATAAACGTTGAATAATCTGATAAAACTATATTGAAAAAACATACTTTACGATGATATTATCACATGTATCAAATAAAATCAAAGCCAGAGATATTAGCCGTCTATACCGAACGCTTTTCAGAAGCCAATGCTGATGTCCTTCCCGCGCCTTGGTAGACAAAGGAAATAGTGGTCACGTCATTCCAAGAGCTCTTGTTCGACCTCAGATCAAGCTAGACACCCCATTCCACCTCCCACTGCCTGTTGACATCTAGTGGAAGGCGTATGAAGTGCATGTATATCCATAGATTTCAAGCAAATGAATAGGAAGGCCCTGGAACAGAGCCTCGATTTCAGATTTTTCACTTCCTGTCAGGAAGTTTGCTGCAAAATGAGTTCTGTTTTACTCACAGATATAATTCAAACGGTTTTAGAAACTTGAGTGTTTTCTATCCAATAGTAATAATAATATGCATATTGTACGATCTAGAATAGAGTACGAGGCAGTTTAATTTGGGCACGATTTTTTACAAAGTGAAAACAGCGCCCCCATATTGACAAGAAGTTTTAAGTACATTGTTCCTCAATAAAGTATCTATGAGCAAAGTCAGGAGGAAAAAAAAGTCAAGTGCGAGTGTTAATTCCGGAGGGGGGAGGAATTATTTAAGACAGATACTCTTTGAAAAGGTCGTTTCAGATGTTTTCAGAACATGGGCAGGGACTGCTGTCCTAGCTTCATAGGGAAGCTGGTTCCACCATTGGCGTGCCAGGAAAGAGACGAGCTTGGACTGGGCTGAGCGGGAGGGCCAAGAGACCAGAGGTGGCAAAACGGAGTGCTCGGGTTGGGGTGTAGGGTTTGAGCATAGCCTGAAGGTAGGGAGGGGCAGTTCCTCTTGCTGCTCTGTAGGCAAGTACCATGGTCTTGTAGTGGAGGGGTATGTATGGGAGTTCTGATTGGTTCCAAGTTTAGCAGTTTGGCAAATTAGCGTGAGCAGAGTGATGAAATATATTTATTCGAAAATGTGCAAGAATTGAAGATGCTAACACATTTTTTGGTCATCATAAAAATGTTTTACTGTCATATACAAAAAATCAGCGCCTCCCTCGACGGGGATCGACCAACTTCGCGTTTTTCGGCTTCGGCTCACCATTTACGCAACACTGTTAGGATTGTCGCAACCTCCATTACCAAAGTTACATCATGTGGTTACAAAAGACTACAACAATATACAGACACTTACCAACCAACTAGGTCACAATGGTACTTTACATTTATAATGGCAAATAGCAATAACAGTATGTCGTATCATTACAAAACAGGACACATGATCCGCAATATAAAGCTCACAAGTTCATGCAAGTACTTCAGATATCACCACCACAACCAAAGGTTAATCTGCTCGAAAAGAAACAAATATAGTACATACATACATGTTGTAAACTATTGAAGTTCATTCAGGAGTCTTATCGCAATAAAGAAAACTTCTGAATGGAAACAAATCATGGCTGTTTTTGTAGAATAGTCTTCAGCCGTTCATTGACTGTCTGATGTTTGGGAGGTCTATTCAAGCAGCTGAAACAAGCTTTTTAATTATTCTTTGCTAATGAGCTTCATATCAAACATCATTAGTGTCTTTTCATTGTTGATAGTGGTACAGTATAGCAGTGTGTTGCCATTGGTAGGGTCATCTAATTTTGCTATTCTAATCATAGTATTCCATGAAGAATTGGTCAAGTAGAATTACTGCTTGGCTGGAACCAGCCCTTGCTGGGTAAGACTGGCCACCCCTTCAATAGTGGATGTGTTTGGTCAGAGAGCAAAAGAATCAACAGGCAAATAAGAATAAGCTCTTTTCAAAAGACCCTCATGGATGTTCTAGACTCAGGGAAACAGAAAGAACCCCTCACTGGCCCAACAGCTTATACACCATATACTGTAGATACCACAATCAATCCATATATCTCCAATATAACCAACAATTATTCTAAAGGGATATACAATATTATTCAAACTGTGTTCATTAACCATATTTATAATTTTATTCATCCTTGATAATTAAATCCACAACTTTTTTTGAGTACAAATAAATTACAAATATACAAAAAAAAAAAGTAAAATAAAAACTGGAACAAAACAGAAATACATCTTGTTAGAAAAACTTCAGCGCAATATTACCGATGGTCTGTAATGTTATGATGGATACTAGGTAGAGGTTGCCCTTTTAGGCACAGATCTAGGATATGGGACAGGTAGCTGATATTGGATCTGTGCCTAAATGGGCAACTTCTAACTAGAGCAGGGATGGGCAACTCCAGTCTTCGGGGGCCGGAGTGGTGTCACACTTTTTCCCGATCCCTACCAAACACAGCTGATTAAACAAATGGCAATCTGAACTGAAGATCATGATTAGTTGATTACTGGAGTTAGGCATGTTAGCTGGGGAAAAAAGTGTGGCAGCAATCAGGCTCCTGAGGACTGAAGTTGCCCATCCCTGCTCTAGGTAGAAGTTGCACTTTTAGGCACAGATCCAGGATCAGTTCACCTGTCCCATATCCTTCCTCTAAGGAGTGTTCTGCCTCCTTCAGGCCAACTCTGTAATGACACTTCAATGACCACCAACCATGTCAGTCATCAGATACCAGTCTAACGGCCTGTATGTCATTAGTGATGTCATTAGCTGGTGTGTATGGGAAGAGCTGGCTCTCTCGGTTGTCATGGTGACTGTGTGGACCTAGTATTGAGAGGTACACTCGACTTAATGAGCAAGCTCCAAATGGACTAACATAGCAGCCGTTGCCTGTGTGCCTGTGTGTGTGTGTGTGAGGGAGAGAAAGCAAACATAGCTGCTGTTTCTTAGGGCAATGTTGTTTTAGTTTAATTTCCACAAAATTCAACTCGACCTCAATCTGAAGTGAACCTTGTTGTTTGGTTAACAACACGATCTACGAGTATGTGAAACAGTTTTGAGAAATACCAACACGCCCCTTTTTTGTTGTTGTTTTTGTTTGTTTTATTTTTGGTGCTTTTTACTCCTTTTCTCCCCAAATTTGTGATATCCAATTGCTAGTTACAGTCTTGTCCCATCGCTGTAACTCCTGTACGGACTCGGCAGAGGCGAAGGTTGAGAGCCATGCATCCTCCGAAACACGACCCAGCCAAGCTGCACTGCTTCTTGACACACTGCTCACTTAACCCAGAAGCCAGCCACACCATTGTGTCGGAGGGAACACCGTACAGCTGGCTACCAAAGTCAGCTTGCATGCGCCCGGCTGCCATAAGGAGTCGCTAGAGCGCGATGGGACAAGGACATACCAGCCGGCCAAACACTCCCCTAACCCAGACGACGCTGGGCCAATTGTGCGGCGCCTCATGGGAACCCTTACAAAATAGATCGCAATACTCATGTTACGAACAGATGCAGTTGCTACAGTCTTCTGAGGTAGCAGGTGTTTAGTTTACATAAGGCTTGGCCAATAAACGTCTTTGACTCTAGTGCTAGTTTTACTCAACATGTTTACAACATGTTCAAGAAGACACAGGTTTTGGATTCAATGATTCCCTATAGTATTTATATATTTTTTCTTTCTCAGTGTTATGAGATTTGCACCTCAACCTGTAAGACATTTCACACACACACACGTGCATTCTGAAAGTATTCTGACCCCTTGACTTTTTCCATATTTCGTTACGTTAAAGGGTAAGACTTTAAAATTGATTAAATATGTTTTTCCCTCCTCAATTTACACACAATACCCAACAATGACAAAGCAAAAACAGATTTATACATTTTTGTTAATGTATAAAAAAATAAAATAATGGAAATATCACATTTACATAAGTATTCAGACCAAAGACTCAATACTTTGTTTAAGAACCTTTGGCAGCAATTACAGCCTTGAGTCTTCTTGGGTATGATGCTACAAGCTTGGCACATCTGTATTTGGGGAGTTTCTCCCATTCTTCTCTGTAGATCCTCTCAAGCTCTGTCAGGTTCGATGCGTCGCTGCACATCTTTTTTCAGGTCTCTCCAGAGATGTTCGATCGGTTTTAAGTCCGGGCTCTGACTGGGCCACTCAAGGACTTTCATTGACTTGTCCCAAAACCACTCCTGCATTGTCTTAGCTTTGTGCATAGGGTCGTTGTCCTGTTGGAAGGTGAACCTTCGCCCCAGTCTGAGGTACTGAGCGCTCTGGAGCAGGTTTTCATCAATGATCTCTGTACTTTTCTCCTTTCATCTTTCCCTCGATCCCCACAGCATGATGCTGCCACCACCATGTTTCACCGTAGGGATGGTGTCAGGTTTCCTCCAGACATGATGCTTGGCATTCAGTCCAAAGAGTTCAATCTTGGTTTCATCAGACCAGAGAATCGTGAGAATCAAAGTCCTTTAGGGGCCTTTTGGCAAACTCCAAGCGGGCTGTCATGTGCCTTTTTCTGAGGAGTGGCTTCCGTCTGGTCACTCTACCATAAAGGCCTGATTGGTGGAGTGCTACAGAGATGGTTGTCCTTCTGGAAGGTTCTCCCATCTCCACAAAGGAAATTTGTCACTGTCAGAGTGACAATTCCTTCGACCTCATGGCTTGGTTTTTGCTCTGACATGCACTGTCAACTTTGGGACCTTATATAGACAGGTGTGCCATTCCAAATCATGTCCAATCAATTGAATTTACCACAGGTGGACTCCAATCAAGTTGTAGAAACATTTCAAGGATGATCAATGGAAACAGGATGCACCTGAGTTCAATTGAGTCTCATAGCAAAGGGTCTTACGTAAAATAAGGTCTTTAATTTTTTTTAAATACATTTTCAAAAATAAATCTAAAAACCTGTTTTTGCTTTGTCATTAAAGGGGTACTGTGTGTAGATTGATGAGGGATTTAAAAAATGTAAATACATTTAAACAAATCAAATATATATTTTATATTTGAGATTCTTCAAAGTAGCCACCCTTTGCCTTGATGACAGCTTTGCACACTCTTGGCATTTTCTCAACCAGCTTCATGAGGTTGTCACCTGGAATGCAGGTGGGCCTTGTTAAAAAGTTAATTTGTGGAATTTCTTTCCTTCTTAATGCGTTTCAGACAATCAGTTGTGTTGTGACAAGGTAGGGATGGTATACAGAAGATAGCCCTATTTGGTAAAAGACCAAGTCAATATTATGGCAAGAACACCTCAAATAAGCAGAGAGAAACGACAGTCCATTATTACTTTAAGACATGAAGGTCAGTCAATGCGGATCATTTTAGGAACTTTTCAAGTTTCTTCAAGTGCAGTCGCAAAAACAATCAGGCGCTATGATGAAACTGGCTCTCATGAGGACCGCCACAGGAAAGGAAGACCCAGAGTTACCTCTACTGCAGAGAATAAGTTCATTAGAGTTACCAGCCTCAGAAATTGCAGCCCAAATCAATGCTTCAGAGTTCAAGTAACAGACACATCTCAACATCAACTGTTCAGAGGAGACTGTGTGAATCAGGCCTCCATGGTCGAATTGCTGCAAATAAACCATTACTAAAGGACACCAATAATAAGAAGAGACCTGCTTGGGCCAAGAAACACGAGCAATTGATATTAGAGCGGTGGAAATCTGTCCTTTGGTCTGATGAGTCCAAATTTGAGGTTTTTGGTTCCAACTGCCGTGGCTTTATGAGACGCAGACTAGGTGAACGGATGATCTCCGCATGTGTGGTTCCCACCGTGAAGCATGGAGGAGGTGGTGTGATGGTGCTTTGCTGGTGACACTGTCATGATTTATTTAGAATTCAAGGCACACTGAACCAGCATGGCTACCACAGCATTCTGCAGCGATACGCCATCCCATCTCGTTTGCACTTAGTGGGACTATCATTTGTTTTTCAACAGGACAATGACCCAACACACCTCCAGGCTGTGTAAGGGCTATTTGACCAAGAAGGAGAGTGATTGAGAGCTGCATCAGATGACCTGGCCTCCACAATCACCCGACCCTCAACCCAATTGAGATGGTTTGGGATGAGTTGGACCGCTGAGGAAAAGCAGCCAACAAGTGCTCCGCATGTGGGAACTCCTTCAAGACTGTTGGAAAAGCATTCCTCATGAAGCTGGTTGAGAGAATGCCAAGAATGTGCAAAGCTGTCATCAAGGCAAAGGGTGGCTACTTTAAAGAATCTAAAATATATTTTGATATATTTTACACTTTTTTTTAACTACATGATTCCATACGTGTTATATCATATTTTTGATGTCTTCACTATTATTCTACAATGTAGAAAATAGTAAAAATAAAGAAAAACCCTTGAATGAGTAGGTGTGTCCAAACTTTTGACTATATACACACACACACACGACCGATTGGGTGAGAACCCAAACTTTCTAAGGTACAGTAGAGCACATTATCCTGCACACACACACAGTACACATATATACACACACATTATTTCATAGATGTGTCACTTCTTTTTGGCTATCATTCAATGGACCTTGTGTGTGTGAATTGTAAATGCCTGTACCTCAAAACAGAAGAGCTGGGGAAGTGTATTTGGTCAGATCTCTTAGGTAGAGTACAGGCATAAGGTACAAGGTCTATTGGCCACAAAGTGTGTATTTATATGTGTGTGTGTTTGTATGTGACTGACATCCTCGCGCTCCCGGCTTCGCTACAAGATGTCTTATGTATCTCTCTGTGTGTGTACGTACGTGTGTTCATACATCCTGCTCACCCTCTCGAATACTCAAGGACATCTCATCCATCTCTGCCATTATCTCTTCTCCCTCCCTTCCTTCCTTCCTACGTCTCCTTCTTTCCCTCTCCTTGCCCTCTACTCTCTTTACAGTCCGTGGGCGTGGGTGTACTACTCTTGAGGAAGTCAGACCTCAGCAGGCGGTAGAAGAGCACTATATTCATGGCAGTCATAATGGCTAGCCCTACACTCCCCGCTGTGTAGCTGAACAGGGGGATGTTGTCCCGGTTCAGGACCAGCCAGCGGGTCATCCAGGCCAGGGTGTTGATCCGGAACACCACATAGGTACCTGGAATAATATGTTGTTCGTCATTATCAGCACTAAGAACAGAGATCCTATTAAATTACACAGAACAGAGATCCTATTAAATGACACATGTATTTCTATATGTAATTCTATGGGGCTAACAATTGTATAATCTACTTACTACAGTGCTTTATGACAGTTGAAAGGTCATGTAACCAAACCACTTAATGGCAACACCTCATGATGTGAAGTTATAGATAATAAATGTCTAGCACAAGCTAGCTGTTCATAAAAAATATCCTTTCATCATTGAAACCTTATGAACGTGACAGTACCTAGGTTGACCATGCTGTTGATGCGGTAGAGGTCGCCCTCTGCTAGGCTGGCCATGCGTAAGATCTGCCGCAGGTGGAGGA
The DNA here is from genome assembly GCF_016432855.1 of Salvelinus namaycush. Taxonomy (NCBI): domain Eukaryota; kingdom Metazoa; phylum Chordata; class Actinopteri; order Salmoniformes; family Salmonidae; genus Salvelinus; species Salvelinus namaycush. The sequence continues at coordinate 24,779,891 of NC_052329.1, forward strand.
ACACAGAGTTGATCTCAACCAGGAGGGCCACCACAGCAAAGCCCACGTAGCGACCGGTCAGGACGGTGATGCCGAAACAGCTGATCACCTAGGAGGAAGAGAGAGAGAGAGAGAGAGAGAGAGAGAGCGAGAGAGGGAGAATGAGAGAAAGTTAGACACCAAGTGGCAGTGATTTAGTCAAATTCCTAAACCTAGAGTTTGACTTAAGTCCTAAGTCCCTAGCTTTCGAGTCCAGGTCTGAGTCAACTCACGAGTCCTAACATAACAAACAACCTACTCATCTACCCAGAAGTCACATGGTTAACCATCATCTCATGAGGTAGTGGTGGGATGACTGGGATCTCATGACTTAGGTCATGTCCACCATATTAGCCACGGTGCAAAACGCACCACATCCTGTGACCATCTGACTCAAAGCACTACAGACTTTTTTTGTATTTATGATAAACATTGTATTATTTCCAGGAAAATTTCATGCAGTTAGATTATCATAACAAGCCTTTGTTTGTTTTTCATTTATTTGCTTGTCAGATACATGCCTTTGAATGTCAAACACTGACTACTCTTTACTTAATTACATTGAGGAAGGTCATTATGCTTATGAAACATCTGCAAGGTCATGGTTATGAAATGAAAGTCTGAGGTTACAGCGTATCAGACAGTCTTTGTAGTAGCGTACTAGAATCAATAGGTGGCACCCAATGCCAGTCTACAATAGAGCCACTACAGAATGTGTACATACTGCTCTGTTATACAATAACTTCAGGGAAATATTTTTGAATAATCTTTTATTAGACTGCAGCTGCCTTTACAACGTCTGTATTGTGTTGTGTGTCAGAGTTAGATCAGTAAATCTCACATCCATCTTAGTTACTGTAGCAGACTGGAGGGCAGATTTATGTTTTCCCCAAAATATCCCATTGAGAACAGCAATGCCCTAGTAGTCCAATGACCCCTGTCCACACTGTTACTAACCCGAACCTTTCTCAAAACTCCTGTCACTACTCTCAATTCAAACCACTGAATTACTCAGTCTGTCTCCCAAATGGCACCCTATTCCAAATATAGTGCACTGTGTGTGTGTGCACAAAAGTAGCAAACTACATAGGGAATAGGGTGCCATTTGAAATGCAGCTTTAATTCTGGGAAGCTGTAGACCATGTTACATAGCAGTTACTGGCACACCAATGTAGTGATGTAAAGCACAAAATCTCTTGTTAGGACACTCAAACATCCTCAATGGCTCAGTTGTGCAACTGAGCTTAACAATTAGGCAGGACCCAATGGAAGGGCTTTCAGTGTGTGTATGTGTGTGGCCCCAGGGGTGAGGCTGGAGTCAACAGACGAGGTGCCGTCCCTAAACTGACAAATGGTGATGGGATAAACAGCAGCACACACACTGAGGTCTAGTCTAAAGGTCAGCACACACACTGGCTAGTGGCTACCCCCTAAAGAGGAATAAAAAGACAGAAAGAGACACTTACATGTAGCAACTCAGGTCCAAGCATGTCTGAATAATAAAACCTATTTAGCCAGACTACCAGTAGGCCAGCACTGACGTGAGACACAGCATTATGTCCTATCTCCTGCTGCAGGTTGTGTGTATGTGTGTGTATATATAGAGGCCCTAATCCCATGCTGCTCTTAGCCAATAAGGTGTGTGTGACTCTTTCCCCAGGGAGAGAGAAGTCCCAGGTAAACACCCCAGTCTTTCATACATACACACTCACACTAAACTTCAACCTGTCTTATCGTTCCTCCAGGTCACACATCTCCTCCCGGACACTCAAAACAGGAACTGTGGAGGTCAAATAAAAGCCTTATAAAATGCTCTGATAAGAGACCTCATGGCCAGGATTCTGTTTACATGATTATCTATCACCTTGTAGCTCTCTCTGTGACGTCTTGTATGAGTGCTGTATGGTCTCTCAACGTTGATCCTTGGCACTCACTGTGTAGGCTGGTTCTCACTTCAGCTGAACATCAAGACAGACACGTACTAACTGTATGTATTAAGAATAAGTGCTTGGTTAATTAGAACAAACATTTTTGAATCACTTATTTCAGAAATACTGTTTGATATTCAGAATCCATTTTGGTTACTTATCTGTGATACTTCAAATAGTAGAATTTGACCATGGATTATTGGTTGAAATAAAAAGCCTGCATACATAATGATTCCTGATGACCCTGGGACAATAGACTTAGCAGACTCATTGGAGATCCTACTATGTGTGTTTATGTCTGCTTGTATGGCCATGGCTTCCTCGATGATGTTTGAGGAGCGTCGTTAGTGAGAGGTATCTTCAGTAGAGACACTGATTGTAGTTTCCTCCCTGTCCTTGGGAAGGGAGTGGGTAATCAGAGCCATGTATATAATGACTGACTGTAATCATTGATAGAAGTGGGTGAGGAGGCACTCACTTAATAACCCCTTACACAAGCTCTACACTACAAAACCTTTATTCCCTACTATGATCCAGCGAAGCAGTCAGGCCATAATCAGGAGATGGTAGCCTCAAATCGCCACTGAGAGAGACAGGGGGACGTCACTTGCCCCAAGCTCAGGCACGTGGCTCTTTTTGTGGGGTATAATTAGGACCAGAGACCATAGCATAGGTCCTGGCTGGGTCCTGTCAGTTAACCAAATTAAATCAAACCATGAAAGGGGATGAACCCCAAAACCTTGCCCGACAGTGAGCCCCCCTGGCTGGGGTTGAAGCTACTGTAATCCTCTCTCCCCTGTATCAGACAGACAGATAAGACAGCCCTGGACCATCAGAATGATTCAGCATTAGCAGGCTATCCCCTGCTAAGCCAGGGTCAGGCTTGGCAGCGAGCTGCTGGTAGCCTATTAACAGTGCCACAGACAGAGACACATAGTGGATATACACAGGGCCAGGAGGATGAGACTGCTGGCAGGGGACCCAGTCTGTGACAGCATGGATGGGAAAGTGGGCACGGTGAGGTTAGCCTTGCTCTTACACTATGTGCTGCTGTGTCATGTTCAGTAGGGTACAACGTAGCAAAACGTTTTGAAATGGAAAGCAAAAATCAGCAGTAGAACCCTAGTTTCAAAGCATTTTCTCTCGTTTTGTGTATATTGAACTGGTTGGGGGTAAAGGAGAAAGGGTGAAAACAGCTTGTGTTTGCGTGTGTTTCCTTAACCACAGTGAAGAATGGCAGATAAGGGAAAGATAGATCAAAGATGGCCGATATTGTTAAGAAAGACCCAAGGTGGCACACAGCACTGGCAGAGCGACAATGGCAGAGGATAAAAACAAAAGTGGCCTAGATACTCAATTTCTAGGAATAACAGATAATTGGCTTGGGTGTTGATAAGCATTTAGATGCAACTTCATCCTACTAAGATTTGTAGAGTCATGGGCAAGATGGCAGAAAAAGATAAGGCAGCAGAAAAAACAAAAATGTCAGCCTGGTGGGAATGGAACGGAGTCAGTCCATCTGTAGAGCATTGACCTCACTCTGAGCCCCGAGAGGTTAACGCACCTCAAACCAAACCTGTTCCCCTGGTTACAGATGAAAAAAAAAGGCCTCCAGAGTGAATCTTGGTAGCCTGAGCAGCCTGTTCTGCAGGTGATGAAATGAAGACAGTACACACACACACACCACCTAGAAGGCGGAGACAGAACAGGGATCGAGAGACTGATAAACAGCTTCTATCTCCAAGCCATCAGACTGTTAATCAGTCATCACTAGCCGGCCTCCGCCCAGTACCCTGCCCTGAACTTTAGACACTGTTACTAGCCGGCTATGACCCGGTTACTCAACCCTGCACCTTAGAGACTGCTGGCCTATGTACAGTTGAAGTCGGAAGTTTACATACACTTAGGTTGGAGTCATTAAAACTCGTTTTTCAACCACTCTACACATTTCTTGTTAACAAACTATAGTTTTGGCAATGCGGTTAGGACATCTACTTTGTGGATGACACAAGTCATTTTTCCAATAATTGTTTACAGACAGATTATTTCACAAATAATTCACTGTATCATAATTCCAGTGGGTCAGAAGTTTACATACATGAGGTTCACTGTGCCTTTAAACAGCTTGGAAAATTCCAGAAAATGATGTCATGACTTTAGAAGCTTCTGATAGGCTAATTGACATAATTTGAGTCAATTGGAGGTGTACCTGTGGATGTATTTCAAGGCCTACCTTCAAACCCAGTGCCTCTTTGCTTGACATCATGGGAAAATCTAAAGAAATCAGCCAAGACCTCCACAAGTCTGGTTCATCCTTGGGAGAAATCTCCAAATGCCTGAAGGTACCACGCTCATCTGTACAAACAATAGTACGCAAGTATAAACACCATGGGACCACGCAGCAGTCATAGCGCTCAGGAAGGAGACGCGTTCTGTCTCCTGGAGATGAATGTACTTTGGTGTGAAAAGTGCAAATCAATCAGACTTTTTCTATTGTGTTATTGACTGTATGTTTGTTTATTCCATGTGTAACTCTGTGTTGTTGTTTGTGTCGCACTGCTTTGCCTTATCTTGGCCAGGTCGAAGTTGTAAATTAGAACTTGTTCTCAACTGGCCTACCTGGTTAAATAAAGGTGAAATAAAAAAATATATAAAATATATAAATATACAGTGTGTGCAAATGTTGTAAGGAGGTAATGCAATAAACAGGCCATAGTTGAAGTAATTACAATTTAGCAAGTTAACACTGGAGTGATAGATGTGCAGATGATGATGTGCAAGTAGAAATATTGGTGTGCAAAAAAGTAAATAAAAACAATATGGGGATGAGGGAAGGTAGTTGGATGGGCTATTTACAGATGGGCTGTGTGCAGCTGCAGCGATCGGTAATCTGCTCAGATAGCTGATGCTTAAAGTTAGTGAGGGAGAGATGTCTCCAACTTCAGCGATTTTTGCAATTCATTCCAGTCATTGGCAGCAGAGAACTGGAAGGAAAGGCGGCCAGAGCAGGTGTGGGCTTTGGGGATGACCAGTGAGATATACCTGCTGGAGGGCGTGCTATGGGTGTTGTTATGGTGACCAGTGAGCTGAGATAAGCTGGAGCTTTACTTAGCAAAGACTTATCGATGACCTGGAGCCAGTGGGTCTGGTGACGAATATGTAGTGAGGGCCAGTCAACGAGAGCATACAGGTTGCAGTGGTGGGTGGTATATGGGGCTTTGGTGACAAAACGGATGGCACTGTGATAGCAAACTGGATGCAGTCTGAGTAGAGTGTTGGAGGCTATTTTGTAAATGACATCGCCGAAGTCGAGGATCGGTAGAATAGTTAGTTCTACGAGGGTATATTTGGCAGCATGAGTGAAGGAGGCTTTGTTGCGAAATAGGAAGCCGATTCTAGATTTAATTTTGGATTGGAGATGTTTAATATGAGACTGGAAGGAGAGTTTACAGTCTAGCCAGACACCTTGGTATTTGTAGTTGTCCACATATTCAAAGTCAGAACCTCCCAGAGTAGTGATGCTAGTCGGGCGGGTGGGTGTGGGCAGCAATCGGTTGAAAAGCATGCATTTAGTTTTACTAGTGTTTAAGAGCAGTTGGAAGCCACAGAAGGAGTGCTGTATGGCATTGAAGCTCGTTTGGAGGTTTGTTAACACAGTGTCCAAAGAAGGGCCAGAAGTATACAGAATGGTGTCTTCTGCGTAGATGTGGATCAAGGAATCACCCGCAGCAAGAGTGACATTGTTGATATATACAGAGAAAAGAGTCGGACCAAGAATTGAACCCTATGGTACCCCCATAGAGACTGCCAGAGGTCCGGACCCTTGAATGAGTAGGTGTCCAAACTTTTGACTGGTACTGTATGTAACAGTCCAAGTTGGTGTTGGGGTGTGTATATATGACCGATGGGGTTAAAACCCAGACTTTCTAAGGGACAGTAGAGCACATTAGCCCGCTAAGCTGAAGTCTAGGCATTCACTTAGGGAGCCAATGCAACTAAATTAGGTCTCTGGCAAGTGTACTCATCATGCGAGCGTGGTTACCCAAAGACCTACAGTTGAAGTCAGAAGTGTACATACACCTTAGCCAAATACATTTTTTTTTAAATATTTAAAAAAAAAAAAGTGTTATCCCCTTTTCTCCCCAATTTTCGTGGTATCCAATCGCTAGTAATTACTATCTTGTCTCATCGCTACAACTCCCGTACGGGCTCGGGAGAGACGAAGGTCGAAAGCCACGCGTCCTCCGAAGCACAACCCAACCAAGCCGCACTGCTTCTTAACACAGCGCGCCTCCAACCCGGAAGCCAGCCGCACCAATGTGTCGGAGGAAACACCGTGCACCTGGCCCCCTTGGTTAGCGCGCACTGCGCCCGGCCCGCCACAGGAGTCGCTGGAGCGCGATGAGACAAGGATATCCCTACCGGCCAAACCCTCCCTAACCCGGACGACGCTAGCCCAATTGTGCGTCGCCCCACAGACCTCCCGGTCGCGGCCGGCTGCGACAGAGCCTGGGCGCGAACCCAGAGACTCTGGTGGCGCAGCTAGCACTGCGATGCAGTGCCCTAGACCACTGCGCCACCCGGGAGGCCCTAGCCAAATACATTTAAACTCAGTTTTTCACAATTCCTGACATTTAATCTGAGTAAACATTCCCTGTCTTAGGTCAGTTAGGACCACCACTTTATTTTAAGAATGTGAAATGTCAGAATAATAGTAGAGAGAATGATTTATTTCAGCTTTTATTTCTTTCATCACATTCCCAGTGGGTCAGAAGTTTACATACACTCAATTACTATTTGGTAGCATTGCCTTTAAATTGTTTAACTTGCGTCAAACGTTTTGGGGAGCCTTCCACAAGCTTCCCACAATAAGTTGGGTGAATTTTGGACCATTCCTCCTGACAGAGCTGGTGTAACTGAGTCAGATATGTAGGCCTCCTTGCTCGCACATGCTTTTTCAGTTCTGCCCACAAATTTTCTATAGGATTGAGGTCAGGGCTTTGTGCTGGCCACTCCAATACCTTGACTTTGTTGTCCTTAAGCCACTTTGCCACAACTTTCGGAAGTATGCTTGGGGTCATTGTCCATTTGGAAGACCCATTTGCGACCAAGCTTTAACTTCCTGACTGATGTCTTGAGATGTTGCTTCAATATATCCACATCATTTTCCAGCCTCATGATGCCATCTATTTTGTGAAGCGCACCAGACCCTCCTGCAGCAAAGCACCCCCACAACATGATGCTGCCACCCCTGTGCTTCACGGTTGGGATGGTGTTCTTTGGCTTGCAAGCCTCCCCCTTTTTCCTCCAAACATAACGATGGTCATTTTGGCCAAACAGTTCTATTTTTGTTTCATCAGACCAGAGGCCATTTCTCCAAAGAGTACGATCTTTGTCCCCATGTGCAGTTGCAAACCGTAGTCTGGCTTTTTTATGGCGGTTTTGGAGCAGTGGCTTCTTCCTTGCTGAGCGGCCTTTCAGGTTGTGTCGATATAGGACTCGTTTTACTGTGGATATAAACACTTTCGTATCTCTTTCCTCCAGCATCTTCACAAGGTCCTTTGCTGTTGTTCTGGGATTGATTTGTACTTTTTGCACCAAGTGAATTATAAAAGTGAAATAATCTGTCAGTAAACAATTGTTGGAAAAATTACTTGTGTCATGTACACAGTAGATGTCTTAACCGACTTGCCAAAACTATAGTTTGTTAACAAGAAATTTGTGGAGTGGTTGAAAAACATGTTTAAATGACTCCAACCTAAGTGTATGTAAACTTCCGACTTCAACGGTGTTACACTAGCGTGCCTGGGGGTTAATTTCCTTAAGGGGATGTCAGGCAGGATAGGAACCTGATGAGGAAGGCTGGCTGGAAAAGGTAAACAGTCAGATTCTGATATGTCTTAATTTCTTGTTGTTTCTTTATTTGTTTTACTTTTGGATTATGTGTGTGTTGTTATTGTATTGCTAGATATTGCTGCATTGTTGGAGAGATAACATCTTCAAAACTGTGCAGGCGACCAATACATTTTGATTTCTTTTGACAAATACCCCCCCACGCCAAATTGTGTGTGTCTCATCTCAGTGCCGAGTGAAAGGTGAAGGTAAACAGCATTTGTGATGGCCAGTCCTCAATGCAGCGCAGTATGTGTAATGTAAACATGGGGGGATATTACAATATCCCCAGTGGGGGATATTGTAAGGGAAGGGAAAATGGGCTAGGGAAGTCTATGGTAAGGAACTAAATGGGAAAGCCTATGGAAACCATCCTGTCTTGTATAAAGCAGGGCCAGGGTGTGGTTCAGGAGAGGACGTTTTATGTACAGTATGTAAGTGTAGCGAGGGGTCAAAGTCTACACGTAAAAAATATGTGTATGAACCATCATGTTCACACAAACCCCCCACCCCCCCACATGAACACAAACCCCCCACCCCCCCACATGAACACAAACCCCCCACCCCCACGTTACAGAAAACAACCCACATCCGCAGTAGTAGATACTGTGATGACCCTTCTAGGGCTGATCAGGGTTAATGCCACGGTGAACGAATGACGATAGATTTAGAAAGAAAAAAAAACATTGTGTGTATGCTGGGCATCCACGGTTAGTAATGGTAAACTACAAAAAAAGTTGTGTTTTCATCATGAAATGTGTTTCGAAAGGTCGCTGTGACATTCATACTCAAGTCACTAGTCCTCACTAGTGGTTGCCAGGTGATAGGTGTGGAAGTGTCAATTGGTTTTGGTGACTCACCTCACCTAACTTTCTCCTAGATGTTGATTAGTATAGAAGCTACTTCAAAAACAATGTACCTACACTACTCAGTGACCACTTGGCTGTATATGTACACTACAGACTACTGTCAGTGTAACAATACATTTATCCTATGAATACTTGTGCTTTACATTTTGAGCAAATTCAAATGTTTCCATAACTACCCAGCATACATTTAAATGGTGTGTTTTTTGAACTACTGTAACTGAGCTAAATATAGGAATTTCCCTATACACATGTTGGAATCTGGGATTGTCTTTTGAGTACATCCTCTCCTCCCAAGACTGCACACACTCCATAGTTGCTGGAAAACCGTAGACATAAATGCTTTGGAATTCACAGCTATCCTTCTGGCTGGCAGCCAAGTCTCTCTCTCTCCCGCTCCCTCTAAATAAAATACAATTTAATTGGTCACATACGTGTTTAGCAGATGTTATTGTGGGTGTAGCAAAATTCTTGTGTTTCTAGCTCTGACTGTGCAGTAATATCTAACAAGAAATATCTAACAATTTCACAACATATACCCAATACACACAAATCTAACTAAAGGAATGGAATTAGGAATATATAAATATATGGACGAGCAATGTCAGAGCGGCATAGACTAAGATACAGTAGAATAGTATAGAATACAGTAATACATATGAGATGAATAATGCAAGCTATGTAAACATTATTAAAGTGACTAGTGTTCCATTTATTAAAGTGGCCAGTGATTTCAAGTCTATGTATATTGGCAGCAGCCGCTATGTGCTAGTGATGGCTATTTAACAGTCTGATGGCCTTGAGACTGAAAAACAGCTTCTCTCTCGGTCCCAGCTTTGATGCACCCGTACTGACCTCGCCTTCTGGATGATAGGCAGTGGCTCGGGTGGTTGTTGTCCCTGATGATCTTTTTGGCCTTCCTATGACATCGGGTGCTGTAGGTGTCCTGGAGGGCAGGTAGTTTGCCCCCGATGGTGTGTGGGCAGACCGCACCACCCTCTGGAGAGCCCTGCTTCCTCCTATAGCGTCACCTTGACTACAGTATGAAGTCACTAAAGACCAACTCCCTCATTCTGTTCTCCCTGGGCCTGGCTCTCTGTTTTCTGAACGTAGCGGATTCCTTGAAGAACCACATTCCTGGTTGCCATGCCAACATCTCACAACAGTCACTCTGTTTAAGCACATCTGGATTTCCTGCCCAACCTCTTAGCAACAGAATAATGTTTATGACAATGTGGGTTCTTCCTGACAATGTGGACACTTCATAACAATGTAGGGACGTTATGACTTCGCAGAGATTCTTATTGTCAGGCCCTAGGCACAATAATTATGTTTCTGTCCAATACCAGTGTATAACAAAATGTTAAAAAGTTTACTGTTGAGGTATTTATTTATTTAACTAGGCAAGTAATTTAAGAACAAATTCTTATTTTCAATGACGGCCTAGGAACAGTGGGTTAACTGCCTTGTTCAGGGGCAGAACGACAGATCTTTACCTCGTCAGCTTGGGGATTCCATCTTGCAACCTTTCGGTTACTAGTCCAACGCTCTAACCACTAGGCTACCTGCCAGAAGATTTACTAGCACTTTGAGAATTTTACTCATCTGCCCTGCATGTTTTTTCGTTGACTGGTTTCTAGTTAAGAGGCTGGTTCAATCTATGTGTGGATATTGGATGAGAGGGGTCTTAGATAGGCTGGTATCATTGGATGAGTAGTTTACTGTATGGAACGACACTGAGGAATGGAAACAAAACGTTTTACAAAAGAAGAACACTGGACCTAGATGAAAACATGCACATAACTAACTACAGATCCCCATCGGTCTGTTGCAATGAGAAGGGGCAGAGGCTGTCTTGAGTGAGTGGATTTGGGGTGGATGGGGTGCTGTTTTGACTGTTTGGGTGTATGGGATATGGGGGTGGAGATCTGGGCTGAGCGTGTGTGAGAGGGGGTTCATGTGGAGACCAGATTTCTTCTGTCTGGAAACACATGCTGAGGAGAGAGGCAGAGGGGTTTCCCTCCTCCAAAGAGATGTCGGCTGCAAAACACACCACAACTCTCCCGCCAAGAATCTATAGACACATTCTCTGCCTCACCCCACTTTCCCTTTCCTCTCCTTCACACTCAATCTCTCACTCAATCACATTATCCTTCTCTATTGTACTTCACAGTAGGTGGTGTGGGCTTGGGAGAATGGCAGCCCAACTCAAAGTTGGTGTTCTCACTTTGGTAATTGTAAGTTCTAATAACATCCATGGAGTGATAGGGCTAAAACACATGAGGTTATAGCTCATAGCTCTAGGTTTAGGCGACATGTTGAAAGAACTGAAACTTGCGCAAAAATAAATAGAAAGCGATACTCCTTCTGCCTCCTCAACCCACAGAGTAGAACCCTGGCCAAAAGAGGAATGTCTGTGGAGCACATGAAGATCTCTGGAATATTTATTTGGCAAATACATTCAGCAGCCTGCTATACAAATGAAACTGCTCCTACTGACATTGCTTCTTCAAGTCCAGGGACATTTTAGTGGTTTGTGAAAAGCAAACCACAATTTCACAAACCACATATTACAGAAAATGATGTTCATGAATTTACTTCCAAAGCAAATTCGAAATTATAACTCAACATGCTTTTTTTTGCTTTTAGAGTACACTTAAGAGAGAGTAGGGATGAGAATGTTCAATAACTTTGGAATGAAGAAGCAGAATGCATGGCATGTACTACAGCTTTGGCGGCTGCTGTACTAAGGCTATATTAGGTGGCGAGTCAGTGGAATCTGACAGAACGAGGGGACATGGACAAAGACTGGTCTGCAGGAGCGGGAATATCAGGGTCTTTTGAGAAGAAGCTGGGGGGAGAGAAAGCGAGAGGACAGGAGATGAAAGGAGAAGAGAAGATGGCAGGCAGTAGGGGCATATTTGGAAAGTATTCAGACCCCTTCCCTTTCTCCACTTTGTTACATTACAGCCTTATTCTAAAATGTATTAAATAAAACAAATTCTCATCAATCTACACACAATACCCCATAATGGCAAAGAGAAAAAAATGTTTTTTAGACATTTTTATAAATGTATTAAACCTAAAACCCAGAAAAATCAGATTTACATAAATATTCAGAACCTTTGCTATGAGACTCAAAATTGAGCTCAGGTGCATCCTGTTTCCATTGATCATCCTTGAGATGTTTCTCCAAATTGAATGGATATGATTTGGAAAGACACACACCTGTCTACATAAGGTCCCACAGTTGACAGTGTATGTCAGAGCAAAAACCAAGCCATGAGGTTAAATTAATTGTCGGAAGGGTACCTGGGGAAGGGTACCAAAGAATTTCTGCAGCAATGAAGGTCCCCATGAACACAGTGGCCTACATCATTCTTAAATGGAAGAAGTTTGGAACCACCAAGACCCTTCCTAGAGCTGGCCGCCCGGCCAAACTGAGCAATCGGGGGAGAAGGGCCTTGGTCAAGGAGGTGACCAAGAACCTGATGCTCACTCTGACAGAGCTCCAGAGTTCCTCTGTGGAGATGGGAGAATCTTCCATAAGGACAACCATCTCTGCAGCACTCCACCAATTAGGCCTTTATGGTAGAGTGGCCAGACGGAAGACATTCCTCAGTAAAAAGAACATTACAGCCCGCTTGGAGTTTGCCAAAAGGCTCCTAAAGGAGCCTAACTTCCTATTGAAGTCTTTTAACCGAATGCCAAGTGTCACATATGGAGGAAACCAGACACCATCCCTACAGTGAAGCATGGTGGTTGCAGCATCATGCTGTGGGGATGTTTTTCAGCAGCAGGAACTGCGAGACTAGTCAGGATCGAGGGAAAGATGAACAGAGCAAAGTACAGAGAGATCCTTGATGAAAACCTACTCTAGAGCACTCAGGACCTCAGATCCTAAGCACACAGCCAAGACAACGCAGGAGTGGCTTCGGGACAAGTCTCTGTATGTCCTTGAGTGGCCCAGCCAGAGCCTTCAGGAGAGACCTGAAAATAGTTGTGCAGCGACGCTCCCCCTCCAACCTGACAGAGCATGAGAGGATCTGCAAAGAAGAATGGGACAAACTCCCCAAATACAGGTATGCCAAGCTTGTAACGTCATACCCAAGAAGACTCGAGGGTGTAAACGTTGCCAAAGGTCCTGCAACAAAGTACTGAGTAAAGGGTCTGAAAACTTATGTAAATGTAATATTTCATTTTTAATACATTTCTAAAAAACAGTTTTTGCTTTGTCATTGTGGGGTACTGTAGAAATAATCAATTTTAGAATAAGGCTGTAACAAAAAAAATTGGAAAAGGTCTAGGGGTCTAAATACTTTCGAAATGCCCTGTAGATACAGATGTAGTATGTAAGGGAATCGATGATAGTATATCTCAAAGATGGAACACAGCAGTCAAAATAACAGTTTGAGAGTAGCGCATGACACTCGCTTCCCTACCAGCACTAAGCACTACTAATAAGCAAACTCAATAATACGTAACGAGACAGGGATGAAAGCAATTTGTGTTGGAGGGAAACAGCAAACACTGTTGAAACCTTCAAAAACATCTCAGTCAGAGAGCGGTTGAATTAAGAGCGCAGCTATAGCGACTGCAATTAGAAAAGCAACTAGAGTCAAATTACATCTCCCCTGCTGACCTAAACATCTTAAATGAACTGCATTAGGCTCAATTCCATTTTCTAAATGCTTCTTTCATTAACTTCTGCAGCAGTGGTCTAGTATCTACTCACCCTCGTTCATAGCAACCTCAATATTTCCAACTGTCATGGCCAACTGGGGCAGCCTACATACAAGGAGGAGAGGGGAGCTTTTTACGGTAAATGTTTCCTTGTTTTTCCATGAACCCAGTCAAAGGCAGTGGCAACTCCAAAAATGTTTTTTTTTTTTTTTTTCACCTTTATTTAACCAGGTAGGCCAGTTGAGAACAAGTTCTCATTTACAACTGCAACCTGGCCAAGATAAAGCAAAGCAGTGTGACACAAACAACAACACAGAGTTACACATGGAATAAACAAACATACAGTCAATAATACAATAGAGAAAGTCTATATACATTGTGTGCAAATGAGGTAGGATAAGGGGGGTGAGGCAATAAATAGGCCAAAGTGGCGAAATTATTACAGTATGGCAAATTAAACACTGGGGTGATAGATGTGCAGAAGATGAGGGTGCAAGTAGTGGTACTTGTGTGCAAAGGAGCAAAATAAATAAAATAAATAACAATATGGTGATGAGGTAGTTGGATGGGCTATTTACAGATGGGCTATGTACAGGTGCAGTAATCTGTGAGCTGCTCTGACAGCTGGTGCTTAAAGCTAGTGAGGGAGATATGAGTCTCCAGCTTCAGTGATTTTTGCAGTTTGTTCCAGTCATTGGCAGCAGAGAACTGGAAGGAAAGGCGGCCGAAGGAGGAATTGGCTTTGGGGGTGACCAGTGAGATATACCTGCTGGAGCGCGTGCTGCGGGTGGGTGCTGCTATGGTGACTAGTGAGCTGAGATAAAGCGGTGCTTTACCTAGCAACGACTTATAGATGACCTGGAGCCAGTGGGTTTGGCGACGGATATGAAGCGAGGGCCAGCCAACGAGAGCATACAGGTCGCAGTGGTGGGTAGTATATGGGGCTTTGGTGACAAAACGGATGGTACTGTGATAGACTGCATCCAATTTGCTGAGTAGAGTGTTGGAGGCTATTTTGTAAATGACATCGCCGAAGTCAAGGATCGGTATGATAGTCAGTTTTACTAGGGTATGTTTGGCAGCATGAGTGAAGGAGGCTTTGTTGCGAAATAGGAAGCCGATTCTAGAACTAATTTTGGATTGGAGATGCTTAATGTGAGTCTGGAAGGAGAGTTTACAGTCTAACCAGACACCTAGGTATTTGTAGTTGTCCACATACTCTAAGTCAGAACCGTCCAGAGTAGTGATGCTGGACAGGTGGGTAGGTGTGGGCAGCGATCGGTTGAAGAGCATGCATTTAGTTTTGCTTGCATTTAAGAGCAGTTAGAGGCCACGGAAGGAGAGTTGTATGGCATTGAAGCTCGTCTGGAGGTTAGTTAACAGTGTCCAAAGAAGGGCCAGAAGTATACAGAATGGTGTCGTCTGCATAGAGGTGGATCAGAGACTCACCAGCAGCAAGAGCGACATCATTGATGTATACAGAGAAAAGAGTCGGCCCGAGGATTGAATCCTGTGGCACCCCCATAGAGACTGCCAGAGGTCCGGACAACAGTCCCTCCGATTTGACACACTGAACTCTGCCAAAGAAGTAGTTGGTGAACCAGGTGAGGCAGTCATTTGAGAAACCAAGGCTGTTGAGTCTGCCGATAAGAATGTGGTGATTGACAGAGTCAAAAGCCTTGGCCAGGTCGATGAATAGAGCTGCACAGTATTGTCTCTTATCGATGGCGGTTATGATATCGTTTAGGACCTTGAGCGTGGCTGAGGTGCACCCATGACCAGCTCGGAAAACCAGATTGCATAGCGGAGAAGGTACGGTGGGATTCGAAATGGTCGGTGATCTGTTTGTTAACTTGGCTTTCGAAGACCTTAGAAAGGCAGGGTAGGATAGATATAGGTCTGTAGCAGTTTGGGTCTAGAGTGTCTCCCCCTTTGAAGAGAGGGATGACCGCGGCAGCTTTCCAATCTTTGGGGATCTCAGACGATACGGAAGAGAGGTTGAACAAGCCAGTAATAGGGGTTGCAACAATTTCGGCGGATAATTTTAGGAAGAGAGAGTCCAGATTGTCTAGCCCTGCTGATTTGTAGGGGTCCAGATTTTATGCTCTTCAGAACATCAGCTATCTGGATTTGAGTGAAGGAGAAATGTGGGAGGCTTGGGCAAGTTGCAGTGAGGGGTGCCGGGCGGTTGACCGTGGTAGCCAGGTGGAAAGCATGGCCAGCCGTAGAAAAATGCTTATTGAAATTCTCAATTATGTTACTGAAACTACAGCAGAAAACCCCTTGAAACAAAAAGCACCCCTGACAACTTCTGCAAATGCAAATATGGTGCTTGTCAGAATGTCTGTTTCCAGACCCTGATATCTTCTGTTATGAATCTTCCATATGCTCTTTCATACATATGACAGTACCTCCTCAGTCAGATCTGAGTGGGGCAGTTTTGTGTTCATACGGACGCCCTATTACTGGCACAGACGGCAGGACTTCCTGTTTCCCAAAGGAATGGAGGGGTCAGGGGTTGTTTGGGGGCTATACGAGGAGTATCCGTGTTGCTCTGTGTCAAACTGCCAGTGGAGTACCCATATGTCATTGTAAGATGACTCACACCTTTCTAACACAGTGAGCTCCAATAAGAAACCCTAGTTTATGTTTTACATTGCCCAACCATTCTGCTATGATACTGTATGCCCTGATTAATACGAGCCTGGTCGACGACTACTGGAACAACTACCAAAGCTTTGCCTTATGCTAACTCTTTAGCGTCAGTCCTTAGCTTGAGTCTTTGGTGTTGTTATGTCTGCATTTCAGAGAAACCCATCTACAGCATTACAAAGTGAGTGACTAACCAAAATTACTTTCAGAGGATGAGGGGGTACGCCAAATAAAGGCTGTTTTTTCCACAGACCGTAGAAATTGTCAACAAGACCAATGAAATGCTCCATTGAGATCTCAGATTCAGAAGAAGAGTTTCTCTCCCTTTACTTCTCACAAAAAAACACAAAACAATGTTCTTATTTATCATTACTGCCAGGCCCTGACCCCATCAGTAAACCACAGGGGGAGAGGAAAAGAGAGAGTGAGAGAGAGGAGAGATAGAATAAAGAAAGACTGATAGAGACACAGGAAGAGAGCAGGAGACAGAAAGGGACCACAACACAGACAAAAAGGATGATGTGAGAGAAGGAGATAAAGTGGAAGTCTCAGTTCCTCCCAGGCCACAGTCATGGACTGTGTATTTGTCAACACTCATCCAGACCTCCTCCTCCTGTCCTGAATGGAGCTTCCAGGAATGAAGGGAGCGAAGAAGAAGAACAACAACAACACCTCAGAATGGGGGACTGACTGGCTGGCTGCTGGCCCTGGAAGAGGAGAGGATGAGAACCATAGGGTGACGTCAGGGGAGAATGAAGTCCATGGAGGGACTGAGCCAAAATACACTGGGCCACTATCCTTCCAGGGCCAGAGGCATGTGGAGCTGCCTAACAAGCTGAGCTGAATCCAGTCAGCCAGTCATTTAGTTTAGATATGGAGCTGCCTGCAGACTGAGTCCAGTCAGTCAGTCTAGATATGCAGGGCTTTCCCTGGACAGTGTTGATACATTGACGAGGAACAGCCAGCTGTGAGTCATACATACACGAGAGGCTGAGTGTGAATACTGTACTACTCACCAGCATGTGTGCGCGAGATATAGAGAAACACACACTTATAGAGGCTCACACATATAAATAGGCATGTGCCCACATACACTGGCTCAACTTCAGACGCCTATACACAAACATTAGTTATATAAGTATAATACATCTATTAGAAAAGCAGACATGGACAGACTTGACAAAATTCTACAAATTCAAATCTACACAAATCCTCTTCTAACCACCCATCTAAAAATGTACATCAACATCACAAACCGGTCCTCAAAATAAAAAGGTCTTCAAAAGCTCAGTATTGCCATGAAAATGGGTCAGGCAGAAGAGCCTTGGCATATGCCATGGTCAGTTTAGCATTTGGTTAAAGTTAGGATGGGGGAGGGCAAACTGATCCTAGATCTGTTGCCAACAGGCAACTTCATACCCTGATGCAAAGCCTCAAGCAGCATTCTACAAAGACGAGAAACCCATTCTCAAGGGAATGAGAACAACACTATGAGGTCTTTCTCAAGAACACTGGTGAACAATGAACATTTTTCTCAAAAGGACAATGATGAACAACGACTCTTCACCAGGTGCTCTCACTTGAGGCCTATTACGTAGCACTGGAGCTGTCTAGCCTTGATGGGAAAGAGAACGATAATGAGGGGTAGTTCCTAGCTAGTGTGTCTCCTGACCCCTCCTGTCTCAGCCTCCAGTATTTATGCTGCAGTAGTTTATGTGTCGGGGGGCTAGAGTCAGTCTGTTATATCTGGAGTACTTCTCCTGTCTTATCCGGTGTCCTGTGTGAATTTAAGTATGCTCTCTCTAATTCTCTCTTTCTTTCTCTCTCTTGGAGGACCTGAGCCCTAGGACCATGCCTCAGGACTACCTGGCATGACGACTCCTTGCTGTCCCCAGTCCACCTGGCCGTGCTGCTGCTCCAGTTTCAACTGTTCTGCCTGCGGCTATGGAACCCTGACCTGTTCACCAGACGTGCTACCTGTCCCAGACCTGCTGTTTTCAACTCTCTAGAGACAGCAGGAGCGGTAGAGATACTCTTAATGATCGGCTAAGAAAAGCCAACTGACATTTACTCCTGAGGTGCTGACTTGTTGCACCTTTGACAACTACTGTGATTATTATTATTTGACCATGCTGGTCATTTATGAACATTTGAACATCTTGGCCATGTTCTGTTATAATCTCTACCCGGCACAGCCAGAAGAGGACTGGCCACCCCTCAGAGCCTGGTTCCTCTCTAGGTTTCTTCCTAGGTTTTGGCCTTTCTAGGGAGTTTTTCCTAGCCACCGTGCTTCTACACCTGCATTGCTTGCTGTTTGGGGTTTTAGGCTGGGTTTCTGTACAGCACTTTGAGATATCAGCTGATGTAAGATGGGCTATATAAATAAATTTGATTTAGTGTGACCGATGGGGTTAAAACTCACTTTCTAAGGGACAGTAGAGCACATTAGCCTGCTAAGCTGAAGTCTAGGCATTCACTTAGGTTGCCAATGCAACTAATCAGGTCTCTGGCAAATGTACTCATTGTGCAAGCGTGGTTACCCAAAGACCTCTGTTACACTACCGTGCCTGGGGTTAACTTCCTCAAGGGGGATGTTAGGCAGGTTAGGAGCCTGATGAGGAAGGCTGGCTGGAAAAGGTTAACAGGAAGGTCTTCATTTTCTTGTTTTTTATTTATTGTAGTGTATTTTTATTTTTTTAATTTTTTTTCACCTTTATTTAACCAGGTAGGCTAGTTGAGAACAAGTTCTCATTTGCAACTGCGACCTGGCCAAGATAAAGCAAAGCAGTGTGACACAGACAACAACACAGAGTTACACATGGAGTAAGCCAATAACACAATAAACAAGTCAATGACACAGTAGAAAAAAGAAAGTCTATATACAGTGTGTGCAAAATGCATGAGGAGGTAGGCAATAAATAGGCCTTAGGAGCGAATAATTACAATATAGCAGATTAACACTGGAGTGATAAATGAGCAGATGATGATGTGCAAGTAGAGATACTGGTGTGCAAAAGAGCAGAAAAGTAAATAAAATAAAAACAGTATGGGGATGAGGTAGGTAGATTGGGTGGGCTATTTACAGATGGACTATGTACAGCTGCAGCGATCGGTTAGCTGCTCAGATAGTTGATGTTTAAAGTTGGTGAGGGAAATAAGTCTCCAACTTCAGCGATTTTTGCAATTTGTTACAATCACTGGCAGCAGAGAACTGGAAGGAAAGGCGGCCAAATGAGGTGTTGGCTTTGGGGATGATCAGTGAGATATACCTGCTGGAACGTGTGCTACGGGTGGGTGTTGTTATCGTGACCAGTGAACTGAGATAAGGCGGAGCTTAACCTAGCATAGACTTATAGATGACCTGGAGCCAGTGGGTCTGGCGACGAATATGTAGCGAGGGCCAGCCGACTAGAGCATACAGGTCGCAGTGGTGGGTGGTATAAGGTGATTTGGTAACAAAACGGATGGCACTGTGATAGACTGCATCCATTTTGCTGAGTAGAGTGTTGGAAGCTATTTTGTAGATGACATCGCCCAAGTCGAGGATCGGTAGGATAGTCAGTTTTACGAGGATAAGTTTGGCGGCGTGAGTGAAGGAGGCTTTGTTGCGAAATAGAAAGCCGATTCTAGATTTGATTTTGGATTGGAGATGTTTAATATGAGTCTGGAAGGAGAGTTTACAGTCTAACCAGACACCTAGGTATTTATAGTTGTCCACATATTCTAGGTCGGAACCGTCCAGGGTGGTGATGCTAGTCGGGCGGGCAGAGGCGGGCAGCGAACGGTGGAAAAGAATGCACTTGGTTTTACTTGCGTTTAAGAGCAGTTGGAGGCCACGGAAGGAGTGTTGTATGGCATTGAAGCTCGTTTGGAGGTTAGTTAGCACAGTGTCCAAGGAAGGGCCAGAAGTATACAGAATGGTGTCGTCTGCGTAGAGGTGGATCAGGGAATCGCCCGCAGCAAGAGCGACATCATTGATATATACAGAGAAAAGAGTCGGCCCGAGAATTGAACCCTGTCGTACCCCAATAGAGACTGCCAGAGGTCCGGACAACATGCCCTCCAATTTGACACACTGAACTCTGCCTGCAAAGTAGTTGGTGAACCAGGCGAGGCAGTCATTAGAAAAACCAAGGCTATTGAGTCTGCCGATAAGAATACGGTGATTGACAGAGACGAAAGCCTTGGCCAGGTCGATGAAGACGGCTGCACAGTACTGTCTTTTATTGATAGCGGTTATGATATCGTTTAGTACCTTGAGCGTGGCTGAGGTGCACCCGTGACCGGCTCGGAAGCCGGATTGCACAGCGGAGAAGGTACGGTGGGATTCGAAAATGGTCAGTGATCTGTTTATTAACTTGGCTTTCGAAGACTTTAGATAGGCAGGGCAGGATGGATATAGGTCTGTAACAGTTTGGGTCTAGGGTGTCACCCCCTTTGAAGAGGGGGATGACCGCGGCAGCTTTCCAATCTTTAGGGATCTCGGACGATACGAAAGAGAGGTTGAACAGGCTTGGTAATAGGGGTTGCAACAATGGCGGCGGATAGTTTTAGAAAGAGAGGGTCCAGATTGTCTAGCCCAGCTGATTTCTACGGGTCCAGGTTTTGCAGCTCTTTCAGAACATCTGCTGTCTGGATTTGGGTGAAGGAGAAGCTGGGGAGGCTTGGGCGAGTAGCTGCGGGGGAGGCGGGGATGTTGGCCGGGGTTGGAGTAGCCAGGAGGAAGGCATGGCCAGCCGTTGAAAAATGCTTATTGAAATTTTCGATTATCATGGATTTATCAGTGGTGACCGTGTTACCAAGCCTCAGTGCAGTGGGCAGCTGGGAGGAGGTGCTCGTTCTTCATGGACTTTACAGTCTCCCAAAACTTTTTGGAGTTAGAGCTACAGGATGCGAATTTCTGCTTGAAAAAGCTAGCCTTTGCTTTCCTGACTGATTGCGTGTATTGGTTCCTGACTTCCCTGAACAGTTGCATATCGCGGGGACTATTCGATGCTATTGCAGTCCGTCACAGGATGTTTTTGTGCTGGTCAATGGTAGTCAGGTCTGGAGTGAACCAAGGGCTATATCTGTTCTTAGTTCTGCATTTTTTGAACGGGGCATGCTTATCTAAGATGGTGAGGAAATGACCAGGCATCCTCGACTGACGGGATGAGGTCGATATCCTTCCAGGATACCCGGGCCAGGTCGATTAGAAAGGCCTGCTCGCAGAAGTGTTGTATTGTTATTGTATTGCTAGATTTTACTGCATTGTTATAGCTAGAGACATCGCAGGTGCAGCAAAATGCTTATACCAATAAAATATGATTTGAGCTCTGCTGTATGCTAACAGGGGCCAATGACTGTGGGGGTTTTGTGTGTAAAATGTGTGTGCACTGTGTGATGCTTTCACTGCTTCAGTATTCTCTGGTGGGTGTTTTAGCTAGATAATGAGGTTGAGACAGAGATTCTAGGCTATGTTTCACCTAACCGCTGATACAGGGTCAGATATTTATCAAGGTTATGGTGAGTGAGGTCAGGTAACCTGATCCTAGATCTGTGGTTGTACATAACGTGTACCTCAAACCTTGTAGATGCTACCAGGGCCACTTACCACTGTGTGATGGAATAGGAGCTCCCATGATAGGATCATCTTCTGGTTGAGCACCATATCAAGGAAGTCATAGATGAAGTAGCCTGTTGAACAAAACATGGAAAAGGCATATTCTAGCTTAGAACCAAAACAAAGGAATGGAGATTGATAGAACAAAGGTTTTTTCAGTGGAGGAGCATTTGGCATATCAAGTATATTTAGTGGGGACCCCTCTTGCCAGTCGCTTCCATGACGACACCAAGGATGGTAACCAAGATGTCAGTTAAAGAGCGCTATTTAGATCAGTCCCCTGCTATGGGTGTAACCATGGAGACGGCTTTTCAGAATGGTGGAAAAATAATGAAGCATTAAAGATAGTCGGGTGTGTGTGTATGTAGCGGAGGGGGTCCTCCTCTAGGGCAGACTAGAATTAACCCTAGTCTGTGTTCCTCCTACATATTCTATTTGACATTCAACACCAAACGGCTTCTGTAAACATTGTGATAAGACGTGTCCCTTTAGAGCATCCTCAGCTGCTATATGACAAACACATGCTGAAGAAACAACGGATGTTTACTTAACCAAATTGTCCAAGTTGAATCCCAAAAATAATTCTTACTGTGCATTGGGAATTGATTTTGACTGAATAGGATCCATATTAGATTTTAAAAGTGTCATCCATTCATCATTCCTAGACGTGTATAAAGAAAAGCCATTTTACAACCAGCG
Source organism: Salvelinus namaycush (assembly GCF_016432855.1). NCBI lineage: Eukaryota > Metazoa > Chordata > Actinopteri > Salmoniformes > Salmonidae > Salvelinus > Salvelinus namaycush. The sequence goes on from NC_052329.1 coordinate 24,802,231, forward strand.
AAGACCGTCAACCTAGGTCAAGCTCTCACGTTATTGAACCATGGTGGCATGTGACCAACTGTCCACCCGTTGGCCTTCCAACAGGCTCTCTTATCATTATGACACTGACTGTGTTCCAAAAGGAATCATTGGTTCGGTCTCTCTCTGTCCCTCTCTGTGTGCCTCTGTCCCCGTCTCACACCCTGCCCCTGTCCTGCCCCAGTTTCTCACACCTTTCTGTACCACCACACGTGGCTGAAAATGTATTTAAAAAATTGTAGTGTTTAAATTCAACAGCAGCATAGCTCTACATGTTATCTCAAATGGCTGGTGACTGGAGCCAATCTCTCCCGTTCTGTGGGTTTTGGGCAGTGACTGTCCAACGACATGGTGATCAAACACAACTTGTCTATACACTGGCTGACAGCCAAACCCTGGATGTTTGGTTGAGATGAGTCTACATCAGAAAATCTTTGACAGATTACAGTTTCTCAAAACAAAAATATTCTTAAAAATGAACTTAACGACACACCCAATAGGAGAGTGGCACTTCATGATAGTGTCATGTTTGGTGTGTAACACTCCATTTACCTTTGGTCAGCCTGGGAGGGTACCTACTGCAACTGTTATGCATTCCAAAATGTCAACACCTTTGCCTTGGCCTGACATAATCAAGTCAGCCCACAGACAGAGGCCCAGACTAGTGTTTGTTTGGTCAATCAGAGCGAAAAACAAACAAAACATTTTAAATATAGCCTCTGAACATACAGTAGGTTTCTACTATGTGGCCAAGCTGCCATGTCAAAATTGCCTATAGTGAAAATACTTTGTCTTTCTAGCTTTGCATAGTGGCCTGATAGTGACGACCGTACTATAGGCTCAGTGTCACTGTCACGCCACATTGTTGTAGGCAGGTCTCAGAGGAAGCACCATCCACCATCCCTCCTCACCCGGACTCCCTTCTGTGTTACTTCTCTGTTATAGATGGCATTTGACCCGGGCAGGCTGCTGCGGCATATATCAACAGCCTACTTCTCAGGCGCTACGGCCCATTCTAGGGTCACGCAACCTACAGGGGTAGGTCCGGAGCAGTGCCTGGGACGAAGCATCATAATGCTCCCCATTGATTCTAGAATTCCGGCAACACTAACAACACTGACAGGCAGCATTCAAGGGTGGGTGGATTCTCTGGGAGAACGCTAACAATCCTTGGAATTCTAAGGGAGCCCTTGTTAGCCAGGCACAGATCCAAAACATTAACAGCTTATAGAGTGTAAATTAGCTCAATACACGAGCCAATTAGAGAGCATGAAGTCAAAATAGAGGAATTTTTATTTAAAGGGGCTGTACTGCTGGGGTTTACTTTAAGCTCCGTGTTGGACTAGTAACCGAGAGGTTGCAAGATCGAACCCCCGAGCTGACAAGGTAAAAATCTGTCATTCTGCCCCTGAACAAGGCAGTTAACCCACTGTTCCTAGGCCGTCATTGAAAATAAGAATGTGTTCTTAACTGACTTGCCTAGTTAAATAAAAATAAAGATTTTGTCCATCTAGCCGAGACTCCTAACCAAGTGAAAGCTATGGTCTGCTGTTTGACTTAATACTCCTTCTACAGACCAATTTTTGCTGTCAGACACATGAAGCGTGTTGGGGAGGTCAGTGGAGGGGTATAGGCTGACACACACACACACACACTATTGCTCTAAGTCATATGAGAGATAGACAAGGTCAGGTGGCATATTCTACCAACGGGACATTAAATACTGTAAAATCTTATGTTTCACCGAGTCGTGGCTGAACGACGACACGGCTAATATAGAGCTGGCGGGATTTTCCATGCACCGGCAGAACAGAGAAGCTACGTCTGGTAAGACGAGGGGTGGGGGTATGTGTCTTTTTGTCAATAACAGCTGGTGCGCGATGTCTAATATTAAAGAAGTCTCAAGTTATTGCTCGCCTGAGGTAGAGTACCTTATGATAAGCTGTAGACCACACTATCTACCAAGAGAATTATCATCTATATTATTCGTAGCCGTCTATTTACCGCCACAGACCGATGCTGGCACTAAGACCGCACTGTTCATTCACAACTGCATGACCAAACACGACTCCAACATCATCATTAAGTTTGCTGACGACACAACAGTGGTAGGCCTGATCACCGACAACCAACTCTAGGCCATAAGCAAACAAGAAAATGCTCATCCAGAAGTGGCACTCCTAGTGGCCGGGGACTTTAATGCAGGCAAACTTAAATCAGTTTTACAATTTTTACCAGCATGTCACATGACTGTGTGATAACGCTCTCAGTAGCCGATGTGAGCAAGATCTTTAAACAGGTCAACATTCACAAAGCCATGGAGCCAGACGGATTACCAGGACGTGCACTCAAAGCATGCGCGGACCAACTGGCAAGTGTCTTCACTGACATTTTCAAGCAGACCACCATAGTCCATTTGCCCAAGGAAGCGAAGGTAACCTGCCTAAATGATTACCGCCCCGTAGCACTCACGTTTGAAGCCATGAAGTGCTTTGAAAGGCTGGTCATGGCTCACATCAACAGCATCCTACCGGATACCCTAGACCCACGCCAATTCGCATACCTCCCCAACAGATCCACAGATGTCGCAATCTCAAACGCACTCCACACTGCCCTTTCCGACCTGGACAAAAGGTACACCTATGTGAGAATGCTGTTCATTGACTACAGCTCAGCGGTCAACACCATAGTGCTCACGAAGTTCATCATTAAGCTCAGGACCCTGGGACTAAACACCTCCCTCTGCAACTGGATCCTGGACTTCCTGACGGGCTGCCCCCAGGTGGTAAGGGTAGGCAACAACACATCTGCCACGCTGATCATCAACACTGGGGCCCCTCAGGGGTGTGTACTTAGTCCCCTCCTGTACTCCCTGTTCATCCACAACTGCATGACCAAACAACTCCAACATCATCATTAAGTTTGCTGACGACACAACAGTGGTAGGCCTGATCACCGACAACGATGAGACAGTCTATAGGGAGGAGGTCAGAGAACTGTCAGTGTGGTGCCAGGACAACAACCTCTCCCTCAATGTGAGCAAGACAAAGGAGCTGATCGTGGACTACAGGTAAAGGCCATTAACACCCCATTAACATCGACAGAGCTGTCGTGGAGCGGGTCGAGAATTTCAAGTTCATTGGTGTCCACATCACCAACGAACTATCATGGTCCAAACACACCAAGACAGTCGTGAAGAGGGCACGACAAAACCTTTTCCCCCTCAGGAGACTGAAAGGATTTGGCATGGGTCCCCAGATCCTCAAAAAGTTCTACAGCTGCACAATCGAGAGCATCATGACCGGTTGCATCACTGGTATGGCAACTGCTCGGCATCTGACCGTAAGGCGCTACAGAGGGTAGTGTGTACGGCCCAGTACATCCCTGGGGCCAAGTTCCTGCCATCCAGGACCTATATAATAGGCGGTGTCAGAGGAAAGCCCATAAAATTGTCAGAGACTCCAGTCACCCAAGGCATAGACTGTTTTCTCTGCTACCACACGGCAAGCAGTATCGGAGCGCCAAGTCTAGTACCAAAATGCTCCTTAACAGCTTCTACCCCCAAGCCATAAGACTGCTGAACAATTAATCAAATGACTACCAGACTATTTACATTGACCCCCCCCCCCCCCCCCCATTTGTCTTGTACACTGCTGCTACTCGCTGTTTATTATCTATACATTGTCACTTCACCCCTACCTGCATGTACAAATTACCACAACTAACCTGTACCCCGCACACTGACTCGGTACCGGAACCCCCTGTATATTATTGTTATTGTTATTTTATTGTGTTACTTTTTATTATTTTTTACTTTAGCTTATTTGGTAAATATTTTCTTAACTCTCCTTGAACTGCACTGTTGGTCAAGGGCTTGTAAGTAAGCATTTCACGGTAAGGACTACACTTGTTGTATTCGGCGCATGTGACAAATAAAGTTTGATTTGAACTAGGCAAGTCAGTTATTAAGAACAAATTCTTACTTACAATGACCGGCCTAACCCGGCCGGAATGGAATTATTTTAGTTATCTAATGGTTAAAGTGGAGCTCTCGGGGAACTGTGAGGGGGATCTTGGAGGGCTGGTGGCCTGGCGGTTGGGAGTTTGGGCCGGTGGCTGACAGGTCGCTGGTTCGGGTCCCCGTTTTTGACCTTGTGGGACATCTGTCGACATGCCCTTTTTGGTATTTTGGTATTTTATTAGGATCCCCATTAGCTGTTGCAAAAGCAGCAGCTACTCTTCCTGGAGTCCACACAAAACATAATACAGAATGGCATAATACAGAACATCAATAGACAAGAACAGCTCAAAGACAGAACTACATACATTTTTAAAAAGGCACACGTAGCCTACATATCAATGCATACACACAAACTATCTAGGTCAAATAAGGGAGAGGCGTTGTGCTGCGAGGTGTTGCTTTATCGTTTTTTGAAACCAGGTTTGCTGTTTATTTTAGCAATATGAGTTGGAAGGAAGTTCCATGCAATTAGGGCTCTATATAATACTGTACGCTTTTTTGATTTTGTTCTGGATTTGTGGACTGTGAAAAGACCCCTGGTGGCATGTCTGGTGGTATAAGTGTGTGTGTGTCAGAGCTGTGTTGACTATGCAAACAATTAGGGATTTTCAACACATTAATGTTTATTATAAAAAGAAGAAGTCATGGAGTCAGTCTCTCCTCAACTCTTAGCCAAGAGAGACTGGCATGCATAGTATTTATATTAGCCCTCTGATTACAATTAAAAGCAAAACGTGCTGCTCTGTTTTGGGCCAGCTGCAGCTTAACTAGGCCTTTCCTTGCAGCACTGGACCACACTGTGCAATGTGAAACTGTGTAGATGTGCGTTCTTTGACAGCTAAGCTAGATATAACATTGACGATGAAGATGGATGAATTCAGCTTACCACCACCAGCACCATTCCTCGCCGTGCCTGGCGAACCTCCAGTCACGTGGAGTAACTGGCTTGAAAGTTTTAACACTCATCTCGAAGCTATGGACTTTTCTAAGATCTTCGACAAGCGGAGGACAGCACTGCTCCGTCACTGCCTCGGTACAGAGGATTTTCAGAGCGCTTGGATCGGCTCCTACATTCACCGCTGAGGTCAGCCTCCTACGGAACCACTTCGCCAGGAAAGAGCGAATGCTCCTCCGACGCTACCGGTTACGGAAAAGACACCAACGTCCGGGTGAGTCCATTCAAACCTACGTGGCTAATCTGAGGGATTTGGCTAGCTCTTGTAACTACGGGACACTTCAGGACGAGATCATCAGGGATCAGCTAATAGAGGGGACGTTATGTGAAAAGACAAAGGAGAAACTGCTTTTGGAATCGGATAATTTACAACTTGATGGAGCTATTAAAATAGCAATCCAGGTTGAAGCGGCTTTGGAATGCTCTACTATGCTAACAGACAGCTCTGCAGCATACACTCGGCCCCCTGCCATTCTCACACAGCAGCTTCAGCCCGAGCAGGCGCACTACAACGATCACTTACTGCACACGCCCTCTCACATCGATAGCTGCATGGACACAGACACCGGCATGCCCGTGCAGCAGGCACACAGACAAACAAACAGAAGTAGCTGTGGCAACTGTGGGGCTAGCTCTCACAATTCAAGGGCTTCAAACTGCCCAGCCCGTGGGAAAATATGCAAGAACTGTTCAAAATACAATCACTTTGCTAAAGTGTGACGTTCTGCCCCAACTACTAGCTCCACCCAGAACAGGCCCTTATTTTCATCTCGCTCTCAACATGAACACATTGAACTCCAAAACGTCTTCACCAACCATGTGGCATTCAAGACATGCACTGTGCAGCTGGGTGAGGTGGATTTGCCTTTGCTACTGGATACTGGCGCTGCGGTGTTGTTGCTCAACCTTGCAACTTACTACAAGGGTTTCAGTCACCTACCACTCCAACAGCCCTCCACTGCCGTGTGTGGGTATGGTAGATCCAAGATAGACATTGCAGGCACCCTCCAGGTCCCAGTGCACTACGGTGCCAAGCAGCTGCCCTCATTCACATTTCACGTTACAAAGCAGGGTGCCAACCTTCTGAGCCTCGACCTCAGCACAGGCTTGGGGTTCACACTGAGAGATGACGGTGGATAGCTGACCCACTAAGTAACCGGCACATAGCAACAGAGCTGGCCAAGTCTGTTTGATGGACTGGGCTGCCTCACAGCTTTTACTCATAGGCCCCTAGTGAACCCGGACATGACCGCAGTCATGCAGCCTCTGCGGCGCATTCCCTTTGCACTGCGTGATGACGACACAAAAGATCTCCAGTCACAGTTGGAAGGCAGGCATCATCGAGCCAGTCAACGCTGTGTCCTGGATTTCAAACTTGGTCATCGCAACCAAAAAGTCAGGTGGAATCCGGACCTGTGTGGATCTCCGTGCTGTGAACAAGGCTGTTGTCTTACATGCTGTTGTCACACATGCTGGTGTGTTCAGATATACACGCATGCCTTTTGGACTTCGCACCGCCCACCAGCTGCTTCCAGAAGGTGATGAGAACCATCCTCACTGGAAAACCCGGGGTGGCAGTCTATCTGGACGACATCGTGGTCCACAGCCCTGACCTCCACATCCATCGACTCCACAGAGTATTCAGTGCTCTACTACAGAACAACCTGACCCTGAACGGTGGAAAGTGCTCCTTTGCAGCTCCAACCATCGAGTTTGTGGGTTTCCGCCTGTCGGCCAAAGGCATTGCCCCACTCATTTCAAACATTGAAGCCGTCCTCCGCATCCCGGAACTGACATCAGCCTCTCAGGTGGCCTCATTCTTGGGTATGACAGCCTATTACCTCCGGTTTCTGCCCCACTACTTTCAGACCAGAGTGCCCCTGCGCCAGCTTCTCAAGAAGGACGAGCCATGGGTCTGGACAGCAGCCTGCTCAGACGTGGTCCGCTTCCTGAAGAGCCAGCTCACCACAGCCCCAGTTTTGGCTAATTTTGACGTTGTCTGCCCCACCATTGTCACCTGTGATGCCTCAGATGGAGCACTAGGAGCTGTCCTCTCACAGCTGCAGAATGGCATTGAGAGGCCCGTCGCCTACGCCTCAAGGGCCCTGAGCCCCACTGAACAACGGTACTCTGTGGGAAAACGAGAAGCACTGGCCTGTGTCTGGGCATGCAAAAGGTGGCACCTCTAACTATACAGCCGGCTGTTCATACCCCGAAATGACCACCAGTCCCTCACAACGCTACTGTCAGCATCAGGAACTGGCCACAAACCACTTCGGCTGCACAGATGAGTCGACCGCCTCAGACAGTATGACTATCAGCTGAAGTTCACTCCGGGGAGGGATAACATGGTGGCAGACCTCCTCTCACGCTCCTTTGACGCTCCTACTCCGACCGTCTTGCCAGACGACAACGAAACAGAGCTCGTACAAATGCTCTACGCACCCGTTCAGTCAGCCGTCTCACTGGAGGAGCTGAAGCAAGCATCGGAACAGGATCCCACACTGTCTACCCTGCGCACCTACATACGCACTGGATGGCCAGCACGTGTCCCGGAAGAGCTGGCGACTTAAGCCAGGGTGAAGCACAAACTTTTTTGCTGGGAAGAAGTCTGTGTCTCTCGAGGGTTTTGCACTGTGGTCCTGAGTGGCCTGCGTGCGAGTGTTCTATCAATTGTGCACAAGGGTCACTTGGGCATAGTGAAGGTCAAGCAGTGATGTCGAGACCTTGTGTGATGGCCACGCTTCGACCACAACATTGAAGCCCTGGTCAGGGATTGTGCTGCATGCCTTCTCAGTGGGAAAACAGGAAAGTCAGCCCCCCTCCCTGCAGCACCACGTGTTGCCGTCCCGCCCCAGGGAGCACATCCAGCTGGACATCTGTGGCGAGATCAATGGGCACGCAGTCCCTCACAATCAGAGCTTCCTGGTAGTGGCATATGACCTCCACTCTAAGTGGCCAGAAATGGTTCCTGTCGGAACTGTCACAACACAGGCCATCGTGGACATCCTAGACAGCCTGTTCACAAGGTGGGGCCTACCCCTCACCCTGGACAATGGGCCCCAGCTAACCTCTGAGTTTTCCTCCACTCTCAGCAACAAGGGAATCAAACACATCCGCATGGCCTACTACAACCCACAAGCTAACGGAGGGGTGGAACGCTTAAACCAAACACTGAAGAACGGCATCAGAGCGCACCAGGTCCAGAGGTGCATGTTCCAAACTACTTTGAACCAAACACTAATGTACTACAGAGCAAGCAAACACAACAACACAGGTCTCCCCGGCATCTCTCATGCTAGGTCGTGAGATGGAACTGCCACTGGACAGACTCAGAACACAGAGAGTAGCAGAACCGGCGACTGGGCGCACCCAAGAAAAGCAGGCAGTGACCAATCACCAAAGAGCAATGAAACAGTGTTTCGACAAGGCACACAGAGTAAAGAAGCCAATCATTCAAGTGTCAGACTGGGACCGAGCCTGACGACCTCAGCGGCGCAACAAAATGGCCTCAATCTGGTCGGACCCCTTGCAGGTCAGTCGACAACTGGGGCCCGCCACCTTCAAGCTGAGCAATGGATCACGCTGGCGTGCCAGCCACCTCAGAAAAGTCCCTACCCCTCAAGGAACACAAATGCCCACAAAACTGACTTACAGGCCAGAGACGCCACCTGGTGGACCTCCTCCACTTCTACCACCCGAACCCCAGCCTCTGTGGGCTCCCCAAGGGCCAGAGCCACAAGTGGAGGCGGCTGACGAACGGCCTATGAGGGCACAAACTCACCCTGCTCATCTGGGGGACTACTTAATCTCCTTTCATTCTTAGGCTCCGTTAGGCATCTTAGTCAACCTCCAGGTTAATGGACTGAACTGACTAGTTGGGAGAGTCGTTATTTACCTCTTCCGTTTAAGGGTTAATGTTTCTTTCTTACAGGTATCACTCTAGGTTCTTGCCCTATGGACATTTTTATACAGTTGAAGTCGGAAGTTTACATACACCTTAGCCAAACACATTTAAATTCCGTTTTTCACAATTCCTGACACTTAATCCTAGTAAAAATTCACTCTCTTAGGTCAGTTAGGATCACCACTTTATTTTAAGAATGTGAAATGTCAGAATAATAGTAGAGAGAATGATTTATTTCAGCTTTTATTTCTTTCATCACATTCCCAGTGGGTCAGAAGTTTACATACACTCAATTAGTATTTGGCAATAGTAGCATTGCCTTTAAATTGTTAACTTGGGTCAAACGTTTCAGGTAGCCTTCCACAAGCTTCCCAAAATAAATTAGGTGAATTTTGGCCCATTCCTCCTGACAGAGCTGGTGTAACTGAATCAGGTTTGTAGGCCTCCTTGCTCACACACGCTTTTTCAGTTCTGCCCACAAATTTTCTATAGGATTGAGGTCAGGATTGACCTTGGGGTGGCAGGTAGCCTAGTGGTTAGAGTGTTGGACTAGTAACCGGAAGATCAAATCCCTGAGCTGACAAAGTAAAAATCTGTCGTTCTGCCTCTGAACAAGGCAGTTAACCCACTGTTCCCAGGCTGTCATTGAAAATAAGAATTTGTTTTTAACTGACTTGCCTAGTTAAATAAAGGTTAAAAAAGGGCTTTGTGATGGCACTCCAATACCTTGACTTTGTTGTCTTTAAGCCATTTTGCCATAGATGTTATATCCTTGTATTGCTACTGCTGCATCATCAAATTAATTATCTCTATAGTCTTCGAAATGGCTAATATATGAATGTTGTTATCTGATGGTAGCAAGTTATTGATTTCATGAACCTTATTTCTAAGGCTACATATATTAAATACGGGCTATTTGCAGCCCTTTCCTGTGTAACTTATCAGAGATAGACATAATACTGAAAAGAGCAAACAAAGCAAGAGAAAAAAATATACATTCATCAGTCCATTAATCAATTGGTGTGTGTGTGCGCTGCGGGGTTGAAGCTACGAACCCATAGGCTTGGCTCTCTCATCCCTTCCAGGCTTCTGGGAGGGAGAGTGGACAATGAGCCTGTCATAGCAGATGTAAGCAATGTACCCACGCACTCTGGCAGCTTTCATAGCTGGGATCAGTTCTTCCCTCTTCTAGCGCACAGCTTCAGGATAGTCCTCGTTGAGGAAGATATAAGTTCCTCTGAAGTTCTTGGCTTTTTCCACAACAGCTACCTTGTCCTTGAACCTCAGGAACTTTACCACTATTGGCCTGGGCCTGTCACCTGGGCCGGTGGTGGGTTTTCCAGTCCTGTGGGTGCTCTCCACCTCAATCTTCCTGTGGTCCATCTTCAATTTTTCTGAGATAATATCCCTCACTTTGTCCTCAGACTCTGTCCAGGTCTAATGTGGAGATTCTGCAATTCCTTCCACAACCATGTTGTTCCGCCTTGATTGTCCCTCAAGATTGTCCCTGATTTATCTGTCATTGTTATCATGGATTCACACATAGAAATTGATGTCCTCTCTCAATTACTTACAGATTGATGTCATCTTGCCGTTCTCCTGTTTCAACTCGTTGAGGTGGCCCTAGCCCTCACCCTCCGATCCAACAGGTCCCAGACGTGCTCAATGGGATTGAGATCCAAGCTCTTCGATGGCCATGGCAGAACACTGACATTTCTGTCTTGCAGGAAATCACGCACAGAACAAGCAGTATGGCTGGTGGCATTGTCATGCTGGAGGGTCATGTCAGGATGAGCCTGCAGGAAGGGTACCACATGAGGGAGGATGTCGTCTTCCCTGTAACGCACAACGTTGAGATTGCCTGCAATGACAACAAGCTCAGTCTGATGATGCTATAACACACCGCCCCAGACCATGACGGACCCTCCACCTCCAAATCGATCCCACTCCAGAGTACAGGCCTCGGTGTAACGCTCATTCCTTCGACGATAAACGCGAATCCGACCATCACCCCTGGTGAGACAAAGCCACGACTCGTCAGTGAATAGCACTTTTTGCTAGTCCTGTCTGGTCCAGAGACGATGGTTTTGTGCCCATAGGCGACGTTGTTGCCGGTGATGTCTGGTGAGGACCTGCCTTACAACAGGCCTACAAGCCCTCAGTCCATCCTCTCTCAGCCTATTGCGGACAGTCTGAACACTGATGGAGGGATTGTGCGTTCCTGGTGTAACTCGAGCAGTTGTTGTTGCCATCCTGTACCTGTCCCGCAGGTGTGACGTTCGGATGTACCGATCCTGTGCAGGTGTTGTTACACATGGTCTGCTACTGCGAGGATGATCAGCTGTCCGTCCTGTCTCCCTGTAGCGCTATCTTAGGTGTCTCACAGTACGGACATTGCAATTTATTGCCCTGGCCACATCTGCAGTCCTCATGCCTCCTTACAGCATGCCTAAGGCACGTTCACGCAGATGAGCAGGGACCCTGGGCATCTTTCTTTTGGTGTTTTTCAGAATCAGTAGAAAGGCCTCTTTAGTGTCCTAAGTTTTCATAACTGTGACCTTAATTGTCTACCGTCTGTAAGCTGTTAGTGTCTTAACGACCATTCCACAGGCGCATGTTTATTAATTGTTTATGGTTAATAGAACAAGCATGGGAAACAGTGTTTAAACCCTTTACAATGAAGATCTGTGAAGTTATTTGGATTTTACGAATGGTCTTTGAAAGACAGGGTCCTGAAAAAGGGACATTTCTTTTTTTGCTGAGTTTACATATGAGATGAGTAATGTCGGATATGTAAATATTATTAAAGTGGCGTTATTTAAAGTGATTAGTGATACCTTTATTAAGTCAATTTCTTAGTGGCCAGAGATTTGTTGGCAGCAGCCTCTCTATGTTAGTGATGGCTGTTCAACAGTCTGATGGCCTTGAGACTGAAAAACAGATTCTATCTCTCGATCGACATCGTGACATCGGGTGCTGCAGGTGTCCTGGAGGGCAGGTAGTTTGCCCCCGGTGATGTGTTGTGCAGACCGCACTACCCTCTGGAGAGCTTTGCGGTTGAGGGCGGTGCAGTTGCTGTACCAGGCGGTGACAGGATGCTCTCAATTGTGCATCTGTAAAAGTTTGTGAGAGTGTTTTAGGTGACAGGTCAAATTTCTTCAGCCTCCTGAGGTTGAAGAGGCACGGTTGCTCCTTCTTCACCACACTGTCTGTGTGGGTTGACCATTTCAGTTTGTCCGTGATGTGTACGCCGAGGAACTTAAAAAACTTTCCACCTTCTCCACTACTGTCCCGTCGATGTGGATTGGGGGGTGCTCCCTCTGCTGTTTCCTGAAGTCCACGATCATCTCCTTTGTTTTGTTGACGTTGAGTGAGAGGTTATTTTCCTGACACCACACTCCGAGGGCCCTCACCTCCTCCCTGTAGGCCTTCTTGTCATTGTTGGTAATCAAGCCTACCACTGTATCATCGTCTGCAAACTTGATCATTGAGCTGGAAGCGTGTATGGCCACGCAGTCATGGGTGAACAGGGAGTACAGGAGAGGGCTGAGAATGCACCCTTGTGAGGCCCCAGTGTTGAGGATCAGCAGGGTGTAGATGTTGTTTCCTACCTTCACCACCTGGGGGAAGCCCGTCAGAAAGTCCAGGACCAAGTTGTCTCGAGCTTAATGACGAGTTGAGGGTACTATGGTGTTAAATGCTGAGCTGTAGTCAGTGAACAGCATTCTTACATAGGTATTCCTCTTGTCCAGATGGGATAGGGCAGTGTGCTGTGTGATGGCGATTGCATCGTCAGGGGACCTGTTGGGGCGGTAAGCAAATTGGAGTAGGTCTAGGGTATCAGGTAGGGTGGAGGTGATATGATCCTTGACTAGTCTCTCAAAGCACTTCATGATGACAGAAGTGAGTGCAACGGGGCAATAGTCATTTAGGAACAGGAACAATGGTGGCCATCTTGAAGCATGTGGGGACAGCAGACTGGGATAGGGATTGATTGAATATGTCTGTAAACACACCAGCCAGCTGTTCTGCGCATGCTCTGAGGACACGGCTAGGGATGCCGGCAGCCATGCAAGGGTTAACACGTTTAAATGTTTTACTCACATTGGCCACGGAGAAGGAGAGCCCACAGGCTTTGGTAGCGGGCCGTGTCAGTGGCACTGTATTGTTCTCAAAGCGAGCAAAGAAGTTGTTTAATTTGTCTGGGAGCAGGACGTCGATATCCGCGACGGGGCTGGTTTTCTTTTTGTAATCCGTGATTGACTGTAGACCCTGCCACATACGTCTCATATTTGAGCCTTTGAATTGCGACTCTACTTTGTCTCTATACTGACACTTTGCTTGTTTGATTGCCTTACGGAGGGAATAGCTGCACTGTTTGTAATCAGTCATGTTTCCAGTCGCCTTGCCATGATTAAAAGCGATGGTTCGCGCTTTCAGTTTTGCGCGAATGCTGCCATCAATCCACGGTTTCTGGTTAGGTAAGGTTTTAATAGTCACAGTGGGTACAACATCTCCGATGCCCTTGCTAATAAACTCGCTCACTGAGTCAGAGTATACATCAATGTTGTTGTCTGAGGCTATCCAGAACATATCCCAGTCCACGTGATCGAAGCAATCTTGAAGTGTGGAATCCGATTGGTCAGACCAGCATTGGATAGACCTGAGCACGGGCGTTTCCTGTTTTAGTTTCTGTCAATAGGCTGGGAGCAACAAAATGGAGTCATGGTCAGATTTGACAAAGGCAGGGTGGGGGAGGGCTTTGTATGCATCGCGGAAGTTAGAGTAGCAATGATCGAGAATGCAACCAGCTTGTGTCGCGCATTTAATATGATAGAATTTAGGAAGTCTTGTTCTCAGGTAAACTTTGTTAAAATCACCAGCTACAATAAATGCAGCCTCAGGATGTATGGTTTCCAGTTTACAAAGAGTCCAGTGAAGTTCTTTCAGGGCCGACGAGGTATCTGCTGGGGGGGGGGGGGGGGATATACACGGCTGTGACTATAATCGAAGAGAATTCTCTTGGAAGATAATGCAGTCGGCATTTGATTGTAAGGAATTCTAGGTCAGGTGAACAAAAGGACTTGAGTTCCTGTATGTTGTTGTGATTACACCATGAGTCATTAATCATAAGGCATACACCCCGCCCTTCTTCTTACCAGAGAGATGTTTGTTTCTGTTGGCGCGATCATTCACAAGTGACAATATATAATTCACACGTGATACTGTCACGCCCTGACCATAGAGAGCCCTTGGTTCTCTATGGTGTAGTAGGTCAGGGTGTGACTAGGGGGTGATCTAGTATATCTATTTCTATGTTGGTGCTAATGTGGTTCCCAATTAGAGGCAGCTGTTTATCGTTGCCTCTGATTGGGGATCATATTTAGGTAGCTATTTCCCCACCTGTGTTTTGTGGGATATTGATTGTTTGTTAGTGTGTTTGGGCACTACGTCCTCACGGTCTTTGTAAGTTTTCTTGGTTTGTTTTAAGTTTCACTAAAATAAAGATGTGGAACTCCAATCACGCTGCGCCTTGGTCCGTCTCTCCACACGATCGTGACAGATAGGCTAATATTGTCACCCATCACACTATTCTTGATTTAATCTTGTCTTTACATATACTAAAGAATATATGTGTGAAATTTGTTTAGAATGGACCATTATCATGCACCTGTACCAAAACAGGGGCACCCGGGAAAAAATAAATGTCATCTATGCACTTAAATAGCGAATGGAGGAATATTTTCATGTGGTTCATTTTCATGCCAGCCAGGTAGGCTATACTCCTGTTGTAAAGAGAAGCAATGTGCTTAATATTAGGAAAGTTGAGAAATAAATATAGTAGGCCTAGCCTATAGAAAGCTGATGGGATCCTCCTCCTTTTAATAGAGTTGAATCAAAACTCTGTTTTCTCACGCAGTTGCATAGCCTATAGAAATGTTGGCAACATGAACTTATGGGCTTTCATGTGTTTGATTAGATTTTCAAATACATTTGCATTGATGTTAGAGTGATTAGAGGGACAATAGAGTGCTGAGTACCAGGCAGTTAGCAAGTTTGGTAGGCTCCTAATGACCATCAGCAGCAACAGAGCTTGGAAAAGCCTAATTACCGTGACTAAATGGTCACATGGAATTTTACTGCCGTCATGACTCGTGACCGCCGGTGTGGCGGTAATAAGGTCACCATAAGAGCCCTAGTTTAGAGTTTGTTTTTCTATTTAAACCTGCGTGTCCTGATCTTGTCTGGTGTGGATGGACAAAATCAGCATGGACGCGATGGCGGATGCAGGCGCGTGCCCACTCTAGTCAGCATGTAAGCTTCTCTTCATTTATATTTTTTAAATATTAATATCACAGTGGACGCCTAAGCCTACAGGCCTACGCATGCCTTGCCCTGATGCATTTAGTGCTCAAATCTCTGACAGCTGAACCGTAAGGAGGATAATTGTTGTTTTATGAAAGTATAAACCAATAGGCTATAAAGTTTTGCATATGCTACACACACACACACACACACCAATTTCAAAGATTTTACTGAGTTACAATTCATATAAAGGAAATCAGTCAATTGAAAAAATGTATTAGGCCCTAATCTATAGATTTCCCATGACAACGGAGGCAGTTTATGGTAGAAATTAACATTCAATTCTCTGGCAACAGCTCTGGTCGACATTCCTGCAGTCAGCATGCCAATTGTATGCTCCCTCAACTTGAGACATCTGTGGCATTGTGTTGTGTGTCAAAACTACACATTTTTATGTGACCTTATAATTGTCCCCAGCACAAGGTGCACCTGTGTAATGATCATGCTGTTTAATCAGCATTTTGATATGCCACCCGTCAGGTGGATGGATTATATTGGCAAAGGAGAAATGCTCACTAATAGGGATGTAAACAAACTTGTGCAAAAAAATTGAGAAATAAGCTTTTTGTGCATATGGAAAAAATTAATTCAGCTCATTAAACATAGTACCAACACTTTACATGTTACGTTTATATTTTTCTTCAGTTGAGTATAGCTACAAAATAAACTTTCCAGTAACACTGACTCAATGATGAAGATAGATAGCATAGGCTACTCACCGGTGATGGCCGATGTGCTCATGCCAATATCTCAAGTTAAGATACTTTGAAAAGCAGTGCTGTTCGCTCAGAATCGCTCAAAAGTTGAGAAACAAATGTGTTAGCGTCTACAGACAGATTAGTCTTCTCTTTTCAGCAGTAGGCATTTTCTTTCCAAACGGTAGACCTACGTTTTTCTCGTGATTGTATTTTGCGAAAGGAATAATGACAGCCGCAACCAACCACACAAATATAATCCATAGATGGCAGTTCCCATTCAAGTCTGGACTGGCAGCCATTGCTAGTGTGCCCATGAGTTCAACAGTCAAAGTGGCAGAGTTAGAGGTTCCAAAATCTTTCTATGGATTATATCTATTTGTATTTATTATGATTCCCCATTAGCTGCTGCCTTACTCTTCCTGGGGTCCAGACACATCACACAACTAAACCAAAAAAATGTAATAAAAGTACATCTTATAACATCATTACAACACAAAATGTATAATACCACCATATAACAATATTGAAATGTGCGTGTGTATAGTGTGTGTGCTAGCGTGTGTATGAGTATGCGTGTGTCTCTTCAGACCGCGTTGGCCACAACGGAACAAACTGTTCTATATTTAGCGAGTGTATTGGCCAAATTGCAACCTTCCCAACTGTAAATACTCGTGATAAAACTTAATCCACTGCTATTTTTTAAAAGACATTGATCCTCTGTAGCTAAATTATGCTCTCTGGTGTAGTATTTGGAATAATTGTACTTATGTCTGTTTAGACTGGTGTAACTTTGGGGTAAATTATTTTTATATCCTGATTTCTGAAATTATTTTGATTGATCAGGGGTGCTTCCTGCTGCTATGTGTGGAAAGCTCACACACCGCTTCCCTTTCCCTCTGCCCATCCACACACTCACTCACCAATTGATACAGAAACCAACGTGTGCGAGAACACAGAATGGGTTCCTATCAAATCTTCGGCCATCTGTGGGTGTACGAAAAAGCTGCAGGGGAAAAACAGACACATTCATTTGAGAGAATAACCAGAAAGCAATTAAAATGGATATATTATTCAAAGCAATGAAATCGTTTTTTGTATTATTGGGAGAGAAAGTTGGAGAGAATTAGCATAGTGAAAAAGGTGTAGGCTAGATAAAATTGATTCTGAAGCATTCTATATGACCATAGGTTAATTGATTTAACATTCCACAATTCAGTCCAGAATAAAACATTATGTTACCTTACCCTACAAAAATCAAAATTTTTACCTTTAAATTGTAAAAATGTATTATAAACCCTATTATCAGTTACTACCCTGTAAATGTGTAAGATAATTGAAAACAATTGATCTTTGCATGTCAAGCATCAAGGCAGTGGAAAACGACTCACCATAGTACAGCCCATATCCCAGTTATCAGACTGTGGGTGAAAGATGTGCAGATATTTCTCCATTTCCAGGCGTTTCTGCAAGCAGTTTTAGGAATATGGAGTTTACTGACACCACAGTTGACAAGTTTAAAAAATCCAATAGAGCCACCCGCAGTCAAAAGCACTGAATTCAACTCCATGGCGACGACAAACTCCTTTCTGTGTCCTACTCCACTTGAAGAATTCAACGTTAGAAAATTCGCGCGCTGTAGTTGTTCAAGATCGACGCGCTCGCTCTCCCTGCTCGCGATTGATATTTACACTGTCAAAGCAAACATACTGACTTTACTTTGGAGTTCCGTGTTAATTCATCCCAAAGCGATAAATGTTCTTCCGACTCCTGATGTCAGTCGACTCAAATGTAGGCAATTTGATCGTTTTGTCTCATAAATGGAAGGTGAGGCGTGGACGTCAATGATGATCTATTCTATTCTATGATTTCAGGTTGACCATTTTTATTGTAGTACCAGCCAAAGGAGAATACATAATTGCTTTCTCGGACGCATGTGCTGAGCGTGCGAATTGATGTAAAAGTTGTGAAATGCTCCTATTATAAAATGATCCTTGCTTGTGTAACTTGTGCTGTGGAGTTACCAAACACAGACAATACCCGCCCTACTATAAGGGGGCGCAGCTAGAACGATTAAAAGTATACGTCATGAATGTATCACTCCGCCTCCGTTCATTCATAAAGGGTTATGGGAATAGTAGTTTCATGAAATAAACCAGACAACATAGACGCACGTAGTTTTTTTCTGTGGGCCAGGACACGACGTGTATCTTTTATGACACGCAAAGACCCAAACGGCGTTCCATGCGATGCAGATAGTTGTCTCGCCTAGTGCTGGTCATAAAAGAAAGCTAGCTAGCTCATGGACGCAAACAATGTTCTTCCCCAAAAACACAGCAAAACGACATCATCTGTTTCAGTAGTACTATATAGCTAGGTGTCGTCATCTAAAATAGCCCTCATTTGTAAAACAGTTCTTATTTGATTAATGGTGGTCGGTTCCATCTATGTGAACATAGCCATAATAGTAGACTTTGCGGTTAGCCTTCAAAATAAAAGTATGCCATTGACAGTGATGCAAATTAATACAATTATAATTATGCCATAATTGAATAGATCATGCTAAACGAGGTTGAAATGTTGTTATATAAAATCAACAAATACAATAATTTGTTTATTTGACAAAAAGCTGTTGAAATCACACTGGATGTATTAGACTTTAGAATTGCATTGGGGGCATACTTATTTTATATATTTTTTATTTTTTTATTTCACCTTTATTTAACCAGGTAGGCTAGTTGAGAACAAGTTCTCATTTACAACTGCGACCTGGCCAAGATAAAGCAAAGCAGTTCGACACATACAACAACACAGAGTTACACATGGAATAAACAAACATACAGTCAATAAAACAGTAGAAAAAGTCTATATACAGTGTGTGCAAATGAGGTAGGATAAGGGAGGTAAGGCAATAAATAGGCCATGGTGGCGAAGTAATTACAATATAGCAATTAAACACTGGAATGGCTGATGTGCAGAAGATGAATGTGCAAGTAGAGATACTGGGATGCAAAGGAGCAAGATAAATAAATAAATACAGTATGGGGATGAGGTAGTTGGATGGGCTATTTACAGATGGGCTATGTACAGGTGCAGTAATCTGTGAGCTGCTCTGACAGCTGGTGCTTAAAGCTAGTGAGGGAGATATGAGTCTCCAGCTTCAGTGATTTTTGCAGTTCGTTCCAGTCATTGGCAGCAGAGAACTGGAAGGAAAGGCAGCATAAAGGAAGAATTGGCTTTGGGGGTGACCAGTGAGATATACCTGCTGGAGCGCGTGCTACGGGTGGGTGCTGCTATGGTGACCAGTGAGCTGAGATAAGGCGGGGCTTTACCTAGCAGAGACTTCTAGATGACCTGGAGCCAGTGAGTTTGGCGGTGAGTATGAAGCGAGGGCCAGCCAACGAGAGCGTACAGGTCGCAGTGGTGGGTAGTATATTGGGCTTTGGTGACAAAATGGATGGCACTGTGATAGACTGCATCCAATTTGTTGAGTAGAGTGTTGGAGGCTATTTTGTAAATGACATCGCCAAAGTCAAGGATCGGTAGGATGGTCAGTTTTACAATGGTATGTTTGGCAGCATGAGTGAAGGATGCTTTGTTGCGAAATAGGAAGCCAATTCTAGATTTTAGTTTGGATTGGAGATGCTTGATGTGAGTCTGGAAGGAGAGTTTACAGTCTAACCAGACACCTAGGTATTTGTAGTTGTCCACATATTCTAAGTCAGAACCGTCCAGAGTAGTGATGCTGGACTTGCGGGCAGCGATCGGTTGAAGAGCATGCATTTAGTTTTACTTGCATTTAAGAGCAGTTGGAGGCCACGGAAGGAGAGTTGTATGGCATTGAAGCTCGTCTGGAGGTTAGTTAACACAGTGTCCAAAGAAGGGCCAGAGGTATACAGAATGGTGTCGTCTGCATAGAGGTGGATCAGAGGATCATCAGCAGCAAGAGCGACATCATTGATGTATACAGAGAAGAGAGTCGGCCTGAGAATTGAACCCTGTGGCACCTCCATAGAGACTGCCAGAGGTCCGGACAACAGGCCCTTCGATTTGACACATTGAACACTGCCAGAGAAGTAGTTGGTGAACCAGGTGAGGCAATCATTTGAGAAACCAAGACTGTTGAGTCTGCCGATAAGAATGTGGTGATTGACAGAGTCGAAAGCCTTGGCCAGGTCGATGAATACGGCTGCACAGTAATGTCTCTCATCAATGGCGGTTATAATATCGTTTAGGACCTTGAGCGTGGCTGAGGTGCACCCATAATCAGCTCTGAAACCAGATTTCATAGCGGAGAAGGTACGGAGGAATTCGAAATGGTCGGTATCTGTTTGTTAACTTGGCTTTCAAAGACCTTAGAAAGGCAGGGTAGGATAGATATAGGTCTGTAGCAGTTTTGGTCTAGAGTGTCTCCCCCTTTGAAGAGGGGGATGACCGCGGCAGCTTTCCAGTCTTTGGGGATCTCAGACGATACAAAAGAGAGGTTGAACAGGCTATTAATAGGGGTTGCAACAATTTTGGCAGATAATTTTAGAAAGAGAGGGTTCAGATTGTCTAGCCCTGCTGATTTGTAGGGGTCCAGATTTTGCAGCTCTTTGAGAACATTAGCTATCTGGATTTGGGTGAAGGAGAAATGGGGGAGGCTTGGGCGAGTTGCTGTGTGGGGGGAGGGGGCAGGGCTGTTGATCGGGGTAGGGGTAGCCAGGTGGAAAGCATGGCCAACCGGAGAAAAATGCTTATTGAAATTCTCAATTATCGTGGATTTATCGGTGGTGACAGTGTTTCCTAGCCTCAGTGCAGTGGGCAGCTGGGAGGAGGTGCTCTTATTCTCCATGGACTTTACAGTGTCCCATAACTTTTTTGAGTTTGTGCTACAGGATGCATATTTCTGTTTGAAAAAGCTAGCCTTTGCTTTCCTAACTGCCTGTGTATATTGGTTCCTAACTTCCCTGAAAAGTTGCATGTCACGTGGGCTATTCGATGCTAATGCAGAACGCCACAGGATGTTTTTGTGCTGGTCAAGGGCAGTCAGGTCTGGAGAGAACCAAGGGCTATATCTGTTCCTGGTTAAAAAAAAATTGAATGGGGCATGCATATTTAAGATGGTGAGTAAGGCACTTTTAAAGAATAACCAGGCATCCTCTACTGACGGGATGAGGTCAATATCCTTCCAGGATACCCGGGCCAGGTCGATTAGAAAGGCCTACTCGCTGAAGTGTTTTAGGGAGCGTTTGACAGTGATGAGGGGTGGTCGTTTGACCGCAGACCCATTACGGATGCAGGCAATGAGGCAGTGATCGCTGAGATCTTGGTTGAAAACAGCAAAGGTGTATTTGGAGGGCAAGTTGTTTAGGATGATATCTGTGAGGGTGCCCGTGTTTGCGGATATGGGGTTGTACCTGGTGGGTTCGTTGATAATTTGTGTGAGATTGAGGGCATCAAGCTTAGATTGTAGGATGGCCGGGGTGTTAAGCATGTCCCAGTTTAGGTCACCTAGCAGCACGAGCTCTGAAGATAGATGGGGGGCAATCAATTCACATATGGTGTCCAGGGCACAGCTGGGGGCAGAGCGTGGTCTATAGCAAGCAGCAACGGTGAGAGACTTGTTTCTGGAAAGGTGGATTTTTAAAAGTAGAAGCTCGAATTGTTTGGGTATAGACCTGGATAGCAAGACAGAACTTTGCAGGCTATCTCTGCAGTAGATTGCAACACCGCCCCCTTTGGCAGTTCTATCTTGTCGGAAGATGTTGTAGTTAGGGATGGAAATTTCAGGGGTTTTGGTGGTCTTCCTAAGCCAGGATTCAGACACGGTGTCAGGTGTGTGCATACTGGAAGCGAAGTCAGGTGCAGGAGAGCAGAGATTTGTGAACAGGCGCACACTTTATTGAGGCAAAAGTGCAAAACGCACAAAACAGTTACAAGAATAATGTTTAACAATAAACATCTTTGTGAAATATCACGTAAAAAACTAACCAGTCTGGCGTGTCAACAACAAAGACGTAACACAAACAATCTTACACAAAGACATGATGGGGAACAGAGGAATAAATACATGTAGATTGATTGGGGAATGAAAACCAGGTGTGCAGGGAACAAGACAAAACAAATGGATACATGAAAAATGGAGCGGCGATGGCTAGAAAGCCGGTGACGTCGACTGCCGAACGCCGCCTGAACAAGGAGAGGAGCCGACACCGGCGGAAGTCGTGACATACGGCTAGGACATCCGGGTTGGCAGAGTGTGCTAAAGCAGTGAATAAAACAAACTTAGGGAGGAGGCTTCTAATGTTAACATGCATGAAACCAAGGCTTTTACGGTTACAGAAGTCAACAAATGAGAGCACCTGGGGAGTAGGAGTGGAGCTAGGCACTGCAGGGCCTGGATTAACCTCTACATCAACAGAGGAACAGAGGAGGAGTAGGATAAGGGTACGGCTAAAGGCTAACAGAACTGGTTGTATAGTACGTTCGGAACAGAGAGTAAAAGGAGCAGGTTTCTGGGTGTGATAGAATAGGTTCAAGGCATAATGTACAGACAAAGGTATGGTAGGATGTGAGTACATTGGAGGTAAACCTAGGCATTGAGTAATGATGAGAGAGATATTGTCTCTAGAGACGTTTAAACCAGGTGATGTCACAGCATATGTGGGAAGTGGAACTAAATGTTTGGTTAAGGCATATTGAGCAGGGCTAGAGGCTCTACAGTGAAATTAGACAATAATCACTAACCAGGACAGTAATGGACAAGGCATATTGATATTAGGGAGAGGCATGCGTAGCCAAGTTATCATGGGGGTGCAGTGAGTGGTTGGGCTGGCTGGAGACATGGCGATTCATACAGCTAGCAGGCCGGGGCTAGCAGGCTAGCAGAAGGACGTCGCGACGGAGGAAAGTCTGTTTTAGCCTCCGCGTGCGGTGACGTCGTTAGACCAGTCGTGATGGATTAGTAGGGTTCCCGAGTAGCAGAGGGGTCCAAGTCCAATTGGCAAAATAGGTATAGTGGCCCAAGAAATTGGCCGATGGATCTATTCAGCTAACAGTCCAATATGCTCTACACAGCTAGCGGGCCGCGTCTAGCAGCTAGCGGGCCGTAGCTAGCAGGCTAGCAGATGGGCATTCAGGAGACGTCGCGGCATAGGGGCCAGTTGAGTACCTCCTCGAGCTGGTTACGTCTATCAGAGAAGTAGTTGGTTTCACTGTACAGCCTTACCTGTGGATTGTGGATCAATGACATAGGGTATCAGTCTACTTAGTGACACCCAGAGAAACATTAGCGTCATAGCTCTTATTGCGGGAATCTGAAACAACTGAATTGAGCCACATTTATTGTCAACCCATGTGTATTGAACACCATTCCCGAGGAAAAACAATACTGCGTGGATGTTTTGGAGTCTGAATACTCTGAGGAGGACGTTGGGAAAAAATATCTTGGGTATTGAGTAGACTGATACCCCATTTAATTGATCCCCAATCTTTAGGTAAAGCTGTACAGTGCAATATGAACGTCAATACACACAATAGGCTGACCGGGGAGGAGATTTCACACAGTCACAGTCACAGTCCCGCAATAAGAGCTACAACACTAATATTTGCGTAAACTCTTCACAGTTGTGTTCTGTGGGTGTCACCAAGTAGACTGGTAACCCATTTCATTGCTTCACCTTGTTTAACATTATCTAGTCTAAACATGGCATGATTCCACCAATTGTAACCTTCTGCATCACTTTCAAATAGGTACTTTTTTTTTGAAGGCAAACCGCAAATTCCACTATTGTGCCTAATCCTTATTGTGGCTAGCTTCACAACACAAAACCTGGTCCGGTCGAGACTCACTAGCCAGATGAAGCTAGCTGGCTGCTTATAACGTTATCTTTGGGCATTAGTGAGGTCGTGCACTGATGTTGGGCGATTAGGCCTTGCTCGCAGTCAGCGTTCCAATTAAGTGTTCGATGGGGTTGAGGTCAGGGCTCTGTGCAGGCCAGTCAAGTTCTTCCACACCGATCTCGACAAACCATTTCTTTATTGACCTCTCTTTGTACAGAGGGGCATTGTCATGCTGAAAAAGGAAAGGTCCTTCCCCAAACTGTTGCCACAAAGTTGGAAGCACCGAATCGTCTAGAATGTCATTCGATGCTGTAGCATAAGATTTCCCTTCACTGGAACTAAGGGGCCTAGCCCGAACCATGAAAAACAGCCCCAGACCATTATTCCTCCTCCACCAAACTTTACAGTTGGCACTATGCATTGGGGCAGGTAGCATTCTCCTGGCATCAGCCACACCCAGATTCGTCCACTGGACTGCCAGATGGTGAAGCATGATTCATCACTCCAGAGAACGCATTTCCACTGCTCCAGAGTCCAATGGTGGCGAGCTTTACACCACTCCAGCTGACGCTTGGCATTGTGCATGATGATCTTAGGCTTGTGTGTGGATGGAAACCCATTTCATGAAGCACCCAACGAACAGTTATTGTGATGACGTTGCTTTCAGAGGCAATTTGAAACTCGGTATTGATGACTATTGCAACCGAGGACTGACGATTTTTACACGTTATGTACTTTAGCATGCGGCGGTCCCATTTTGTGAACTTGTGTGGCCTACCACTCCGGGCTGAGCCTTTGTTGTCCCTAGATGTTTCCACTTCACAATAACAGCACTTACAGATTACGGGGCCAGCTCTAGCAGGGCAGAAATTTGACAGAAAAATTCCAACAACTGACTTGTTGGAAAAGTGGTATCCTATGATGGTGCAGCGTTGAAAGTCACTGAGCTCTTCAGTAAGGCCATTCTACTGCCAATGTATATCTATGAATATTGCATGGCTGTGTGCTCGATGTTATACACCAGTCAGCAACCGGTGTGTCTGAAATAGCCGAATCCACTAATTTGAAGGGTGTCCACATACTTTTGTTTATATAGTGTATCTGTGACCGCAAACATTGAGGGGATTCTATTAATGTTTCCGATTAACCGGTTTAGCACTGCTTGCATTCGTTTTGGAACAGGGCTGCCTCCCGGGCATGAACCGGTTGCCCCGTTTTAAAGTCGGTTCAAAACAAAAGTGAAGTAGGTTAAGCACTTGGAGTAATGAGTAGGATTATGTGTTTGTGCACATGCAAAAGCGACTGCTTTTGATAAAAACGCTTTATCTGCCTTCCCAATGAAAACTAGTTTAAACATTCGAACATATGTTCTTTGGAAAATAGATGTTGTAGGCTATGTTTATGAATTATGCATTACGCTGCCTTGTTGACAACATGACCAAGCGGCGCAGATTAGGCTCCCTCACTGTCTTTGCCCGTACGTACCACGGGCCATGTCCCAGTGCACCTAATCGAACTCCCTTACCGTGGGTATGGAAATTGAAGAGTTCCCTAGCTCCACCACTATCACATTTCTGCTTAGTCACTCTCACTGAGTGTTTTGTTTGCCCAAGTGATGACTGTATGGGTGATTTCAGTTATTTATTTTGTCGCAAACAGCCTACAGCCTTGGATAAGATAAGACGAATTCAGCTTTGGTTCTTTTGGTGCTGCTGTCGGTAGAAAAGGTCGCCGAAGTCTTGGGTCCATCTGCACAGTGACAGACTGCACTATCATCGTGATACCGCGTGACAGTGGCTTGGGATACACGCGCGAACGACTCTTTGGTTGAAAAATAAGGCGACCGGCGGTATTGTACAGAGATACGGTTCACGTTTCCTTTTCTCGGGGACCAGTGCATTGTCTGGCAGGAAAACAGGTGAGCAAAGTTGGTTATTTAGCAAATTAATGGGCTGTTCTAGGAAACTATGTTCATAATTTTGACAGCAACCGTATAGCCATCGGTTGGAAAACACAGAAGCCATCGGAGAGAATAGTTCCCCATTTGACAGCATTTGCTTAAAAACCTCTTAAGGATCGGAGGATCACCTAAAATGACATACCCAAATCTAACTGCCTGTAGCTCAGGACCTAAAGCAAGGATATGCATATTCTTGGTACCATTTGAAAGGAAACACTTTGACGTTTGTGGAAATTAATGTAGGACAATATAACACATTAGATCTGGTAAAAGATAATACAAAGAAAAAAACATGCGTTTTCTATTTTTGAAATGCAAGAGAAAGGCCATTATATGATTTAGGAGTCTAGGCGCAATTTAGATTTTGGCCACTAGATGGCAGCATTGTATGCGCACAGTTTTAGACTGATCCAATGAACCATTTCATTACTGTTCAAAATGTTGTATCAAGTCTGCCCAAATGTGCCTAATTGGTTTATTGATACATTTAAGTACATAACTGTGTACTCTCCTCAAACAATAGCATGGTATTCTTTCACTATAATAGGTACTGTAAATTGAACAGTGCAGATAGCTTAAATTTCTGTTAATCTTTCTGCCCATATCAGATATGTTTATGTCCTGGGAAATGTTCTTGTTACTTACAACGTCATGCTAATCACATTAGCGCATGTTAGCTCGGACACCAATCCTATAGAGGATAAAAACCATCCCCTTTGCATTATCTTCTTTTTGGGAAAAAACTACAGAGATAAACTTCCTTTTATATTTTCCCTGCGCAATATGATTTTCTTCCTTGCAGATATGAGTCAAGGCCAGGGTCAAGCTACTACAGGTCAGGACCAAGATCAGGTCACTGGGATGGTGTGTCTGGAGTCTGACCTGCAAGATGGACAGTAAGATTTTATCACACACCCATCACACAATCAGATAGCTTATTTATATTATAGTACTTCTGCTGCAAATGTAAGATACTAAGTATATTATTCCATAGTAGGCCTAAAGGTAGAGTATTACACACTGACATGCAAGTATTCAAATAACATTATTACGTTCATGTCATTACCCATAACTGGATGTTAGAGGCAATATGTAAAATACATTCACACAACTTTATTTGATCCTTTCCATGTTCTTCTTATATTTGTCAGCTATCTAAATGTGACTATCTGTTCTTGTCTATAGGATGAAGGAGGTGGAGGTGGATGAGCAGAAGATTCTATTGGTCCGTACCCAGGGCCTGTACAGTGCTGTAGGGAGCAAATGTTCCCACTATGGCGCTCCTCTCATCAAAGGTATTATCTACACACACACACGCATGCACATGTAACGGATGTGAAATGGCTAGCTAGTTAGCGGGTACGCGCTACTAGCGTTTCAATCAGTTACGTCACTTGCTCTGAAACCTAGATGTAGTGTTGCCCCTTGCTCTGCAAGGGCCGCGGCTTTTGTGGAACGATGGGTAACGACGCTTCGTGGGTGTCAGTTGTTGATGTGTGCAGAGGGTCCCTGGTTCGCGCCCGTGTCGGGGCGAGGGGACGGTTTAAAGTTATACTGTTACATTGATGCTGTTGACCCGGATCACTGGTTGCTGCGGAAAAGGAGGAGGTTGAAAGGGGGGTGAGTGTAACGGATGTGAAATGGCTAGCTAGTTAGCGGGTACGCGCTACTAGCGTTTCAATCAGTTACGTCACTTGCTCTGAAACCTAGATGTAGTGTTGCCCCTTGCTCTGCAAGGGCCGCGGCTTTTGTGGAACGATGGGTAACGACGCTTCGTGGGTGTCAGTTGTTGATGTGTGCAGAGGGTCCCTGGTTCGCGCCCGGGTCGGGGCGAGGGGACGGTCTAAAGTTATACTGTTACACACAGAACACCCGTCCACATGCACGCACACTCGCAGTTGGGTAAGCAAGTCATTACATGTTCATGGCTGGGCCATGAGTTAACAGTTATTATTTATTCTAAACCATTGTGTTGAAAATTGGGTCAACCCATACAGGCTTGTGTTCATTCATGTAGAGTGTATTTACATAGAGAACACTGTATTCAAAACTCTGTCATGAAAAATGTAATCTGTCAGGCTTGTTGACAGTTCCATTGATGCAAGTGTACAATAATGGCATTTGTCAAGGTGTGTCATTCACCATGCTCTGTGGATGCTGGCTATGCCCTTTTCATACGTCTCACATTACAATCTGATTGGGTGCAAAAAACGTCAGTTAGTCATTAACAGGGGTCAAAGTAGGCCGGTACAGTCCGGTGTCCTGGTAAGTAAATCGTGGGGGTAATAAACACAGTTATTAGTCACATTGGAGAGTGGAGAGAATATTGTGACTACTGTAGTGTTTTGAACAATGAAAATGCCATGCTCTTTCACGTCACAGGAGCCTTAGTCGGGGACAGAGTGAGATGTCCCTTTCATGGTGCATGCTTCAACATCAAGACTGGAGATATTGAGGAGTATCCTGGCCTGGACTGTTTGCCTAGTTATAAGGTATTAACTTGCTTTATATTAATAATGCAGTTCAATAACTGAGGAACAATAACTGTGAATCAATGGATACTTTGTCTTGAATGTGTTGACTGTCACCTACACTAACTCATCTTTATTTTCTAAGGTCAAAGTTGAAGATGGTAAAGTTTATGTGTCAGTAAACAAAAAGGTCAGCAAGACTGCATGATTTTCTCAACATAGTCTCTCTTTCCTAAATGTACATGTAGCTTACTGAGTACATTTGATGCGTAGATGGACCTTATGACTAAAGTATCCACGATCTCCTCAGTCTCTGAAGCTGTACAAGCGGGTGAAGGATATGAGCTGCAGAGTGTCAGGGGTCAGGCACACCATCCTGCTGATAGGAGGAGGTGAGGATTGGGCCTGAAATGTCAGGAAAAAGGGGAGGCTTCTTCAGGGAGTGGAGACCTCAAAACTAAATTATGTGTGTGTGTACAGGACCTGCCTCTTTGCTGTGTGCCGAGACTCTGCGACAGAACCGCTACGAAGGTCGAATCGTCATGGTGACCAGGGACACCCTGCCACCCATTGACAAACCTAAGCTCAGTAAAGTAAGGGTGAAAGGTCATGGGTCAGTTGAAAGCTGGCATGACCACCGCTGTTCCAGAACACTTCCAAAAAGAGCATCTTTTGAGCCCACAGGGGTGTGACGTTATTTTAGTATCCACAAAGTTTGTAATGCCCCTTCTCTTCCTCTCTTGCTACTCCTCCTCAGGCAATGCATTTGGAGAGTGCTAGCCTCCTCCTTCGGCCAACTGACTTCTTCCAGCAGCATGACATAGAGCTGTGGATGCAAAAGGAGGTGAGACCAGGGGCAGGAATAATGTGTCAATAATTAGCCTGTTGACATAGCCTACTGGAGTATCTTTTTATGAGTTGCTAGCCCACACAATGTATTGAAGCCATATAGATAATGTAGCATACTGTCTTTGGTCAGTAGCACCATGTGATCTAACTTGTGATCAAAGCCCTGGCGTAATCTAAATGTGTGTGTGTGTTTGCCTGAGTTGTTTGTAGGTAGTATCTGTGAACCCAGTGGAGAAGACAGTGAAGCTGAATGACGGCTCCTTGCATTACTATGACCAGCTGCTCATATCAACAGGCTGCAGGTCAGTGGCCTGTTACTGTTACCCCTCCCTTATCGAACGCCGTTTGGGTCCTTGTGTGTCAAAAAGATCCACGTTAAATTATACTATTTGACGTGCCGATTAACAAAATTCTATTATAGAATATTGTGTGCGCTGACTTTGCTTGTGCAGGCCAAGCACCACCACTACAGTCAGTTGCACTGTCAAAGCTGTAAAAAAAAATTCTGCAAATAAGCACACACACCGGCCCCTATTGATGTGTTTACAATACTGCGTTGGTAATAAGCCATAATTTGTTCAACTGAATGGGAAAGCAGTGTGAACAGCCTTCTATACTCCGCTTCCATTGTTTTGATCACGCGGAATGGTATATGTTCAGAATAGCTTCAGAAAGTAATATCGACACATATACCGAAACGGTGAATGAGTTTATCAGGAAGTGCATAGGGGATGTTGTACCCACTGTGACTATTAAAACCTACCCTAACCAGAAACCGTGGATAGATGGGAGCATTCGTCAAAACTGAAAGCGTGAACCCTCGCATTTAACCAGGGCAAGAAAACTGGGAATATGGAAGAATACAAACAGTGTAGTTATTCCCTCCGCAAAGCAATCAAGCAGGCTAAACGTCGGTATAGGGACAAAGTTGAGTCCCAGTTCAACGGCTCAGACATGAGACGTACAGTGCCTTGCGAAAGTATTCACCCCCCTTGGCATTTTTCCTATTTCGTTGCCTTACAACCGAGAATTAAAATAGATTTTGGGGGGGTTTGTATCATTTGATATACACAACATGCCTACCACAAATTTTCTATGGGATTGAGGCCAGGGCTTTGTGATAGCCATTCCAATACATTGACTTTGTTGTCTTTAAGCCCTTTTGCCACAACTTTGGAAGTTTGCTTGGGGTCATTGTCCATTTGGAAGACCCATTTGCGACCAAACTTTAACTTCCCGACTGATGTCTTGAAATGTTGCTTCAATATATCCACATAATTTTCCATCCTCATGATGCCATCTATTTTGTGAAGCGGACCAGCCCCTCCTGCAGCAAAGCACCCCCACAACATGATGCTGCCACCCCCGTGCTTCACGGTTGGGATGGTGTTCTTCGGCTTGCAAGCCTCCCCCTTTTTCCTTCAAACATAACGATGGTCATTATGGCCAAACAGTTCTATTTTGTTTCATCAGACCAGAGGTCATTCCTCCAAAAAGTACGATCTTTGTCCCCATGTGCAGTTGCAAACCGTAGTCTGGCTTTTTTATGGCGGTTTTGGAGCAGTGGCTTCTTCCTTGCCGAGCAGCCTTTCAGGTTATGTCGATATAGGACTCGTTTTTACTGTGGATATAGATACTTTTGTACCCGTTTCCTCCAGCATCTTCACAAGGTCCTTTACTGTTGTTCTGGGATTGATTTGCACTATTCGCACCAAAGTACGTTCATCTCTAGGAGACAGAACGCGTCTCCTTCCTGTGCGGTATGACGGCTGCGTGGTCCATGGTGTTTATACTTGCGTACTATTGTTTGTACAGATGAATGTGGTACCTTCAGGCATTTGGAAATTGCTCCCAAGGATGAACCAGACTTGTGGAGGTCTACAACTTTTTCTTCTGAGGTCTTGGCTGATTTCTTTTGATTTTCCCATGATGTCAAGCGAAGAGGCACTGAGTTTGAAGGTAGGCCTTGAATTACCTCCACAGGTACACCTCCAATTGACTCAAAGGATGTCAATTAGCCTATCAGAATCATCTACAGCCATGACATCATTTTCTGGAATTTTCCAAGCTGTTTAAAGGCACAGTCAACTTAATGTATGTAAACTTCTGACCCACTGGAATTGTGATACAGTGAATTATAAGTGAAATAATCTGTCTGTAAACAATTGTTGGAAAAATGACTTGTGTCATGCACAAAGTAGATGTCCAAAACGACTTGCCAAAACTATAGTTTGTTTACAAGAAATTTGTGGAGTGGCTGATAAAGTAGTTTTAATGACTCCAACCTAAGTGTATGTAAACTTCCGACTTCAACTGTATGTGTAAACTGCGCTCCACTATTCTACGGTATCTTAGTCACTTTTAAATTGTGTTTACATATTGCATCACCCATTTCATATGTATATACTGTATTGTATTCTATACCACACCACTGACTGTTAAACAGCCATCTCCAGCACATCAGAGGTTGCTGCCTATAGACATAGATTAGGAATCACTGGTCACTTTAAGGAAATTAAACACTAGCCACTTTAATAATGTATCCATATCTTGCATTACTCATATGTACATATGTGTAAACTGTACTCTATACTATTCTACGGTATCTTAGTCACTTTAATTGTTTGTAAATATTGCATCACTGCTACGTTCATTGAAAGATGGATTGGACCAAGGTGCAGCGTGGTAGGCGAACATCTTACTTTATTTAAAATGAACACCGAAAAAATACAAACCGAACGTAAAGTTCTGCAAGCTACACAGCAACTATACAAAATCAAGATCCCACAAACTAAGGTGGAAAAAAGGCTGCCTAAATATGATCCCCAATCAGAGACAATGATAGACAGCTGCCTCTGATTGGGAACCATACCAGGCCATCTCATGTATATACTGTATTCTATACTTTGCCACTGTATCTTAGTTCAATGCCGCTCTGACATATATGTATATATATTCTTAATCCATTCCTTACTTAGATTTACCTGTATTTTGGGTATATGTTGTGAAACTGTTAGATATTGCTTGTTAGATATTACTGCACTGTCGGAGCTAGAAGCACAAGCATTTCTCTACACCCGCAATAACATCTGCTAAACACGTGTATGTGACCAATAACATCTGCTAAACACGTGTATGTGACCAATAACATCTGTTAAACACGTGTATGTGACCAATAACATCTGCTAAACACGTGTATGTGACCAATAACATCTGTTAAACACGTGTATGTGACCAATAACATCTGCTAAACATGTGTATGTGACCAATAACATCTGTTAAACACGTGTATGTGACCAATAACATCTGCTAAACACGTGTATGTGACCAATAACATCTGTTAAACACGTGTATGTGACCAATAACATCTGCTAAACACGTGTATGTGACCAATAACATCTGCTAAACACGTGTATGTGACCAATAACATCTGCTAAACACGTGTATGTGACCAATAACATCTGCTAAACACGTGTATGTGACCAATAACATCTGCTAAACACGTGTATGTGACCAATAACATCTGCTAAACACGTGTATGTGACCAATAACATCTGCTAAACACGTGTATGTGACCAATAACATCTGCTAAACACGTGTATGTGACCAATAACATCTGCTAAACACGTGTATGTGACCAATAACATCTGCTAAACACGTGTATGTGACCAATAACATCTGCTAAACACGTGTATGTGACCAATAACATCTGCTAAACACGTGTATGTGACCAATAACATCTGCTAAACACGTGTATGTGACCAATAACATCTGCTAAACACGTGTATGTGACCAATAACATCTGCTAAACACGTGTATGTGACCAATAACATCTGCTAAACACGTGTATGTGACCAATAACATCTGCTAAACACGTGTATGTGACCAATAACATCTGCTAAACACGTGTATGTGACCAATAACATCTGCTAAACATGTGTATGTGACCAATAACATCTGCTAAACATGTGTATGTGACCAATAACATCTGCTAAACACGTGTATGTGACCAATAACATCTGCTAAACACGTGTATGTGACCAATAACATCTGCTAAACACGTGTATGTGACCAATAACATCTGCTAAACACGTGTATGTGACCAATAACATCTGCTAAACACGTGTATGTGACCAATAACATCTGCTAAACACGTGTATGTGACCAATAATATTTCATTTGATTTGATTTATCGTCCCTAGAGTGAATACAGTACTTGTCAGCACTAAGCAAGAGGATGATATTTTTAGGTCCTTTTGTTGACTACAGTAATCAAATATGGGCACATTTTAAAGAATCAGTCACACTGGTCCCCTGCCTGTCTTGGTATATGCTACCTAGACAATGTCAGAGCCAAAGCTATAGGCCTACAGCGTTTGTCACCAAATTCTCCATGACAATCACATTCTCATTTGAATTGGTGACCTTTTGAATTCTAGATGTCAAACTCTACTGAATCTGTATGCCTATCTAATGCTCTGTCCAATGCTAGCATACTAGCCGTTTTACCCACGTCTCCCTCTCTTTCTGCCTCCTTGTAGGGCGAGGCCTCTGAGCTGTCCTGGCTCTGAGTTGGAGGGAGTGAGGATACTGCAGAGCTACGAGGACGCCAAGGAGATCCACCAATCCTGTGTGGGAAAGAAGGCTGTGGTCGTTGGCGCCTCCTTCATAGGTTAACCATAAAGAGATCACTTCATACTGTACACTGAGGAAAAGTCCTATTTTTTTAAATTTAATTTATAAACGAAATGTATAAGTAGTTTATTAACTATAGGTTTGTGACTTGGTTGCTTACAGTAAGTTGAGGTTGTTGTATTTGATAAGACTTTCATTTGATTTGTGTGCCTCAAAACCAAGTTTTCCCTCCTCCATTTTTACATCATAGGTATGGAGGTGGCATCCTACTTGGCAGACAAAGCTGCCAGTGTGGCGATGGTTGGCAACGGCTCATATCCCTTTGAGAGGTCTCTGGGCCCAGAGATTGGGAAGATGACAATGCAGGTCTGAGACAATGGTTATCATATGTAATGTACTCTACCTGATACAACACCCACCACTAGGCTACAAACGTTTATGAATATTTAACTCCCAAGTTTTGATAGTATAACTCAAACATGAGTGTGTGTTTCTCCTCTGTCGAAGATGTTGGAGGAGAGCAAAGTCAAGTTCTACATGAATGACGGAGTGGTGGAGATCATAGGGCAGAATGGCAAGGTCAAGTAAATCAATAATCACCCAGCAGCAAACATCACCACAACTTATATAACTGTAATACACGTTATGGACATTCTCTCAAGACCCATAGAGATGATTAAGATGGAAAATTGTTGTTTGTATAGGTGAAAGAGGTTGTTCTGAAAAGCGGTGCGGTCGTGGAAACGGATGTGGTGATAGCAGGGATCGGTAGGTAATCTGATACTTCTGCATATCCTTAAAGATCTATAAAGGATCCATTAGAGTTTCCATCAGCTCACACTTTCCCTGTTAAATCTCTCAACATGGTCTCTGTGGAACTTTCCCATCCTATTTCCACCATTTGTTTGAATTAACCAGACCTAGGTTCAAATAATATTCGGTGTCCGGCAAGCTCAGTCAAGCAGAGCTGAAATATTTTAATGGAAATAAATACTATTTGAACCCAGGTCTGATAGATGGGGTTTCACAATGTTGGAGTTATTGATGTAACCATCATGGTTTCTCCTTAGGTGTCATCCCTAACTCTGACTTCCTGAAGGAAAGCCAGGTGGAGGTGGATTCTAGAAAGGCTGTCATCATTGATAAGGTAACCATGATGATGGTTATCATTAACAAGCTATAGTAATGTTGAGGTAATAACTATGGTACTAATGGTTTACACTCCCCAACAAATTGCTGCTTCCCTACAGTTCATGAGGACCAACATTCCAAATGTTTTTGGAGCAGGAGACGTGACGTCCTTCCCTCTCACCATACGGAAAGACCAGAGGGTCAACATTGGACATTGGCAGTTGGCATCAGCTCACGGTAAAATCTAATTTTATTTGTTACATGTTTTGTAGAAAAAAGGTGTAGATTAACAGTGAAATTCTTACTTACGGGTCCTTTTCCAACAATGCAGAGTTAAAAATAAGATAACATGTAGATAGTGACATGAGGAATAAATACCCAGTGAATAATGAGTTGAAATAATGAGTAAAAATAACATGGCTATATATAGGGAGTAGAATATAACATGGCTATATATAGGGAGGAGAAAATAACATGGCTATATATAGGGAGGAGAAAATAACATGGCTATATATAGGGAGGAGAAAATAACATGGCTATATATAGGGAGGAGAAAATAACATGGCTACATATAGGGAGGAGAAAATAACATGGCTCTATATAGGGAGGAGAAAATAACATGGCTACATATAGGGAGGAGAAAATAACATGGCTACATATAGGGAATACCAGTGCCTACTAGATGTGCAGGGGTACAAGGTAATTGAGGTAGCTATGTACTGTACAATACTGTAGGTAGGGATAAAGTGACTAGGCAACAGGATAGATAATAGACAGTAGCAGCAGCGATGTGGTAAGTGTGTGTGTGTTTGTGTGATGTCATTATGCATGTGTGTGCATGTTATATGTGTGTGGGTGTATGTAGTGTGTGTGTTGGGGTGTAAGTATGTGTGAGTGTGTGGGTAGAGTGTGTGCACAGAGTCGGTGCAAGAGAGTTAGTGCAAAAAAGAGTCATTGCAGGTAGTTTGTGAAGCCATTTGATTAGCTATTTAGCAGTCTTGTTTAGAAGTCTTCTGGCTTGGGGGTAGAAGCTGTTCAGGGTCCTGTTGGTGCTAGACTTGGTGCATTGGTATTGCTTGCCGTGCGGTGGCAAAGAGAACAGTCTATGACTTGGTTGGCTGGAGTCTTTGAGAATGTTTTGGGCCTTCCTTTGACACCGCCTGTATAGAGGTCCTGGATGACAGGGAGCCCTTTTTGAGGATCTGAGGGCCCATGCCAAGTCTTTTCAGCCTCCTGAGGGGAAAGAGACGTTGTCGTGCCCTCTTCATGACTGTGTTGGTGTGTTTGGACCATGATAGATCCTTAGTGATGTGGACACCGAGGAACTTGAAGCTCTCGACCCACTCCACTACAGCCCCGTCAATGTGAATGGGAGCATGCAAGGCCCTCCATTTCCTGTAGTCCACAATCAGCTCCTTTGTCTTACTGACATTGAGGGAGAGGTTGTTGTCCTGGTACCACACTGCTAGGTCTGACCTCCTCCCTATAGGTTGTCTTATCGTCGACGGTGATCAGGCCTACCACTGTCGTGTCGTCAGCAAACTTAACATGGTGTACAGGAGGGGACTAAGCACGCAGGAGGGGACTAAGCAGGCACCCATGAGAGGCCCCCGTATTGAGGGTTAGCGTGGCAGAAGTGTTGTTGCCTACCCTCACCACCAGGATCCAGTTGCAGAGGGAGATGTTCAGTCCCAGGGACCTTAGCTTAGTGATGAGCTTTGAGGGCACTATGGTGCTGAACTCTGAGTTGTAGTCAATGAACAGCATTCTCATGTAGGTGTTCCTTTTGTCCAAGTGGAAAAGGGCAGTGTGGAGTGCAATAGAGATTGCGTCATCTGTGGATCTGGCGAGGTATGCGAATTGCAGTGGGTCCAGGGTGTCTGGGATGATGGTGATGATGTGAGCCATGACCAGCCTTTCAAAGCATTTCATGGCTACAAATGTGAATGTTATGGGGCTATAGTCATTTAGACAGGTTACCTTGGTGTTCTTGGGCACAGGAACTATGGTGGTCTGCTTAAAACATGTAGGTATTACAGACTGGGTCAGGGAGAGGTTGCGGCCTTGTGAATGTTAACCTGTTTAAAGGACTTACTTACATCAGCTACGGAGAGCATGATCACACAGTCGTCCGGAACAGAAGGTGCTCTCACGCATGATTCAGTGTTGCTTGCCTCGAAGCGAGCAAACAAGGCATTTATCTCGTCTGGTAGGCTCGTGTCACTGGGCAGCTTGTGGCTGGGTTTCCCTTTGTAATCCATGCCAGTTTACAAGCCCTGCTACATCCAATGAGCGTCAGAGCCGGTGTAGTAGGATTCAGTAGCAGGATTTCTTATATGCGTCCGGGTTAATGTTCGGCACCTTGAAAGAGGCAACTCTAGCCATTTAGCTCAGGGCGGATGTTCCCTGTAATCCATGGCTTCTGGTTAGGATATGCACATACGGTCACTGTGGGGACAATGTCATTGATGCACTTATTAATGAAGCCGGTGAGAGAAAAAAAGACTGCTATGCCTGTATTCTTCATTCATGATCCTGAAGCTTTTGTCCCAGCCTATCACTAACACACCTGATTCAGCAGAAAAAAACAGAAGTCAACCACTATGGATATGGCAACGAGAGAATGTCAATTGGTTGGATGTTAGAAATAAAATTAACATTTTTAATGTGTTTGCTTTTTCCTCAGGAAGGGTTGCAGCACTGAATATGTTACAGAAGCAGATTAAGATCGATTCTGTTCCTTTCTTCTGGACAGTGCTGCTAGGGAAGAGTGTCCGCTACACAGGTGATAATCCGAGATGAGATAGTGATACCTCTAAACTCTTAGAAAAAGGGTTCCAAACGAGTTCCATGTAAAACCCTCTTTAAAATGTTCCACATGGAACCCAAAAGGGTTCTACCTGGAACCAAAAATGGTTCTTCAAAGGGGTCTCCAATGGGGACAGCCGAAGAACCCTTTCAGGTTCTAGATCGCACCTTTGTTTCTGTTTCATTCTACACTCTTAGAAACAGTCACTGTTCAATTAACTTATAGTGCATTCGGAACGTTTTCAGACTACTTTACTTTTTCCACATTTTGTTACGTTACAGCCTTATTCTAAAATGGATTACATCATTTTTTCCCTTATCAATCTACACACAATACCCCATAATGATGAAGCAAAAACAGGTTTTTAGAAATGTTAGCACATTTATAAAAATATATATATTTTTTTAAATATCATATTTACACAAGTATTCAGACCCTTTACTCAGTAATTTGTTGAAGCACCTTTGGCAGCGATTACAGCATAGAGTCTGTTTCGATATGACGCTACAAGCTTGGCACACCTGTATTTGGGGAGTTTCTCCCATTCTTCTCTGCAGATCCTCTCAGGCACTGTCAGGTTGGATAGGGAGCGTCGCTACATGGCTATTTTCAGGTCTCTCCAGAGATAGTCGATCGGGTTCAAGTCCATGCTCTTGCTGGGCCACTCAAGGACATTCAGAGACTTGTCCACTCCTGCATTGTTTTGGCTGCGTTCTTAGAGTCGTTGTCCTGTTGGAAGGTGAACCTTCGCCCCATTCTGAGGTCCTGGAGCAGGTTTTCATCAAGGATCTCTCTGACTGTGCTCTGTTCATCTTTCCCTTGATCCTGACATGTCTCCCAATCTCTGCCACTGAAAAACATCCCCACAGTATAATGCTCCTACCATGCATCACCATAGGGATGGTGTCAGGTTTCCTCCAGAAGTGACACTTGGCATACAAGTGTCCAAGCGGGCTGTCATGTGCCTTTTACTGAGGAGTGGCTTCTGTCCGGCCACTCTACCGTAAAGGCCTGATTGGTGAAGTGCTGCAGAGATGATTGTACTTCTGGAAGGTTCTCCCGTGTCCATAGAGGAACTCTGGAGCTCTGTCAGAGTGACCATTGGGCTCTTGGTCACCTCCCTGACCAAGGCCCTTCTCCCCAGATTGCTCAGTTTGGCCGGGCGGCCAGCTCTAGGAAGGGTCTTGGTGGATCCAAACTTCTTCCATTTAAGAATGATGGAGGCCATTGTGTTCTTTTGGACCTTCAATGCTGCATTTTTTTGGTACCCTTTCCCAGATTTGTGCCTTGACACAATCCTGTCTCGCAGCTCTACGGACAATTCCATCGACCTCATGGCTTGGTTTTAGCTCTGACATGCACTGTCAACTGTGGGACCTTGTATTGACAAGTGTGTGCCTTTCCAAATCATTTCCAATCAATTGAATTTACCACAGGTGGACTCCAATCAAGTTGTAGAAACATCTCAAGGAAGATCAATGGTTTAATTTTGAGTCTCATACCAAAGAGTCTGAATACTTATGTAAAAATCTGTTTTTTATTTTTAAGAAATTTGCAAAAAATGTATGACAATTTTCACATTGTCATTATGGGGTATTGTTTGTAGATTGATGAGGATTTTTTATATATAATACATTTTAGAATAAGGCTGTATCTTAACAAAATGTGGAAGAAGTCAAGGGGTCTGAATACTTTCCGAATGCACTGCATGTTGTCCTATTTGTCTCTCATACCTATCGTTTCCAAGGCTACGGTGAAGGATACACAGAGATCATATTCAAGGGCAAAGTTGAGGAGAGGAAGTTCCTAGCTTTCTATATCAAGTAAGTGACAATGCATTGCTTTACATTCCCTTTCTGTTTTGGTCGGTAGTTTTGTAAATGTCATATCTATGCCTAAGATGCATCGTGTGTAGTTGGTCACAACGTAGGAAAATGTTTTGCAGCGGAAATTAAAATGAGCGTTCTTATTGGACAGGACAAGTTCTGTTTTAATATGTTTCCTGGGGGCCTTCCGAGTGGCGCAGCGATCTAAGGCATTGCATCGCATTGCAAGAGGCGTTACTACAGACCCGGGTTCATTCCCAGGCTATGTCACGTGGCTGGAAGTCCCATAGGATGGCGCACAATTGGCCCAGCGTCGTCCGGGTTTGGGGAGGGTTTGGCCTGGGGGCTTTACTTGGGTCATCGCGACTCCTTGTGGCGGGTCGGGTGCCTGCAGGCTGACCCCGGTTGCCAGTTGAAAGCTGTTTCCTCCGACACATTGTTGCGGCTGGCTTCCGGGTTAAGCTGACGGGTGTTAAGGAGCGCGGTTAGTCGGGTCATGTTTTGGAGGACACATGACTCCACCTTCGCCTCTCTC
The DNA here is from genome assembly GCF_016432855.1 of Salvelinus namaycush. Classification (NCBI taxonomy): domain Eukaryota; kingdom Metazoa; phylum Chordata; class Actinopteri; order Salmoniformes; family Salmonidae; genus Salvelinus; species Salvelinus namaycush. The sequence goes on from NC_052329.1 coordinate 24,842,233, forward strand.
GAGCCCGTTGGGGAGTTGCAGCAATGAGACAAGATTGAAAAAAGGGGGGTAAAAATAGAAAAAGACAATTTAAATAAATATAATTTTCCTTGAACACAACTCTGAAAGCATACATATGTGATAACCAGGGATGATCAGGTGGTGGCAGCAGCCAGTCTGATGTTTGACCCTGCTGTCGCTCGACTGGCAGAGATGATGTCAAACGGATTAGTCATAACCAAGGCACAGGCACAGTGAGTTACCATTTTATATGTACACAAGCAAGAGAAATATATGAGAGAAAGAGGCAGTGTGTTCATGCCTTAGAATGGTGTTAAGTTAATCAAAATGTTGTATTTCCCACATAATCTTAGTTTACGTCTCTTTTGTAGATCTGATGACCTCAGTTGGTTGCAAATGTAAACCTCCTCTTCCTGCAACACTCCATGGTCAATGCCCGGTCCGACGGTACCTCCTTTAACCCTCAAATCAATAGATATAATAAAAAATAAAAAAATTCTTACTCTTCTCTCTGTTTCCTTATCACTCTTTATTCTTTCCCCTCATGCCAAAGTGGATTTTTCCATTAAAACCAAACCAAAGGCCATTCAGATCTGTCCAAGGCACTGTAACCATGGTTACAGAGTACTTTGATTCCATTCTTGTTCCCTGGCCTGTGTGCCCTTTGATGACACATCAAATTAGCAAGAAAGACTCTGTAATATACAGTGAGTGGGAACAGCATATTAAAATTAACACAAATGGCAACAATTCATACTTTATTGAAGGCTTTGAGATGTAGAGACTAGACTGCTGCTGTTACAACAGCCAGAGAGAGATGGACAATGGATTAAATGATCTGAATAACTAAGACAGTAATCTGCTAGTTCGTTAAACATGGTACTGTTACTGTACAATAAAAAGCCAAATGGTCTCAGGATTATGTTTGCTGATCGAAAACTACTGGGTGTTCTGTGTGATCTGTAGTTTTTTAAATCTTCTTTGGAATAAAAGGACTATTCAATGACATGTCTTCATTGCCTTTGAATGTCTTTACAGTTAAGGTATTTGGAATAATGGTAGTCTATCACACCTTTTCTCAATACACAATAGACCTATGCTCCATATGCTGTGGTTCAGGTGGTGAGAAATAAGAGTAGCTGCCTCGGGATATCACGGTCCTCCAGTATCCCAGAAGTATCCCAGAAGCCTCAGCCCGCCCTAATATTGAATGTGATGTGTTGCCTGTCAGGAATGGAGTGGGGGGAAGATAGAATGGTGTTGAAAAAGCACTGTTAAGGTCATCACTGGATTATCGAAGTGTAACAGCATATGAAACAGCAGCTCAGACATCTTTTAAAAAGATAGATGTAATCCAGGCCCAGTTGTAAGTGAACATTTAAGAACACAATACTATGCCTTCTTGAATATATTCACAGATGGATCTAAGGACCCTAAAACAGGGAGGACAAGTGCAGCTTGTAGTGTTCCTGAGTTGGCAGTGACAAAAGAGCAACAAATCATTTATCTGTTTACACAATGGAGTTGATGGCCATACTCTTGGCTGCAGAGTGGCTGGAGGAGACAGGGTAGTCATCTACTCTGACTCTGGTGTAGCATGGATTACCTTAAATTAATTTGTGTCTCAGAGCAGACAGGATGTATTATATGAGGTTTTGTAAAGGGTGGTTAAAAACAGTGGTTAGAAGCAAAGGGAGGTCCTCAGGCCGCGAGAGAAGGGAGGAAAATGTAATCACAAGGCTGAGACTGGGACACACAAGGCTCAATAATAATGTAACGACCCTGGGTTTATAAGCACGGAAATCGACTCTGCCGCACGAGCATGCTTTTGCGGCACAGTCGATAGTGCGCCGGACCTCGGGCTAGGGGGTCGAGGGTTCCAGACCTGCTCCCTGCTGTTTCATTACATTGGTGTCAGAAGTGATCGGGCCTTGCATCCACGACAGTGCGTGTGCTTGGCCGGTGAGCGCGTTCCTGTAAGAGGTAGAGTCGCAAGCTAGTGTGAGGATGTGCTCTTTGAAAGGAGGGAGTAGTGTAACGACCCTGGGTTTATAAGCGCGGAAATCGACTCTGCCGCACGAGCATGCTTTTGCGGCACAGTCGATAGTGCGCCGGACCTCGGGCTAGGGGGTCGAGGGTTCCAGACCTGCTCCCTGCTGTTTCATTACATTGGTGTCAGAAGTGATCGGGCCTTGCATCCACGACAGTGCGTGTGCTTGGCCGGTGAGCGCGTTCCTGTAAGAGGTAGAGTCGCAAGCTAGCGTGAGGATGTGCTCTTTGAAAGGAGGGAGTAGTGTAACGACCCTGGGTTTATAAGCGCGGAAATCGACTCTGCCGCACGAGCATTCTTTTGCGGCACAGTCGATAGCGCGCCGGACCTCGGGCTAGGGGGTCGAGGGTTCGAGACCTGCTCCCTGCTGTTTCATTACAATACATTGAATTTGGTGGGGAAACATCCAACTGGGAGGTGTGGTCATTGTCAGGAGGAGATGGAGACAGTGGAACACATTCTATTTCAGTGCCAGAAATATTGGAGGGAAAGGGAGCAATTGTTATTAGGTTTGAGGAGTAATGAGGTTGAAGAGACAAGATTAAGTGCACTCCTGGGGAAATCTTCAGGGGGATGTAGTATTTAATTATGTATTTCGTTTCCTTAAGGAGATGAGAATATTGGGTAGGATTTAGGCCTTCTCTGGTTCACACTCCAGTCCAGTTGGTGGCGGTAATGCACCTTAAAGTTGGTTGCTAACCGCCATGTAAAATCTCCAAAAGAAGAAGGAGGCAAAGACCTGGCTCTGCTTTCTGCGGTAGCTAGCTAGTTGTTCATGATGATGGAGGAGGAAGAATTGGAATTTGCGGAGGATTTGGAGGCTATTTTGCACCTTACTCCAGAGGTGCAGTTGGCCATCGAGCAGGTAATCGTGTGCTAAGTGGGATAGTTTCTTATCTACAATGAAAATAGTAATCTGTATTCAGGCATGAGCTAGATAGCTAGCTTACCTAATGTTAGCTGTGTTGTTATCCTAGTTAGCTACATTAGGCTTGTTAGCTGTTTTAGGGACCTTTGCTTACAGCTAGATAAGTTATTTTCAATACATGTAAACAGTCATTGTCTCCGAAGTTTTGTATTTCTAGCTAGGTAACGTTAACTGACTAGCTAGCTTTGTCTAACAACAGCACCCTCCCATTTGGTAAAAGCCAGACAGGTTGCCACCCCGGCCTTACTGGCGGTACCTGTCATTGAAACTGACACTAACACGGAACCCAAACCGGCAGCGCGTGTGTGCCATCGTGCATAAATGTATTTTGTCCCCCCCACACCAAACGCGATCACGACACGCAGGTTAAAATATCAAAACAAACTCTGAACCAATTATATTAATTTGGGTACAGTTCGAAAAGCATTAGACATGTATGGCAATTTAGCTAGCAAGCTTGCACTTGCTAGCTAATTTGTCCTATTTAGCTAGCTTGCTGTTGCTAGCTAATTTGTCCTGGGATATAAACATTGAGTTGTTATTTTACCTGAAATGCACAAGGTCATCTACTCCGCCAATTATATTTTACCTGAAATGCACAAGGTCATCTACTCCGCCAATTAATCAACACAAAACTGTCAACCGAATCGTTTCTAGTCATCTCTCCTAGGCTTTTTCTTCTCTTGACTTTATATTGCCCTGAGGCACTGTGCGGTCACCCATAAGTGATGGTTGCGCTTTGGGTGCAGGTGGTGGGAGTTGAACCACCGTTGAAGAGGCCGAATATGGAGCAAGCCCAGGGGAATCAACAAGGCAGGTTTGGGCAGATACCACCCACCCCTGCCGAGAGTGGTCGAGGCAAGATAAGATCGCCTGAATGCTGCTGGTGGGCAGGCGTGCTCTCATGAGAACGGAGTCCAGTTCCATGCCAATGAAGGCGATCCTCTGGGTGGTTGTCAGACGACTCTACTTGTCGTGTACAATAATGCCCAGGCCACTGAGGTGGGTCAGGAGCATGCCTCTGTCTGACAGGACCTGGGTCCTGGTCGGGGCACAAATCAGCCAATCATCCAGGTAATTGAGGATCAACAATCCTCGGGATGTGAGAGGTGCCAGGACAGCGTCCATGCACTTTGTGAAAGTGTGGGATGCCAAGGAGAGGCCGAAGGGAAGAACCATGTATTCGTAAGCCCTCCCTTCGATAGCGAATTGGAGGTACTGCCAATGAGCTGGGTGAACAGGAACATTGAGGTATGCATCCATCAGGTCCAGCGTCACAAACCACTGGTCCCTGGACACGGCCTGCAACACGCGGCTGGGGACAGCATGTGGAACCTTAATACCTTCAAGTACCCATTGAGGTTGCGGAGGTCCAGAATCTGTTGAAACCCTCCGTCTCTTTTTGGGACCACAAAACAAGTGGAGTAGAACCCACTTAGCCGTTCTGATGTCTCAATCATGCGGATGACACCCTTGTCCAGGAGTGAGGAAATCTCCAGCCGCAGTGTTTTCTTCAGGGGGTCGGCCACTGTGGTGACACGAAGGCCCCTGAAGGACGGAGGCCGGAATTGGAGTCGGTACCCCTCGAGCATTGAGGACAACACCCATGGGGACTCACCCATGGGGACTCACACACCTTTGAGACTTGGAGAAGCGGCCAGGGAAGGGTGTGTCAGGGGACCTGCCGGGGCCCACCTCTCCTCTGGCGCCCCGAGCACATGGGTCCCCCAGGCATGTCCCTATGGCGGTGACGGTTGACACCATCACACCTGTCACAAAGGGAAGCCATATGCTCAGCCAAGCCAACAAGGCCATGGAGCAGGGGTCCAACGCCCTGGGAGATTTTATGTTGTGACCTCCTTGGAGGAATAGGAACCCAGTGAGGGATAAACTACCCAGTACCTCTGCAAAAAACATGGAAGAACCGTGTGGGGGAAAAAGGCTGTTGCTTCACCTCACGCTCTGACCCTCCCCGCTGTTGTCCGTTAGCATGAGGCGATGGGGCAGGATAGGGACCCCACCGTCGTTCGGGTGCAGGTGGGTGGTGACGGGCCGTCTGCCTTGGACCCGAGGCCTGAGGAGGTGGCATGAACCGTCTCAGGGTCTCCCGGTCCCCACGAACCTTATCGGTCTGCTCTAGAACGTCAGCCTTGGGGTGAGCAAATGCTCTGGCACCAGGAGGTAACCACCTGCCTCATGGCCCGTCTGTTGGCGCAGGCCACATCCCTCTGGAGCAGGGAAAGCAGGCGAGACACATCTATCACTTCCCGGAGGAGCTCCTATGTGCCCTCTTGCAGCAAGGAAAACAGAGTCTGCAGGTAGGCCTGCAGCAGCATGGCCGTGTTGGTAAGGCGGCCAAGAGAGCAGAGGGACCCATATGTGGCTTTCAAGTCCGCATCAAAGACTCTGCGGGGGTCTTGCATTCAGTCGCGGGTTCCACCCTGGCAGAGGCCCAGATCTCCTGCAATGTCTCGCGGAACTCCGCAGAGATGGGGACAGATGGAGAGTCCTCACTGTCCACCAGTTGATGTCCAGTGCAGTGGCTACCCAAGTGAGTAGGCTCCTCATAGCCTCTCGAGCCGCTGGCGGCTTCTGATGACCTGTCAGCCTGGTAGCCCCACTCACGTGGTAAGCAGTGCCAGCATCGTCCCCCAGGAACAGCCTATCACTGGCCAACAGGGAACAGCTGTCATTGCCATCTAAGCTATCAACCTCCTGACGCAGGGCATGCGCCCTCCGTTCATGGTGGTCCCAGCGGTCTGACTCTGGGCCCAGTAGAGGGACTAACAGCTCGTTGCCGCACCACTCCTGAGGGAGGGAGCTCGTCCCCAGCCAGAGCCCCAGCCTGGCCGACCCACTTGCGCATGGCCTCCAATCGCGCCTGGTCCAGGCGTTCTAAGAACACCGCACAAAACAGGCATCCAGTATGGCTCAAACCCAGGTTGTGCATACACAAGGTATGTGGATCCCCAGGGGGATTCCACCATCACACCTGTCACAAAGGGAAGCCATAAGCTCAGCCAAGCCAACAAGGCCACGGAGCAGGGGTCCGACGCCCTCGGAGAGATGTTGTGAACCGGTTGGAGGTATAGGAACCCGGTGAGGGATAAATTACCCGGTACCTGTGCAAACACAGGGGAAAAACAGGCAGACAAAAAACAACAGTAATCAGGTAATGGATTTGATTTATGTATTTTTGTTTTATGCCAACTGCAATATTACCTAGCCGGTTTAATATCCAAGCAGAAAACAAAAAAGAGCACCATATGATGGAGTAACTCCACCAAGGAACTCCAAAGTAAATGTCTCAACGTAGTGGCAGCCCACCACCATACTCTTACATTCTGCAGGAGAAAGAACAAGAAAACCATGTAGGGGAATTTGCAGAGAACCCGTGCTTATAGCGCGGGGACAGCATGTTAAAGCAATTCACAACACACACAAAACAAGCCAGTCTGCAAGTTGTGTAAGGTAAATACAGTTTGTGGCAGCAAGAGCCACCAATATATTAATGGATGCACACAGAGTCGTAGTGTAACGCTAACGGAACACAAGCACGACAAACCACGGGCGGAAGATACAGATCAACCGCTTGCAGCGAGTGGAGCACTCAAGAGGAGGGGCAAGCCATGTGGCCAGCTGCTCCAGGCTGCAAACTACCAGTGAGTATACTTCCACGCAAGATATTACACTTACCAGTGACTTACCAAGCGAATTTCAAAAAGTTTGTACCTCAAACCATATGGACGTCCGCCGAGAAAATGAAAGAAAACGTGTCGCGGCCATGGCCGTGACACAGGTGTACACGGGAGTAAATCTCTAAATCCTCACCTCGGATGTATCCCTCAACTGTGGAGTGATCCAATATAGTGAAATATAAGCAACATGTTTTTAATGAGCCATATTTATATGCCTTAGGTTTTCCCCAGTCAAGACCCATTGGACAGAGCAGATTTTAATGCTGTGGAATACATCAATACATTGTTTCCTACTGAGCAGGTAAGACTGGAGTTCTTCACAGAAACTAAAGTCCCTTTATATTACACCAAGGCTTTAGTCTTTGATACTTATTTTTTATTTTTTTTATTTCACCTTTATTTAACCAGGTAGGCTAGTTGAGAACATGTTCTCATTTGCAACTGCGATCTGGCCAGGATAAAGCAAAGCAGTTCAACACATACAACAACACAGAGTTACACATGGAATAAACAAACATACAATCAATAATACAGTAGAAAAATCTATATACAATGTGTGCAAATGAGGTAGGATAAGAGAGGTAAGGCAATAAATAGGCCATGGTGGCAAAGTAATTACAATATGGCAATTAAACACTGGAATGGTAGGATGTGCAGAAGATGAATGTGCAAGTTGAGATACTGGGGTGCAAAGGAGCAAGATAAATAAATACAGTAAGCTATATAATTTCATACATATGTTGTTGTTACATGATGATACAAAGTTATAGTCTAGCAGCTGGCTGACACCAAACTCAGTCTTCCTGACTTCAGTCTGGAAAGGGACTTTGATACAGCTACGACCGAAAGTTATTTATTTTCACTAACCCTAAACTTTTTCCTAACATTAACCTAATTATCCTAATCTGCTGCGTTCATTCTGCTAACCTGCTGCGTAAATTATCCTAACCTGCTGCCTAAGTTCTCATAACCTGCTACAAAAAAGTCACTTACGGTCATAGTTGTATTGAAGTGGCGTGTTTACAGGGAATCTCGTCTGGAAAAGCTTCTTGATGTTGTAGGCACGATGCGTCGAATTACCGATTGAGGGGATTCATTTAGCTGCCCTCTGTTGAACCGGGCTATGGCTCCCGAGCACCGACCCCCTTCCAATACAACTGTTGAATTTTCAAATCCAAACAATGAGAGGTACTATTTCTTTATTGTCACAAACACGGGATAGGTGCAGTGAAATGTGTTGTTTTCAACCCCCCCAGGGGAAATCTCCCTGGGGGAAAAACGTTTGGGAGAACAAATCAAAGCTCAAATCAATTTGTGTGAATATGGAACCGACAAACTGACTCCTGTGAACAGACAAGTGCCACAGCTCTCCCTCGCTGTTTTCCACATGAGTCTCGTCAGCCAGGCTAAAAAAGGCCATACAAATGTAAAAATCTGAACCTCAAGCTTCCAGTAAAGCAAGACACAACTTCCTCTTGAATTATGGCTGAACAATCTCTTTTAGCCTCCGGAAGATGCTAAAATCTCTTGAGTAGGTCGCTATGTGTTGAAATAAAGATGCTTTAGTATTTTTAAGTGTCTACTTTTATTTTTTTGCTTGCTCTCCTGACTTTTCAAAAAATTAATTTAAACATGAAAAAAAGTGGGTATGGCCTAG